>NC_141874.1:69876514-70501514 GCF_056163025.1 Triticum urartu
ACATGTTCCATGATGATCTCATCGGATGAACTATGATGTCGGGGATTCAATCAATCTCGTATACAATTCCTTTTGTCCATCGGTATGTTACTTGCCCGAGATTCGATCGTCGGTATCCCTATACCTTGTTCAATCTCGTTACCGGCAAGTCTCTTTACTCGTTCCGTAATGCATGATACCGTGGCTAACTCAATAGTCACACTAAGCTCATTATGATGATGCATTACCGAGTGGGCCCAGAGATACCTCTCCATCACACGGATTGACAAATCCCAGTCTCGATTCGTGCCAACCCAACAGACACTTTCGGAGATACCTATAGTGCACCTTTATAGTCACCCAGTTATGTTGTGACATTTGATACACCCAAAGCATTCCTACGGTATCTGGGAGTTGCGCAATCTCATGGTCTAAGGAAACGATACTTGACATTAGGAAAGCTCTAGCAAACGAACTACGCGATCTTGTGCTATGCTTAGGATTGGGTGACACTCATCTTTTCTCTATCTTCTGCCGAGGTCGGGCATTGAGCCATGCTCAATCTCACACCTTGCAATGCAGGCAAGAACCCCTTCTTGGATTGATCCATATTGAACTTCTTCAATATCTTGTCAAGGTATGTGCTTTGTGAAAGACCAATGAGGAGTCTCGATCTATCTCGATGCCTAATATGTAAGCAGCTTCTCCAAGATCCTTCATTGAAAAACACTTATTCAAGTAGGCCTTTATGCTTTCCAAAAGTTCTATATCATTTCCCATCAATAGTATATCATCCACATATAATATGAGAAATGCTACAGAGCTCCCACTAACTTTCTTGTAAACACAAGCTTCTCCATAGGTCTGCATAAACCTAAACGCTTTGATCATTTCATCAAAGCGAATGTTCCAACTCCGAGATGCTTGCACCAGCCCATAGATGGAGCGCTGGAGCTTGCATACCTTGTCAGCATTCTTAGGATCGACAAAACCTTCCGGCTGCATCATATACAATTCTTCCTTAAGGAAACCATTATGGAATGCCGTTTTGACGTCCATTTGTCATATCTTATAATCGTAGAATGCGGCAATTGCTAACATGATTCAGACGGACTTCAGCTTCGCTACGGGTGAGAAGGTCTCATCGTAGTCAATCCCTTGAACTTGTCTAACCCTTAGCGACAAGCCGAGCCTTATAGATGGTCACATTACCATCTGCGTCAGTCTTCTTCTTAAAGATCCATTTATTCTCTATGGTTTGTCGATCATCGGGCAAGTCTGTCAATGTCCATACTTTGTTTTCATACATGGATCCTATCTCGGATTTCATGGCTTCAAGCCATTTGTTGGAATCTGGGCCCGCCATCGCTTCTTCATAGTTCGAAGGTTCACTGTTGTCTAACAACGTGATTTCCAGGACAGGGTTGCCGTACCACTCTGGTGCGGAACGTGTCCTTGTGGACCTACGAAGTTTAGTAGCACCTTGATCCGAAGTTTCATGATAATCATTATTAACTTCCTCTCTAGTCGGTGCAGGCACCACAGAAACATCTTCCTGAGCTGCACTACTTTCCGGTTCAAGAGGTAGTACCTCATCAAGTTATACTTTCCTCCCACTTACTTCTTTTGAGAGAAACTCTTTCTCTATAAAGGATCCATTCTTGGCAACAAAGATCTTGCCTTCGGATCTGAGGTAGAAGGTATACCCAATAGTTTCCTTAGGGTATCCTATGAAGACGCATTTTTCTGACTTGGGTTCGAGCTTTTCAGGTTGAAGTTTCTTGACATAAGCATCGCATCCCCAAACTTTCAGAAACGACAGCTTAGGTTTCTTTCCAAACCATAATTCATACGGTGTCGTCTCAATGAATTTCGACAGAGCCCTATTTAAAGTGATAGCAGTAGATCGGTAAGAGACATCATAGATCGCACCATATCAAATAGAGTGCGATTACGATGTTTGGACACACCATTACACTGAGGTGTTCCAGGCGGCATGAGTTGTGAAACAATTCCACATTTCCTTAAGTGCGTGCCAAACTCGTGACCCAAATATTCCCCTCCGTGATCTGATCGTAAGAACTTTATTTTCCTGTCACGTTGATTCTCTACCTCACTCTGAAATTCCTTGAACTTTTCAAAGGTCTCAGACTTGTGTTTCATTAAGTTGACATACCCATATCTACTTAAGTCATCAGTGAGGGTGAGAACACAATGATAGCCACCGCGAGCCTCAACGCTCATTGGACCGCACACATCAGTATGTATGATTTCCAATAAACTGGTTGCTCGCTCCATTGTTCCGGAGAACGGAGTCTTGGTCATTTTGCCCATGAGGCATGGTTCACACATGTCAAATGATTCATAATCAAGAGACTCCAAAAGTCCATCTACATGGAGTTTCTTCATGCGTTTGACACCAATGTGACCAAGGCGGCAGTGCCACAAGTATGTGGGACTATCATTACCAACCTTACATCTTTTGGCATTCATACTATGAATATGTGTAACATCACGTTTGAGATTCAATAAAAATAAACCATTGACCAACGAGGCATGACCATAAAACATATCTCTCATATAAATAGAACAACCATTATTCTCGGATTTAAATGAGTAGTCATCTCGCATTAAACGAGATCCTGATACAATGTTCATGCTCAAAGCTGGTACTAAATAACAATTATTGAGGTTTAAAACTAATCCCAAAGATAGATGTAGAGGCAGCGTGACGACGGCGATCACATCGACCTTGGAACCATTCCCGACGCGCATCGTCACCTCGTCCTTTGCTAGTCTCCGCTTATTCCGCAGCTCCTATTTTGAGTTACAAATATGAGCAACCGCACCGGTATCAAATACCCAGGAGCTACTACGAGTGCTGGTAAGGTACACATCAATAACATGTATATCATATATACCTTTGGTGTTGCCGGCCTTCTTACTCGCTAAGTACTTGGGGCAGTTCCGCTTCCAGTGACCATTTCCCTTGCAATAAAAGCACTTAGTCTCAGGCTTGGGTCCATTCTTTGGCTTCTTCCTGGCAACTGGCTTACCGGGTGCGGCAATTCCCTTGTCGTCCTTCTTGAAGTTCTTCTTACCCTTGCCTTTCTTGAAACTAGTGGTCTTATTCACCATCAACACTTGGTGTTCCTTTTTGATTTCCACCTCCTCTGATTTTAGCATTGAATATAACTCAGGAATGGACTTCTCCATCCGTTGCATATTGTAGTTCATCACAAATCTCTTGTAGCTAGGTGGAAGCGACTAGAGGATCCTGTCAATGACCGAGTCATCTGGAAGATTAACTCCCAGCTGAGGCAAGCGGTTGTGCAACCCAGACATTTTGAGTATATGCTTGCTGACAGAACTGTTTTCCTCCATCTTACAACTATAGAACTTGTTAGAGACTTCATATCTCTCGACTCGGGCATGAGCTTGGAAAACCATTTTTAGCTCTTGGAACATCTCATATGCTCTGTGCTGCTCAAAATGCTTTTGGAGCCCCAATTCTAAGCTGTAAAGCATGCCGCACTGAACCAGGGAGTAATCATCACTACGCGACTGCCAGGCGTTCATAACGTCTTGAGTTGCTGGGAAAATGGGTGCTTCACCTAGCGGTGCTTCAAGGACATATGCTTTCTTGGCAGCTATATATGAGGATGACCCTCAAGTTACGGACCCAATCCGTATAGTTGCTACCATCGTCTTTCAGCTTGGTTTTCTCTAGGAACGCGTTGAAGTTGAGGGCAACATTGGCGTGGGCCATTGGATCTACAGGATAGATTGTAAAGACAACTTTAGACTAAGTTCATGATAATTAAGTTCATCTAATCAAGTTATTAATGAACTCCCACTTAGGTAGACATCCCTCTATTCATCTAAGTGATACATGATCCGAATCGACTAGGTCGTGTCCGATCATCACGTGAGACGGACTAGTCATCAACGGTGAACATCTCCATGTTGATCGCATCTACTATTCGACTCGTGTTCGACCTTTTGGTCTCTTGTGTTCCGAGGCCATGTCTGTACATGCTAGGCTCGTCAAGTCAACCTAAGTGTTTCGCATGTGTAAATCTGGCTTATACCCGTTGTATGCGAACGTTAAAATCTATCACACCCGATCATCACATGGTGCTTCGGAACAACGATCCTTTGCAACGGTGCACAGTTAGGGAAAACACTTCCTTGAAACTTTGTGAGGGATCATCTTATTTATGCTACCGTCATTCTAAGAAAATAAGATGCAAACATGATAAACATCACATGCAAATCATAAAGTTACATGATATGGCCAATATCATCTTACGCCTTTTGATCTCCATCTTCGAGGCGCAGCATGATCACCTTCGTCACTGGCATGACACCCTGATCTCCATCATCATGATCTCCATCATCGTGTCTTCATGAAGTTGTCTCGCCATCTATTACTTCTACTACTATGGCTAATGGTTAGCAATAAAGTAAAGTAATTACATGGCGTTTTTCATTGACACGCAGGCCATACAATAAATTAAGACAACTCCTATGGCTCCTGCCAGTTGTCATACTCATCGACATGCAAGTCATGAATCCTATTACAAGAACATGATCAATCTCATACATCACATATATATAATTCATCACATCCTTTTGGCCATATCACATCACATAGCATACCCTGCAAAAACAAGTTAGACGTCCTCTAATTGTTGTTGCATGTTTTACGTGGCTGCTATGGGTTTCTAGCAAGAACATTTCTTACCTACGCAAAAGCCACAACGGTGATATGCCAATTGCTATTTACCCTTCATAAGGACCCTCTTCATCGAATCCGATCCGACTAAAGTGGGAGAGACAGACACCCGCTAGCCACCTTATGCATCAAGTGCATGTTTGTCGGTGGATCCAGTCTCATGTAAGCATACGTGTAAGGTCGGTCCGGGCCGCTTCATCCCACAATGCCGCTGAATCAAGATAAGACCAGTAATGGTAAGAAAATCGACCAAATCATCGCCCACAACTACTTTGTGTTCTACTCGTGCGAAGAATCTACACATAGACCTAGCTCTGATGCCACTGTTTGGGGATCATAGTAATAATTCAAAATTTTCCTACGTGTCACCAAGATCAATCTAGGAGATGCTAGCAACGAGAGAGAGAGAGAGAGGGAGTGCATCTTCATACCATTGAAGATCGCTAAGCGGAAGCGTTACAAGAACGCGGTTGATGGAGTCGTACTCGCGGTGATTCAAATCACGGAAGATCCGATCTAGCACCGAACGGACGGCGCCTCCGCGTTCAACACACGTACAACCTAGGGACATCTCCTCCTTCTTGATCCAGCAAGGGGAGAGGATAAGTTGAGGGAGAAATCCAGCAGCACGACGATGTGGTGATGGAGGAGCTCGTGGTTCTCTGGCAGGGCTTCGCCAAGCACTACGGAAGAGGAGGATGAGTTGGAGAGGGGGAGGGCTGCACCAGGGGAAGGGTATGGTTGCCCTCCCACCTCCTCACTATATATAGGGGAAGGGGAGAGAGGGGGAGGTTCCCTGATGACCCACAAGTATAGGGGATCTATCGTAGTCCTTTCGATAAGTAAGAGTGTCGAACCCAACAAGGAGCAGAAGGAAATGATAAGCGGTTTTCAGCAAGGTATTCTCTGCAAGCACTGAAATTATCGGTAACAGATAGTTTTGTGATAAGGTAATTGGTAACGAGTAACAAGTAACAAGAGTAAATAAGGTTCAGCAAGATGGCCCAATCCTTTTTTTAGCAAAGGACAAGCCTAGACAAACTCTTATATGAAGGAAAGCGCTCCCGAGGACACATGGGAATTATCGTCAAGCTAGTTTTCATCACGATCATATGATTCACGTTCGGTACTTTGATAATTTGATATGTGGGTGGACCGGTGCTTGGGTACTGCCCTTACTTGGACAAGCATCCCACTTATGATTAACCCCCATTGCAAGCATCCACAACTACAACAGAAGTATTAAGGTAAACCTAACCATATCATGAAACATATGGATCCAAATCAGCCCCTTACGAAGCAACGCATAAACTAGGGTTTAAGCTTCTGTCACTCTAGCAACCAATCATCTACTTATTACTTCCCAATGCCTCCCTCTAGGCCCAAACAATGGTGAAGTATCATGTAGTCGACGTTCACATGACACCACTAGAGGGATGACAACATACATCTTATCAAAATATCGAACGAATACCAAATTCACATGACTACTAATAGCAAGACTTCTCCCATGTCCTCAGGAACAAATGTAACTACTCGCAAAGCATATTCATGTTCATAATCAGAGGGGTATTAATATGCATAATGGATCTGAACATATGATCTTCCACCAAGTAAACCAACTAGCATCAACTACAAGGAGTAATCAACACTACTAGCAACCCACAGGTACCAATCTGAGGTTTGGATACAAAGATTGGATACAAGAGATGAACTAGGGTTTGAGATGAGATGGTGCTGGTGAAGATGTTGATGGAGATTGACCCTCTCCCAATGAGAGGATCGTTGGTGATGCCGATGGTGGTGATTTCCCCCTCCTGGGGGAAGTTTCCCCGGCAGAACAGCTCCGCCAGAGCACTAGATTGGTTCCGCCTCATGGTGGCGGAGTCTCATCCCGAAAGCTTGCTTATTATTTTTTTCCTCCACGAAAGACTCCATATAGTAGAAGATGGGCATCGGAGGGCCACCAGGGGGCCCACGAGGCAGGGGGGCGCGCCTAGGGGGGTAGGGCGCGCCCCCACCCTCGTGGCAGATGGGTGGCCCCCCTCTGGTACTTCTTGCGCTCAATATTTTTTTATTCTGAATCGTGCTCCCGTGAAGTTTCAGGACTTTTGGAGATGTGCAGAATAGGTCTCTAATATTTGCTCCTTTTCCAGCCTAGAATTCCAGCTACCGGCATTCTCCCTCTTCATGTAAACCTTGTAAAATAAGAGAAAATAGGCATAAGTATTGTGACATAATGTGTAATAAAATCCCATAATGCAATAAATATCGATATAAAAGCATGATGCAAAATGGACGTATCAACTCCCCCCAAGCTTAGACCTCGCTTGTCCTCAAGCGAAAGCCGAAATCGAAAAATATGTCCACATGTTTGGAGATAGAGGTGTCTATAAAAAATAAAATACGGACATGAGGGCATCATGATCATTCTTAAAACAACAACATATATATATATTGCCATATGATCTCTTATGCTAAAGTAACAATTCAATCACAATTTCAAGTATGGGTCATAAACTTCATTGAGAACCAACAAACTCTAATCTCAGTCATTGAGGCAATTGCAATTTATCATAACATAGGAAAGAGTCAATATAAGAGCTTTTCAGCAAGTCCGCATACTCAACCATCTTTTAGTCTTTCATAATTGCTAACACTCACGCAATATTTATGGGTATGAAGTTTTAATCGGACACAGAGAAAGATAGGGGCTTATGGTTTTGCCTCCCAACGTTTTACCTCAAGGGTAATGTCAACAATAATAGTTCATGAAGACTCACATCCAATTAGCTATATATATCAGGATCTTTCCAACACATTGTGCTTGCCAAAGGATAAAATGTAAAAAGGAAAGGTGAAGATCATCATGACTCTTATGTAAGGTAGAAGATAAAAGTAAAAGACGGGCCCTTCGCAAAGGGAAGCAGAGGTTGTCATGCGCTTTTATGGTTGGATGCACAAAATCTTAATGCAAAAGAACGTCACTTTATATTTCCACTTGTGATATGGACCTTTATTATGCAGTCTGTCGCTTTTATTTCTTCCATATCACAAGATTGTATAAAGCTTATTTTCTCCGCACTAATAAGTCATACATATTTAGAGAGCAATTTTTATTTCTTGCACCGATGAAAACTTACTTGAAGGATCTTACTCAATCCATAGGTAGATATGGTGGACTCTCATGGCAAAACTGGGTTTAGGGATATTTGGAAGCACAAGTAGTATCTCTACTTGGTGCAAAGAAATTAGCTAGCATGAGAGGGAAAGGCAAGCTCAACACGTTGGATGATCCATGACAATATAATTTATCTCAGATGTAAGAAAACATAACCCACTACGTTGTCTTCCTTGTCCAACATCAACTCTTAGCATGTCATACTTTAATGAGTGCTCACAATCATAAAAGATGTCCAAGATAGTATATTTATATGTGAACCTCTCTTTCTTTATTACTTACTATTAATTGCAACGATGACCAAAACTATGTTTGTCAACTCTCAACAACTTTTATTCATCATACTCTTTATATGTGAGCTCATTACTCCATAAGATTCACATGATCTCTTTATTTCTTTTTATTTCTTCTCTTTTATTTTATTTAATTCCGTCAAGATCATAGCCAAATAATCAAGCCCTTGACTCAACATTAATCTTTATTATATAGCTCATGGACTCGATTACATAGAGGGATCATAAAGCAAAACTCACAACTAGATCATACTAAAACTTTATTCTACTAGATCAAGATATTACCAAAAGGATCGAACTAAGAAAAACGGTAAAGATAAAAGTGATGGTGATATGATACTGGGGCACTCCCCCAAGCTTGGCAGTTGCCAAGGGGAGTGCCCATACCCATGTGATTATGTCTGTTTTTCCGGTGAGGGAGATGGAGTAGTTGATAATGTAGGCTTGTCGTCCCTCTTCCAAGGCATAGGCTCATCATCATAGAAGGATGATCGAGTCTCTGCTACCTCTTGAGCACTGCGTTGGTTTTCCCCGAAGAGGAAGGGATGATGTAGTAAAGTAGCGTAAGTATTTCCCTCAGTTTTTGAGGACCAAGGTATCAATCCAGTAGGAGGCTACGCGCGAGTCCCTCGTACCTGCACAAAACAAATAAATCCTCACAACCAATGCGAATAGGGGTTGTCAATCCCTACACGGCCACTTACGAGAGTGAGATCTAATAGATATGATAAGATAATATTTTTGGTATTTTTGTGATAAAGATGCAAAGTAAAATAAAGGCAAGGGAAAAAAGCAAAGGAAATAACTAAGTAGTAGGAGATTAATATGATAAACATAGACCCGGGGGCCATAGGTTTCACTAGTGGCTTCTCTCGAGAGCATAAGTATTCTACGATGGGTGAACAAATTACTGTTGAGCAATTGACAGAATTGAGCATAGTTATGAGAATATCTAGGTATGATCATGTATATAGGCATCACGTCCGAGACAAGTAGACCGACTCCTGCCTGCATCTACTACTATTACTCCACTCATCGACCGCTATCCAGCATGCATCTAGAGTATTAACCTAAAAACAGAATAACGCCTTAAGCAAGATGACATGATGTAGAGGGATAAACTCATGCAATATGATGAAAACCCCATCTTGTTATCCTCGATGGCAACAATACAATATGTGCCTTGCTGCCCCTACTGTCACTGGGAAAGGACACCGCAAGATTGAACCCAAAGCTAAGCACTTCTCCCATTGCAAGAAAGATCAATCTAGTAGGCCAAACCAAACTAATAATTTGAAGAGACTTGCAAAGATAACCAATCATACATAAAAGAATTCAGAGAAGATTCAAATATTGTTCATAAATAGACTTGATCATAAACCCACAATTCATCGGTCTCAACAAACACACCGCAAAAAAAAAGATTACATCGAATAGTTCTCCACAAGAAAGGGGGAGAACATTGTATTGAGATCCAAAAAGAGAGAAGAAGCCATCTATCTAATAACTATGGACCCATAGGTCTTAGGTAAACTACTCACACTTCATCGGAGGGGCTATGGTGTTGATGTAGAAGCCCTCCGTGATCGATGCCCCCTCCGACGGTGCTCCGGAACAGGCCCCAAGATGGGATCTCATGGATACAGAAAGTTGCGGCGGTGGAATTAGGTTTTTGGCTCCGTATCTGATCGTTTGGGGGTGCGTAGGTATATATAGGAGGAAGGAGTACGTCGGTGGAGCAACAGGGGCCCACGAGGGTGGAGGACACGCCTGGGGGGGGGTAGGCGCGCCCCCTACCTCGTGGCCTCCTCTTTTGTGTCTTGACGTAGGGTCCAAGTCTCCTGAGTCTTGTTCGTTGAGAAAATCACGTTCCCGAAGGTTTCATTCCGTTTGGACTCCGTTTGATATTCCTTTCCTTCGAAACCCTAAAACAGGCAAAAAACAACAATTCTGGGCTGGGCCTTCGGTTAATAGGTTAGTCCCAAAAATAATATAAAAGTGGATAATAAAGCCCAATAATGTCCAAAACAGTAGATAATATGGCATGGAGCAATCAAAAATTATAGATACGTTGGAGACGTATCAAGCATCCCCAAGCTTAATTCCTGCTTGTCCTCGAGTAGGTAAATGATAAAAACAGAATTTTTGATGCGGAGTGCTACTTGGCATAATTTCAATGTAATTCTTCTTAATTGTGGTATGAATATTCATATCCAAAAGATTCAAGATAAAAGTTCATATTGACATAAAAAAATAATACTTCAAGCATACTAACTAAGCAATTATGTCCTCTCAAAATAACATGGCCAAAGAAAGTTCATCCCTACAAAATCATATAGTTTAGTCATGCTCCATTTTCGTCACACAAGAATGCTCTCATCATGCACAACCCCGATGACAAGCCAAGCAATTGTTTCATACTTTAGTAATCTCAAACCTATAAACTTTCACGCAATATATGAGCGCGATCCATGGACATAGCACTATGGGTGGAATAGAATATAATGAGGGGATTATGTGGAGAAGACAAAAAAGGAGAAAGTCTCACATCAACGAGGCTAATCAATGGGCTAGGGAGATGCCCACCAATTGATGTTAATGCAAGGAGTAGAGATTGCCATGCAACGGATGCACTATAGCTATAAATGTATGAAGGCTCAACAAAAGAAACTAAGTGGGTGTGCATCCAACTTGCTTGCTCACGAAGACCTAGGGCACTTGAGGAGGCCCATTGTTGGAATATACAAGCCAAGTTCTATAATGAAAATTCCCACTAGTATATGAAAGTGACAAAACAAGAGACTCTCTATCATGAAGATTATGGTGCTACTTTGAAGCACAAGTGTGGCAAAGGATAGTAACATTGTCCCTTCTCTCTTTTTCTCTCTTTTTTGGGGCATTCTCTTTTTATGGCCTTTCTCTTTTTTAATTCCTCACTTGGGACAATGCTCTAGAAAATGATGATCATCACACTTTTATTTATTTACAACTCAATGATTACAACTCGATACTAGAACAAAAGATGACTCTATATGAACGCCTTCGGCGGTGTACCGGGATATGCAATGGACCAAGAGTGACATTTATGAAAGAATTATGAACAGTGGCTTTTCCACAAATACTATGTCAACTACATGATCATGCTAAGCAATATGACAATAATGAATGTGTCATGATAAACGGAATGGTGGAAAGTTGCATGGCAATATATCTCGGAATGGCTATGGAAATGCCATAATAGGTAGGTATGGTGGCTGTTTTGAGGAAGATATAAGGAGGTTTATGTGTGAAAGAGCGTATCATATCACGGGGTTTGGATGTACCGGCGAAGTTTGCGCCAACTCTCAATGTGAGAAAGGGCCATGCACGGTACCGAAGAGGCTAGCAAGGATGGAAAGGTGAGAGTGCGTATAATCCATGGACTCAACATTAGTCATAAAGAACTCACATACTTATTGCAAAAATCTACAAGTCATCAAAAACCTCGGCACTACGCGCATGCTCCTAGGGGGATAGATTGGTAGGAAAAGACCATCGCTCATCCCCGACCGCCACTCATAAGGAGGACAATCAAATTACACCTCATGTTCCAAATTTGTTACATAACGTTTACCATACGTGCATGCTACGGGACTTGCAAACTTCAACACAAGCATTTCTCAATTTCACAACTACTCAACTAGCTGGCTTTGATATTATTACCTCCATATCTCAAAACAATCATCAAGCATCAAACTTCTCTTAGTATTCAAAACACTCATAAGAAAGTTTTACTAATCTTGAATACCTAGCATATTAGGATTTTAAGAAAATTACCATGCTATTTAAGACTCTCAAAATAATCTAAGTGAAGCATGAGAGATCAATAGTTTCTATAAAACAAATCCACCACCGTGCTCTAAAAGATATAAGTGAAGTACTAGAGAAAACTATATAACTCAAAAGATATAAGCGAAGCACATAGAGTATTCTAGCAAATTCCAAATCATGTATGGCTCTCTCAAAAGGTGTGTACAGCAAGGATGATTGTATAAACTAAAAGTTAAAGACTCAAATCATACAAGACGCTCCAAGCAAAACACATATCATGTGGCGAATAAAAATATAGCTCCAAGTAAAGTTACCGATAGAAGTAGACGAAAGAGGGGATGCCTTCCGGGGCATCCCCAAGCTTTGGCTTTTAGGTGTCCTTATATTATATTGGGGGTGCCATGGGCATCCCCAATCTTAGGATCTTTCCACTCCTTGTTCCATAATCCATCAAATCTTTACCCAAAACTTGAAAACTTCACAACACAAAACTCAAAGTATAAAATCTCATGAGCTCCGTTAGCGAAAGAAAACAAAAGACCACTTCAAGGTACTGTAATGAACTAATTCTTTATTTATATTGGTGTTATACCTACTGTATTCCAACTTCTCTATGGTTTATAAACTATTTTACTAGCCATAGATTCATCAAAATAGGCAAACAACACACGAAAAACAGAATCTGTCAAAAACAGAACAGTCTGTAGTAATCTGTAGCTTGCGCAAGATCTGCAACCCCAAAAATTCAAAAATAAATTGCTGGACGTGAGGAATTTATCTATTAATCATCTGCAAAAAGAATTAACTAAATAGCACTTTCCAAATAACAATGGCAGTAGTTCTCGTGAGCGCTAAAGTTTCTGTTTTTTACAGCAACATCAACAAGACTTTCCCCAAGTCTTCCCAACGGTTCTACTTGGCAAAACACTAATTAAACACAAAAAACACAATCAAAACAGAGGCTAGATAAATTATTTATTACTAAACAGGAGCAAAAACCAAGGAATAAAAATAAAATTGGGTTGCCTCCCAACAAGCGCTATCGTTTAACACCCCTAGCTAGGTATAACAAGCAAGGATAGATCTAGGCATTGCCATCTTTGGTAGGCAATTCTTCAATGAGGCATCTACCATTTTTAGGATTTTATTTCTTTTTATTTATTAGCAAACTTTTAGGCACAAGATTGAAAAATTCATTTGTAACAAATGGCTCCTTAATGAAAAAAAGATTGGGATGAATACTTATAGATTTTAGATCCGCAGTTTCCTTACTAGAGGATTCACCCTTATTTTTAGGAACATACATAAGCTTGGCAATTTTAGCGGGAGGACTTGGAGTGTTCTTTACGGAAGAAAAAGCAGTTCCCAAGTTGGTAATAATATCCTCAAGTTTATCAATTCTAGTGGAATCATGATTTATTTTCTCATTAACTATGGGTTCCTTCTCTTTAATATTTTTCAAAGTGACTCCTACTTTAGATCCATATTGAGAGATTCGGTTGTGAATCTTTTTATCCAAAATTTCAATTAACTCTATGGTAGCAACCTTATTTTCAATAATTTCAAGCCTTTGCATTACATGCTCTAAAGTTAATACAGTTCCATTAACCAAAAGAGGGGGTGAGCCAAACAAATCTATCATGGCATTATAAGAATCAAAAGTGTGGCTACCCAACAAATTCCCTCCGGTAATGGTATCAAGGACATATCTATACCAAGTAGCAACACCTACATAAAAATTGCGAAGAAGAACAGAAGTAGATTGCTTCTTGGTAGATCTATTTTGAGCATTGCAAATTCTATACCAAGCGTCTTTTAGATTTTCTCCCTCCCTTTGCTTTAAATATAGAACTTCATTCTCGGGAGACAACGGAGAAGATAAGGGGCTAGCCATAATGACAAGCAAACGGAAAAGAGGCGAATAGAGAAAGAGAGGGAGGATAGAGAGAGAAGGCGAATAAAATGGCAAGGGTGAAGTGGGGGAGAGGAAAACGAGAGGCAAATAGCAAATAATGTAATGCGGGAGATAAGGGTATGTGATGGGTACTTGGTATGTTGACTTTTGCATAGACCTCCCCGGCAACGGCGCCAGAAATCCTTCTTGCTACCTCTTGAGCACTGCGTTGGTTTTCCCCGAAGAGGAAGGGATGATGCAGTAAAGTAGCGTAAGTATTTCCCTCAGTTTTTGAGAACCAAGGTATCAATCCAGTAGGAGGCTACGCGCGAGTCCCTTGTACCTGCACAAAACAAATAAATCCTCGCAACCAACGAGAATAGGGGTTGTCAATCCCTACACGGCCACTTACGAGAGTGAGATCTGATAGATATGATAAGATAATATTTTTGGTATTTTTGTGATAAAGATGCAAAGTAAAATAAAGGCAAAGTAAAAAAGCAAAGGAAATAACTAAGTAGTAGGGGATTAATATGATAAAGATAGACCTGGGGGCCATAGGTTTCACTAGTGGCTTCTCTCGAGAGCATAAGTATTCTACGGTGGGTGAACAAATTATTGTTGAGCAATTGACAGAATTGAGCATAGTTATGAGAATATCTAGGTATGATCATGTATATAGGCATCACGTCCGAGACAAGTAGGCCGACTCCTGCCTGCATCTACTACTATTACTCCACTCATCGACCGCTATCCAGCATGCATCTAGAGTATTAACTTAAAAACAGAGTAACGCCTTAAGCAAGATGACATGATGTAGAGGGATAAACTCATGCAATATGATGAAAACCCCATCTTGGTATCCTCGATGGCAATAATACAATACGTGCCTTGCTGCCCCTACTGTCACTGGGAAAGGACACCGCAAGATTGAACCCAAAGCTAAGCACTTCTCCCATTGCAAGAAAGATCTATCTAGTAGGCCAAACCAAACTGATAATTCGAAGAGACTTGCAAAGATAACCAATCATACATAAAAGAATTCAGAGAAGATTCAAATATTGTTCATAGATAGACTTGATCATAAACCCACAATTCATCAGTCTCAACAAACACACTGCAAAAAGAAGATTACATCAAATAGTTCTCCACAAGAGAGGGGGAGAACATTGTATTGAGATCCAAAAAGAGAGAAGAAGCCATCTAGCTAATAACTATGGACCCGTAGGTCTGAGGTAAACTACTCACACTTCATCGGAGGGGCTATGGTGTTGATGTAGAAGCCCTCCGTGATCGATGCCCCCTCAGGCGGAGCTCCGGAACAGGCCCCAAGATGGGATCTCGTGGATACAGAAAGTTCCGGCCGTGGAATTAGGTTTTTGGCTCCGTATCTGATCGTTTGGGGGTACGTAGGTATATATAGGAGGAAGGAGTACGTCGGTGGAGCAACAGGGGGGCTATGAGGGTGGAGGGCGCGCCTAGGGGGGGGGGGGGTAGGCGCGCCCCTACCTCGTGGACTCCTCTTTTGTGTCTTGATGTAGGGTCCAAGTCTCCTTGGTCTTGTTCGTTGAGAAAATCACGTTCCTGAAGGTTTCATTCTGTTTGGACTCCGTTTGATATTCCTTTCCTTCGAAACCCTAAAACAGGCAAAAAAACAGCAATTCTGGGCTGGGCCTCCGGTTAATAGTTTAGTCCCCAAAATAACATAAAAGTGGATAATAAAGCCCAATAATGTCCAAAACAGTAGATAATATAGCATGGAGCAATCAAAAATTATAGATACGTTGGAGACGTATCAGTCTCCTGAATCCTCAAATCTGCAGCCAAACTCATCCTCTTGAATCTATATTCATACTCACAGTTTTGATTTTGCAGGTCATAGATCTGGGCTTGGAGGTGCTCGATTTTCTCCTCAAGCTTGAAGATGGCCTCCCCAATGTCCTTACGTCCAGCTTGTGGTTGTTGGTGAACTCCGTGATCATAATGTGATTGGAATTGAGTCCACGCTCTACCATCTCTTGACACTTGAAAACTTGTTGCTCCAATGCCTCGAGACTTGCCTCCGTGCTTCCGGTCCTCCTTGGCATTTAATGTGCATAATTCAAATTTGAACTACAAGCACAGGCTCCAGTGCACCAAACTTGTTTGAACATGTGTCCTTGGGTGAATTTGTAGGTCCCATGCAAGAGATGAGAGTGAAATTCAAACATCTGGGCATCGTGGCTCGGCCGAAAAGATTGAGAAACTTGGTTTTTTAATTCCTGTAATTCCAAAACACGTCTGAAAATCATGAAACTTGGCATGGTGTCATGACATGGCACCAACATGTTGTGGTAATTTTTTTGGCCGAATTGGGACAAGCTTTGGTGTAAGCTTCTTGCAAACCGGAGCTTCCCTCAAGAAGGCTCGTGGTTCCGAGAGGGAACGTGTCACCTCCGTGGGCGAAACGACATACGTACACTGCCTTCTCCCACCTTAATTTTTTTACAGAGGCAGATTAGACCAAATATAAGTACTGTGCTAAATTTTGGAATTATTCCGGGTTCATTTGGCCTTTTTATGCATTAATTGAGTTTTTGCGCATTTAATGTGCATAATTCAAATTTGAACTACAAGCACTGACTCCAGTGCACCAAAGTTGTTTCAAAAATTACATGTGTGTCCTTGGGTGAATTTCTAGGTCTCATGCAAAAGATGGGAGTGAAATTCAAACATCTGGGTGTCGTGGCTCAGCCGGAAAGATTGAGAAACTTGGTTTTTTAATTCTTGTAATTCCAAAACACGCCTGAAAATCATGAAACTTGGCATGGTGTCATGGCATGGCACCAACATGCCGCGGTAATTTTTTTTGGCCGAATGGGGACAAGCTTTGGTGTAAACTTCTTGCAAACCGGAGCTTCCCTCAAGATGGCTCATGGTTCCGAGAGGGAACATGTTACCTCCGTGTGCGAAACGACATACATACACTGCCTTCTACCGCCTTAATTTTTTTACATAGACAGTTTAGATCAAATAGAAGTACCGTGCTAAATTTTGGAATTATTTCGGATTGTTTTGCCTTTTTATGCATCAATTGAGTTTCTGTGCATTTAATGTGCATAATTCAAATTTCAACTACAAGCACAGGCTCCAGTGCACCAAAGTTGTTTGAAAAATCACATGTGTCTCCTTGGGTGAATTTATAGGTCCCATGCAAGAGATGCGAGTGAAATTCAAACATCTGGGCGTCGTGGCTCGGCCGGAAAGATTGAGAAACTTGGTTTTTTAATTCCTGTAATTCCAAAACACGCCTGAAAATCATGAAACT
This sequence comes from Triticum urartu, assembly GCF_056163025.1. Taxonomy (NCBI): domain Eukaryota; kingdom Viridiplantae; phylum Streptophyta; class Magnoliopsida; order Poales; family Poaceae; genus Triticum; species Triticum urartu. Next base: position 69,893,717 of record NC_141874.1, read on the forward strand.
TGGCATGGTGTCATGACATGGCATAAACATGTTGCAGTAATTTTTTTGGCCGAATTGGGACAAGCTTTGGTATAAGCTTCTTGCAAACCAGAGCTTCCCTCAATAAGGCTCGTGGTTCCGAGAGGGAACGTGTCACCTCCATGTGTGAAACGACATACCTACATTGCCGTCTCCCGCATTAATTTTTTACACATGCAGATTAGACCAAATATAAGTACCGTGCTAAATTTTGGAATTCTTCCGCATTCGTTTGGCCTTTTTATGCATTAATTGAGTTTCTGCGCATTTAATGTGCATAATTCAAATTTGAACTACACGCAGAGGCTCCAGTGCACCAAATTTGTTTGAAATATCACATGTGTATCCTTGGGTGAATTTATAGGTCCCATGCAAGAGATGGGAGTGAAATTCAAACATCTGGGCGTCGTGGCTCGGCCGGAAAAATTGTGATACTTGGTTTTTTAATTCCTGTAATTCCAAAACACGCGTGAAAATCATGAAACTTGGCATGGTGTCATGACATGGCACCAACATGCTGCGGTAATTTTTTTTGCCAAATTGGGACAAGCTTGGGTGTAAGCTTTTTGCAAACCGGAGCTTCCCTCAAGAAGGCTCGTAGTTCCGAGAAGGAACGTATCACCTCCGTGTGTGAAATGACATACGTACACTGCCTTCTCCCGCGTTAATTTTTTTACATAGGCAGATTAGACCAAATAGAAGTACCGTGCTAAATTTTGGAATTATTCCGGGTTTGTTTGGCCTTTTTATGCATTAATTGAGTTTCTGCACATTTAATGTGCATAATTCAAATTTGAACTACAAGCACAGGCTCCAGTGCACCAAAGTTGTTTGAAAAATCACATGTGTGTCCTTGGGTGAATTTCTAGGTCTCATTCAAGAGATGAGAGTAAAATTCAAACATCTAGGCATCGTGGCTTGGCCGAAAAGATTGAGAAACTTGGTTTTTTAATTCCTGTAATTCCAAAACACGCCTGAAAATCATGAAACTTGGCATGGTGTCATGACATGGCACCAACATGCTGCGGTAATTTTTTTGGCCGAATTGGGACAAGATTTGGTGTAAACTTCTTGCAAACCAGAGCTTCCCTCAAGAAGGCTCGTGGTTCCGAGAGGGAACGTGTCACCTCCGTGTGCGAAACGACATACGTACACTGCCTTCTCCTGTCTTAATTTTTTACACAGGCAGATTAGACCAAATAGAAGTACTGTGCTAAATTTTGGAATTATTCCGGGTTCGTTTGGCCTTTTTTATGCATTAATTGAGTTTCTGCGCATTTAATACGCGTAATTCAAATTTGAACTACAAGCACATGCTCGAGTGCACCAAAGTTGTTTGAAAAATCACATATGTGTCCTTGGGTGAATTTTTAGCTCCCATGCAAGAGATGGGAGAGAAATTCAAACATCTGGGCGTCGTGGCTCGGCCGGAAAGATTGAGAAACTTGGTTTTTTATTCCTGTAGTTCCAAAACACGCCTGAAAATCATGAAACTAGGCATGGTGTCATGACATGGCACCAACATGCTGCGGTAATTTTTTTGGCCGAATTGGGACAAGATTTGATGTAAGCTTCTTGCAAACCGAAGCTTCCCTCAAGAAGGCTCATGGTTTCGAGAGGGAACGTGTCACCTCCGTGTGCGAAACGACATACGTACACTGCCTTCTCCAACCTTAATTGTTTACACAGGAAGATTACACCAAATAGAAGTACCGTGCTAAATTTTGGAATTATTCCGGGTTCATTTTGCCTTTTTATGCATTAATTGAGTTTCTACGCATTTAATGTGCATAATTCAAATTTGAACTATAAGCATAGACTCCAGTGCACCAAAGTTGTTTGAAAAATCACATGTGTGTCCTTGGGTGAATTTCTAGGTCCCATGCAAGAGATGGGAGTGAAATTTAAACATCTGGGCGTCGTGGCTCGGCCGGAAAGATTGAGAAACTTGGTTTTTTTAATCCTGTAATTCCAAAACACGCGTGAAAATCATGAAACTTGGCATGGTGTCATGACATGGCACCAACATGTTGTGGTAATTTTTCTGTCCGTTTTGCAAAGGCGCACACATTAACAATCAACAAAGTCATTTTGGAACAAGTGTTGTCACGTTACAAATCGGAAACACAAGTATTATTGAAACCGTGGGCGTTCTACTTACCAATTATGTGCGGCCACGCGTCCCCTTTTTTTATTGGCTAGGAGGTGTCGTGCGGGGTAGCTATTTGAGTATGGGAGGTGTGCGATTAGACACCTGCGTGTGCTCATCGGGAGGAGAGCCCTTTGACCGCTACCCGCCGCACACCTCTCTCCCAACGTCTCCATTAATGGTGCCCGAGTACCTATTCTACGGCGTGGCTATATGTCTCACTGGACTGAGATTTAAGAGAGAAAAATGAAAATATGAAAAGAAAGTTTTGCACGGATGTTGATGTAAGATCCGACGGACCTATATAGCATCGACTGCGACTTATAGCAATCATGATGAATATAAGGACGATGACAGTGGATAATAATTGTCTTACATATTTAAAAACATAATTAAAAAAGCTACATGTGGCAACACCCGAAATACACAAGGGCAAAAGAAGAAGGAAGACAACGATCTGGCTCACTGATCTCTACTTTCTTGATGTGTTGCTGTAGGCCGCGGGAACTAGTCTCTGCAGCGAGTGGCGACGAGCTCTTTCTTGTCCTCAAGATGCTGCTTGAGAGCATCCACAGATTCCTCCGCCAGCCTTCTGCGCTCGATGCGCAGCATGGCATTCTCGTCCATAAGTTTCTCAACGATGACGTCGGTCCTCTTCAACAAGGCAGTGGTTTGCTCCTGCTGCTCCGCACTTCCGACAATCTTCGCCCTCAGCAGGTCGTGCTCGGCCCGGAGCTTCGCATTCCTCTTATTTAGTTGTCGGATGACGTCAGTAGACTATTCAAATTAGGCTTTCAGGTCATCCTGCAACCTCGCTCACCTGGATATTTGATCCATCTCCCTAAGGACGAGGGCACGCATGCGCCTGTAAGAGTCCTCGCCTGCCCGCGAGACATTTTCCCAAGCCGCCGCGGCACGGGAGGACATCTCCGCTGCATTGGCGGCGTGGCGGGACATCTCTTCTGCTTCCGCGGCGTGGCCAGACTAGTCTGCTGCATCGATGGCGCGGTGGGACCTCCGTGCTGTTTCGGCGGCACGGCAGGACCTCTCTCCTACTACGGCCGTGCGGCGGGACATGTTGGCTGCTTTCGCGGCGAGGCTGGACATCTCTCGTGCTTCCGCTTCCAGGCTCGCCTCTCCCTGGTGGCAATCTATCGACCCAGAATTCACGCTGGCTATGGCGGACGCAAGGGAACGATGACGAATGACTTGTTTGTTTTTGTGGATGAGGAGTTGAGGAGGAATGTGTAGTCATCTTGGAGTAATAGTATTTATAACCGCGTAGTAATACGCTCCTAAGTGGGAAACCGTTTAGGTTTTGATCATGTGAACAGGTTTGCAATTTGGAATGTGACGGGACGCATGCTCAAAATTTACTAATGGTTATAAGTGCGGCACTATTTCCGGAAGGCATAACGTGGGCACGTACGCCTTCTCAGCCGCGTACGAGGCGTTTGCACCATAGGGTGCACCGCAATAGGCAATGTCAGCACACGTCTTGTTCCAACAACCATGCGCGCTCGTTATTACCATCGCACACGCTTCTTTTAATTAGAATGTGTGTGCCCGTCTAGTGCACACACATTAATCTATCTAACTATTTCAGTTTGTTGTGGCTAATCGCAAATAGTTCATCCATGTGAAGTGTATGACATCAATCGCAGACACTTTGATCTGACTGACCCGTTTCTGTTCTGTTGCCTAATCCCAAATAGTTAATCCTTCTGAAGCATATGCCCTCAATCACACACACCTTGATCGGGTTGACCGTTTCTTTTGTGTTTCCTAATCACAAACAGTTCATCTGAGTGAACTGTATGTTGTATATCGCACACACCTTCATTAGGCTGCCCATTTCTTTTGTTCCGCCTCATCGCACACAGTTCATTGGACTGAACCGTATGCCCTGAATCGCACACGCAACTAAAATTTGAACCATGTTTGATGGCTCCTCAATCGCAAACCTTTTGCACCTTTTTTGATGGTTCTTTTACACCACCGTTTGCTATTATTGCATCGCACATAGTTTCATCGAAGGGTCTCTGATCGTAGTGTCGCGTTAGCAGCATCATGCAGTAGTGAATATAAAAGCCAACTACACCCCTCACGACATGTTACCTAAACCATCAGAACCAGGGACTCCTAACTGGAACAACTGAGTCAACTCGGGACCATCTGGGCGGACCACAGAGTTCAAATACCATTCAGAGATCCCAAAGCACCACATCTGGCCAAGGAGACGTAATGGAAAGATGCCGCACTAGAACCTAACAACCATTGACAACATTTTGAACTTGCTCTTTTCCTTAGCCCAAAGAACATGGTTTCATGGTGTGCATCACAAAGGATCTAACAACCAAGTCGTCCGGTTCTGGCATGCCGAGAAGATTAGAGAACATCGCAGTTTCATACCCATGTGACCGACTATTGTTTGGGTTGGTTTTGGATATAGTTCGACATGCGGCTGGCATGGTCACCTCGGCCTACGATTCTTTGTACTTCCTTGGTTGCTAGGTATAATTGCGTTGAGTGGTACGTGGGTCATGTTAGAGACTGGTGGCATGGCGGACCATCTCGCTTTCAATTTGCTTCCTTCCTACCTGGCCCTGGGCTGGCTAGAGAACTTGTTGTTTTGTTTATTAGTTTTCAATGTTGTAGGACCTGCCCGGTTTTGGTTCTCCCTTGCTTGTGTCGGGCCAAGTGGGTGTCAGGTTGCCCTATGGAGATGGATATGGAAGGGCTTTCATACTTGTCCTCACGTTGCTACACGCCATGTCCGGCTAGCGCATTCCCATATACCTGCTAGGATTTACAATGCCCCGGGAAGTGGCTGGCTTCGACATCCTTTGCATGTGACGTGCCTGCTGCTACCTCTTGAGCATGCGTTGGTTTTCCCTTGAAGAGGAAAGGGTGATGCAGCAAAGTAGCGTAAGTATTTCCCTTAGTTTTTGAGAACCAAGGTATCAATCCAGTAGGAGACTACACGCAAGTCGCCTAGTACCTTCACAAACAATCAAGAACCTTGCAACCAACGCGATAAAGGGGTTGTCAATCCCTTCACGGCCACTTGCAAAAGTGAGATCTGATAAAGATAATAAGATAAATATTTTTGGTATTTTTGTTGTATAGATTGGAAAATAAATATTGCGAAATAAATAGTAAACTAGAATTATAGATCAGAAACTTATATGATGTAAAGTAGACCCGTGGGCCATAGGTTTCACTAGTGGCTTATCTCAAGATAGCATGTATTACGGTGGGTGAACAAATTACTGTCGAGCAATTGATAGAAAAGCGCATAGTTATGATGATATCTAAGGCAATGATCATGAATATAGGCATCACGTGCATGTCAAGTAGACCGAAATGATTCCGCATCTACTACTATTACTCGACACATCGACTGCTATCCAGCATGCATCTAGAGTATTAAGTTCATAAGAACAGAGTAATGCATTAGGCAAGATGACATGATGTAGAGGGATAAACTCAAGCAATATGATATAAACCCCATCTTTTTATCCTCAATGGCAACAATACAACACGTGCCTTGCTGCCCCTGCTGTCACTGGGAAAGGACACCGCAAGATTGAACCCAAAGCTAAGCACTTCTCCCATTGCAAGAAAGATCAATCTAGTAGGCCAAACTAAACCGATAATAAGAAGAGACTTGCAAAGATATCAAATCATGCATATAAGAATTCAGAGAAGAACCAAATAATATTCATAGTTAATCAAATTCATAAACCCACAATTCATCAGATCTCGGCAAACACACCGCAAAAGAGTATTACATCGAATAGATCTCCAAGAACATCGAGGAGAACTTTGTATTGAGAACCAAAGAGAGAGAAGAAGTCATCTAGCTAATAACTATGTACCCGAAGGTCTGTGGTAAACTACTCACACATCATCAGAGAGGCTATGGTGTTGATGTAGAAGCCCTCCGTGATCGAATCTCCCTCCGGCAGATCACCGGAAAAGGCCCCAGATGGGATCTCATGGGTACAAAAGGTTGCGGCAGTGGAAAAGTGGTTTCGTGGCTCTCCTGGATGTTTTTAGGGTACATGGGTATATATAGGCGAAAGAAGTACGTCGGTGGATCTCCGTGGGGACCATGAGGGTGGGGGCGCGCCTACCCCCCTAGGCGCGCCGCCCTGCCTTGTGGAAGCTTCGCGGACTTCCAGACTTGTACTCCAAGTCTCATGGGTTGCGTTTGTTCCAAAAAAAGATCCTCGCGAAGGTTTCGTTCCGTTTGATATTCCTTTTATGCGAAACACTGAAATAGGCAAAAAAACAACAATTTGCACTGGGCCTTCGGTTAATAGGTTATTCCCAAAAATAATATAAAAGTGCATATTAAAGCCCATTAAACATCCAAAACAGATAATATAATAGCATGGAACAATCAAAAATTATAGATACGTTGGAGACGTATCAAGCATCCCCAAGCTTAATTCCTGCTCGTCCTCGAGTAGGTAAATGATAAAAACAGAATTTTTGATGTGGAATGCTACCTAACATAATTTTCAATGTAATTTTCTTTATTGTGGCATGAATATTCAGATCCGAAAATTCAAGACAAAAGTTTAATATTTACATAAAAACAATAATACTTCAAGCATACTAACCAAGCAATTATGTCTTCTCAAAATAACATAGCCAAAGAAAGCTCATCCCTACAAAATCATATAGTTTGGCCATGCTTCATTTTCATACACAAAATTCTCCCATCATGCACAACCCTGATGACAAGCCAAGTAGTTGTTTCATACTTTAGTATTCTCAAACTTTTTCAACTTTCACACAATACATGAGCGCGAGCCATGGACATGGCACTATGGGTGGAATAGAATATGATGATGGAGGTTGTGTGGATAAGACAAAAAAGGAGAAAGTCTCACATTGATGCGGCTAAACAACGGGCTATGGATATGCCCATCAATTGATGTCAATGCGAGGAGTAGGGATTGCCATGCAACGGATGCACTAGAGCTATAAATGTATGAAATCTCAACAAAAGAAACTAAGTGGGTGTGCATCCAACTTGCTTGCTCACGAAGACCTAGGGCATTTTGAGGAAGCCCATTGTTGGAATATACAAGCCAAGTTCTATAATGAAAATTCCCACTAGTATATGAAAGTGACAAAATAAGAGACTCTCTATCATGAAGATCATGGTGCTACTTTGAAGCACAAGTGTGGAAAAGGATAGTAACATTTCCCTTCTCTCTTTTTCTCTCTTTTTTTACTCACGGGACAATGCTCTAATAATGATGATCATCACACTTCTATTTATTTACAACTCAAAAATTACAACTCGATACTAGAACAAAATATGACTCTATATGAATGCCTCCGGCGGTGTACCGGGATGTGCAATGATTCAAGAGTGACATGTATAAAAATTATGAGCGGTGGCTTTGCCACAAATACGATATCAACTATATGATCATGCAAGGCAATATGACAATGATGGAGTGTGTCATAAAAAAATGGAACGGTGGAAAGTTGCATGGCAATATATCTCGGAATGGCTATGGAAATGCCATAATAGGTAGGTATGGTGGATGTTTTGTGGAAGAAATAAGGAGGTTTATGTGTGAAAGAGCATATCATATCATGTGGTTTGGATGCACCGGCGAAGTTTGCACCAACTCTCAAGGTGAGAAAGGGCAATGCACGGTACCGAACAGGCTAGCAATGATGGAAGGGTGAGAGTGCGTATAATCCATGGAGTCAACATTAGTCATAAAGAACTCACATACTTATTGCAAAAATCTACAAGTCATCAAAAACTAAACACTACGCGCATGCTCCTACGGGGATAGATTGGTAGGAAAAGACCATCGCTCGTCCCCAACCGCCACTCATAAGGAAGGCAATCAAAGGACACCTCATGCTTCAAATTTGTGACACAACGGTTACCATACTTGCATGCTACGGGACTTGCAAACCTCAACACAAGTATTTCTCAATTTCACAATTACTTAACTAGCATGACTCTAATATCACCATCTTCATATCTCAAAACAATCATCAAGTATCAAACTTCTCATAGTATTCAATGCACTCTATATGGAAGTTTTTATTATACCCATCTTGGATACCTATCATATTAGGACTAATTTTATAGCCAAAGAAAATTACCATGCTGTTCTAAAAGACTCTCATAATAATATAAGTGAAGCATGAGAGATCAATAATTTCTATAAAATAAAACCACCACCGTGCTCTAAAAGATATAAGTGAAGCACTAGAGCAAAATTATCTAGCTCAAAAGATATAAGTGTAGCACATAGAGTATTCTAATAAATTCCGATTCATGTGTGTCTCTCACAAAATGTGTGTACATCAAGGATGATTGTGGTAAACTAAAAGTCAAAGACTCAAATCATACAAGACGCTCCAAGAAAAACACATATCATGTGGTGAATAAAAATATAGCCTAAAGTAAAGTTACCAATAGACGAAGACGAAAGAGGGGATGCCTTCCGGGGCATCCCCAAGCTTAGGCTTTTGGTTGTCCTTGAATTTTACATTGGGATGCCTTGGGCATCCCCAAGCTTAGGCTCTTGCCACTCCTTGTTCTAAAATCCATCAATTCTTTACCCAAAAACTTGAAAACTTCACAACACAAAACTCAACAGAAGATCTCATGAGATCCGTTAGTATAAGAAAACAAACCACCACTTTAAGGTACTGTAATGAACTCATTATTTATTTATATTGGTGTTAAGCCTACAGTATTCCAACTTATCTATGGTTCATGCCCCCCGATACTAGCCATAGATTCATTAGAATAAGCAAACAACACAAGAAAAACAGAATCTGTCAAAAACAGAACAGTCTATAGCAATCTGGAGGTATCGAATACTTCTGTAACTCCAAAAATTCTGAAAAATTAGGACGTCCTGAATAATTTGTATATTGATCTACAGAAGTTGGAATTGGTATTTTTATCGCTCTCTGGTGAAAAATGAAAATTATTCTCGTGAGCGCATACTTTCTGTTTTTTCCAGCAAAATCAAACAACAATCACCCAAGAAGATCCTAAAGGCTTTACTTGGCGCAAACACTAATTAAAACATAAAAAGACAATCATAATAGAGGATAGCTGAATTATTTATTACTAAACAGGAACAAAAAGCATGGAACAAAAATTAAATTGGGCTGCGTCCCAACAGGCACTATCGTTGAACGCCCCTAGCTAGGCATAAAGCAAGGATAGTAGGTTTTGCCATCTTTGGTGTTGGGAAAGAAAAGACAAAATTTCTTATGTATATCATTTATCTTTCTATTTTGAGAAAGCACGTGGCCATTAATGGTGGAAGAAAGATTAAGCATGCTACGGAAATTTGCATCTAAGCTAGCCTTCATCTCTTTGATAATTTCATTTTGATAAAAGCATAAAAGGGAGGTGGATTCAACCTTCTCACTCATGGGGTGACGAAATATAGTTTTCATCTTTTCATAGGTATCTATGGCATCCCCCTCAAGAAAACCTTCTTCAAAAATAGAATCTAAAACTTGCTTGAACGAAGAGGGTAAGCCAACATAAAAGCTTTTTAGGTATATGATAACCCACAAGTATAGGGGATCGCAACAGTTTTCGAGGGTAGAGTATTCAACCCAAATTTATTGATGCGACACAAGGGGAGCCAAGCAATATTCTCAAGTATTAGCAACTAAGTTGTCAATTCAACCACACCTGGATACTTAATATCTGCAGAAAAGTAGTATGATAGTAGCGGTAACGGTAGCAAAAGTAATAGTTTTGGTTTTATAGTGATTGTAACAGTAGCAACGGAAAAGTAAATAAGCGAAGAACAATATGTGAAAAGCTCGTAGGCAATGGATCGGTGATGGATAATTATGTCGGATGCGATTCCTCATGCAATAATTATAACATAGAGTGACACAGAACTACCTCCAGTTCATCAATGTAATGTAGGCATGTATTCCGAATATAGTCATACGTGCTTATGGAAAAGAACTTGCATGTGTAACATCCCAAAATTTTCAATTTGGAATCTTATTCATTAGATCATATTTGCATATCAAATTTTATTTCATTTTGGCTTGATCCTAGAAATTCTACGCAACTCAAGGACCCACGGAGAGAGTTGAGGATTTCGTTATTTTCATATTTGAGTTTTCTCAAATTTTGAAAAGAGTATCGTTTTAATTTAATTATTTTCTCTTCGAATATTTGTTTTATGAAAATAAAAGAGAGGGGATAAAATGACTTCCCCAAAATAAAGAAATATTGGAGATTTAATATTAAAATCAAATAAGAATTTTATTCGGAGTTTTATTGCTATTTTATTTGAATTAGGAAAAATATGCGTTTTTCTAAATTGCATTAGAGTCCCAAATAAATGTTCACCTTGTCCGGTAGATATTTAGAGGACGGGAAAATTTATTTCAGAATTTTTGGAATTTATTCGGAGTTTTATTGCTATTTTATTTGAATTAGGAAAAATATGCGTTTTTCAAAATTACATTAGAGTCCCAAATAAATGTTCACCTTGTCCGGTAGATATTTAGAGGACGGGGAAAATTTATTTCAGGATTTTTGGAGTCCATTTAGTATTTATTTTATTCATTTTTCTGCGTGGAATTATTTAAACAAATGTTACCAACCTAACCGGGCCGTGTCCGCCTGGGACACTGTACCCGGCCGACCCTTTAAAGGCCGAAGGCCCGAGCCGCCAGCCGCCAGCCCCCGCACCCGTCGGTTTTTTAAAACAAACCGTGGTTTTTTATTTATATCGGTTTTTTTCTTTGGTTTAGTTATTTAGCGAACGCCCGTTCGTTCGTTTGTTTTAACGAACGGTTTTCACCGTTTAATCGCAGACAGCGAACGTTCATTCGTTAGCCTGTTCGTCAGTTTTTCTTTTTCTCGGATTTTTCGCGATTATTTTCGATCGCGATTTCTAATCCGATTTTCGTTTTAGTTTATGTTTTCGCTCGTTTATCGGAATCAGGCGATTCAAGAGCCTGGAGTTTCCTCTCGAAGCCCTCTTTCTGTTTGATCAACTTAAACAAGTTTTTGCTACTGTAAAATTTGACTTTAGTCAATATTAGTAATCCAAGCTTGTTTCTTTCATAGTTTGAGTTTTGTTGTTGCTTCGTTTGTTTTGATTCTTTTTGCAAACCGGAGTTCTTAAGTTGAACTTTCTGGTTAGATCTTCTTATTTGAGTTTTACCCATGCATTTTTGCTTGATTTCTTACTGTATGCTTGTTTGTTTGTGATAGAGTACCCGGAGTGCAAAGCGTGCTACTACGAGTCTCTAGGTTTCACGGATCATCAGCAAGTCAAGTAACACTTTGATCATACCTCTTTACTACCCAGTTTTATTGCATTAGATCAATCCTCAAACAATTGCATGGTTAGGATCTGATTAAATTGTGGGTTATGGGAAGTAGATGAGGTAGTACCTATTGTCCTATTTATTACCAAACCTATGGGAGTTACTTCTACGTTGCTTATATTGCTATGCTATGCTCGTAGATGTGGTTTGGGTTTGAGTGTATTCATGACAGATGTGAGTATTGTTAATTAATGGTTAACTTAAGGTGGCAACTTTAATACACATCTGGGTGGATTGAGGCACCTAGGGAACCCAGTGCTACCTGTATTTTTAGAAATCCCAGGGTAACGTGTGATTCTCCTATGGACTGCCACCCAGGCTCAAAGGGATCATAAGGTTATTCATGCTAGAAACTTCCATGTGCAGCCACATGCCATTATGGGCTCTGGCATAGTTGAGTAAGTTGTGGGAAACCTTTCCATGATGGGCTAGCAGACGTAGGGGATTGTAGGTGTACAGGCCTATCTATCGGTTAAGGGGACCTCTTCGGAAAGACTGTGCCTCGGTCATCCGTTTCTCAAACATTATGTAGTGCGAGAAACCCAACGGAGGAGATGGAGTCTTGTGGGGAAAAGTGTGCAAACCTCTGCAGAGTGTACAAACTAATCATGGTTAGCCGTGACCCCGGTTATGGACATCTTGAGTATCTAGTTCATGGATTATCATGTGGATCTCATCACTCTTAACATAATTTGATTGGGTTTAATGATGATGCTTAATTGGGATTGAGTTGGGTGAACCTTCTCAATATTTAACAACCACCATGATAGTTAAATAAAATGTATTCCTTTGTTGTAGGAAAAAATTGACTTTCCGCAAAACATATTAACCATACAGCCTCCACCAGCCATATATGCATGTAGTGATAGCATTATTTTGTTCATTACTCTCTTGTGTTACATTGCCAGCATGTTCCATGTGATGACCCATTTTCGGGCTGCAACGTTCATGTTGCAGACTTTTCAGACGATGAGTAAGGTGCTTTAGGTCGTGGTCTTTCACTCAGTGATGCCGTTGGAGTTGATGGACTCATTTTATCTTCCAAGCCTTCCACTGTTATCGTATTAGATGGCCTTAAGGCATATTTATTGTAATAAGTTCTCTTTTGAGACATTCGATGTAATAAGTGTGTGATTGCTACTCTGTTATAAATCCTCAAGTACTGTGCGTGTCAGCATTACCGATCCAGGGATGACACTGATGCACAGACATCAAACTGTTTGAGGTCTGGTCACTACAAGATGGTATCAGAGCACATGCTGACTGTAGGACACGACTGCTAAGCTAAAGCCTTATATCACTACTCTCTTCTCATTTCTGACTCCTCTCCATTTTCTACTCTTTAGGATGGTGGACACAAGGAACAAGTTTGCACAACCGGATGAAGACACACCTTTCGGACGCCACTTGAAGGAAGTCACTAGGTACTTGAACATCGGAATACCAAGCTTCACCGGGACTTACAACGCCACTTTACCAGAAGAGGAGCGCTGGATGATTCAAGTTCAAGTTCCAGGAAGGACATTTATGCTAGTCACTGAGCCCATAGAGTTTTCCTTTGATGCACCAACCTGGAGTCTAGGAAAGAGTATGGCAGCCCACATCACCATGGGACGCATTGGAGAAGTTTACCATAAGGATCTCAAGGATACTATCTACCAGATTTGTGGGCGCCGAGATGAGCAATGGGAGATGACGAGCACCAGGAAGGATAGATCAATTGCCGCTTTCATCCAGGAGTTAAACCAGCACATACGTCGCCAGGAGAACCAGATGTGCGTAGGCATGATAGATCTGAAGAAGGCAATGACAAGGATCACCGAGCTTGAAGAAGAACTCAAGGCAACTCGTGAAGATTATGAGGAGGAAATCGTCGTACTAGTGGAGAAGAATGACGACCTGACAAGGAAGCTAGGAGACTTCATGGGAGACCCCGCGCCAGGAGGAGAAGATGACGATTCCACTTGCCCGAAGAACTACATCATCATCGATGACACCGACTCGGACCCCGACGATAGCGATGATGACTTTGTTCATGAAGCTGGAGCGGATATTATGGAGTCTTCTACTGATCAATTTTTCTAGTCGACCACCAAAACAGTAGTAGTATTCCACCATGTATATAGTATAGTCCGAGCACTTTTGTAATGATAGTTCTAGACTGATTGTATGCCCTTGCAAATTGATTGAGTGATATGATTGTGTTTGTCTCATGTGCATATGGGTAGTGTTTCCCCCTAGACCCCATTCTACTCTATTTTCTCATCTTTTCTAAAAACCCATCAGATGCCTCCGAGACGCGACAATGGATTTGCTTTCCCACCGGAGCTCACTCAGTTGATCCAGCAGCAGAATGCATTAATGCAGATATTAGTCCAGAATCAGAATCAGGGGAACAAGAACAACAACCCACCACCACCACCTGTTGATCACTTAGCCCGTTTTCTAAGGCTGAATCCGCCGGTGTTCTCCAGTAGCATCGAGCCAATAGTTGCAGATGATTGGCTCCGCAAGATTGGAAGGGAGTTGACCACTATAGGATGCACATATGCGGAAAGAGTGCGTTTTGCCTCACATCAGCTTGATGGACCCGCGGCAGCATGATGGGAGAATTACACTGTCACCTATCCCATCGACACTATTACGTGGGACCAGTTCCAGCAGGCTTTTCGCACTGCCCATGTATCAGCAGGAGCTATGGCCATGAAGAAGCGTGAGTTCCGCAACTTACGCCAAGGAGGACGCACCGTTGGCCAGTATGTGGATGACTTTAGCAAGCTAGCACGTTATGCCCTAGATGACTTTGCTACGGATGCAGCTAAACAGGAGAAGTTTCTGGAAGGACTGAATGATGAGCTGAGTATGCAGTTGATGGTAGCAACCTTTAATAACTACCAACAGTTGGTAGATAGAGATCTCATGCTTGAAGGGAAGCAGCAGCAGATGGACAACCGCAAGAGGAAGTATGGACAAGGGAAGTATAATTCTGGAGCTCAGCAGAGACCCAGTTTCACCCGAACTTGGGAGGACCCCTACAACATAACCATGGAGGTCACAATCACACTGGAGGAAGTTCGCACAACCATAGTGGCTCCAAGAATGGGAATGGTAATGGAGGAAGTAACAGACAGAACCATTCCAACCCAGCAACGCCCGCCAAGAAAGATCTAAGCCACGTTACTTGCTACAAGTGCCAGAAGACCGGACATTACGCCAATGAATGTCCCGAAGCTAAGAATGGAAACGACAATGGAAGTTTTGGGAGCCCAACCCTTTCAACATGGGACAAGTGAGCCACATTAACATGGAGGAGATTGAAGCCCAGCCAGATGCAGTAATAGGTAAGTTTTTGGTTAAGTCATTTACTGCAATCGTTCTTTTTGATACTGGTGCATCACATTCATACATATCAAGGGGATTTGTGGATAAGTATAAGCTGCCCACCAAAGTTCTTAGTACACCGATGTTAGTGAGCTCGCCAGGAGCAGAGCATATGGCAAGCCAAGGATGTTTTCAGATGCCATTGACCAAAGGTAGGCATGTTTTCCCCTCAGATCTGATAATTTTGGAGTCGCAAGGTTTGGATGTGATTCTGGGTATGGATTGGCTATCGATGTATGGAGGAAACATCGATTGCACTAGTAAGTCGATTTTTCTCACCACCCCAGAAGGAAGAAGGATCAAGTATGTATCCCGGCATGTGCCGAATAGGACTCAAGTAAATTCCTTATTAGGAGTTGTGCAGGAGGAAGTACCAGTGGTGAGGGATTTCCCGGATGTATTTCCAGAAGAGTTGTCAGGCATGCCACTGGATAGAGACATCGAGTTTTTGATTGAGCTTTTGCCAGGCACATGGCCAATATCTAAGAGACCATACATGATGCCCGCACAGGATTTTGAGGAAATTAAGAAGAAGATTAAGGAGTTACTGTATAAAGGATATATTCGCCCAAGCTCGTCACCTTGGGGACCATCAGTACTTCTAGTGGAGAAGAAGGATGGATCGTTGAGGATGGTTCTTGATTACCGAGGATTGAATCAAGTGACGATCAATAACAAGTACCCACTGCCAATGATCAATGATTTGTTTGATCAGCTGCAAGGAGCTAAGGTGTTTTCCAAGATCGATCTGCGATCAGGGTACCACCAGCTGAAGATTCGAGAGCAGGATATACCTAAGACAGCTTTTACCACGAGGTACGGGCTATACGAGTATACCGTTATGTCATTTGTCCTGACTAACGCACCTGCCTAGTTTATGAACATGATGAACAAGGTGTTTATGGAGTTTTTGGATAAGTTCGTTGTGGTGTTCATAGATGATATTCTGGTCTAATCGAAGAATGAAGAGGATCATAAAGAGCATTTGCGTTTAGTACTTGGGAAGCACAGAGAACATCAGCTATACGCCAAGTTCAGCAAGTGTGAGTTTTGGTTGAAGGAAGTTGGATTCCTTAGACATGTTATATCCGGAGAAGGAATAGTGGTAGACCCCACCAAAGTTGTCACTGTGACAAATTGGGAGGCATCCACGTCAGTTGGAGAGATCCAGAGTTTTCTTGGACTCGCAGGATACTACCGGAGGTTCATTGAGAATTTCTCGAAGATTGCAAAGCCTATGACGGAGTTGTTAAAGAAGGAAACTGTAACATCCCAAATTTTCAATTTGGAATGTTATACACTAGATCATCATTGCATATCATATTTTATTGCATTTTGGTTGATCCTAGAAATTCTACGAAACTCAAGGACCCTCAGAGAGAGTTGGGGATTTCGTTATTTTCATATTTGAGTTTTCTCAAATTTTGAAAATAGGATCATTTGATTTTATTTATTTTATCTTCAATTATTTCTATTGCAAAAATATGAGAGAGGGAATAAAATGACTTTCCCAAAATATAGAAGTATTGAGGATTTAATAATAAAATCAAATAAGATTTTATTTTGGTTTTATTTGCTATTTTATTTGAATTTAGGAAAAACATGCGTTTTTCAAAATTGCATTTAGGCCCCAAATAAATGTTCATCCTGTGCGGCTTGATTTTAGAAGCCGGGGAAAATTTATTTCAGAATTTTTGGAGTCCGTTTAGTATTCCTTTTGTTTTTTTTCTGAGTGTAATTTTTTTTAAAAACGTGACCCGACCTAACGGGCCGTGTCTGACCCGGACACCTGGCCCGGCCGACCTTATAAGCCGGGGGAGGAGCCCAGCCGAACCCCAAACCCAAGCGCCCCAAACCCTAGCGTCGCCGCCGCCCCGCGCCGCCGCCGCCGCCCCGCCGCCGCCGCCGACGATCGCCGGAGCCGCCCCGCTGCCACCCGCCGTTCGCCGGAGCCACCGAGGTAGACGCCGTTGCCTCGGTTTTCGCCAAGAAAACCGATCGTTTTTTTAAACTTAGATTTGTTTTTTTCGTCAGATCAGTTTTTTCTGGTTTATTTATTTAGCGAGCGTTCCATCGTTCGTTCGTTTTAACGAACGTGTTCATCGTTTAGACCCAGATAACGAACATTCGTTCGTTAATCTGTCCGTCGTTTTTCTTTTTCTCGAATTAAATCCGTGATTTTTCTGATCGCGATTCCTGGTCCGATTTTCGTTCTAGTATAACTTTTCGCTCGTTTATCGGAATCAGGCGATTCAAGCGCCTGGAGTTTCGCCTCAAAACCCTCTTTCCGTTTAACCAACTCAAACAAGTTTTTGCCACTATAAAAATTTCCCTAGATCCAGAATAGTAAACGAAGCATGTTTCTTTTGCCGTTTGTCTTTCATTGCTTCGTTCGATTTGATTCTTTTTGCCAACCGGAGTTCTTAAGTTGAACTTTCTGGTTAGATTCTCTTATTCGACTTTTACCTGTGCATTAGATTAGTACTTATCGTATGCTTGTTTGTTTGCGATAGAGTACCCGGAGTGCGCCGCTTGCTACTTCGAATCGCTAGGTTTTGCGGATCATCAGCAAGGCAAGTAACACTTTGATCATACCTCCTACTACCCAGTTTTTATTGTATTAGATCAATCCTCACACGTTGCATGATTAGGATCTAATTAAATTGTGGGTTCTGGGAAGTAGTTGAGGTAGTACCTATTACCTTTTTATTATCAAACCTTTGGGAGTTACTTCTACGTTTGCTTACATATGGCATGCTATGCTAGTAGACGTGGATTGGGTGAGTGTATCCATGACAGATGTGAGATTGTTAAATTAATGGTTTATCTAAGGTGGCAACTTAAATACACATCTGGGTGGATTGAGGCACCTGGGTATTCCAGTGATTGCCTGTTTTTCTTTTGGACCGCCACCCAGGCTCAAAGGTATCATGAGATTATTCATGCTAGAAACTTCTGTGTGCAGCCACAAGCTACTATGGGCTCTAGCATAGTTGAGTAAGTTGTGCAAACTCTTACAGTGGTAGACTAGCAGATGTAGGGGAAAGTAGGTGTAACAGTCTACCCGATCGTAAGGTGCTAGCGCTTCTGAAAGACTATGTCTCGGCCATCCGTTTCTCAAACACCATGTAGTGCGAGAATCCCAATGGAGGAGATCGAGTCTTGTGGGGAAAAGTGCGCAAACCTCTGCAGAGTGTATAAACTAATCATGGTTAGCCGTGTCCCCGGTTATGGACATCTTGAGTATCTAGTACTTGGATTATCATGTGAATCTCATCATGTTACTCTAAATTAATATTGTTGGGTTTTTAATGATGATGCTTAATTGGGATTGAGAATGCTGTCAACCATTCTCAATGTTTAACAAGTACCATGATAGTTAAATAAAATTTATTTCTTTGCAGTAGGAGAAAATTGGCTTTACGCAAAAAATGTAATCATAGAGCTTTCCACCAGCCAAATATGCATATAGTATAGCCTATTACTTTCATTGCATCTCTATGTGTTACCTTGCCAGCATATTCCATGTGTTGACCCGTTTCGGGCTGCAACGTTCATGTTGCAGACTTTTCAGACGACGATTAAGGTGCCTTTAGGTCGTGGTTCTATACTTAGTGATGCCGTTGGAGTTGATGGACTCACTTATCTTCCAAGCCTTCCGCTGTTATCGTTATTAGATGGCCTTAAGCCATATTTATTGTAATAAGTTCTCTTTTGAGACACTCGATGTAATAAGTGTGTGATTGCTACTCTGTTATAAATCCTTCAAGTACTGTGTGGTGTCAGCATTACTGATCCAGGGATGACACCTGAGCACAGAGATTGGACCGTTTGAGGTCTGGTCGCTACAAGATGGTATCAGAACACACGCTGACTGTAGGACACGACCACCAAGCTAAAAAGACCTAGATCACTACTCACTCTCTTCTCATTCTGACTCCTCATCTTTTCTACTCTTTTAGGATGGCGGATGCAAGGAACTAGTTCACGCAACCGGATGAAGATACACCCTTTGGACGTCACTTGAAGGAAGTCACTAGATATCTGAACATAGGAGTGCCAAGCTTCACCGGAACCTACAACACCACTTTACCTGAAGAGGAGCGCTGGATGATTCAAGTTCAAGTTCCAGGAAGGACGTTCATGCTAGTCACTAAGCCCATAGAGTTTTATTTTGATGCACCAACCTGGAGTCTAGGAAAGAGCATGTCAGCTCACATCCCCATGGGACGCATTAGAGAAGTTTACCACAATGATCTCAAGTATACTATCTACCATATTTGTGGGCGTCGAGATGAGCACTGGGAGATGATCAGTACCAGGAAGGATAGATCAATTGCAGCTTTTATCCAGGAATTAAACCAGCACATTCGACGACATGAGAACCAGATGTGCGCCGACATGATAGATCTAAAGAAGGCAAGGACAAGAATCACGGAACTAGAGGAAGAACTAAAGGCCAAACGTGAAGATTATGAAGAGGAAATCGAAGTATTAGTGGAGAAGAATGACGATCTGATCAAGAAGATTGGAATATTTATGGGAGGCCCTACACCAGTAGAAGAAGACGAAGAACCCAAGGAGATTCGCCCGGAAGACTACATCATCATTGACGACACCGACTCGGATCCAGATGATAGCGATGATGACTATGTTGATGAAGCTAGAGCAGATATCATGGAGTCTGCAACCGAAGAATATTTCTAGTAGACCACCCCATCAGTAGTTGTAGTCCACCATGTAAATATAGTAGTCCGAGCACTTTTGCGATAGTTAGATCGATTGTATTCCCTTGTTTGATTGAGTGAATGAAGTGAATTGTTTGCTTTTGCCTCATGTGCATATGGGTAGTGTTTTCTATTTAGACCCCTCTTTATTCTTAAATCTCATCTTTTCTAAACCCTCAGATGCCTCCGAGACGTGACCCCGGATTTACCTTCCCACCGGAGCTCACTCAGTTGATCCAGCAGCAGAACACATTGATGCAGTTGCTAGTCCAGAATCAGAATCAGGGGAACAACAACAACAACCCACCACCACCACCACCACCTGTTGATCACTTAGCCCGTTTTCTTAGGTTGAATCCGCCGGTGTTTTCCAGTAGCACCGAGCCGATAGTAGCAGATGATTGGCTCCGCAAGAGAGCAAGGGAGTTGACCACGGCAGGATGCACAAATGCGGAAAAGGTGAAGTTTGCGGCACATCAGCTTGAAGGACCCGCAGCATCATGGTGGGAGAATTTCACAACCACTTTCCCTGTCGACACTGTCACATGGGACCAGTTCCAGCAGGCTTTCCGTACTGCCCATGTTTCAGCAAGAGCTATGGCCATGAAGAAGCGAGAGTTTCGCAACTTGCACCAAGGAGGACGGACAGTTGGCCAGTATGTGGAGGATCTTAGTAAGCTAGCACGTTATTCCCCAGATGACGTTGCTACGGATGCAGCTAAGCAGGAGAAGTTTCTGGAAGGACTGAATGGTGAGTTGAGCATGCAGTTGATGGTAGCAACCTTCAACAACTACCAGGAGTTGGTAGATCGTGCTCTCATGATTGAAGGGAAGCAGCAGCAGATTGAGAACCGCAAGAGGAAGTATGGACAAGGGAAGTACAGTTCAGGAGATCAGCAGAAGCCACGTTTTACCCCTAGGCCGGGAGGACATTTTCAGCATACCCATGGAGGAGGTACCTCGCACAATCACAATGGTACCAAGAACGGTAATGGGAATGGAGGAAGCAACGGCCAGAACCGTACCAACCCATCAACCCCAGCCAAGAGAGACCTGAGCCAAGTCACTTGTTTCAAGTGCCAGAAGACCGGACATTATGCCAATGAATGTCCTGAATCCCAGAATGGAAATGGCAATGGAAGCTCTGGGAAGAAGCCGAACCCTTTCAATAGGGGACAGGTGAACCACGTTAACGTGGAGGAGGTTGAAGAGCAGCCGGATGCAGTAATCGGTAAGTTTTTGGTTAAGTCATTTACTGCACTTGTTCTTTTTGATACTGGTGCATCACACTCATACATATCAAGGGGATTCGTGGATAAGTATAACCTGCCTACCAAAGTTCTTAGAACACCTATGCTAGTAAGTTCACCAGGAGCGGAGTATATGGCTAGTAATGGACGTTTTCAAGTGCCATTGAGTATAGGTAGGCATGTGTTTCCCTCGGATTTGATCATTTTGGAATCACAAGGTTTGGATGTAATTCTAGGTATGTATTGGCTGTCGATGTATGGAGGAAACATCGATTGCGCTAGTAAGTCAATTTTTCTTACCACCCCAGAAGGGAGAAGGATCAAGTATCACTACCAGGAAAAGGCCTACTAATGGCGCACCTAATTTGGCCATTAATGGCGCATTAGTGGTGCGCCATTAGTAGCACGCCATTAGTATATTTTACTAATGGCGCACCACTGGTGCGCCATTAGTATCTGGTATACTAATGGCGCACCTCGGATGCGCCATTAGTATATACAATAGTGCGCCATTAGTATGCCTCCCAGGGGGCCATGTATACCCAGGTGCTTTGGCATACTAATGGCGCACGACAACAGGATGCGCCATTAGTAACTTCGGCATACTAATGGCGCACTGTTTAATGATGCGCCATTAGTATCCTTTGGCATACTAATGTTGCACTATGATGTGATGCGCCATTAGTATGAATATTAGGTTTTTTTTTTATTTTTTAATTTTCTATTTTTTGCACAGGTTACAAAATGTATAATTGGACAAAATATAGACAGCACACATCAACAACAGATTCATCGAATACAATAGAAGATTAGTCTCTGAATACAATTCATCATTTTAGTCTCCGAATACAATTCATCATATTAGTCTCCGAATTGAAAAGACCGAACAAAGATAGAACATTATATTACAAGTCTCGAGACCGCGAGTTTGTCTTCACATTACAAGTCGATATCGATCATCTAAACTACCATCACATAGAAGAGAGTTGCGGTCATCACGATGAGCATCATCACGATGAAACTCGTCTTCATCCGGTTCCTCCAACGCTCCCTCCCCTCTCCCGCTAGATAGCGGGCGTATCTAGATTCGGCCTCGGCCCTAGTGGCATACCCTTTGTAACTGTTACCGCTGAATCGGTGAACCTGTCTCCGACACTCCTCCCAGTCGTCGTAGACTCCGGGAACCTTACCCTTGTACACGACATACCACGGCATCGCTATGCAGTAGCCAAACGAAACGTTAGTACCAATTCATAGACAATACATAAGCAATATATAAGTATGCAACAGAACAATCGGAAGAGAAAAGCAAGACATTAATAGCATCGATTACATCTAAGTTGAACGACTCTCGAAACCAAAGAGACATACTACAAGTTCATTAAAGTTTAATTACAACATGAGCCAATCGATGTTTCAGAACTAGACACAGCATCACTGCTTTCGACTCGACTCAAGGGACCGGAGCGTGGATGAAGCCGCCGTCTATCGTGGGAGTCATGAAAGAACGGGCGTTGTCAGCCTGCATTTGTAGGATTGTGTCGATGTCACTGTTGGACGGTTGATTTCTGAGGTAGAACTGCCCCGCGGTACGAAGGACATCTTGATGGATGATTTCCGCAAACTCCGACTGGATGCGAAAGAATTCTTGTCTGATGTCCGCGTCCTGGATTGCCGACACGCTCGCGGCCCAATATTTGAGTCTACTCGGTAGCAGAAGTTGATGATGGTCCCGTACGATCGCCCGCATGTGATGGATGGCGTAGTAGGCACCCTTCTGACCGCCAAGCGGCTGCTTGACGCAGCAGAACATCGTATTGTGGGAGAACACGTGCTTGCCGTACTTACGAATAGGCCTGGTGAAGGTGCCTCCAGATTTGACGTAGCCGGGGAGAACATCATCAAGAACCTTCTTGACATTTGTGTAGTCTACGTTTGACTGACGGTCCGGGTCGAAATACGTGGCCATGGAATATTTGGGGCTTAGGAGGATGAGCGTGCAATGTGTGTCACTGCAGAAAACACGGAATGTTAAAAGAAAAACGATCAAAATCTAAGAATTCATATGTTACGGGGCGGTTGAGGGGAGGACTTACTCGGGAAAGTAAGGCACGAGGAAGTTATCCTTATCTTGGTTTGCCAGAATGACGCCTTCGAGGTAAGAACTCGCGACTTGCCGGTCCCCAGCGCTGCCCAAGATCTTGGCATGCATGTAGAAGGGGTCGACTATCACGATGTCCGGGGTCTTGTCGCGAATGATCCACATCTCCATACTCAGCGAAAATAGCCGAACGAAGGTGTAGTGCAGTGGATGAAGGTTCAACATAGCGTGGATGTCATCAAACCGCAGGACGATCGTACCCCCGATGGAGTTATCCACAAAGCCCTTGCCCTTTGGCACCTTGGCCGCGAAAACCGGGTATGCCACATCCTTCTCTCCGAGACGCCGCTTCTCCAAAGAAAGAACACTGTCATGCAGACTTCGCATAGCACCGGTTGCAGCATCGAGCATATTTCTCGGTAGCATCGGCCTGCCCGCCACATGCACCCTCCTCGAGATATCCTCAGGTGAAGGTGGCCCGTCCTGAGCACGGATCGTACTCGGTGCCGGCTGGCCCGCACCCTTGTTAGTCTTTCTTTTGCGTGCCTTCTTCTTCTCCTGTAATGGGACCGAGTTCTGCTCACAGACCGCCTTCTTGAGTGTGTTGGGGCTGATCATATTTCGCACCTCGCCTATCTGAGGCTCGGTGAAGTCGGCAGCTGGAGGCGTCTCCTGAGAGCTGAACTACAGACGACGCCTGTTGCAACTTGGCTTCTCTGCGGTACCAGCTAGATCGCGCACGTCTTTTGTTGGGTTGGGTTCTTGAGAAGGAGGCCCCATGAAGTCGCCACCGTACCCATGATCGGCAAAATACTGATCGACGTTGGCAAATGTACCGTAGTCGTCGTCGTCGTTCTGATCCTGTGCCATATGCATGTTTGGATCCAGTGGCATAGGGATGTCCGGCACCGTTGCGGCGGTCTTGCCATGGGGCCGACTTGGCGTCGGCACGACTGGCGGTGTTGTCTTTGGGGTGGTGTCCCCCGCCCCCAAACGAATTTGGCTCTTCGGCCAAAGCAGGGGCCAACTCAGGCAGGCGCTGAGGGTCATCACGTCATCATCGTCGGCCCCGACGGGTTGAATCGGAGGTTGTAAGTGCATCTAGTGCCCCCCTAGTTGGTTTTGGAGTATTGACGACAAACCTAGTTGAGGGACTAATGTGTTTGTGAGAATTGCAGGAAAACACAGCTAGAAGTCCCTCATTGATTCTGTTTACTACCAGAGATGACCCCTAAAAATGAATGAAGACATTGAAGTCAAAGGTGGTATATGAAGATATTCACATTGAAGACTATGACAACAGAAGACACGTTATGAAGCCTATGGAACTCGAAGACTTAGATCTTTCGTAGTTCTTTTTATTTTTGTTGAGTCATAGGAACCACCGTACTGTTAAGTGGGGTCCAGGAGAACAAGTCAGAATGACTTAAGTGATGCCTAAATCAAAAAGCTATGTCTTCGAGTGAAGACAATGAGAGAAAATCTTGTCCAGAGCCGGACAAGTCAGCTTTGCTTGTAGCCCAAGTAAAGTTGCCATGAGAGTTCGAAATCTGACCGTTGAGACACGTGTCAGTTCCTTAGTGACCTAGGGTCATTTCGGACAAATCAGGTCGGGTTGCCAAGTGGCTATAAATAGCCCACCCCCACAACCATAAACGGTTGGCTGCTCAGATTTCAGTGCACGGCTTTTGTCGTTTGAGAGCAACCCACCTCGAAGCCTTTGAGAGAAAATTCCTAGTGAGGAGAAAAGCCCTAACCACCCAGAGCCAGAGTAAATTGGGCATCGCTTAAGTCTTCTTGTCTGTGTGATCTGAAGACTTATTACACTTGAGGACTGTGAATCCTCCAGACGGTTAGGCGTCGCGTTCAGAGCATCCAAGAGACATTGTGGATTGCCAGTGAACGAAGTCTGTGAAGGTTTGGGAGTCTACCTTGAAGACTTACCAGAGTGATTGGGCGAGGACTAAGTGACCTTAGCTCAAGGAGATTACGGTGAGGACTTGGTGTCCTGAACTGTGTGTTCAGGACTGGGTGTCCGGGACTGTGTGTCCTAAGGTTTAAATACCTAGCCGCTCCAACCAGACGTACAGTTGTCACAGCAACTGGAACTGGTCCAACATATCATTGTCTTCAACGAGTCACTAGTTTCATCTTCACTTCCTTCTCTTGCTATTACTCATTGTGAAGTCATTGCATGCTTGCTTTATCATTTGTCTTCACAACGTGAATGCATGATCTGTTTGGCTTCATAACTTCTTCCTACTTGATCCTTATTACACTGAAGCTGTTTGTCACTGTGCTTTCACTCTATTGAATACATGACCATGGCTGGCCTAGTGTAATCTAACTTCCGCTGCATAGTAATAGGTATAATCTTCACTGTTTGTCTTCATAACTCCCAAGTTTTGAAGACTTTCATAAAAATCGCCTATTCACCCCCCCTCTAGTCGATATAACGCACTTTCAATTGGTATCAGAGCAAGGTGCTCCCTTGTTCTGTGTGATTCGGTTTAACCACCTGGAGTTTTAGCTATGTCGACTGCAGGGATAATCAAAGTCTCCGCTGCGTGCCCCGTCTTCGATGGAACTAAATATCCCTACTGGAAGAATAAGATGCGCATGCATCTTGAAGCCATTGACGTCGACCTATGGTATGTCGTCGAGAACGGCGTTCCCAAGGCTGGAGAAGGTGTCACTGCTGCTGATGTCAAGAAATTCGTTCAACTGGACACTACTGCCAAGAACATCATCTGTGGTCATCTGACCAAAGGACAGTATGGCCGTGTGAGTGCCTTGAAGACATCCAAACTGGTCTGGGACTGGCTCTCCAAGGTCAATGAAGGCATCTCAACCCAGAGAGATCAATGAATCAGTGTCCTTCGCAATCTCTTCAACCGCTTCAAGCGAAATGACAATGAGAATGTCCAGCACACATTTGATAGACTCACTGACATCACAAATGAGCTTCAAGCCCTCGGCGCCACTGAAATCACCAAACATGAAATCGTCAAAACGCTGCTGAGATCACTTGATAGTTCATTTGACATCCTGGCCCTGATGATTCAAGAACGTCCTGATTTCAAGACACTCGATCCGTCTGACATACTTGAGAGGCTCAACACACACGAGTTTCAGCTTTCTGAGAAAAGAGATATCTACGGTCCAAACTATGGGCGAACTCGCGCCTTGAAGGCAAAAGCTGTCTCCTCATCTGAAGAAGAATCTGACTGCAGTTCTGATGATCCTGAAGACATTGGAAGAGAACTTGCAATGCTAGTGAAGAAGTTCCAAAAATTCACCAAGAAGAAAGGCTTCAGAAAATCTTCACGATCAAGCTCAAGGAATGATGAAGCTTCTGCTCATGACTACAAGAAGAAAACATGTCACAAGTGCAAGAAAACTGGACACTTCATCTCTGAGTGTCCACAGTGGGACAATGAGAACAGAAGGAAGAAGAAGAGCAAGGAATATGATTCTGACGACAAGAAGAAGAAGAAATACTCAAAGTCTTCTTCCAAGTCTTCATCAAAGTCTTCATCACACAAGAAGAGCTCATCTGGCAAGGCACGTGCGTTTGTTGGGAAGGAGATGGATTCAGAGGAGGAGTCCGCATCTGAGGAGGCAGAGGTGGAGTCTGAGGAGGAGTCTGATTCTGGCATTGCGAGTCTGGCTACAGCATACGTCGCCAAGTCCATCTTCAACACTGAAGACAATGACTGCATCACCGACACCAACGCAAATGACAAGAACGACTCCACTCCTACCTACTGCTTCATGGCACGCGGTGCCAAGGTAAACACACGCACTACTCGCTATGAAACATCTAGTGACAATGACTCTGAATGTGATTCAAAACCTAGCTACAAAACACTTGCTAAAATTGCAACTGAACAACAGAAAGCTATGGAACATATTCAAAAACTGTTAGACAGAAGCGATGATCTGTTGGGTGCTGAAATGACTCGATCTGAATCCTTAATTGAAGACATAAAAAACCTTCACGTTAAGTATCAGGAACTTGAAGATCGTCATGATACTCTCTCAACAACTCATGAAAAGCTTTCCTATGATTATCTTCAAAGGAAGCAAGAACTTGAGAAATTGAGGGTGGCTCATGAAGATCTTCAAAAGGAAAACGAGTCACTTCGCTCCGAACAGATCAGTCCTGCTCAGGAAGGATTTGAACCACCATGTCTTAAATGCATTGAGCGTGATAATGCTAATTCTGTTGCTGAATGTTCCACTTCTACTGCTGTTGCAATATCTTCAACTGTTGACATGGTAACTAACCCCTCTGCTGAGGATACCACTGCTATTGCTGATGAGAATGCTATGTTGAAGACATTGCTTGAAACAGGGATGTACAAAAGTCTTAAAGGACATCAGACACTATGTGATGTCCTCAAGAAGCAGATCCTGAATCGAAACCCTAGGAAAGAGGGTGTTGGATTTGTGAAGAAAATCAATGCAGATGGCTCTTACTGGAAACCTGAGTAGTACCCCCAAACCACATGGGTTGCTGCACAGGAACTTTCAGCAGATCCATCCAACTTATCTGGCTTCACTTGTGCTAACCCCATTATCATTGATGAATCCTTTGATGCAAACTATAAACTGTTTAAGAATCAGAATGGTGAAGTGTTTGCCAGGTACATTGGTACTAACTGCAGGAATGGACCGCCTATGAAGAAGATCTGGGTTTCCAAAAAGTGTCTGGAAAATCTTCCAGTGAATGTCTTCATGACACCTCACTTGAAGAAGACAAATCTCATACCAAAGGCTTCATACGGTCCAATGGCTTCATACAAACAGAGGACTCACCTGAGTCACACTAACACAAATGTTTTGCAGGAAAACCATACTCAGGCACATGAGTACGAGAGCGGTTCATCGAACCGTGTTCATGTGACCAAAAATTATTCTGCTTATTCCTATGAGTATTATTGTCCACCTGCTAGACTGTTTGCTAAGGCTTCAAAGCCAAAATTCTCAGATGCTGCACTTAGACTTATTGCTTCTAAGCCACCCTTGAAGATGTGGGTGGTTAAGAAAGCTTAACTCTCTTTTGCAGGGAAAGGTCTCCAGCAGAAAAACAAAATCTTCTGATGCTATTGCTGGGGACCTTAAAAATCTTGTAGGGCGGAAGATAAAATGCCCGAATGGGATCAATATGTACTTCGTTCCTGAATCGCATGCTACTCTACCTATTAGTCATAATCTGGATTTAAGTTTTCATAACCCACTGGTTCGTCAAATGTTTAGGCTTCACAATTCTCTTCATGAAGCCTATCCCCCTAACTGTACTGTAGGGTACGACACCAGCGACTTCAAAATCTTCAGAATGGATTATTGACAGTGGGTGTACAAATCACATGACTGGCAGAAGAAGCCTTCTTATGGACTCAACATTACGTCCATCCAACAAGAGCCACATCACATTTGCTGACACTGGTAAAAGTAAGGTATTGGGTCTAGGTAGAGTTGCAATCTCAAAGGATCAACACATGGATAAAGTCATGCTTGTTGAATCCCTTGGCTTCAACTTAATGTCTGTCTCAATGCTTTGCGATCTGAATATGATTGTAATGTTTGGAAAATATCGCTGCCTGGTGCTAATGGAATCTGACAAATCTCTAGTGTTTGAAGGGTATCGGAAAGGTGATTTGTACGTGGTAGATTTCTCAGCAGGACCACAACTTGCGGTATGCCTTCTTGCAAAAGCTTCAGAATGCTGGCTTTGGCATCGGAGGCTTGGGCATGCTGGCATGAGGAACCTCCACACCCTTGCGAAGAAGAAGCATGTCATAGGCATCGAGGGCGTCAAGTTCAAGAAAGATCATTTATGCGGTGCCTGTGAAGCAGGGAAGATGACAAGGGCAAAACATCCTTCGAAGACAATCATGACTACTACACAACCCTTCGAACTGCTCCACATGGATCTTTTCGGTCCCACTCACTACTCAACTTTTACTACTACTGCTTGCCTCTATGGCTTCGTCATTGTTGATGATTACTCTAGATATACTTGGGTACACATAATCCTTTACAAGACTGAAGTGCAGGATGTCTTCAGACGCTTCGCCAATCGAGCTATGAACAATTTTGGCGCCAAGATAAAGCACATTAGAAGTGACAATGGCACTGAATTCAAGAACACTGGCCTTGATACATATCTTGATACCTTGGGCATCACACATGAATTCTCAGCTCCGTACACGCCACAGCAGAATGGCATCGTCGAACGCAAGAACAGAACACTCATTGAAATGGCCAGAACAATGCTAGATGAATACAAGACTCCAAGAAAATTCTGGACTGAAGCCATTGATACTGCATGCCATACAATCAATCGTGTTTATCTTCACAAGCTTCTGAACAAGACATCTTATGAACTCCTAACTGGCAAGAAGCCAAATGTCAGTTACTTCAGAGTATTTGGCGCAAAGTGCTGGATCAAGGACCCACATCACACCTCAAAGTTTGCACCAAAAGCACATGAGGGCTTTATGCTTGGATATGGAAAGGATTCACACTCCTACAGAGTCTTCAATCTCTTCCATTACAAAGTGGTCGAAACAGTGGATGTGCGGTTTGATGAAACAAATGGTTCACAAAAAGAGCAACTGCCAAATGTGCTAGATGAAGTCCCAGCTAGTGAATTAATCAAGCTTATGGGAACTGGAGAGATTATGCCTTCTGAAGCTCATCCTGAAGAAGAACTCATCATCTCAGCACCTGATCAACATGAAGACAATGCTCAGCATGAAGACATTCCTCCAAACAACAACGCAGATCAGCAAGAGCAAAGTCTTCGCCCTATACATCCTCGTGTTGCAAATGAAGTGCAGATTGACAGAATACTTGACAGCATCAATGCACCTGGTCCACTCACTCGTTCAAGGGCAACTCAGCTAGCAAACTTCTGTGGGCATTTCGCATTCGTCTCAATATCAGAACCCAAGAAAGTTGAAGAAGCCTTCATGGAACCTGAATGGATTCAAGCTATGCAAGAAGAGCTTCAACAGTTTGAGCTGAATAATGTATGGGAACTGGTTAAGCGTCCACGGAAGCACAACATAATAGGCACCAAATGGATATACCGCAACAAGCAAGATGAGCATGGTCAAGTTGTCAGAAACAAAGCTTGTCTCGTTGCTCAAGGATATACTCAAGTAGAGGGCATTGACTTCGATGAAACTTTTGCTCCTGTGGCTAGGCTTGAAGCCATACGCATACTGCTGGTCTATGCAAATCATCATAACATACTTCTATATCAAATGGATGTGAAAAGTGCCTTTCTCAATGGCAAGATTGAAGAAGAAGTGTATGTTGCACAACCACCTGGTTTTGAAAATCCAAAACATCCTGATATGGTATACAAGCTCAACAAGGCACTGTATGGACTCAAACAAGCCCCTAGGGCCTGGTATGATACACTCAAGTACTTTCTCAAGAGCAAAGACTTCATACCTGGTTCCCTGGATCCCACTCTTTTCACGAAGACATACGATGGTGAACTGTTTGTGTGCCAAATATATGTGGATGACATTATCTTCGGCTGCACCAATCGGAAGTACAGTGAAGAGTTTGGATATATGATGCAAGAGCAATATCAGATGTCCATGATGGGGGAGCTGAAGTTCTTTCTTGGTCTTCAAATCCGACAACAGTGCAATGGCATCTTCATATCTCAAGAGAAGTATCTCAAAGATTGCCTGAAGAAGTTCAGTATGCAAGACTGCAAAGGCTTCACAACACCAATGCCAGCCAAACATCATCTAGGTCCTGACGACAATGGTAAAGAGTTCGATCAAAAGGTTTACCGCTCCATGATTGGGTCTTTGCTTTATTTATGTGCATCTAGGCCAGATATCATGCTTAGTGTTTGCATGTGTGCTCGATTTCAAGCGGCACCAAAGGAGTCGCATCACTTAGCTGTGAAGCAAATTCTTCGATATTTGGCTCACACCACAACTCTAGGATTATGGTATCCAAAGGGCTCAGAGTTTGATTTGGTTGGATTTTCGGATGCTGATTATGCTGGTGACAAAGTTGATCGCAAGTCTACATCAGGCACATGTCACTTTCTGGGACGATCACTTGTATGTTGGTCTTCAAAGAAGCAGAACTGTGTATCTCTCTCCACTGCTGAATCTGAATACATTGCTGCTGGATCTTGCTGCACTCAGCTTCTGTGGATGAAGCAAACACTCAAGGATTATGGCATTCATCTGAAGCAAGTGCCACTTTACTGCGACAACGAAAGCGCCATCAAGATTGCCAACAACCCAGTTCAGCACTCGAAGACAAAGCACATTGAAATTCGCCATCACTTTCTCAGAGATCATGTTGTGAAGGAAGACATTGATATCATACACGTCAACACTGAAGAGCAATTGGCAGATATCTTCACCAAGCCCTTGGATGAGAAGAGGTTTTGCAAGTTACGGTGTGAGCTAAAATATCTTGGAATCCTCAAATGTCCTGTGATCAGGCACACATCCTAACACTTATGCATATTGATGACTTAGATGTGCAACGCACAAAGTAAAGTATATCTTCAATCAATGAAGACATACATTCTAAGTGTGAATACATTAATGTGGAATTTGACTTCGGAGCGCCACAATAATTGTGCGCCGTGTCTGGGTCTAATACTTCCTATATGGTGGGTAACGCCACCACCAAACGTTCCATTTTGAAGTGTTCAACTCATGGCGTTACCTTGCAATATCTTCACATTGGTTTGGCTTCGAACTTAACATGTCTTCATTATTATCTTCACTATGATGATTATATATATATATATATGCTCTAAGTGTTCTGTCCTCTACAGCATTCACTTATAGCTATGTCTTCTTGGTTGAATCTTTTGAACTAAGTGAATGTGATCGGACCCTAACCTCTCTATGCTTTCTATCTCAAACTCTATCTCTCCAAGCCATATGCATTCTGTTGAAACTGTCGAATGTCTTCACTGTGTCCTTGTCAGCTGAAGACATAGAGACAACCATAAAAGTCCGTTTTTAATGATCATTCCTCCACATAAGATCCAGAGAAGCAGGAACGACCGCCTGACAATTTAGGCATGCGTGGGACGTGGAACAAACCCCAAACTTCCGCTAACTGGCCACGCGTGCCTCAAATGCGAACCGCCAGGGGCACCTGCGTAATAGCACAGTGCCGCCTCTGAGTCTATAAACTCACACTTACCGCAGTCATTATCTCCTTCTTCCATCCTCGCACGAACCCTAGCGCCACCGCTAGCACTCGACGACGCCGGAGACGAAGCGCTTCGCTGCCGCAACCTCTCCAACGCCGTTCTCACGCCGACCGCGGACATCGTCCTCTCCGCCGTCGCCGTAGGTGTTTTCCGTCGCCAAGTTAGGGCACGGAGGACTAAACTGCTCGGCATCAACTTCCTTCCGTCTAGCAGTTCCAGTGTGGTAAATAAAACTTCTTTTTACAGCTTCTTTTGATCTCTTGGTTCTGTCACTTTCAACCATAAGAAGTTTCTCTTCACACCAGTTAGATCTCTCGCTGCATCTCATAACATGCCTAGTATATTCACTTGTGCTTCATAAAGTAGTTAGATTCCTCACTTGTACTGATCTATGGGTTCGTACAAATCTGGAACCAACTTCTTATCTATAAGTGAATGTCTTCGCACAATGAGGTCAATGTCTTCTAAACTGATTAATCTTCAAAACCTTCTGAGAATGCATATGACCTCTTCCCCTTCCCTCGCACCTTAATGCTGTCACAGGTACATGTCCGTGGGAGAATCCTTCGGTTCTCATAGTCTGCATTCATTTGCAGAATTCCTACAGCATCACATAAACTCTCCTGAAGCGAGTTCCTGTTTGTCCAGAAAAAGAAAGCCTTTGAAGCCTTTGAAAGTTTTGAAGCCTTTCAAGTTAAAGTTTATGGCTTCAGTTGCAGCAGCAAGAAAGGGGGGCAGACAGAGACGTGAGGGAACTTCCAAGGATCTGCCTGAAGACTTGGCAGAAATGTACAAAACAGATCCAGAAGAGAGCTATGGGCAGCGCAAAACCCGAATCCAATGGATTCGATGCTATTGGGCAGAACAGTGGTTCAAATACCGCTTCGTCACCCAGGAGTATGCTGAAAAGAACGCAATCAAGAGTCCATGGGGGGATATCTCATACAAGAACCTTGTACCCAGAACCAGAGATGAAGCCATTGCTCAAGGCTTCTACCCATGCATGGTCCAAGGACCACAGCCTGATGATGCACATCCGTCGTCACTTCTCTGGTGTCGTGACGACAATCTCTTCAAACGCAACTTTCAGTTTGCTCAACAGTCTACGAAGCTAAACAAGAAGAAATTTGGGCTTTACTTCAATCCTGGTCCCACCTCACCAAGGGCAGATGGCACACGCGACGCGGAACCCAATATCATCGGTCCGTTTGCCAATCTTGAGGGCCTGATCACCCACATCTTAGTCCAAGGGACTGCTGTGAATGACCCTCTAGCTGATTCTGAGTCTGATGAAGCTCCTGCTATGCCGAAGCCAAAGCAGACAAAGAAACCAAAAGCTTCGAAACCAGCCCCTGCCTCAAAAATCTCAAGGGCGAAGCCATTGAAAACTGCACCTCCTGAAGTCAGTGTGCAGTCTGAAGATGTATCCCGCATCTCCAAGCCCCTGAAGGATAAGGAGCCCCAACAACACACAGGCAAAGAGCTCACTGCTGCTGCCATTCTGCGCAGTGAAGCCATTGATCTATCAAGCGATGAAGATCTGGGCGATGACGCACTAGAACAGCTCATCAAAAGCAAGAAGGAAGCGGAAATCTTCAACAATCTGCCTCTCTTTGATGTCGCCATCATCCACAGCTTCATCGATGAATGGTTTGACACACCAGATATAAGCTTCAATGATCTACAGCTGCCTGTTGGACTCAGCGCCGCCTTCCAAGGCGCAATTGCTTCAGAACTGGCCATTGCTCAGCGCATTGTTGAGCTGAAGCAGAAAATTGATCACGAAAAAGCTCAGTTCAAGAAGCACATGGCCAGTCTCAGTGTGCAGGAAGTCAGAAGCTTCAAAATCATGCTGCATGATCTCAAAGAAAACTTTCTGAAGAAGCATGCTGAAGCTCAAGGCTCACGTGAAAGGATGAAGTCATTGGCTGACAAATGTGTTCAAGCCTACAATGAGGCTGAAAAGCGCAAGGCACTTGGGCGTCCAGGCATCGACCCCAAGATGGCCGCAAAGAAGAAGAAGCAGCCTGCTGTGAGTGAACCAGAGGCATCAAGACAAGCAGCCACCTCCATTGTCTTCCCAACCGCCACGACTGGCTCGAAGCCAAAGAGCCGGTCAACAGCTTCAGAGCTAAAGAAGACAAGAGCTGCAGAAGCTGAAGCCAGAAAAAGGAAGAGCTCCGAAGCCTCTCCTTCAGCCCCCAGTAAAAAGAAGCGCAAGACTAAGAAATCTAGGGCTGCTCCCACAGAGCCCTTGATGGTTGAACCCCTTTCTGTCATTCACCCCAATGCAGAAAGAAGACTAACAGTTCATGAGCCTGCTCCCACAGAGGCACCTGATGCTGAAGACATTCCAGCAGCCGACCCACTAGCTGCTGAAGACATTGGTCATCAGGACAATGTGCAAGGTGATGCAGCCCTTCCTCAGCTTGAAACAAGCGAACCCATCAGCATTGGTCGTCCTCTGACGCCAATGGCACAAGATGAGTCATGGGCGGATCGCCCTCAGGAGGAAGAAGACATTCAGGCCCAGCCCACTCTGACACCACAAGCGTCGTCTGCGTTCCGTAGGCTTCGCAAAGGTCCATGGCCTCAAGTCCAGTCTGCAGAAATTCCGGCTGCATCAGCCGAAGACAATGAAGAAGCACCTCCAGAACTCACCCCCTCGCTCCATCAAGATGCAGTTCCCCAAGAGAACGTACCTGAAGATGTCCCTCAAACTACTAACACTGAAGCCAATGTGGAGCCCGCCCCACCAAATGCTTCAGCGGACAGCGAAGCCACTGAGCCAGACACTTCAGTTCCTGAGTCTGCTGCAGGTCCACAATTTGACTATCACATAGAGCACAGGCCTCATGTCTAGAAGCCAGTCCCAAGGCTTCCAAGGTTCCCAGGTCCTGCATCAGCACCTGGCTCCTTTGATGTAAACAGCTTCAAGGCAGACAACTCATTTTTTGATAGCTCCAAGAACCCCAATTCAAGGGAAAGGATTGTATCAGACAGGTTCTGGAGCTATTCACAGCGCAGCTATTATTCTTGCATCTTATACAACCAAGGTCGCATCTTCCCACACAAGCGCCTTGAGGTTGAAGCTATTGCTGGTCTGCCATGTCTTGAGGAAGCTTTGGACTGCTTCAGGCAAGTGGGTCTGCTGCCATTCGTGACTGATGAAGAGCACTGGAACGAAGAGCTTCTGCTTCAGTTTTATGCCACTCTCCACATCAAAGGCTACAACAGAGATCCTAAGACTTGGATCCTGGAGTGGATGACCGGAAATGTCCATCATGAAGCCAATGCATTCAATATCATTGAGCTCACTGGCCTGCCCACTCCAGGCGAATTCTTTGAGGAAGGGTGTCAACTTCATTCTGAAGCTATTGAGAGCATATTTCAGAGACCTGAACCCAATATGAGTCAGATGCTCTCAATGATGAAGCCATTGCCTCAAGATGCACCCTATCCAACTGAGTTCTTCGTTGAAGACCTAGAGTACCTGCCCAGGACCATATATCATATTATCCGGCGGACTCTCTGGCCCATTAAGGGACACTCTCCACATGCCAAGATTGAGGGTGCAATGAAGACTCTCATATTCTATATCATCCATGGCAAATGCTTCAATGCACAGGATCTTTTCATACGACAACTTGCTGCGTCAGGCTCGGACTTATTTAGTCTAAAAATCTATGCCCCTTGGGTGATGAGGCTGATCAAACTGCACTCTACAATTTCGTATCAGCCCTCAGCCCGCAACCATCACATCTTCCTGCCAGATGTGGATATCTCTGCTGAAGCAACATACGCTGAGCCTGCCAAGCAACCAATAAGTCTTCAGAATGCCGAACACCAGAGCTTCACGCAGAATGTTGAAGGTGTTGAAGCCATGTCCAGGATCTATCCTATGGCTGGCACTACACGTGCACCAGCATCAACTGAAGCCACAGATAGCACAAACGCTCCAAGACCCAAGAAGCGTGCTCGTGTCCTCACTGACTGAGAGCTTCTTGTGGCCCTTCACCAAAAGCAAGATAGGCATCACGACTGGCTGAAACGTCAGATGAAGAGCCTCTTGGTGGATGTCAATCGTCTTCGAAACCTGGCCACCAAGAATGCCTTCATTACGCATGAGACTTGCCGTCGTACGTGGAAAGGGCTCTCAATGATCTGCACTGAAGCTGAACTTGAAGAAGATGGCTTCACAGAGCGCTTCAAATTTGACACCACACCTCCTAGGAGGGCTGTGATGCGCAACACACCGTCACTTGAAGACTCTGAGTATTCCTCATCTGCTGCCACCGTCACTGCGAGGATCATTGATGAAGATGATGATGCTACTTCACCACCACCCGCTTCAGCACCTCAAAGCTCAGCACCGCCAAACAACTCCACCGACCCTGCTGCGCCTGGGAACGCGTAGAAAACTCTATGTCTTCAAACCTTTTTGGTCATTCCTGACAAAAGGGGGAGAAGCATATGATGTTTATAGTCTTCAAGCGGGTCAATATGGGCGGGTGCCTTGTTTTGTTATACTTGCTTCGTGTTTTCAACTCTTGTTTTGCTTCATTTGGTTCTTTTGAGTTGTAAACACTAAAACTCGATGGTCGTCTGCTACTTGTTTTACCACTCCTTTTGCGAAGATAAATTCCGCATGTGCGACGATAAATTCCGCACTCATCTCATTCTGCAGACGTCCATTTTCCATTATGCATGTCATTATCTTCATATACTTTCACATGCATAGTAGATTGTCATCATAAGCTGAAGCTGATCTCCACAAGTACAACCTGCCATGTGCATTTGCATTCCAAAAGCAAATTAACTTATATGCACATCTTCAGGGGGAGCACTTGCAACTTATGATGACAATTCCTTTACAGACTTCACACTTTATATTCCCCGTTGAAAACTTCAACTAGTTTGTCATCAATCACCAAAAAGGGGGAGATTGTAAGTGCATCTAGTGCCACCCCTAGTTGGTTTTGGAGTATTGACGACAAACCTAGTTGAGGGACTAATGTGTTTGTGAGAATTACAGGAAAACACAGGTAGAAGTCCCTCATTGATTCGGTTTACTACCAGAGATGACCCCTAAAAATGAATGAAGACATTGAAGTCAAAGGTGGTATATGAAGATATTCACATTGAAGACTATGACAACAGAAGACACGTTATGAAGCCTATGGAACTCGAAGACTTAGATCTTTCGTAGTTCTTTTTATTTTTGTTGAGTCATAGGAACCACCGTACTGTTAAGTGGGGTCCAGGAGAACAAGTCAGAATGACTTAAGTGATGCCTAAATCAAAAACCTATGTCTTCGAGTGAAGACAATGAGAGCAAATCTTGTCCAGAGCCGGACAAGTCAGCTTTGCTTGTAGCCCAAGTAAAGTTGCCATGAGAGTTCGAAATCTGACCGTTGAGACACGTGTCAGTTCCTTAGTGACCTAGGGTCATTTCGGACAAATCAGGTCAGGTTGCCAAGTGGCTATAAATAGCCCACCCCCACAACCATAAACGGTTGGCTGCTCAGATTTCAGTGCACGGCTTTTGTCGTTTGAGAGCAACCCACCTCGAAGCCTTTGAGAGAAAATTCCTAGTGAGGAGAAAAGCCCTAACCACCCAGAGCCAGAGTAAATTGGGCATCGCTTAAGTCTTCTTGTCTGTGTGATCTGAAGACTTATTACACTTGAGGACTGTGAATCCTCCAGACGGTTAGGCGTCGCGTTCAGAGCATCCAAGAGACATTGTGGATTGCCAGTGAACGAAGTCTGTGAAGGTTTGGGAGTCTACCTTGAAGACTTACCAAAGTGATTGGGCGAGGACTAAGTGACCTTAGCTCAAGGAGATTACGGTGAGGACTTGGTGTCCTGAACTGTGTGTTCAGGACTGGGTGTCCGGGACTGTGTGTCCTAAGGTTTAAATACCTAGCCGCTCCAACCAGACATACAGTTGTCACAGCAACTGGAACTGGTCCAACATATCATTGTCTTCAACGAGTCACTGGTTTCATCTTCACTTCCTTCTCTTGCTGTTACTCATTGTGAAGTCATTGCATGCTTGCTTTATCATTTGTCTTCACAACGTGAATGCATGATCTGTTTGGCTTCATAACTTCTTCCTACTTGATCCTTATTACACTGCAGCTGTTTGTCACTGTGCTTTCACTCTATTGAATACATGACCATGGCTGGCCTAGTGTAATCTAACTTCCGCTGCATAGTAATAGGTATAATCTTCACTGTTTGTCTTCATAACTCCCAAGTTTTGAAGACTTTCATAAAAATCGCCTATTCACCCCCCCTCTAGTCGATATAACGCACTTTTAGAGGTAACAACTCGTCGCAGCCTGGCAGCGCCCGAACCAGTTGAACCCTAAAAAAGTTGGGTGGCATCTGGGTACCGTGGAACAAGGGGTTGCCCGGTTGAACGATTTTGCCCTTGGAGACATCGACCAACTCGTTGTTCACGAAGTGCAGGAGAGTGCACGGAACATCGGCGGCGCCCTGCGAAAACATGTAGGGCGTTAGGGATGCCCAGTCAAAGGCAAGGAGATGAAGTCCTCGGTTGAGAGAGGCTTAATTAGTTACCGTGATGATGGCGTCGAGCTCGGCTAATGCCGAGGCATCGCCAACGGCGGGCGTGCAGTTGACGGAGGGGCCGCTTGTTGCAGAGGTGCCGGCCGGCGTACACCCGGGTGCATTAAGCTCCTGTGCTGGCGTCGGAGACACCAATGCCGCCTCCGCCGGAGACACCAATGGCCCCGCCATCGCGTTCTGCGAGTTGCTGGCCGTGAAGCTAGGAATCGGGGGCGGCCCCTGTTGGCCACCCGCAATCCACGCACTAATCCCCTGGATCAAGGTAGGCACAATGACGGTGATCGTCGCTCCGAGTTGTTGTTGCACTTGCTCTTGGACAATCTCCGGAATCCGCGCCACCTGTGCCCTGAGTTCTTGAACCTCGCGCGCCTGGCTTTCTGAGCTAGTCTTTTTCTCCTTTCGCCCACCAGTGTTATAGTATGACGACCATTTTGTCGACAAGCCTTTGCCGGCCACACGACCAGCTGACGTCGGCTTACTGAGCTTATCCTTGTTCTTCATTACATTCAACGCCCTATTTAGAGTGGTGTCCC
Organism: Triticum urartu; assembly: GCF_056163025.1. Classification (NCBI taxonomy): domain Eukaryota; kingdom Viridiplantae; phylum Streptophyta; class Magnoliopsida; order Poales; family Poaceae; genus Triticum; species Triticum urartu. The sequence continues at coordinate 69,933,071 of NC_141874.1, forward strand.
AAGGGTTGCTCTTAGTCGACCCCGCGCTACTGCTTTCAGTCGCCTGCGGAAGGAATGTGAACCATTTAGAAATTTGGCTTCATTAATTAGAATGCAACCGTATGGAGCTAATTACGCGGGGGTGTATTCCTTACCAGAACAAGCTCAAGCGCCCTGGTCTTCGGATCCGTGGTAAGCTCCTTTGTTTTCGGGTCCTTCTTGTACCGGGCCCTGACAAAGTTCCTGGTCTGCTTGTCACCGTATTTATCGAAGAGGGGCGGTAGGCCTTGCTCGGCACGGTCCGCCTCCTCCTTGTACCATATAGGCTCCACCACTCTGTAACCGCCGGGACCGAGTGTGTGTTCCCCTAAGTTTAGCTCCCGCATTTCTTTCCCCCACTTACTTGATTCGGAGTTTACGGTGCTCGAGCAATTGATCTTGAAGTCGTTGTAGTCATCTTCGGTGATCGAAGGATTTTTCTCCTTGATCTTCTCATAACTCTCACCTTTCTCAATCATCCTCTTCACATTGCTTTTCCATGTAGACAGGGCCTTGCTCATCTTCGTGAGGGCAGCATTGTTCACTTTATTCCCTTTGAGGCTTGTGTTTTCAAATTCAGCGGGGAACTTGTATCGTTCGTGCAGCTTCGTGAAGAGGAGGTTGCGCAAATTCCCTCGGTCAGGATGCCTCAGGTTCTCGGTGTTGATCGAGACGGTGCTCCGTAGAATGCACCCGAGCTGAAGCGAGTACCCCTTGACTATTCGTTCGGGCGCCGTTGGATTCCCGTCGGAGTCCACTTCAGTAACTTCCTCCTTGAGGGTGCGGAGCAAGGTTGGGCGCCGGTCCTTCCGTTGTCTCTTCGGTTGGCTGCCATCTGTGCGTGCGCCGCCATCATCAGTGGTGGCATCCTCGGCGGCACCATCAGTGGTGGCATCAGTGGGGTCATCCTCGGTGGTACCATCAGTGGTCTCAGGATCGGTGGGGAAGGCGGCGTCCTCATACAAGTGAGGTTGTTCCTCCATCTCCTGGGATAGCTCCCAGAATTTCTTGCCGCCCGAACCCCCGGCCTCATCGTTGTTGGCCATGTTTCTCTATAAATAGGAACAAAGTTTGGTCAAAAAGTTGGTTATTGTCAAGGAACAAGATCATGGTCTCATCATTTAGGGTTTGTCGACACCGAGGCATCCTAAAAGCTAAGCTTTTATCATTGAGGGTTTTTCGACGCCGAGGCATCCTAAAAGCCTAAGCTTTCATCATTTCGGTTTTTATCGACACCGAGGCACCCTAAAAGCCATGCATTAGTCACAAGTACGCCGGGGCACTTGATCCTACTTAATTAACTACTAAGATACCCCGGCCCATGCATTAGTCACAAGTACCCCATATGTCCTATTTTTAGCAAAGTCATGCTAAAATTCACGGAAAATTTCAGCATGACCTTTGCTGAAAATAGGACATATGGAGTACCCGAATTTGCTGGAACGGAAGTTAATCGACATTCCAGCAAACTCAAGGGCCTCCCGGGGTACCTGCAAAATCATCACGACACGATGGTCGGAGACATGACCTTTGCCTAACAGTTCTGAACTCCTGCCAAAACTGAACACAACACTGCATAACAATTCCGAACTTCTGCCAAAGCATCTTGCCAGCTAGTAGACCAGCTAGTAGACCATCATTTGTTAGGCCAAATTGAGGCCAAACAGAAAACCAATGTGGCCATGGCACAAAGTCCATGACCCAGAACATGAGACATCTGAAACTATACAACTATACAAGCCTACACTAGTATTACCACAGTATATATATATTGCTGTGAACAATCAGGCCAAAGCACATCCAAAGCACAATATGCAGGACAGATAGGCCATCAATATTTCCTCTATGCAAATACAATGGTAGCATCCAGAGGGAAACAACCTTGTACTACTACTTGACACAATTAGCACATCCATATCAAAATTAGTTCTAGCATATATAAGCAGTACCACATAGCAAATTCATAGGAAAACATCATACATTAGCAGCAGTTCATAGCAAAACTAGATTTGGCCTCTTGATAAAAATTAGCTAGGTTTGCTTGGAATCAAAAAGCCCCAAAGTAGAACCCTCAGCATTATTAGATAGAACCAACAATTGAACCAGAGAACAGGTAATCTGTAGTGCAGTAGCACACCTTAGATGTGAGATAGCATAGATGTCTTGTTTTTGGCTACATTTGGTCTGCGTAGAGGCTCATGGAGTAAGATAGCATAGATGTCTGGGTTCTAGCTCATCGCATGCTTTTTAGAAATGAATGAGCTAGCTAGTCACTAACAAATCGAATTTCATCAACTTGTAATACAAGGCTCAAGCAATGGGTCAGGCGTCTTCTAACTATACCAGAAACTTGTTTTGGTCCAAAATGTCTTTTATACTACTCTAAGTAACAAGCAATACTTTCACCACTATTTTAATGGTAACATGCTAGTAAAAATAAAAAAATGGCATTATTCAGGAAAGGTAGTTTTTATAGTAAATCGAGTCATTTTTTTATCATGTGTTTTGTATGAAGTATTAAACATCAATAGTGGCCAAAACTGAAGAAAAAACTCCACACAAAGCATACTACGTATAGTTTTGAGCTGCCAAATTATAATAGTGGAGCAGCAAGTGAATCCCTCACATTAATCAACATCCTGATTCACTCACAGTTGACTGATCAGAACAAATTGCTTTACTTGTATTGGGCAGTCCTTGAAACATAGAAAAAGAGATCACACAATTGATTTAACACTGAAAATTGTATGTCTCTATTCAACATAGGAGACTAGAAAGATGGAACATTGAAAATTGTTAAAGCTACAATATAGGAAAAAATTAATCTTCTCAAGGCTCACAACTGAAAAATAATTAATAGCTTGCAATAACACATCTTAGTGGAACCAGGCAAGAGAAATAAAAGTTGGCTTGCATTGTGGCTTTTGATGGATGTACGGTCTGCATTAGAAACTACACAGAGACCATCGAAACATGGAACTTCATCCGAGGACATGGAACAAACCTTTCTTTCTCTGCTTCCCCTTCTCACTCCACCTCCAGCCTACTTCTTCCGGTCTGGCTTCATCCGCTCCGCCTGCTTGTCCCCCTTCCAAGTTCCAAGTACCAACAAGATGGAAACAAACTAAATCAAAAAATCATCAGCATTGGACACCGCGTTTTGGACATTACTTTGGTCAATCATTTTAGCTAACTCAATGTTGCAGTGATCAAAGTGGCATAATTTGCCAATTTACAGCACTACTTTTGCCACTTGTTACAAGTTTATGGACCTGACAAGTTTGCGATAATGCTAAGGGATTTAACAGTGGTATATATGCGCTGAACGTATCAACTGGGAGGCCTTCTCTTGTATATATGTTCTAGTGTCATAATGAAGGTGGGATGGCTAGTAATAGCACTAGTTCGATTCAACCCAAATGGATTGGGCTTAATTGACTTGACAGATTACCACAAACGTAACACAGTACACGTCGCGCGGATTTGCAAACAAAATTAGCACAGCAGATGGGTTCAAATCAAAACAGGCTACAGATTCTAAATCTACGAGTAAACTAACATCCTAAACATTCTAGGCAGCCCAATCACAAACTAAAAGAAAAAACAGGGGGAAGCTCACCGGGGCACCGGGGCGGCGGGGTGTCGGGGTGGCTAGGGCGTCGGGATGGCGGGGCGCCTGGTTGTCGAGGCGGCGGGGAGCCGAGGGTGTCGGGGCGGCAGCGGCTCCGGCGGGGTGGGGGGTGGTGGACCGGCGCGGCGGGGCGGCAGGGGGTCAGGGGCGGCGAGGGTGGTGGGGGTCGGGAGCGGCGGCGAGGGCGGTGGGGGTCGGCGGCGACGGGGGCGGCTCGGGCACGGGGACGGGGACGGCGCAGTGAGGGGAGAGAGACAGAGGGGAGAGAAAGAGGATGGCGTGGGCGCTGACCTTTTTTGTTAGGTGAAATCTCATACTAATGGCACAATACTAATGGCGCACCACCCCTCGGTGCGCCATAAGTACATCCATACTAATGGCGCACCCCACCGTGGTGCACCATTAGTATTTTTTTGATTTCTGCTCGAGCCAACAGGTTATCTTCCACCTGACCTAATCCACACCAAGTTCCCTCTACTAGCTCGACTGGTCAGCAGCCAGTTCTCACACCAGGAGGTCCTGGGTTCGATTCCCAGGCTCCACAAATTTTTTATGCATTTAAAATGTTGTTTGATACTTATTTGTGTTTAAATATGTTCAAACTTGTTTAAATCATAATAGTAATATTTTTTTATAAGACACTAATAATTTTTTTAAAAAATTACATCAAACAGTAATGCCGGTGGAGCGGGGGAGGGTGCGCGGGGTGCAGGGGGTCGGCGGCGGCGGTTGAGTAGGGGAGGGGTGCGGGGGGTCAGCGACGGCGGTTGAGTAGGGGAATCGAGGGTGCGGGGGGTCGGCGGCGGTGGTCGGTGGACCGGGGGGTGCTCGGCGGCGAGGGGGGCCGGATCTGGCGAGGTGGGATAGCGATCGAGATGGAGGGGGATCGAGATCGAGTGTCCATGAAATTTAAAAATATTCATGATAGTTCAAAAAGTTCCCATGAAATACAATCGAGAAATGAAGGCTATGATTTAAATACAATCGATCTTAGCTAGCTATCTGTTCACAATCTTCTTGCCCTTCTTTTTCGCAAATGGAGTTCTTCTGTGGAACGGACGTCCTTTAGGTAGGGTGGTCCTGCTTCTTCTTGTGGTGTATGCTGCTACTTCATCATCATCGTCATGTTCGATCCTCGGGTCGCCATACTTGTCGAAGTCTTGCTCATTGGCTAATCCATCCATTCCGATGATCTTCCTTTTGCCTCTCCTCACGACAACACGACTGGGCTTTGACAGGTCGGTAATGAAGAAGCATTGGTCCACTTGGGAAGCCAGTACCCATGGCTCATTTTTCGCGGTGACGTTTGCGCCCGCGGTCTTGGATTTGGCTTCGGGTATAACCATGGTGGTGAAATACCGGTCTTCTTTTAGGACGCTCTTGGCCCATCTGACACGGAACATCGGGACCTTCTCTCCAGCGTAGCTCAGCTCCCAGATCTCCTCGATCCTTCCGTAGTATCTGTCCTTGTCGTTACCGGTGTAGGATTCCATCGTTACCCCGGAGTTCTGATAACCATCGCTCTTCATGTCCTTGGCCTCGGTGTAGAATGTGTAGCCGTTGATATCGTACGCCTCATAGGTCATCAGGTTATGCTCGGCGCCCTGTGACAAGGCGAATATGAGTTGTTCTTCCGCGGAAGAATCCTCATGTAAAGGGTACGACAGAAGCTTCTGCTTGAACCAACGCGTGAAACATGAGTTGTGCTCTTTGAGTATATCTCCGCCCGTCCTCTGTTGGCCTCGGTCATTGTACGTCTTCTTAATAAAGGTTTTGTGCTGTACCACCCAAGGATCGACCACGTCTATGTGTTGTAGCGCGACTAGGTTTGCTCTTTGAAAGTTGGCGAGTCGACCCTCGAAGTCGACATGCATTTTGCGATGACCCTCACGGTGACCCCATCCAGCGAGCCTGCCGAGGTGCCTGTTGACGGGCAGACCAACAGGGTTCTCGATGCCTAGATAATTCGTGCAGTAGGAGATGCACTCTTCGGTCAGAAAGCCCCTGGCTATGCTTCCCTCTGGACGTGACATGTTGTGAACGTATCCTTTGATGACACCATTCATCCTTTCGAACGGCATCATGCTGTGCAGGAACGTCGACCCGAGTTGGATGATATCGTCCACGATATGGACCAGCAGATGCACCATAACGTCGAAGAATGCGGGCGGGAAGTACATCTCAAGCTCGCATAGTATCACCACGATCTCTTCCTGTAGCCTTCTGAGTTGCCTCACGCCAACAGACTTCCGAGAGATGACGTAGAAAAAGTTTCATAGGCCGAATAGGGTTTCACGGACGTGCGCGTCCATGATCCCACGGATTGCAACTGGAGTATCTACGTCATCAGCATGTGACAGTCGTGAGACTTCATCCCGCTGAACTTCAGCTTCGCTGGGTCTAGGTATCTGCTTATCTTCCCCGCGTAACCGTAAGGAAGTTTTACTCCTACGAGGCAGGTGAAAAACTGCTCGATCTCCTCCTGACTTAGAGTGAAGCACGCGGGAGGGTAGTCATTTCCGGTCTTCTTGGCCTTTTTGCTTGTGCGACGACTTTTCGTGTCCTGCTTCGCCTCATCATTATCATCATCATCATGATCATCATATATAGCGTGAAGCTCCTACCTGATGCCCATTGATTTCAAGTCTGCCCTTGCTTTTGGCCCATCTTTGGTCCTCTCTGGCATGTTGAGCAGGGTACCAAGAAGACTCTCGCACACGTTCTTCGTGATATGCATGACATCAAGGCTGTGAGGCACATGGTGGATCTTCCAGTACGGCAAGTCCCAGAAAACAGACCTCGTTTTCCATACCTTCAGCAGCGGCTCTGGCGCCTTTCGCTTCTTTCCCGGCTCTGGCGCCTTTTGCTTCTTTCCCGGCAGTGGGCAGTCTTTCCAATTTTTCAAAAGCTCGTCTATTTCCTCGCCGCTCCTCGTACGCGGGCGTCCTCGGGGTTCGGTTTCACCATCGAACAGATCCTTGTGTTTTCTCCACGGGTCATCGTCGCAAAGCCACCTTCGATGTCCCATGAACACGGTTTTCGAAGACCCGGGATCTCTATCTAGCTGGCGATACGTTGTGTCATCCATGCACCTGACGCATCCAGAAAATCCGTGGACCACCTGCCCCGCGACATATCCGTAACCGAGATAGTCGTGCACCGTCGTGAGCAGCGCGGCTCTCATAGGGAAATATTCTTTCTCTGCGGCGTCCCACGTATTGGCTGGCATTTTCCACAGCGTGTCAAGCTCCTCTTTCAGCAGCCCCAGATACAGATTGATGTCGTTCCCTGGTTGTTTCGGTCCTTCAATTAGCATACTCATGTGAATGTACTTCCTCTTCATGCACAACCAGGGGGGAAGGTTGTACATCCACACAAACACAGGCCAGGTGCTATGTGTGCTTCTCTGGCTGCCAAACGGATTGACTCCATCGGTGCTCGCGCCCAGCATGATGTTCCTTGGATCGTTCCCAAATTCTGGGTCTTCGAAGTTCAACGCTTGCCACTGGCTCGCATCCTTAGGGTGACTCAGCATCTTGTCTTTTTTATCTATCTCCGGATCATTTGCGTCATCTTCTCGCTTCTTCTCCTCCCTATCCGCGTGTCAACGCAGGAGCTTTGCTACCTTAGGGTCCGCGAAATACCGCTGCAGACGAGGAGTGATCGGAAAGTACCACACCACTTTTCGAGGAGCTTTCTTCCTCTTCTTGTATCGAGTGACGCCGCACACCGGACATATGGTAGACTCCGCGTGCTCGTCCCGATAAATGATGCAATTGTTCATGCACACATGGTATTTCACGTGCGGTAAATCTAGAGGACACACGATTTTCTTCGCCTCCTCCAAACTAGTCGGGCACTTGTTCCCCTTGGGAAGACGTTCGTGCCAGAATGACATGTTCTCGTCGAAGCATGCGTCGGTCATTTTGTGTTTTACCTTCATCTCCAGAGCCATGAGCGTTACTTTCAGGCGGGTATCCTCGGGCCTGCATCCTTCATAAAATGGAGTAACCGCGTCTAACTCAAGTTGATCCATCTTGGCTTTCTCTCGGGCGGCAGCTCTTGCGTTATCCGTCTGCTTGAGAAGCAGCTCTTGAATATGAGGGTCCTGCACCCAGCCCATCGATGGTCCAGCGTCGTCTGCTCTGCCGGCATCATCATCTTCATGATCATGCCTGTCGTCTGCTCCGGCATCTTCCTCATCATCATGTCCTGCATCTTCTACATGATGACTGTGTACAGCATCACCGTCATGACCATCTCCTAGGGATTCTTCGTCTTCTCGCCCTCCCGAGCCACGGTTGTTGTCTTGCTGCCCTTCCTCATTTCTTGCCCGGCCCCCATGGACGACTTCGTAGTCATCTTCATCACCTTGCCACCGATAGCCATCCATGAAACCACACAAGAGCAGGTGGTCCCGCACCTGCCCGGATTTCGGGTCCGCAATAAGGCTCTTCAGCTTGCATCTTCGACATGGACATCTTATCTCTGTCTCGTTCTTTTGAAGCATCTCGGCCTTCGCGGACCTCAAAAACCTATTCACGATGCCTTTGGTCATCATGCGGACCATGGTCGCCTGCGGGGTAGAGCAAAACGATATTTTAGAACCAAGAAAAAATTTGGCATGACTTTCCCTAAAAATAGGACCAAAAAGAATGCTTAATGCCAAAATTCTCGCCGAAACGGAAATGAATCAACATTCTGGAAAAATATTGGCAACTATCGCATTTCAAATACCGGTACACCTCCAAACACAAACACATATGCAACACCACAAACATATGCAACACCACGAACATACATAGATCTAGCTAGGCCATAAAAAGTGCATGTGCACATTGTTGTAGGGAGAACAACATAAATATAGCTTCCCCCCTTACTTACCTATCAAAACAAGGTAATTTAACCACTTAAATTGAATGAATCTATGGTGGAAATGAGGTGAAAAAGAGGAGGCACCCGAGACAAGGACGAGGTGGAGAGAATGAAGTGGGGAGAAAGTGAGTGTGGGTAGGAGAGGCTGTCCAAAATATCTTGTTGCTGCCCAATTACTAATGGGCACCAACTCTAAATGCTCCATTAGTAATCCAGCTTACTAATGGCGCACCTTCTGGTGGTGCGCCATTAGTAGTTTTGCAAAAAAAACATACTAACGGCGCACTGTTCCACAGTGCGCCATTACTAGTTTAAACTAGTAATGGCGCACGGTGGAACAGTGCGCCATTAGTAGTTTTGCAAAAAAGGGAATAAAAAATATAATAGAAAAAACAACATTAGTGGCGCACTTTCCTGCAGGTGCGCCATTACTAGTTACAACTAGTAATGGCGCACTGTGTCTGGATGCGCCATTAGTATGTTTGGACAGGCGCACTACTTAATTTTTTTTTGATACTAATGGCGCACCCTGGGCCAGGTGCGCCATTAGTAGTTTCAACTCTAATGGCGTATCAGAAGGTCGTGCGCCATTAGTATATACTAATGGCGCACCGCTTGTCTGGTGCGCCATTAGTGTCAATCCCATCTATAGCCCTTTTTCTAGTAGTGTATGTATCCCGACATGTGCTGAAGAGGACTCAAGTAAATTGTTTAACAGGAGTTGTGCAGGAGGAAGTACCAGTGGTGAAGGATTTCCCTAATGTATTTCCAGAAGAGTTGCCAGGCATGCCACCGGATAGAGATATTGAGTTTTTGATTGAGCTTTTGCCAGGCACAGGGCCAATATCTAAGAGACCATATAGGATGCCCGCAAAGGATTTGGTGGATATTAAGAAGCAGATTAAGGAGTTACTGGATAAAGGTTATATTCGCCCAAGTTCTTCACCTTGGGGATTGCCAGTACTTCTAGTGGAGAAGAAGGATGGATCGTTAAGGATGGTTGTTGATTATCGAGGATTGAATGAAGTAACCATCAAGAACAAGTACCCACTACCGATGATCAATGATCTGTTTGATCGATTGCAAGGAGCTAAGGTATTTTCCAAGATCGACATGTGATCAGGATACCATCAGTTGAAGATTCGAGAACAGGATATACCTAAGACGGCTTTTACCACCAGGTATGGGTTGTACGAGTATACCGTTATGTCATTTGGTATGACTAACGCACCCGCATATTTTATGAACATGATGAACAAGGTGTTTATGGAGTTTCTGGATAAGTTCGTCGTAGTGTTCATTGATGATATCCTGGTTTACTCGAAAAATGAAGAGGAGAATAAGGAGCATTTGCGTTTGGTACTTGGTAAGCTCAGAGAACATCAGTTATATGCCAAGTTTAGCAAATGTGAGTTTTGGTTGAAGGAAGTTGGATTTCTCGGACACGTTATATCCGGAGAAGGTATAGCAGTAGATCCCACCAAGGTTGACACTGTGACTAATTGGGAAGCCCCAACAACAATGGGAGAGATCCGGAGTTTTCTTGGACTCGCAGTGTACTACCGGAGATTTATTGAAAATTTCTCGAAAATTGCAAAGCCTATGACGGAGTTGTTGAATAAGGATACCAAGTTCAAATGGAGTGAGGAATGTGAGGCTAGTTTCCAGGAGTTGAAGAAACGTTTGGTTACATCACCTGTGTTGATTTTGCCAGATCAGACCAAGGATTATGATGTGTATTGCGATGCTTCACGTCGAGGACTTGGAGCAGTGCTTATGCAAGAAGGAAGAGTTGTTTCATATACCTCACGACAGCTCAAGCCTCATGAGTTAAATTATGCCACACATGATTTGGAGTTAGCAGCCGTAGTGCATGCATTGAAGACCTGGAGACACTTTCTCATTGGAAATCATTGTGAGGTGTACACGGATCACAAGAGTTTGAAGTACATTTTCACGCAGAAGGAATTGAATCTCAGACAAAGGAGATGGTTGGAGCTCATCAAGGATTATGACATGAGATTGCATTATCACCCCGAAAAGGCTAACGTAGTAGCTGACACGTTGAGCTATAAAAGTCATGTCAACACCTTAATGACAGGAGATTTACCAAGGGAGTTAGCCGAACATCTTCGTGAGCTATGTTTGGTGATAGTCCCGAGAGGCTATGTAGCAGCATTGGAGATTCAGTCTACTTTGATGGATAAGATCAGAGAAGCTCAAAGGACTGACAAGGAGATTGCTTCTATTAAGGAGAAAATGAGCAAGGGAAAAGCTAAAGGATTTCGTGAGGATGAGCACGATACCTTATGGTTTGAAGACCGCGTTTATGTGCCTAATGATTCGGAGATCAGGAAGTTAATTCTGCAAGAGGCCCATGATTCACCATATTCGATTCACCCAGGAAATATCAAGATGTATTTGGATTTGAAGGATATTTTCTGGTGGACTGGAATGAAGAAGGATATTGCGGAGTATGTAGCAGTTTGTGATGTATGTTAGAGAGTAAAGGCAGAGCATCAGAAGCCAGCAGGATTGCTACAACCATTGCCAATACCCAAATGGAAGTGGGATAAGTTAGGCATGGATTTTATTACGGGTTTACCTAGAACTCGTTCAGGCTATGACTCGATTTCGGTTGTAGTCGATCGTTTGACAAAGGTAGCTCATTTCATTCTAGTGAAGACTACCTATACTAGTGACAAGTTAGCAAAGATATACATGACCAGAATCGTATGTTTGCATGGAGTCCCAAGGAGCATTGTATCAGATAGAGGAACCCAATTTACCTCAAAGTTCTGGAATCAGTTGCATGAAACTTTGGGTACCAGGCTGGAGTTCAGTACAACTTTCCATCCACAGACAGATGGACAGACCGAGAGAGTCAATCGGATTTTGGAGGATATGCTGAGAGCTTGTGCGCTAGATTACGGATCTAGTTGGGACGAGAATTTGCCATATGCAGAGTTCTCCTATTACAACAGTTATCAATCCAGTTTGAAGATGGCCCCTTTTGAAGCCTTGTACGGAAGGAGGTGCAGGACCCCATTGTCGTGGGATGAAGTTGGAGACCGCCAGTTGTTTGTACTGGATTTGATTAAGGAGTCTGAACAGAAAGTGAAATTGATTCGCGATAGGCTCAAGGTAGCCCAGTCCAGGCAGAAGAGCTATGCAGATTCTAAACGCAAGGAGACAGTTTACGAAGTCGGAGACCGAGTTTATCCTCGAGTACCTCCACTTCAAGGAGTTAAGCGCTTTGGAGTTAAGGGAAAGTTAGCGCCACGTTTTGTAGGACCATACAAAGTTTTGGAGCGTACGGGAGAAGTAGCCTACAAGTTGGAATTACCCAAAGGATTGTCAGGAGTTCACGTCGTGTTCCACGTTTCCCAGTTGAAGAAGTGCCACGCAAAGATGGTTGATATACTGTTGAGAGATACAGTGCCGCTGGAAGCGATTCAGTTGGAAAGTGATTTGACCTATGAGGAGAAACCAGTCAAGATTCTAGAATATGCCAGTCGAGTCACCCGCAGCAAGGTTATAAAGTTTTGCAAAGTTTAGTGGAGCCACCACACAAAGGATGAAGCCACCTGGGAGAGGAAGATTTGCTGAAGGACCACCCTCACCTATTTTCTAGCCAACCCGAATCTCGAGGGCGAGATTCATCTTAAGGGGGGTAGGTTTGTAACATCCCAAATTTTCACTTTGGAATGTTATACACTAGATCATCATTGCATATCATATTTTATTGCATTTTCGTTGATCCTAGAAATTCTACGCAACTCAAGGACCCTCGGAGAGAGTTGGGGATTTCGTTATTTTCATATTTGAGTTTTCTCAAATTTTGTAAATAGGATCATTTGATTTTATTTATTTTATGTTCAATTATTTATATTACAAAAATATGAGAGAGGGAATAAAATGACTTTCCCAAAATAAAGAAATATTGATGATTTAATAATAAAATCAAATAAGATTTTATTTTGGTTTTATTTGCTATTTTATTTGAATTTAGGAATAATGCGCATTTTTCAAAATTGCATTTAGGCCCCAAATAAATGTTCATCCTGTGCGGCTTGATTTTAGAAGCCTGGGAAAATTTATTTCGGGATTTTTGGAGTCCGTTTAGTATTCCTTTTGTTTTTTTTCTGAGCGTAATTATTTAAAAAAAAACTGCGAACCGACCTAACGGGCCGTGTTCGACCCGGACACCTGGCTCGGCCGGCCTTATAAGCCGGGGGAGGAGCCCAGCCGAGCCCCAAACCCTAGCGCCCCAAACCCTAGCGCCGCCGCCGCCCCGCTGCCGCGCCGCCACCCGCCGCCGCCGCCGACGATTGCCGTTGCCGCCCCGCCGCCACCCGCCGTTCGCCGGAGCCGCCGAGGTAGACGCCGTTGCCTCGGTTTTCGCGAAGAAAACCGATCGTTTTTAAAAAAAACTTAGATCTGTTTTTTTGTTAGATCGGTTTTTTTCGGTTTATTTATTTAGCGAGCGTTCGCTCGTTCTTTTGTTTTAACGAACGCGTTCATCGTTTAGACCCAGATAACGAACGCTCGTTCATTAATCTGTTCGTCGTTTTTCTTTTTCTTGGATTAAATCCGTGATTTTTCTGATCGTGATTCCTGATCCGAGTTTCGTTCTAGTATAACTTTTCGCTCGTTTATCGGAATCAGGCGACTCAAGCGCCTGGAGTTTCGTCTCATAACCCTCTTTCCGTTTAACCAACTCAAACAAGTTTTTGCCACTGTAAAAATTGCCCTAGACCCAGAATAGTAAACGAAGCATGTTTCTTCTACCGTTTGTCTTTCGTTGCTTCGTTCGATTTGATTCTTTTTGCCAACCGGAGTTCTTAAGTTGAACTTTGTGGTTAGATTCTCTTATTCGAATTTTACCTGTGCATTAGATTAGTACTTATCGTATGCTTGTTTGTTTGCGATAGAGTACCCGGAGTGCGCCGCTTGCTACTTCGAATCGCTAGGTTTTGCGGATCATCAGCAAGGCAAGTAACACTTTGATCATACCTCCTACTACCCAGTTTTTATTGCATTAGATCAATCCTCACACGTTGCATGATTAGGATCTAATTAAATTGTGGGTTCTGGGAAGTAGTTGAGGTAGTACCTATTACCTGTTTATTATCAAACCTTTGGGAGTTACTTCTACGTTTGCTTACATATGGCATGCTATGCTAGTAGACGTGGATTGGGTGAGTGTATCCATGACAGATGTGAGATTGTTAAATTAATGGTTTATCTAAGGTGGCAACTTAAATACACATCTGGGTGGATTGAGGCACCTGGGTATTCCAGCGATTGCCTGTTTTTCTTTTGGACCGCCACCCAGGCTCAAAGGTATCATGAGATTATTCATGCTAGAAACTTCTGTGTGCAGCCACAAGCTACTATGGGCTCTAGCATAGTTGAGTAAGTTGTGCAAACTCTTACAGTGGTAGACTAGCAGATGTAGGGGAAAGTAGGTGTAACAGTCTACCCAATCGTAAGGTGCTAGCGCTTCTGAAAGACTATGTCTCGGCCATCCATTTCTCAAACACCATGTAGTGCGAGAATCCCAATGGAGGAGATCGAGTCTTGTGGGGAAAAGTGCGCAAACCTCTGCAGAGTGTATAAACTAATCATGGTTAGCCGTGTCCCCGGTTATGGACATCTTGAGTATCTAGTACTTGGATTATCATGTGAATCTCATCATGTTACTCTAAATTAATATTTTTGGGTTTTTAATGATGATGCTTAATTGGGATTGAGAATGATGTCAACCATTCTCAATGTTTAGCAAGTACCATGATAGTTAAATAAAATTTATTTCTTTGCAGTAGGAAAAAATTGGCTTTACGCAAAAACTGTAACCATAGAGCTTTCCACCAGCCAAATATGCATGTAGTATAGCCTATTACTTTCATTGCATCTCTATGTGTTACCTTGCTAGCATATTCCATGTGCTGACCCGTTTCGGGCTGCAACGTTCATGTTGCAGACTTTTCAGACGACGATTAAGGTGCCTTTAGGTCGTGGTTCTATACTCAGTGATGCCGTTGGAGTTGATGGACTCACTTATCTTCCAAGCCTTCCGCTGTTATCATTATTAGATGGCCTTAAGCCATATTTATTGTAATAAGTTCTCTTTTGAGACACTCGATGTAATAAGTGTGTGATTGCTACTCTGTTATAAATCCTTCAAGTACTGTGTGGTGTCAACATTACTGATCCAGGGATGACACCTGAGCACAGAGATTGGACCGTTTGAGGTCTGGTCGCTACAGAAACCAAGTTCAAATGGTCTGAGGAATGTGAGGCTAGTTTTCAGGAGTTGAAGAAATGCTTGGTTACATCACCAGTGTTGATTCTGCCAGATCAACACAAGGATTATGAAGTGTATTGCGACGCTTCTCGTTGAGGACTTGGATTCGTACTTATGCAGGAGGGAAGAGTTGTTTCATATGCCTCACGACAGGTTAAACCCCATGAGTTAAATTATGCTACGCATGATTTGGAGTTAGCAGCAGTAGTGCATGCGTTGAAGACGTGGAGACATTTTCTCATCGGAAACCATTGTGAGGTATACACGGATCACAAGAGTTTGAAGTATATCTTCATGCAGAAGGAGTTGAATATCAGGTAGAGGAGATGGTTGGAACTCATTAAGGATTGTGATATGAAGTTACATTATCATCCCGGAAAGGCTAACATAGTAGCCGATGCGTTGAGTCACAAGAGTCATGTCAATACACTCATGACCAGAGAGTTACCCAAGGAGTTAGCAGAGGATCTTCGCGATCTATGTTTGGAGATTGTTCCGAGAGGCTATGTAGGAACATTGGAGATTCAATCTACTTTTATGGATAAGATTAGAGAAGCTCATAAGAAGGATAAGGAGATTGCCGAGATAAAGGAAAGGATGAGCAAAGGAAAGGCTAAAGGATTTCGTGAGGATGAGCATGATACCTTATGGTTCGAGGACCGCATATATGTGCCAAATGATTAAGAGATCAAGAAGCTGATTTTGCAGGAGGCCCGTGATTCTCCATATTAGATTAACCCGGGAAATACTAAAATGTACCTGGATTTGAAGGATAGTTTCTGGTGGACTAAAATGAAGAAGGATATTGCGGAGTATGTAGCAGTTTGTGATGTATGTCAGAGAGTGAAGGCAGAGCATTAGAAGCCAACAGGATTGCTACAACCATTGCCGATACCTGAATGGAAGTGGGACAAGCTAGGCGTGGATTTTATCACACGATTGCCCAGGACTCGTTCAGGCTATGACTCGATATGGGTTGTAGTCGATCATTTGACGAAAGTAGCTCATTTCATCCCAGTGAAGATATACATGACCAGGATCGTATGTTTGCATGGAGTTTTGAGGACCATTGTATCAGATAGAGGAACCCAGTTTACCTCAAAGTTTTGGAATCAGTTGCATGAAACTTTGGGAACCAGGCTAGAGTTCAGTACAGCTTTTCACCCGCAGACAGATGGACAGACTCAGAGAGTCAATCAGATTTTGGAGGACATGTTGAGAGCTTGTGCGCTAGATTATGGATCTAGTTGGGACGACAATTTGCCTTACGCAGAGTTCTCTTACAACAACAGCTATCAAGCCAGTTTGAAGATGGCCCCTTTCGAAGCATTGTATGGAAGGAGGTGCAGGACACCGTTGTTGTGGGACGAAGTTGGAGACTGGCAGTTGTTTGGACCAGATTTGGTTAAAGAGTCTGAAGAGAAGGTTAAGCTGATTCGCGATAGACTCAAGGTAGCCCAGTCCAGGTAGAAGAGCTATGTGGATTCTAAACGCAAGGAGACAATTTACGAAGTTGGATACAGAGTGTATCTTCGTGTATTACCACTCTGAGGAGTTAAGCACTTTGGAGTTAAGGGAAAGTTAGCACCACGTTTTGTGGGACCATACAAAGTTTTGGAACGTATGGGAGAAGTTGCTTACAAGTTGGAATTTCCCGAAGGATTGTTAGGAGTTCACGATGTGTTCCACGTTTCTCAGTTGAAGAAGTGCCACATAGAGATGGCTAATATCCCTCTGAGAGATACAGTGCCACTGGAAGCGATTCAGTTGGATAGTGACTTGACCTACTAGGAGAAACCAGTCAAGATTCTTGATTTTGCCAGCTGAGTCACACGCAACAAGGTTATCAAGTTCTGTAAGGTTCAGTGGAGCCACCATACTGAGGATGAAGCCACCTGGGAACGAGAGGAAGACCTACGGAAGGATCACCCTCACCTATTTTCTAGCCAACCCGAATCTCGAGGGCGAGATTCATCTTAAGGGGTAGGTTTGTAACATCCCAAATTTTTCAATTTGGAATGTTATGCATTAGATCATCTTTGCATATCATATTTTATTTCATTTTGGCTTGATCCTAGAAATTCTACGCAACTCAAGGACCCACGGAGAGAGTTGAGGATTTTGTTATTTT
The DNA here is from genome assembly GCF_056163025.1 of Triticum urartu. Classification (NCBI taxonomy): domain Eukaryota; kingdom Viridiplantae; phylum Streptophyta; class Magnoliopsida; order Poales; family Poaceae; genus Triticum; species Triticum urartu. The sequence continues at coordinate 69,950,036 of NC_141874.1, forward strand.
CATATTTGAGTTTTCTCAAATTTTGAAAAGAGGATCGTTTGAATTTAATTATTTTCTCTTCGAATATTTCTTTTATGAAAATAAAAGAGTGGCGATAGAATGACTTCCCCAAAATAAAGATATATTGGAGATTTAATATTAAAATCAAATAAGAATTTTATTCGGAATTTTATTGCTATTTTATTTGAATTAGGAAAAATATGCGTTTTTCAAAATTGTATTAGAGTCCCAAACAAATGCTCACCTTGTCCAGTAGATTTTTAAAGGACGGTGAAAATTAATTTCAAGATTTTTGGAGTATGTTTAGTATTTCTTTTTTTCGTTTTTCTACGCGGAATTATTTTAAAAAAAAGTTACCGACCTAACCGGGTCGTGTCCGCCTGGACACTGTACCCGACCGGCCCTTTAAAGGCCGAAGGCCTGAGCCGCCAGCCGCCAGCCCCTGCACCCGAAACCCTAGCTCCGACTCGAAACCTGCGCCACCACCGCCGGACTCGCCGCCGCCGGAACCCGCCGCCGCCAACGCCACCCCTCGCAGCCACGCCGCCGTCGCCGACCCCGCCGTCCGTCGCCGCTGACCACCACCGCCGGACCCGCCACCGCCCTCGCCGGATTCATCGAGGTAGCCGACGCGGCCGTGGTTTTCGTTAGAAAACCGTTGGTTTTTTAAAAACAAACCGCAGTTCTTTTTTTATTTAGATCGGTTTTATTTTTTTCTTCGGTTTAGTTATTTAGCGAACGCCTGTTCGTTTGTTCGTTTTAACGAACGGTTTTCACAGTTTAACCGCAGACAGCGAACGTTCATTCGTTAGCCTGTTCGTTAGTTGTTCCTTTTCTCGGATTTTTCGCGATTATTTTCGATCGTGATTTCTAATCTGATTTTCGTTTTAGTTTATCTTTTCGCTCGTTTATCAGAATCAGGTGATTCAAGCGCCTAGAGTTTCGTCTCGAAGCCCTCTTTCTGTTTGATCAACTTAAAAAAGTTTTTGCTACTGTAAAAATTGACTTTAGTCCAGATTAGTAATCGAAGCTTGTTTCTTTAGCAGTTTGAGTTTTGTTGCTTCGTTTGTTTTGATTCTTTTTGCAAACCGGAGTTCTTAAGTTGAACTTACTGGTTAGATCTTCTTATTTGAGTTTTCCCCATGCATTTTTTCTTGATTGCTTATTGTATGATTGTTTGTTTGCGATAGAGTACCCGGAGTGCAAAGCGTGCTACTACGAATCTCTAGGTTTCACGGATCATCAGCAAGGCAAGTAACACTTTGATCATACCTCTTTACTACCCAGTTTTATTGCATTAGATCAATCCTCAAACAATTGCATGGTTAGGATCTGATTAAATTGTGGGTTATGGGAAGTAGATGAGGTAGTACCTATTGTCCTATTTATTACCAAACCTATGGGAGTTAGTTCTACGTTGCTTATATTGCTATGCTATGCTCGTAGATGTGGTTTGGGTTTGAGCGTATTCATGACAGATGTGAGTATTGTTAATTAATGGTTAACTTAAGGTGGCAACTTTAATACACATCTGGGTGGATTGAGGCACCTGGGGAAGCCAGTGCTGCCTGTATTTTTGGAAATCCCGGGGTAACGTGTTATTCTCCTATGGACTGCCACCCAGGCTCAAAGGGATCATAAGGTTATTCATGCTAGAAACTTCCATGTGCAGCCACATGCCATTATGGGCTCTGGCATAGTTGAGTAAGTTGTGGGAAACCTTTCCATGATGGGCTAGCAGACGTAGGGGATTGTAGGTGTACATGCCTATCTATCGGTTAAAGGGACCTCTTCGGAAATACTGTGCCTCGGTTATCCGTTTCTCAAACATTATGTAGTGCGAGAAACCCAACGGAGGAGATGGAGTCTTGTGGGGAAAAGTGTGCAAACCTCTGCAGAGTGTACAAACTAATCATGGTTAGCCGTGACCCCGGTTATGGACATCTTGAGTATCTAGTTCTTGGATTATCATGTGGATCTCATCACTCTTAACATAATTTGGTTGGGTTTAATGATGATGCTTAATTGGGATTGAGTTGGGTGAACCTTCTCAATGTTTAACAACCACCATGATAGTTAAATAAAATGTATTCCTTTGTTGTAGGGAAAAATTGGCTTTCCGCAAAACATATTAACCATACAGCCTCCACCAGCCATATATGCATGTAGTGATAGCATTATTTTGTTCATTACTCTCTTGTGTTACATTGCCAGCATATTCCATGTGCTGACCCGTTTTCGGGTTGCAACGTTCATGTTGCAGACTTTTCAGACGACAAGTAAGGTGCTTTAGGTTGTGGTCTTTCACTCAGTGATGCCGTTGGAGTTGATGGAATCATTTTATCTTCCAAGCCTTCCGCTATTATCGTATTAGATGGCCTTAAGCCATATTTATTGTAATAAGTTCTCTTTTGAGACATTCGATGTAATAAGTGTGTGATTGCTACTCTGTTATAAATCCTCAAGTACTGTGCGTGTCAGCATTACAGATTCAGGGATGACACTGATGCACAGAGATCAGACTGTTTGAGGTCTGGTCGCTACATGATGTCTATTACACAACCTTCTTCTTGTAGACGTTGTTGGGCCTCCAAGTCCAGAGGTTTGTAGCACAGTAGCAAATTTCCCTCAGGCGGATGACCTACGGTTTATTAATCTGTAGGAGGCGCAGGATGAAGATGGTCTCTCTCAAGCAACCCTGCAACCAAATAACAAAGAGTCTCTTGTGTCCCCAGCACACCCAATACAATGGTAAATTGTATAGGTGCACTATTTCGGCGAAGAGATGGTGAAACAAGTGGTATATGGATAGTAGATAATAGTTCTTGTAATCTGAAAATATAAAAACAGCAAGGTAACTAATGATAAAAGTGAGCGTAAACGGTATTGCAATGATAGGAAACAAGGCCTAGGGTTCATACTTTCGCTAGTGTAAGTTCCCTCAACAATGATAACATAATTGGATCACATAACTATCCCTCAACATGCAACAAAGAGTCACTCCAAACTCACTAATACCGGAGAACGAACGAAGAGATTATGGTAGGGTACAAAACCACCTCAAAGTTATTCTTTCCAATCAATCTATTGGGTTATTCCTATAAGTGTCACAAACAGCCCTAGAGTTTGTACTAGAATAACACCTTAAGACACAAATCAATCAAAACTCTAATGTCACCTAGATACTCCAATGTCACCGATTATACGATATGCATCACACAATCTCAGATTCATCTATTCAACCAACACAAAGGACCTCAAAGAGTGCCCCAAAGTTCTACCGGAGAATCACGACGAAAACGTGTGCCAACCCCTATGCATTGGTTCATGGGCGGAATCCGCAAGTTGATCACCAAAACATACATCAAGTGAATCACGTGGTATCCCATTGTCACCACAGATACGCACGGTAAGACATACATCAAGTGTTCTCAAATCTTTAAAGACTCAATCTGATAAGATAACTTCAGAGGGGAAACTCAATCCATTACAAGAGAGTAGAGGGGGGAAGAAACATCATAGGATCCAAATATAATAGCAAATCTCACGATACATCAAGATCGTATCACCTCAAGAATATGAGAGAGAGAGATCAAACACATAGCTACTGGTACATACCCTCAGCTCCGAGGGAGAACTACTCCCTCCTCGTCACGGAGAGCACCGGGATGATGAAGATGGCCACCAGAGATGGATTGCCCCCTCCGGCTGGGTGCCGGAACGGGTCTAGATTGGTTTTCGGTGGCTACGAAGGCTTCTGGCGGCGGAACTCCCGATCTATTGTGCTCCCGGATGTTTTTAGGGTATATGGAGATATATAGGCGGAAGAAGTACGTCAGGGGGGACACGAGGGGCTCACGAGGGTGGAGGGCGCGCCCCCCTACCTCGTGGACTCCTCGCAGATCCCCCGACATGCACTCCAAGTCTTCTGGGCTTCTTTCCTTCCAAAAATGAGTTCCGTGAAGTTTCAGGTCAATTGGACTCCGTTTGATTTTCCTTTTCTTTGAAACCCTAAAACAGGGTAAAAAAACAGAAACTGGCACTGGGCTCTGGGTTAATTGGTTAGTCCCTAAAATGATATAAAAGTGTATAATAAAGCCCATACACATTCAAAACAGTAGATAATATAGCATGGAGCAATCAAAAATTATGGATACGTTGGAGACGTATCAGCATCCCCAAGCTTAATTCCTGCTTGTCCTCGAGTAGGTAAATGATAAAAGAAAGAATTTTTGATGTGGAATGCTAGTTGGCATAATTTCAATGTGATTCTTCTTAATTGTGGTATGAATATTCAGATCTGAAAGATTCAAGACAAAAGTTCATATTGACATAAAAATGATAATACTTTAAGCATACTAACTAAGCAATTATGTCTTCTCAAAATAACATGGCCAAAGAAAGTTCATCCCTACAAAATCATATAGTTTAGTCATGTTTCATTTCCGTCACACAAGAATGCTCTCATCATGCACAACCCCGATGACAAGCCAATCAGTTGTTTCATACTTTAGAAATCTCAAACTCATAAACTTTCACGCAATACCTGAGCGCGAGCCATGGATATTGCACTATGGGTGGAATAGGATATAATGAGGGGGGTTATGTTGAGAAGACAAAAAGGAGAAAGTCTCACATCAACGATGCTAATTGATGGGCTATGGAGATGCCCGCTGTCGGTGTACTAGAGTAGGGGTACCCTAGTATCCCGAACTCGTGCACGGGCAGTCGTAGCACCCCGCGGCAAGGCTTGCCGGGTAACCGCCAAGACCCTCCGTGCTTCCTTCGAAGACCATTCAAGAACAAAGTACTCAAGACGAAACCCCGGCAAGAGGAGCTTTCCGGGAAGAAGACAAGACCCCGGCAAGAGGAGCTTGCCGGGAAGGCCGACCCAGGCATACCAAGAAAACCTGCCGCGACGCGCCACGCGTCCCGGCACGGCCCGGTGAGCGACAAGCTCCCGGATGCGACAAGATGACGACCGCGGCGAGGAGTTCGCCACGGGAACCGCCTCTCCGAGCCCGCGCTCCAGCACACCTACCCACGTGTCGCTCTCCCGAGCACACGTGGCGGGAGGCCGTGCAGCTAGGGGTGCGTGGTGGCGAGCAGGCGCTGACAAGATAACCATCGTGGCAAACAGTGGCGTCCCTAGCGGTCCCTCTTGGTACTGTTTAGGCAACACAGACGGGCATTTAATGCCCTTGTCCCCTGCCGTCAGGGTTAGGTTCGATAACACTGTAGCAGGTAGCTGTGCCTGCTATAGTACCTAGCTGCCCCTACTACGGCACCTTTCCGTTTTTTCCCTTGACCCCCGTTGCTCTATGTCGGTAACCCCTTGAGCATATAAAAGGAGGCCCGAGTGCAACGGGGGAGGAGGACAGCCAGTTCCAACACTCACGCTAGGTCTTGCTAGTCGCCGGTGTGTACTGTAGCACTCGACGCTCTCGAGCCAGAAATCAATCCAAAACCACAAAGCAGGAGTAGGGTTTTACGCATCCGTGCGGCCCGAACCTCGGTAAATCGACCGCGTGCTTCGCCTCGATCTGCCCCTTCGACCACCCGCTCGCGTGCTCCGCCTCGATCTGCTCTTTGCGCGACCTCCGCCCCCCGCCGAACCAAAAGGGACCCGGCCCGCCGGTCCCATAGGTGCCCGTGGATCAGAAACCCCGACATCTTTGGCGCGCCAGGTAGGGGGAATCGAAGTTGTGTGAACCAGATCCGGCGTTCTCGCGGGCTAGATCTTCATCGTCCTTAGATCCGGCGTCCTCGCGGGCTAGATCTTCATCATCTTCATCAAGATGCCGCCGAAGAAGAAAGTTTCGGAGGCAGCTGCTCCGTCCGCGCCGACGGCCAAAGCTAAGTTGCCAAAGTTTGCGCAATTGAATTTTTTAAATTCTAAGCTATCTCCCTTGAACGACCACTCTTTGTATGGGAAACCTGAGCGCGGAGGAGCCAACTCGTGGCTAGCTGCGCCCTTGCGTTGTTTCGAGCTTGCTCAACAACATTGGGTGAGCTGCGGCTAGTTGCTTAACTAGCCCCGCCCTTGCATTGTTTCGAGCCTGCTCAACAACGTAAGTGAGCTGCGACTAGTTGCTTAACTAGCCGCGCCCTTACTTTGCTTCGAGCCCGCTCAACAACTTAAGTGAGCTGCAGCTAGTTGCGACAAGGCTTCCTGCCGGTAGCGGCACCGCCAGCAGGCTGCTGACGTTCCGCACTCAGCGCTCGCGGCTCAGGTGCCTGCGCCGGCGGGTTCCCTAAAAGCGTAGGGCGAAAACATACAAAGGGAGGAATCAAGTAAAGGGAGTAACGTTGCAATCGTTGCCCACGACCAGGCAGCATTACAAAGGTAGCTTGTCGCAGCTCTAACAGATTGTTCCCATGACATGATGGGCAGCGACAAGAAAAGAAGAAATGAGCAAGATGCTCCGGCAAGCCCTAGGGTTTGTTCCGTTGTAGCAGAAGCTCCCGACAAGCTTTGCTCCGGCAAGCTTGCCAGGGAACGTCACGCTCCGGCAGACCCGCAGGTTCTTGCCGTAGAAGCGGACGTTCCCGCAGCCGCAGAATCGCCTTTAGTCCTTGTTGTCGAGCCACAAGCTCCAGCATGGGCATAGCGAATCGTCCGCCTCCTTCAGACAGGAGAACTTCCCGAATAGCAAGAAGAAGCGGAAAGAGTAACCCGGCAGTCAAGTATGTACCAGTTTGTCGACAAGACACTGTACAGAAAAAGACTCAACGGTGTGAAATTGAAGCGTATTCACCGGGAAGATGGACAAAAGCTGTTGGCAGAAATGCATGGCAATCAAGTAAACATTTACCCCCGGGTAAGCACTAACGAGCCGCAAGGCTCCATATCTGTATTTTCCCTTCTTTCTTTTTCACAAGGAAGGAAAGGCTCCCTCGCGCACAAGTTTGCCGGGGGGGGAAGGAGAAGACGATGGTATGGACCAGGCGTCGTTCAAGAGTTTCGCCCTGCCGGGAAGCAAACAACAGAACAGATAAGTTGCCAAAGTTTGAGCAATCAGATTTTTTAAAATTTTTTAAGTTATCTCCCCTGAGCGGCCGCACCTTGTATGGAAAACCTGTGCGCGGAGGAGCCAACTCGTAGCTAGCTGCGCCCTTGCGTTGTTTCGAGCTCGCTCAACAACATTAAGTGAGCTGCGGCTAGTTGCTTAACTAGCCGCGCCCTTGCATTGTTTCGAGCCTGCTCAACAACGTAAGTGAACTGCGACTAGTTGCTTAACTAGCCGCGCCCTTACTTTGCTTCGAGCCCGCTCAGCAACTTAAGTTAGCTGCAGCTAGCTGCGACAAGGTTTCTTGTCGGTAGCAGCACCGCCAGCAGGCTGCTGACGTTCCGCACTCAGCGCTCGCGGCTCAGGTGCCCGCACCGGCAAGTTCCCTAAAAGCGTAGGGTAAAAGCATACAAGGCAAGGAACCAAGTAAAGGGGAATAACATAGCAGTCACTACCCATAAGAAAGTTATATTACAAAGATAGCTCGTCGCGGCGCTAACAGATTGTTTTCATGGCATGATGGGCAGCGACAAGAAAAGGAGAAATGAGCGGCCTAATCGACGCGGTCGCCTTCGACCCGCTTGATCCCGCTCACCCTGTCCACAATGGGTGCGACAAGGGCCTTGAGCTCCTCCAGATCAGCTTCTGGCGGCAAGGACCTGAGGATGTTGGTGAGGCGGAGGCCCGGATTGCGGAAGGCCACCTTCATCAACACCTTCTCGAGGGCTCCCGCGCAGATCTCGCGCGACTCGTCAGCTAGTTGCTTGGGGATCTTCTCTCGGAGTCGCTGAAGGGCCATCGCCACGCCCTTGAGGAACACAGTGAGCTTGGCGCTAGGTTGGAGGTTCTCGTCGGAGGAGTACCCGAGGTCCTCCATCCCCAGCTGCGCCAGCTCCTTATCGATGTCCCCGGCGGTGTTCACGAGGCTCTCCGTCCAGTGCTCCACCGTATCCCTAAAGGCGTTTTGGGTGGTGGCAGCACTCTCCAGCAACGCCTTGTCGGCTTCGATCTCCTTCTTTAGGGTCACCTCCCGTTCCTTGGCGCCGTCCAGCGCCTTGGTCAAAGCGGCTAGCTTCAACTCAAGATCCGCGTTGGAGGCCTTGGCGACGCTGAGCTCCTGGGCTTTCTCGGAGAGATCGGCCTCCAGCCGCGCCATCTTCGTCTTCAATTCCTCCTTGGCGGCCTCGGCGGCGGCGGCAGCGTCCTCCGCTTGCTTGAGGGCTCCGCCAAGCTTTTCCTCGCGCGCGGCAAGCTCCTCCTCGTGAGCGTCGAGGTTGACCTTCCGCTGCGCCAGCTCGCCCTCCTCCGCGGCTAGCTTCGCAACGGCAAGTCGCTGCAGCTCTTCGGCTTCGGCCTTCTCGAGGAGAAAGGCCTTCCGCGCTTCAGCGAGCTGCTCCCGCTCCTCCGCCAGGGATCGGACGGCTTCCCGGTGGAAACCCCCGAGCTCCTCCGCGCGCTTTTCGATGTCCGCTCCCACCTTCGCGACAAGCGCCTCGCGGGACTCCAGCTTGGCTTGTCGCGCGCGGTAGAGCGACATCAACCTGCGCAGCAGCCGCTCTTCTTCGGGCTCGTTGCTGCTGCTGCTTGGCGCGTCGGCCAGCTTCAGTCCCGCGGAGGCGAGCACTTCTCCGTTGAAGACCTCCCCCTCGATCGGCGCCCTGGAGCTTGATGCCCAGGGGAGGTTGATGAAGACGCCTTCGCCGGCTTTCAAGTAAACGCCTGGCTGGGGCTCCTCCGTGCTTGGCGCAGCGGCTTCGGCGGACGGGCCGGCGGTCGGTGCAGCGCCTGGCGCTCCTGCGGCCTCTGGGCCGTCAGTACGATCGCCAGATCCCTCGCCGGTCGCCGCGGCGCCAGCCTTGGCGGCCTCGGCGCCGGCGGGATCACCCGCGCCGACTACGTCCTCGGCGGCGACCTCGGTCTCCACCTGCTCCGCAGCGGATGGACCTGACGGCCGGAAAAGGGGAGAAGAATCAAACAGAGTCCAGCAGAAACTCATAAAGATCAAGAAAAGAAGGATCCAAGGGAAATTTCGAAGCAAGGGGAGTACCTGCGCCAGGCTCTGCAGTCGTGTTCTTCGTCGTCGGGGGGCCACTGATGCTGTCCCTCGCCGGAGAACCCTCCCTTGCCGGAAGCTTCTCCCTCACCGGGGAGCCTTCCCTGGCCGGAGAGTTCTCCCTTGCCGGGGAATTCTCCCTTGGCTCCTCGTGGGGCTGCTCGGCTCCTACACAAGTCGACAAGCAGATATCAGCAAAGACAAGTACCCAAGCGCGCCTCGCAGCAGAAAGTAGATCACACACTTACGCTGGGGGCTGCCACGGAGGAAAGTCGCCAGGTCCGGCAAGGTTATCTCGGGCGCGCCACCTGTTGTCGCAGTGGGCTTGTCCTTGATGGTGATCGCCGGGGCCTTAGCTCTCTTTGCCGCTCGCTGGGCCAGAGTCCTAAAGAGGAACAGATTCAGGGAAAGGCAAGTGAGAAACAAGACCAATAGCAAGAGTTGGAGAAAAGCAAGTACAACAAGAGAAGCTTACTCTCCCTCTTCTTCCTCGTCAGAGCTTAACGCGGAGAAGTCGAAGCCTGGCCCACGCCCGGCGCGAGGAGGCGGAGGAGAAGCTTCCCTTGGCCGCTTGGCGGGAGCAGTGACGGCGGTCCGAGACGACCCCGCTCCGGCCGTTGGCGTGGCGTGAGTGGCGGCAGGGACTGCAGCGGTGGTCCCGCTAGACTCCGCTCCAGTTGCCGTCGTGGCATGAAGCGCTCCCGCGGCAACGGTGTTTGCCGTGGTCGAGCGTGTCACGCGACGTGGCGACTATTGGCCCGCTTGCCGCTCCGCCGCATCACCAACCTTACGGAGGCGCCTTCTTGGTGGGGATGGAGGCTCTGCCTCTGGTGGGCCGGCTGAAGACGAGGAGGAAGAAGAGTCGATTTGCAACGAGCCGCTCATGTCCTTGGCGGGCTCGCTCGGCTCGGCGCCACGCTCGGCAAGCTCCTTCTTGCCGGCAGGCTCCCCTCGCTCGGCACGGCTCGCCACTTCTGCCGCGTCCGCCTCCGCCGTGGTGAACCCGAAATCGCCCACGGCTGCGGCTGCCGCCGCCTCCTCCAGCCTGGTGGCGATGCGCGCCATCTCCGCGTCAGTGGTGTCGCGGGTGAGGCCGTCCTTCTCGTCGGGGCGGACTGCCACTTCCACCAAGTCGTCGAAGAACTGCTGCACGACCTCGTCGGCAGGCTCCCGCCAAGTCGGCACAATCCCGTGCGAGTCACACTCCGGCATCATTGCACGGATGCGGTCGAGCGCGGAATTGTTGCGCAAAGGCACGACGCCCCCCGGCAACCTGAACACCTCGGGATGCTGGGGGTCATACTTGAACAACTCCTGCAGCATCGCGTTGAGCTCCAGGACTGTGAAGTTGTAGTTGAGGCCCGGCCACAGCCTCATGATATCTGCCGCGTTCTTGAACTCCCAAGTGGGCCTCCCTCGTTCCTGCAGGGGGGCGATGCGGCGGCGAAGGAAGTCTGCGCCAACAGCGCCGACAGTAAGCCCGGCGAGCCTGAGGCGCAGGATCCTAGTGCAGCAATTCTCAGCCTGTCGTCCTCCTGGGCCAGGTCGCTCCAATCGCCGCCGCGTACTACTGGGATTTGGCGCCGGGTGGTGAATGGCTGCAGATCTTCTTCGACAATCCAACACCAGTCCTCTCTCCACTCCTCCCACTTGCCACGGAGCTCTCCCTCTAGATAGGCCTCCTTCTTGCCGGCCCTTGAGATCCAGGCGATTCCGCCGGATAGGGGTTCCCCCCTCTCTACTCGGGGGATGAAGAAATGGCGGAAGAGGGCTACGTTGGGAAGAACTCCGACAAAGTTTTCGCACAGATGTGCGAAAACTGCCATTGTCAGTACGGCGTTGGGGGTGAAGTCAAGGAGATGGAATCCATAGGTGTTCATGATGTCGCAGAAGAAATTAGAGAAAGGCGGGTAGAGCCCGCAATAGAAGAACACCACGAAGAAGGGGTATCCATTCGGAGCCTCCTTCCAAGCGGCGGCGGGGAGTACCTTGGTGCGCGGATGCGCGCGCGTCTCCGCCGACCAGAACAGAGAGTAGTCCTCCCTCAGCTCCTTCGCGCCAAGCCTGGGGGGGAAAACGGACCGCTTCTTCCGCAGCGCCGCGAGCCGCTGCGCCTCGGTCGTCTTCACGGCCTTCCCCTTGTCGGCTTTTGGAGCCATGGCGGAAGCAGTGGAAGAGGTCGACGGCGTTGGTGGTGCTAATGGCGATGGGGGGCGGAGCGCTGCTCTCTCTCTCTCTCAGCTTTGGGGAGGCGGGGGAGCGACGGAGGTTTCTGAGATTGGGAACGGCAACGGGCGAGTGGCCCAACTGCCCCTGTTTCCCCTGCCCTTAAAGGGGGAGGGGGGCGGACGTTCCGCATTTCGAGAGCAGAAACCCCCACGACCTCCCCCACGACGCCGCATTCAACGCGTGCCGTTCGGGGAGGGCGCGGTGGATACGGAGGGAGATTCGGTGTGACCTAGGTCGCGCGTGCCCGTGCACTGTTTAGGGCCTGGCCCAGCAGCGCTCGGCACCGTGTCTGGCCCAGGCCCGGGGGCTCCTGTCGGTGTACTAGAGTAGGGGTACCCTAGTGTCCCGAACTCGTGCACGGGCAGTCGTAGCACCTCGCGGCAAGGCTTGCCGGGTGACCGCCAAGACCCTCCGTGCTTCCTTCGAAGACCATTCAAGAACAAAGTACTCAAGACGAAACCCCGGCAAGAGGAGCTTGCCGGGAAGAAGACAAGACCCCGGCAAGAGGAGCTTGCCGGGAAGGCCGACCCAGGCATACCAAGAAAACCTGCCGCGACGCGCCACGCGTCCCGGCACGGCCCGGTGAGCGACAAGCTCCCGGATGCGACAAGACGACGGCCGCGGCGAGGAGTTCGCCGCGGGAACCGCCTCTCCGAGCCCGCGCTCCAGCACACCCGCCCACGTGTCGCTCTCCCGAGCACACGTGGCGGGAGGCCGTGCAGCTAGGGGTGCGTGGTGGCGAGCAGGCGCTGATAAGATAACCATCGTGGCAAACGGTGGCGTCCCTAGCGGTCCCTCTTGGTACTGTTTAGGCGACACAGACGGGCATTTAATGCCCTTGTCCCCTGCCGTCAGGGTTAGGTTCGATAAAACTGTAGCAGGTAGCTGTGCCTGCTACAGTACCTAGCTGCCCCTACTACGGCACCTTTCCGTTTTTGCCCTTGACCCCCGTTGCTCTATATCGGTAACCCCTTGAGCATATAAAAGGAGGCCCGAGTGCAACGGGGGAGGAGGACGGCCAGTTCCAACACTCACGCTAGGTCTTGCTAGTCGTCGGTGTGTACTTTAGCACTCGACGCTCTCGAGCCAGAAATCAATCCATAACCACAAAGCAGGAGTAGGGTTTTACGCATCCGTGCGGCCCGAACCTGGGTAAATCGACCGCGTGCTTCGCCTCGATCTGCCCCTTCGACCACCCGCTCGCGTGCTCCACCTCGATTTGCTCTTTGCGTGACCTCCGCCCCCCGCCGAACCGAAAGGGACCCGGCCCGCTGGTCCCATAGGTGCCCGTGGATCAGAAACGTAAAACCCGTCCGGCCCGAACCTGGGTAAATCGACCGCGTGCTTCGCCTCGATCTGCCCCTTCGACCACCCGCTCGCGTGCTCTGCCTCGATCTGCTCTTTGCGCGACCTCCGCCCCCCGCCGAACCGAAAGGGACCCGGCCCGCCGGTCCCATAGGTGCCCGTGGATCAGAAACCCCGGCACCCGCCGATTGATGTTAATGCAAGGAGTAGGGATTGCCATGCAACGGATGCACTAGAGCTATAAATGTATGAAAGCTCAACAAAAGAAACTAGTGGGTGTGCATCCAACTTGCTTGCTCACGAAGACCTAGGGCACTTGAGGAGGCCCATTGTTGGAATATACAAGCCAAGTTCTATAATGAAAAATTCCCACTAGTATATGAAAGTGATAACATGAGAGACTCTCTACTATGAAGATCATGGTGCTACTTTGAAGCACAAGTGTGGTAAAAGGATAGTAACATTGTCCCTTCTCTCTTTTTCTCTCATTTTTTAGGCCTTTTCTTTTTTATGGCCTTTTTTTGGGCCTTCTCTTTTTTTATTTTTTATGGCCTTTATTTTTTATTCCTCACTTGGGACAATGCTCTAATAATGATGATCATCACACTTCTATTTATTTACAACTCAATGATTACAACTCGATACTAGAACAAGGATGAATCTATATGAATGCCTCCGGTGGTGTACCGGGATATGCAATGAACCAAGAGTGACATGTATGAAAGAATTATGAACGGTGGCTTTGCCACAAATAATATGTCAACTACATGATCATGCTAAGCAATATGACAATGATGAATGTGTCATGATGAACGGAATGATGGAAAGTTGCATGGCAATATCTCTCGGAATGGCTATGGAAATGCCATAATAGGTAGGTATGGTGGCTGTTTTGAGGAAGATATAAGGAGGTTTATGTGTGACAGAGCATATCATATCACAGGGTTTAGATGCACCGGCGAAGTTTGCACCAACTCTCAATGTGAGAAAGGGCAATGCACAGTACCGAAGAGGCTAGCAAGGATGGAAGGGTGAGAGTGCGTATAATCCATGGACTCAACATTAGTCATAAAGAACTCACATACTTACTGCAAAAATCTACAAGTCATCAAAAACCTCGGCACTACGTGCATGCTCCTAGGGGGATAGATTGGTAGGAAAAGACCATCGCTCGTCCCCGACCGCCACTCATAAGGAAGACAATCAAATAACACCTCATGTTTCAAATTTGTTACATAACGTTTACCATACGTGCATGCTACGGGCCTTGCAAACTTCAACACAATCACTTCTCAAATTCGCAACTACTCAACTAGCACAACTTTGATATTATTACGTCCATATCTCAAAACAATCATCAAGCATCAAACTTCTCTTAGTATTCAACACACTCATAAGAAAGTTTTACTAATCTTGAATACCTAGCATATTAGGATTTTAAGAAAATTACCATGCTATTAATGCTCTCAAAATAATCTAAGTGAAGCATGAGAGTTCATATATTTCTTCAAAATAAAACTACCACCATGCTCTAAAAGATATAAGTGAAGCACTAGAGCAAACGACAAACTACTTCGAAAGATATAAGTGAAGATCAATGAGTAGTTGAATAATTATGCAACTATGTGAAGACTCTCTAACATTTAAGAATTTCTAGTCTTGGTATTTTATTCAAACAGCAAGCAAAGCAAAATAAAATAACATTCTAAGAATGGCAAACATCATGTGAAGAAGCAAAAACTTAGGATCAACCGATACTAACCGATAGTTGTTGAAGAAGAAAGGTGGGATGCCAACCGGGGCATCCCCAAGCTTAGATGCTTGAGACTTCTTGAAATATTATCTTGGGATGCCTTGGGCATCCCCAAGCTTGAGCTTTTGTGTCTCCTTAATTCCTCTCATATCACGGTCTCCCTAAATCTCAAAAGCTTCATCCACACAAAACTCAACAAGGACTCGTGAGATAAGTTAGTATAAACCATTGCCAAAACCTTATCATACTCTACTGTAGTAAATCACTAAAATTATTATTCAACATTGCATACTAAATGCCTCTTCATATTTAATAGTCCTATCCTCAAATAGAATCATTAAAGAAGCAAACATATACAAACAATGCAAACATAACAGCAATCTGCCTAAACAGGATAGTCTGTAAAGAATACTGCAACATACATACTTCCCTAGCTCCAAAAATTATGAAAGAAAATTCCCACTGTAGTAAATTTATCAGAGCTTAATATGCAAAAGTTTTCAACATTTTATCACATTCTTAATTTTCTATGGAATTATTGCAACAGCGGAAACTTTCTGTTTTCAAACAGCAACATGTATACTTGTAACATAGGCATAGTAAAGGCTATCAATGCCACTTTTATTGAAATAAAAGATGCAAAACATTGTTCTAAATAACAGCAATCAAATACTAACAAAATAAATTGACACTCCAAGCAAAACACATATCATGTGGCGAATAAAAATATAGCTCCAAGTAAAGTTACCGATGAACGAAGACGAAAGAGGGGATGCCTTCCGGGGCATCCCCAAGCTTAGGCTCTTGGTTGTCCTTGAATATTACCTTGGGGTGCCTTGGGAATACCCAAGCTTAGTCTCTTGCCACTCTTATTCCATAGTCCATCGAATCCTTACCCAAAACTTGAAAACTTCACAACACAAAACATAACAGAAAACTCGTAAGCTCCGTTAGTATAAGAAAATAAATCACCACTTCAAGGTACTGTAATGAACTCATTATTTATTTATATTGGTGTTAAACCTACTGTATTACAACTTCTCTATGGTTTATAAACTATTTTACTAGCCATAGATTCATCAAAATAAGCAAACAACACACGAAAAAACAGAATCTGTCAAAAACAGAACAGTCTGTAGTAATCTGGATCAAACGTATACTTCTGGAACTCATAAAATTCTGAAATAAATTTCTAGACCTGAGGAATTTGTCTATTAATCATCTGCAAAAAGAATTAACTAAATAGCACTCTCTAAAGTTTTTTTTTTTATAGCATGATCGCAAAGACTTTCCCCAAGTCTTCCCAATGGTTCTACTTGGCACAAACACTAATTAAACACATAAAACCACATCTAAATAGAGGCTAGATGAATTATTTATTAATAAATAGGAACAAAAAGCAAGGAACAAGAATAAAATTGGGTCGCCTCCCAACAAGCGCTATCGTTTAACGCCCCTAGCTAGGCATGATGATTTCAATGATGCTCACATAAAGGATAAGAATTGAAACATAAAGAGAGCAGCATGAAGAATATGACTAGCACATTTAAGTCTAACATACTTTATATGCATAGGGAATTTGTGAGAAAACAACTTGTGGGAACAAGAATCAACTTGCATAGGAAGGTAAAACAAGCATAACTTCAAAATCTTAAGCACATAGAGAGGAAACTTGATATTATTGCAATTCCTACAAGCATATGTACCTACTTCATAATAATTTTCAGTAGCATCATGAATGAATTCAACAATATAACCAGCACCTAAAGAATTCTTTTCATGATCTACAAGCATAGAAAATTTACTACTCTCCACATAAGCAAAATTCTTCTCCTGAATAATAGTGGGAGCAAACTCAACAAAATAACTATCATGTGAGGCATAATCCAATTGAAAGCTAAAATCATGATAACAAGTTTCATGGATATCATTATTCTTTATAGCATACAAGTCATCACAATAATCATTATAGATAGCAACTTTGTTCTCATAATCAATTGGAACTTCTTCCGAAATAGTGGATTCATCACAAAATAAAGTCATGACCTCTCCAAATCCACTTTCATCAATATAATCATCATAAATAGGAGGCATGATTTCATCATAATAAATTTGCTCATCAAAACTTGGGGGACAAAAAATATCATCTTCATCAAACATAGCTTCCCCAAGCTTATGGCTTTGCATATCATTAGCATCATGGATATTCAAGGAATTCATACTAACAACATTGCAATCATGCTCATCATTCAAATATTTAGTGCCAAACATTCTAATGCATTCTTCTTCTAGCTCTTGAGCACAATTATCAGAATCCTTATTTTCATGATAGATATTAAAAAGATGAAGCATATGAGGCAATCTTAATTCCGTTTTTTTATATTTTCTTTTATAGACTAAACTAGTGATAAAACAAGAAACTAAAAGACTCGATTGCAAGATTTAAAGATATACCTTCAAGCACTCACCTCCCCGGCAATGGCGCCAGAAAAGAGCTTGATGTCTACTACACAACCTTCTACTTGTAGACGTTGTTGGGCCTCCAAGTGCAGAGGTTTGTAGGACAGTAGCAAATTTCCCTGAAGTGGATGACCTAAGGTTTATCAATTCGTAGGAGGTGTAGGATGAAGATGGTCTCTCTCAAGCAACCCTGCAAACAAATAACAAAGAGTCTCTTGTGTCCCCAACACACCCAATACAATGGTAAATTGTATAGGTGCACTAGTTCGGCGAAGAGATGGTGAAACAAGTGGTATATGGATAGTAGATAATAGTTTTTGTAATCTGAAAATATAAAAACAGCAAGGTAACTAATGATAAAAGTGAGCGTAAACGGTATTGCAATGATAGGAAACAAGGCCTAGGGTTCATACTTTCGCTAGTGTAAGTTCCCTCAACAATGATAACATAATTGGATCACATAACTATCCCTCGACATGCAACAAAGAGTCACTCCAAAGTCACTAATAGCGGAGAAGGAACGAAGAGATTATGGTAGGGTACGAAACCACCTCAAAGTTATTCTTTCCAATCAATCCATTGGGTTATTCCTATAAGTGTCACAAACAGCCCTAGAGTTCGTACTAGAATAACACCTTAAGACACAAATCAATCAAAACCCTAATGTCACCTAGATACTCCAATGTCACCTCAAGTATCCATGGGTATGATTATACGATATGCATCACACAATCTCAGATTCATCTATTCAACCAACACAAAGGACCTCAAAGAGTGCCCCAACTTTCTACCGAAGAATCACGATGAAAACGTGTGCCAACCCCTATGCATAGGTTCATGGGCGGAACCCGCAAGTTGATCACCAAAACATACGTCAAGTGAATCACGTGGTATCCCATTGTCACCACAGATACGCACGGCAAGACATACATCAAGTGTTCTCAAATATTTAAAGACTCAATCCGATAAGATTACTTCAAAGTGGAAACTCAATGCATTACAAGAGAGTAGAGGGGGAAGAAACATCATAGGATCCAAATATAATAGCAAAGCTCGCGATACATCAAGATCGTATCACCTCAAGAACACGAGAGAGAGAGATCAAACACATAGCTACTGGTACATACCCTCAGCCCCGAGGGAGAACTACTCCCTCCTCGTCATGGAGAGCACCGGGATGATGAAGATGTCCACCGGAGAAGGATTGCCCCCTCCGGCAGGGTGCCGGAACGGGTCTAGATTGGCTTTCGATGGCTACGGAGGCTTCTGGTGGTGGAACTCCTGATCTATTGTGCTCCCGGATGTTTTTAGGGTTTATGGAGATATATAGGCGGAAGAAGTACGTCAGGGGGGCCACGAGGGTGGAGGGCGCTCCCAGGGGGTGGGCGCGCCCCCTGCCTCGTGACCTCCTCGCAGATCCCCCGACATGCACTCCAAGTCTTCTGGGCTTCTTTCCTTCCAAAAATGAGTTCCGTGATGTTTCAGGTCAATTGGACTCCGTTTGATTTTCCTTTTATTCAAAACCCTAAAACAGGGTAAAAACAGAAACTGGCACTGGGCTCTGGGTTAATTGGTTAGTCCCAAAAATGATATAAAAGTGTACAATAAAGCCCATAAACATTCAAAACAGTAGATAATATAGCATGGATCAATAAAAAATTATAGATACGTTGGAGACGTATCACTACAGCATGACATCTTTTGTCCTACCCTCCCCTGGCAGCGGGGTCCTATTGGAAACTAAGGGTTATTAAGGCCTCCTTTTAATGAGTACTGGACCAAAGCATTAACACTTAGTGAATACATGAACTCCTCAAACTACGGTCATCACCGGTAAGTATCCCGATTATTGTCACTTCGGGGTTAACGGATCATAACACATAATAGGTGACTATAGACTTGCAAGATAGGATCAAGAACTCACATATATTCATGAAAACATAATAGGTTTAGATCTGAAATCATGGCACTCGGGCCCTAGTGACAAGCATTAAGCATAGCAAAGTCATAGCAACATCAATCTCAGAACATAATGGATAATAGGGATCAAACCCTAACAAAACTAACTCGATTACATGATAAATCTCATCCAACCCATCACTATCCAGCAAGTCTACAATGGAATTACTCAGGCATAGCGGTGAGCATCATGAAATTAGTGATGGAGGAAGGTTGATGATGACGATGGTGACGCATTCCCCTCTCCGGAGCCCCGAATAGACTCCAGATCAGCCCTCCCGAGAGAGATTAGGGCTTGGCGGTGGCTTCGTATCGTAAAACGCGATGAATCCTTCTCTCTGATTTTTTTCTCCCCGAACACGAATATATAGAGTTGGAGTTGAGCTCGGAGGAGCACCAGGGGGCCCACGAGGCAAGGGCGTGCCCAGGGGGGTAGGCGCGCCCCCACCCTCGTGGACAGGGTGTGGGCCCCTTGGCCTTCATTCTTTCGCCGGTATTTTTTATATATTCCAAAAATATTCTCCATTGATTTTCAGGTCATTGCAAGAACTTTTATTTCTGCACAAAAATAACACCATGGCAATTCTGCTGAAAACAGCGTATGTCCGGGTTAGTTCCATTCAAATCATGCAAGTTAGAGTCCAAAACAAGGGCAAAAGTGTTTGGAAAAGTAGATACGATGGAGACGTATCAACTCCCCCAAGCTTAAACCTTTGCTTGTCCTCAAGCAATTCAGTTGATAAACTGAAAGTGATAAATAAAAAATTTTACAAACTCTGTTTGCTCTTGTTGTTGTAAATATGTAAAGCCAGCATTCATGTTTTCATCAAAGATTATGAACTAACCATATTCACAATAACATTAGGTCTCATGTTTACTCATATCAATGGCATAATCAACTAGCGAGCAATAATAATAAATCTCGGATGACAACACTTTCTCAAAACAATCATAATATGATATAACGAGATGGTATCTCGCTAGCCCTTTCTGAGACCACAAACATAAATGCAGAGCACCCCTGAAGATCAAGGGTTGACTGGAAATTGTAATTCATGGTAAAAGTGATCCAGTCATACTCAATGTAAACTAATAATAATACATGCAAATGACAGCGGTGTTCTCCAACTGGTGCTTTTTAATAAGAGGATGATGACTCAACATAAAAGTAAATGGATAAGCCCTTTGCAAAGGGAAGCAGGGATTTGTAGAGGTGCCAGAGCTCGGTTTTGAAATAGAGATGAATAATATTTTGAGCGGTATACTTTCATTGTCAACATAACAACCGAGAGATCTCAATATCTTCCATGCTACACACATTATAGGCGGTTCCCAAGCAGAATGGTAAATTTTATACTCCCCCACCACCAACAAGCATCAATCCATGGCTTGCCCGAAACAATGGGTGCCTCCAACTAACAACAATCCTGGGGGAGTTTTGTTTGCAATTATTTTGATTTGATTTGAGCATGGGACTGGGCATCCCGGTGACCAGCCATTTTCTCGTGAGTGAGGAGCGGAGTCCACTCCACTTGAGAATAACCTGCCTAGCATGGAAGATACAGACAACCCTAGTTGATACATGAGCTATTCGAGCATACAAAACAAAATTTTTATTTGAAGGTTTAGAGTTTGGCACATACAAATTTACTTGGAACGGCAGGTAGATGCCGCATATAGGAAGGTATGGTGGACTCATATGGAACAACTTTGGGGTTTCTGGAATTGGGTGCACAAGCAGTATTCCCGCTTAGTACAAGTGAAGGCTAGAAAGAGACTGGGACGCGACCAGCAAGAGAGCGACAACAGTCATGAACATGCATTAAAATTAATCAACACTAAATGCAAGCATGAGTAGGATATAAATCACCATTGTAGCGACCCGACCTCAGACGGTCAAGTCACTGTGTATCTGTGCCATCCCTGGATTGGTATGCTGGCACACATAGTACATCAATGTATATATCAAAGTGCAATCACATGTATAAATAACGTAAAACTGATATATACCTCATAAGTCTCAGCGGAAACAAATAATCGGGTGTGGAGTCCCATCAACGCCATCGGCAGGTTGAGTGTAGACCGTAACCCTGTACCGTACTCTTACTCGTCGGAAGGAACATATATGCAACATGAGACGTTGCAGCTGTGTAGGTCAGTACATTGAATGTACTGGCAAGATCACAATATGAGGAAAGCAGATGATAAAACTATTCTATATGCAATATGGCTTTGTGGCTCTGTGTCTGATGTTTTTGCATAAAAGCTGGTTTTATTTTCCCTACAACAAAGGAATATCAGGAGTCTATACAACGGAGTTTTCTGTCATGACATGGTTCCGCCAACCGATGTCCCATACCCAAATCATCATAAGTTGCCCACAATTAAACTATCAGTCCGGTGTTGAGAGTTCCGAGATAGATCCAAGTCCAGAGGCTCAAATTGTCCGTAACCGGGGACACGACTAATCGATTAGGTTTTAACCCTCTACAGAGGTTTGTACACTTTACCCGCAAGATTCGATCCCTCTTTTGCGTTCTCGCACTTCAGGGTGTTTGAGAACAAGATGACCGAAACATGGTCTTCCAAAGAGTTCCTATGACCATTATCCGGTGCTCATCCAATCCTACCGTAGTTCTACATCT
Source organism: Triticum urartu (assembly GCF_056163025.1). Classification (NCBI taxonomy): domain Eukaryota; kingdom Viridiplantae; phylum Streptophyta; class Magnoliopsida; order Poales; family Poaceae; genus Triticum; species Triticum urartu. Next base: position 69,971,450 of record NC_141874.1, read on the forward strand.
GCTAGCACCGTCCCAGCCAGAGTCACCACTAAGGTCAACCAAGCCAGAGCCCATAGTGACTTGCGGTTGCACAGGTAAGCTTCCGAGCATGAAGTTTTCTTCCGTCTCTTTGAGTCTGGGTGAAGCTTTCCGCAAGATGTCATGGCGCTTCTCCATGCATCCCGGCCAACCACTGGTTTCTCCAGGGTGCCCGTCAATCGTCCTTCACCCAGTAGTGTGTATTGAATTCTTGTCTCGAGTCTCGAAATCTTGAGGAGTCCTGAAGATGCAGTCCTTGCAGATGCCATCATGAAGTTGTCATCGTTGACGTAAAGTCCTTCATTCTCACACCACTCCCGAGCACTCATACCAAACCCCGTCTACTACCGCGTAGCATTAAAACTATATACGTCCTGGGCTTGGTAACAGGGGGTGGGTTCCTACCTCATGCATTCTACCCAACTACAAGAATCAATATCACTACTGGAGAAGTTGTTGCAAGGATGACACTAAATGCAATAAAAATATAGGTATGAAAAAAATGGTCAAAGTGAACTTGCCTGGTAGGTTGATGAAGATAACAACGCTCTCGAAACTAACTTGATAGGACTATTCGCAACTCTCCGATGAAATATATAATAACAAACATGTCATTCACATAAGCAAGCATTCTAGCAAGCAAATCTAACAATCAAAAGAAAACCCAATAAGAAAACCCAACACAAAACAAATAGCACATCGAAAGAACTAATAGGGGAAAACTATAAAGAACCTACTAGGAAGACCTTTTGCCTTAACTACAAAAATAGTTTTGTCCTAAGAAAAACTTAACAAAGAAAATACTAAACTAATAAATAAACTGAAAATAAAAAGTAAAACAACTAAGTTAACAAAAAGTATTTTTCATAAAACTTCATTTGCAAAAAGAAACAAATAAAAATCTTTTATAAAACTCTAACTATGACCTATACAAGTTTCCAAACAAAACAGTAGCAAAAATAATCAATTAAAAATATTTAATAAAACTCAAGATACGGACAAAATAGTGATTTGAAAAAATTTCATCAAACTCAGATTTACACTACTCAATTTGAAATCCAATGGTACAAACAGAAACTTCAAAATTTTTTGAATCTAATGCAAAAAGAATGAATCAATTTGGATCTAAAACATAAAAGTTATAAGCAATATAAAATCAGAACTATTCTGATTCTAAAACAGAAATGAAAATAACAAAAAAAAACTAACGGGCGCTACGGGGTGTGCGAGCTGAAACTAAACAGCGCGCATGCGTTTAATAGGCTAATATAGGTCTACGGCTAAACAGACTAAACCGATCGGGCCGGTCTAACTAAACCAGGAACTAAACCCGAAAAAGACCGACTAAAATCGATCTAAACAAATAAACCTAACTGTTCACGGGATCTAATCTACACCTTTAGATTAAGATCGAACGGGGAGGGGAGAAGGAGAGCTCACATCGGTGGCGGTGGAACTCCGGCGACGGCGGTAGTGGCTGTGGTCGATGGTGGTGATGCTCCCGTGGTTGTCCACGTCGGGGAAGAGCACCAGACGACAAGGCGCTGGATGGCGAGCTCGGCGGTGGTCGGTAGCGGCTTTGGAGACGACGGAGTCGAACGGCGGTGAGGTCGAGGCGGAGATGGCGTCGGGTGGTCGACGTTGGTGGTGTTCCGGTGGGTTTTGGGCGAGGGCGAGGGCACGGGGAGGTGCGGACGAGCGAGGGGGTTTCGGTAGTGGGTTCGGACAGCGATGAGGTGGTCGTAGTGGAGAGCTAGGGCGATAATGGTGCACGGTGGCGCTCGGGTTCCGGCGAGGGATTGCAGGCGATGGAGAGGGGTTCGGGGCGGCTTCAGTGCGGAAACGGACGAGGAGTAGGGGTATATATAGGGGAGGGGTTCCTTGGTGGAGGGGGCGAATCGGGGGAGGATCCCGCGATCTCCGGGATACGGCGGCGGCGGTGCGATCTTGCTGCGACGGTTGCGTGCGGAGGAGGAAGAAGACGACGGGGTCCACCGGTCAGCGAGAGAGAGAGGGAAGAGTTCGATCGGGCGACCGGTCGCGAGGGGATTCAGGTGAGAGCGCGGCTAGGCTGCGGCTGTGGCTCGCTGTTGGGCCGCGCCGGGTGCCTGGCTGGGCCGGTTGGCTTGGCCGGTTGGCCTGGCCAGCTCCGGGGTTCTTTTCCTTTTTTTGAAATAAGGCACAGGAAAAAAAAACTAAAATAAGATAAATCTATAATATTTTTATATAGTACATATATATATCAAAATGTTCATAAAAAGAAATCCTAAAAGATGAACATATTTTCATCTACAAATAAAATTCAAAAATAATAATAATAAACCAAACAGTGCTACTATTGCATTAAAACCCAACAAAAATCATTTGTAAAATACCAACATGATTTCAAATTTATTTTCTCCTAATTTTCAACTGTAGGGAATCATTTTACCCTTATTTCCATTTATTTAATTTCAGGAGAAAAATAATTTGATTAAAAGTCAAATAACTCCTAAATGGTTTTGAATTTGAATTTCAAACCACTTCCAACTCTATTTCATATAATTTGAAGAAGTCATTTTATCTTCTTTCATGAAAATCATTGAGTTTCATAAATCTTCTGAATTTGAAATATGTCCAAAAGGAATTCAAATCTTTTCAAAACCCTTTTCATTTTAAATGGAAGAAGTCATATTTTTTTCACTCTAGGGTTTTGTGGTGAAATAAAATTTGAATTCATTGAGAATCAAAAATGCAAAGTGAAAGTCTGGGAAAGTCATTTCATTCCCTCTCATTCAACTTTTCAAAAAGTTTCAAATTCCACTCAGTTTCACACAATCAATCACTCACAATCAAACAAATAAATCAAAGTTATTTATTTAATATAACATTCCAAAATTTAGAATTTTGGGATGTTACAAACCTACCACACTTAAAATCAATCTCGTCGTCGAGATTCGAAGAGGCTAGCAAGAAAAGGTTAGGGTTTGGGGGTCTTCTAGCAAATATTTTGGTCGGAAGGGTCTAGTGTGCTACCACACTTAAAAGCATGGGTATGGTTCAGACAAAACTCATGTACTCCATCCTTTGGGTTGATGGTGTCGGTCTTCTCATATTCCTTGGAATAACTCTTTCACTGGTGCTCTCCCAGTAGGGCATGACCTTTTTCTCACAATCTTGTGTCCTCTCAATCCTGGTGAGGTTCTTCCGAAGCGTGGGTCTTCGAATATGACATGTCTGTCGTCAATACTAAGAAACTATCGGAACCTCCTGGCGGTCAACAATTTATGGATTCTCCTGCAGGAAAAAATGGCCGAGGTTGAATCTCACCGTATATCCTACAATTGGCATCGGTTGCCTGTAAAGGGTTCCATCATCCTACCATTCTATGGTTTTATGGCTTGACGTGTTGACAGTCTTCTAAGGTTTTCAAGGCTCTCTGATTTTCCATCAACATATGATAGTTCATGATAGCAGTCTCCGGTATGGGGGCCAATCCATCCCGTACTTGAACCATTACTACATATGCAGACATCGAATCATGTATTCTAACACTTGGGCATACTCACAAGCATTGCAGAATCTCTCTTGTCGACAAACTGAGTTCGAATAAATCCATTGTTTCTGCAAGCTGAATGAGACATCTAGTGTTTCTTCACAACCCTTGGGTTTTCGTATCCTCCTAAAAATGTCGGCTGATTAACTCAGAGTTTTCTTCTGAAATATCTTCCTTCAGCAAGAGTGTGCTTTCTTCTTATTAACTCCTGGGTATGTGGATTATGGCCCACTTCAACTCTTGTACAAGTTTAACTCATCCTTCCGAGGATTATCATTCCATATTCCAACATTACATCTCCTTTAAATCCAATAGTACTTATTCCTTCATACCCTTGTGGTGACGATCATACAAAACTCCAATTTATTTTTCCCAGCTCCCTTCTATGGACCGTCATGAATAACACATTTCTTTCTTCCTTGATCTGGTGGCTTTACGGAGTACTACCACACCAGAAAAAAATGCACTACTTTATCCACAAATCATATTATTGTCATATCAAATATCTTATTACATCCTTTACCATTTTTCATAAACCCAAATTCCAAAAAATACTTTATTACAAATGCTGCCACCCACATGGTTTGGTATGGTCAGGCATTACTCCAAACTTTATTAATTTTTTCCTCCTTGAGGATTCTTCAGTCCCACTGGAATTGTGCGACATGCGCCTTGAAATCTTCAATCTTCTGTTTCATCGTGGTGGCCTTGAGCTTCACCTCCATCATCTCTGCATGCACTCCTCTTAGGCATTCCTGAGTGTAACGGAGTCTTGCTTCAAGTATTTCTCCGATCTGGCGTATGGCTTCCATGGCTGCTTCACGAACAGCGTCGAAGAAAGTTGCTTGTGGTACACGTGAGATGAAAAAGTACTGCCCCATCGTCTTTGGACATACTCCTTTTATACGGTGGAGGTGTACCTCCACATACCAAAGTTCCACTCCCTTTTGCATGAAGGGGTAGCCTTTGTAGACTGCATCTCCTTCAAGGTGAATATGCTTCATCATGTCCTTCAGGATTTTTGGGTAATCATGATCACTTTTCAGGGTCATGATCGTTTCCGGTCCCTTGAGGAAAGACTCATAAAGGGTCGTCATCTGCAGTTGTCAAAAAATGGTGCTCAGAATAAGGTACATGTATCCTTGGGTACACATTCATATCATCCAAACAAAACTTCAAACTCAATTTCCAACATCCAGTTTATGCATCACAACTCATTTTCTTCCATGTTCACCCAGAATATCAATTTCCAAGATAAAACATAACAACTCCTTAAAACCTTTCAGCATATGACATATCAACTTTATTGAGTCATGAATTATTACAATCTCTTAGTAATCTATTACATAACTCAACCCCGCATTCTCATGAAAAAGTGTTTTCCATACTACCCTTATTACTGATATCAACATCTCCTTTACTCAACTCTAGCTTTCTCATGATTTGTACAATCCCTAGCAAAATGTCCTGCTTCCTTGCAGCGAAAAAAATAACTTCCGGCATGTCTCAAGGTTTCTTGGTGATCGTGCCTGCTCCTTGAGTTCCTTGCTTCCTTTCGGGACAATCATTGGCATAATGCCCGACGTCCTTACATTCAAAACAGGTAATATGACTCTTGTCCCTCTTTGCAGAAATTGGGTTGTTCTGAGGGTGTCTTTGTTTTCTCTTCCTAGTTTTCTTCGTTCTGATCGAACATTCTATTCCCTGTGGATCAAACTCCACTGCTTCTGTCGGGAAGTATCCCAGATACTCTTTTCTTTCCTTGGTGCAACACTGTGAAAAATGTCCTTCCTCTCCACATGAATAACAAGTATTGGAGTAAAATCTGTTGAGGCTTTCTCCATCAGGGTCTTCAACACTTCCCTTAATCATAGGTTCTTTCATAACTTCTTGGAGGGCTTCTTTCATTCCTTCTTCCTGCTTCTGAATAGTTTGTTGAACCGTGGGGTAAATGTGACACTGAGCTGGGTAGTGGGTGGTTCCTTCACACAAGAAACAAGTCACCTGACTAGTTGGGCATTCCTCAGCTGAGTGTTTCTCCTCACAATGAGGGCATCCATCCTTGTGTTTCTCCTAGGTGTGTCCTATTTCTCCGCAAATCTTGCAGGCACAAGGTTTATTTCTTGGGGTATCATGGTGCTTCCGGATAAGACGTGATCTTGTCAGAGTCTTCTTGAATTCTTCCCAAGTCCTTGCTCCATTCCATCCCTGTATAGCTTGATGCATATGCCACCATGTTGCAGCGCTTCCTTCAAAGTACTGAAGAGCATACAATACTTCATTCTTCCTTGAAACCAAATTGCTCCCGAAGTGATTCTCCATGTTCTGAATCCATAGCTCTACCTCCAGCTGGGTTTTCAGTCCAGAGAATACCAGTCCAACTTCAGTCATCATCTACTGGGTCCAAGGGTTTTAGGGCGAGATAAGAGAGAGGTGGGGAGGGATACACACAATACAAACAATAGTTTTGAAAATGGGTTTTATTTGTGGCTGTCGGAAAAACATCAAACAAATGACAGCTCACAAATCGTCGCATCTAACGTAAGTATATAACAGGGGTTTGGTCTTCTAAAAGTCAAATAAATCTTTAGAGTCTTCAGATTCTTCGAGTCTCCGGAGTCTTCAACTGTTGTAGCTTCAAATCTTCTAATGCATGGTCAAATCCTGTTTACTCTGAAATGGTCATTGGTTCTCCGATATCTTGTCCTTCTTGGAGCGGCTTCAGTTGATCCTCCGTGTGGTCAAAAGGGAAAAAGGGGTATATTCTAACTATTTGAGGTAAGAGAGGATATTTTATAAAATCAGAAAATATAAGTGAGGGATGTTTTTTTGAATTTTTTTTTTGAGATTTCCTGTTGTGGGGCTTTCCGATTTCTAGGGTCACGTCCTACAGTCAACATGTGCTCTGATACCATATCTGTAGCGACCCGACCTCAGACGGTCAAGTCTCTATGTATCTGTGCCATCCCTGGATCGGTATACTGGCACACACAGTACATCAATGTATATATCAAAGTGCAATCACATGTATAAATAACGTAAAACTGATATATACCTCATAAGTCTCAGCGGAAACAAATAATCGGGTGTGGAGTCCCATCAACGCCATTGGCAGGTTGAGTGTAGACCGTAACCCTGTACCGTACTCTTACTTGTCGGAAGGAACATATATGCAACATGAGACGTTGCAGCTGTGTAGGTCAGTACATTGAATGTACCGACAAGATCACAATATGAGGAAAGCAGATGATAAAACTATTCTATATGCAATATGGCTTTGTGGCTCTGTGTCTGATGTTTTTGCGTAAAAGCTGGTTTTATTTTCCCTACAACAAAGGAATATCAGGAGTCTGTACTATGGATTTTTCTGTCATGACATGGTTCCGCCAACCGATGTCCCATACCCAAATCATCATAAGTTTCCCACAATTAAATTATCAGTCCGGTGTTGAGAGTTCCAAGATAGATCCAAGTCCAGAGGCTCAAATTGTCTGTAACCGGGGACACGGCTAATCGATTAGGTTTTAACTCTCTGCAGAGGTTTGTACACTTTACCCGCAAGATTCGATCCCTCTTTTGCGTTCTCGCACTTCAGGGTGTTTGAGAACAAGATGACCAAAACATGGTCTTCCGAAGAGTTCCTCTGACCACTGTCCGGTGCTCATCCAATCCTACCGTAGTTCTACATCTGCTAGCACCGTCCCAGCCAGAGTCACCACTAAGGTCAACCAAGCCAGAGCCCATAGTGACTTGCAGTTGCACAGGTAAGCTTCCGGGCATGAAGTATTCTTCCGTCTCTTTGAGTCTGGGTGAAGCTTTCCGCAAGATGTCATGGCGCTTCTCCATGCATCCCGGCCAACCACTGGTTTCTCCAGGGTGCCCGTCAACCGTCCTTCACCCAGTAGTGTGTATTGAATTCTTGTCTCGAGTCTCAAAATCTTGAGGAGTCCTGAAGATGCAGTCCTTGTAGATGCCATCATGAAGTTGTCGTCTTTGACGTAAAGTCCTTCATTCTCACACCACTCCCGAGCACTCATACCAAACCCCGTCTACTACAACGTAGCATTAAAACTATATATGTCCCGGCTTGGTAACAGGGGGTGGGTTCCTACCTCATGCATTCTACCCAACTACAAGAATCAATATCACTACTGGAGAAGTTGTTGCAAGGATGACACTAAATGCAATAAAAATATAGCTATGAAAAACATGGTCAAAGTGAACTTGCCTGGTAGGTTGATGAAGATAACAACGCTCTCGAAACTAACTTGATAGGACTATTCGCAGCTCTCCGATGAAATCTATAATAACAAACATGACATTCACATAAGCAAGCATTCTAGCAAGCAAATCTAACCATCAAAAGAAAACCCAATGAGAAAACCCAACACAAAACTAATAGCACATCGAAAGAACTAATAGGGGAAAACTATAAAGAACCTACTAGGAAGACCTTTTGCCTTAACTACAAAAATAGTTTTGTCCAAAGCAAAACTTAACAAAGAAAATACTAAACTAATAAATCAACTGAAAATAAAAAGTAAAACAACTAAGTTAACAGAAAGTATTTTTCATAAAACTTTATTTGCAAAAAGAAACAAATAAAAAGCTTTTATAAAACTCTAACTATGACCTATACAAGTTTCCAAACAAAACTTACAAAATAAATTTTTAAAATAAGAATAAAATTGTCTACAGTTAAATAACAGAAACAAAACTAAATTTGTCAAAAGTGACAAAAAGAAATAATTTAAAAACAATTAAAACTATAAAGAAAAGGTTAAAACAAAAGTAGAACTAAAACAGTACTGTTTTGCCTAAAAATCTAATTTAAAAATAAATTAAAATAAATAACTAAATTCTATTAGATAAACCAAACAATAACAAAACAATAGCAAAAAGAATCAATCAAAAATATTTAATAAAACTCAAAATACGGCCAAAATAGTGATTTGAACAAATTTCATCAAACTCAAATTTACACTACTCAATTTGAAATCCAATGGTACAAACAGAAACTTCAACAAATTTTGAATCTAATGCAAAAAGAATCAATCAATTTGGATCTAAAACATAAAAGTTATAAGCAATATAAAATCAGAACTATCCTGATTTTAAAACAGAAACGAAAATAAGAAAAAAAAACTAACGGGTGCTACGGGGTGTGCGAGCTGAAACTAAACAGCGCGCATGCGTTTAATAGGCTAATATAGGTCTACAGCTAAACAGAGTAAACCGATCGGGCCGGTCTAACTAAACCAGGAACTAAACAGGAAAAACACCAACTAAAATCGATCTAAACAAATAAACCTAACTGTTCACGGGATCTAATCTACACCGTTAGATTAAGATCGAACGGGGAGGGGAGAAGGAGAGCTCACATCAGTGGCGGTGGAACTCTGGCGACGGCGGTAGTGGCTGTGGTCGATGGTGGTGATGCTCCCGTGGTTGTCCGCATCGGGGAAGAGCACCAGACGACAAGGCGCTGGCTGGCGAGCTCGGCGGTGGTCGGTAGCGGCTTTGGAGACGACGGAGTCGAATGGTGGTGAGGTCGAGGCGGAGATGGCATCGGGTGGTCAACGTTGGTGGTGTTCTGGTGGGTTTTGGGCGAGGGCGAGGGCACGGGGAGGTGCGGGCGAGCGAGGGGGTTTCGGTGGTGGGTTCAGACGGCGACGAGGTGGTCGTAGTGGAGAGCTAGGGCGATAATGGTGCGCGGCGGCGCTCGGGTTCCGGCGAGGGATTGCAGGCGATGGAGAGGGGTTCGGGGCGGCTTCAGGGTGGAAACGGACGAGGAGTAGGGGTATATATAGGGGAGAGGTTCCTTGGTGGAGGGGGTGAATCGGGGGATGATCCCGTGATCTCCGGGATACGGCGGCGACGGCGCGATCTTGCTGCGGCGGTTGCGTGCAGAGGAGGAAGAAGACGGCGGGGTCCACCGGTCAGCGAGAGAGAGGGAAGAGTTCGATCTGGCGACCGGTCGCGAGGGTATTTGGGTGAGAGCGCGGCTGGGCTGCGGCTGTGGCTCGCTGTTGGGCCGTGCCGGGTGGCTGGCTGGGCCGGTTGGCTTGGCCGGTTGGCCTGGCCAGCTTCGGGGTTCTTTTCCTTTTTTTTTCAAATAAGGCAGAGGAAAGAAAAACTAAAATAAGATAAATCTATAATTTTTTTATATAGTACATATATATATATATCAAAATGTTCATAAAAAGAAATCCTAAAAGATGAACATATTTTCATCTACAAATAAAATTCAAAAATAATAATAATAAAGCAAACAGTGCTACTATTGCATTAAAACCCAACAAAAATCATTTGTAAAATACCAACATGATTTCAAATTTATTTTCTCCTAATTTTCCATTGTAGGGAATCATTTTACCCTTATTTCCATTTATTTAATTTCAGGAGAAAAATAATTTGATTAAAAGTCAAATAACTCCTAAATGGTTTTGAATTTGAATTTCAAACCACTTCCAACTCTATTTCATATAATTTGAAGAAGTCATTTTATCTTCTCTCATGAAAATCATTGAGTTGCATAAATCTTCTGAATTTGAAATATGTCCAAAAGGAATTCAAATCTTTTCAAAACCCTTTTCATTTTAAATGGAAGAAGTCATATTTTCTTCACTCTAGGGTTTTGTGGTGAAATAAAATTTGAATTCATTGAGAATCAAAAATGCAAAGTGAAAGTCTGGGAAAGTCATTTCATTCCCTCTCATTCAACTTTTCAAAAAGTTTCAAATTCCACTCAGTTTCACACAATCAATCACACACAATCAAACAAATAAATCAAAGTTATTTATTTAATATAACATTCCAAAATTTAGAATTTTGGGATGTTACAACCATGAACATAAATATCATGGAGGCTATGTTGATTTTGTTTCAACTATATGCGTGAACATGTGCCAAGTCAAGCCACTCGAATCGTTCAAAGGAGGATACCACCCTACCATACCACATCACAACCATTTTAATAGCATGTTGGCACACAAGGTAAACCATTATAAACTCTTAGCAAATTAAGCATGGCATGGGCAACTATAATCTCTAATTGTCATTGCAAACATGTTTCATTCATAATAGGCTGAATCAGGAACGATGAACTAATCATATTTACAAAAACAAGAGAGGTCGAGTTCATACCAGCTTTCCTCATCTCAATCAGTTCATCGTATATCGTCATTATTGCCTTTCACTTGCACAACCGAATAGTGTGGATAATAATAACAGTCCACATGTATTGGACTAAGGTGGAATCTGCAAGCATTCAATTCAAGGGAGAAGACAAGGTAATATGGGCTCTTTATTAGATCAACAATAATGCATATGAGAGCCACTCAACATTTTCATTATGGTCTTCTCCTCTCGACCCCCAAAGAAAAAGAAATAAAACTATTTACACGGGAAAGCTCCCAACAAACAAAAGAAGAATGAGAAATCTTTTTGGGTATTCTTTTTAATTACTACTACTACAAGGATGGAAAGTAAACTAGCTAAAAGCTACAACTAATTTTTTTGTTTTATTAAGGTTTTTCAAACACACAAGAAGAATGCTTAAAAAGAAAATAAACTAGCATGGATAATACAATGAAAAAGTATGAGCACCGACAACTGGCATGAGTGTGTGAACATGAATGTCATGTCGGTGAGCAATACGTACTCCCCCAAGCTTAGGCTTTTGGCCTAAGTTGGTCTATGCCCGCGGATCAAAACTGCCCTCTCTAGTGTACTGAGGAGGGTCTTCGGGGTGCCACTGGTTGGCGATCTCCTCCGGATCCCACTGATAAACAGACTGACGATGAGGATCAAATAGTGGCTCCGGCTCTGGAGCTGATGTCTGGCTCTGGTATGCCTGAATGGCCTCCGGCAAAACAAAGTACGTGCCTGAAAATATGTTAAACAAAGAGGGAGCAGGCAAGGTAATAGTCTCAAAGTGATTCTTATCAAACATCAGTCTATAGTTAAGCATCTTATTCTTATTCTTAACAATAAAATCATGTGCTACCATGCTCTTATAATCTAGAAAAATATGAGGCAACAACTTTTCCTCTTTCTCATAATGCCTAATAGGTATGTTAAAGTGTGCAGCAAGGCGCTAGGCGAAGATGACTCCCAAGATGGGACCCTTTGTACAGTTCAGATTTAACCGTTTAGCCACAATATCGCCTAAACTGAAAGTGGTATCACGAAACAAAGCATGGCGCAAAATAACAATATCAGTGGCACTAAGATTTCCACAGTTCCCGCGACCAATTAAGCATCTACTAGCAAATATTGCAAAGTAACGTAGAACAGGAAAATGTATGCTAGTGATTCTTGCATCGGAAACTTTCCTCGTTTCCCATACAGCAATCATATCAATAAATCCCTCCACATCATTACGATGTGGTTCCTCTATGCTGCCCTCAAAGGGTATCCTACAAACCCGGCAAAAATCATAAAGTGACATCTCCTTATGCTCATCATATAAATAAAATTCCACCGAAGGTGGCGATCTCCTAGCATGGAAATGAAAATTTTGCACAAAAATATTGGTGAGTAGGAGATATTATTCACGCTGGTTGTGGAGGAAGTCGGTGAGGCCTGCATTCTTAGCCAAATAATAAAAATCTTCATAAATCCCGGCTTCTCTCAAGAACTTTTCACAAGGCCATTCACACGGCCGAACCTCCGCAGTACGAGGGACATTATACTTGGGCTTCTTATTTTCTTCACTTTTCTTATCCTTAGAGCTTCGCCTCGATGAGCCCCTCAAGAATCTCTTCATCTTTTTTTGAAAATTTCTGAAATTTTTAGTAACTTAAAATAAAAGTGAACCAAACTCAACAAAATTGATAGCAACTACTCCTACAAGTGTTTAGAAGCTATGTCATGCATTAAAACTACTTTTGACCACATAAATTTGACATGCAAGCTCAAGAACAGGGTCACCTAAGCAGCAAAAATTTGCAATAAATAAAGCACTAGAACAAAAACTAATTGAACCATTGGAGGAGTCACATACCAAAGGACAATCTCCAAAAGTAGTTTTGTGAATGGAGCTTTGAGCAAGGAGATCGAAAATGGCTGCAAGATGAGCTAGAACTCGGGTTTGAGCTGGTGGATGAATTTTTATGGAGGAAGACGAAGTGTGTGGGTGCAAGAATAAGTGGAGGGGACCCACGTGGGGTCCACGAGGCAGGGGGGCGTGCCCTCCACGCTCGTGGGCACACGGTGGGTCCCCCTGATGTGTTCTTAGTGCCAATAATTCTTAAATATTCTGGAAAAAATAATATTTCATTTTCAGGGCAATTGGAGAACTTTTATTTTAGGGGTATTTTTATATTGCAAGGATAATTCAGAAAACAGACAGAAAATACTATTTTTACTTTATTTATGATAAATAACAGAAAGTAAAAGAAGGTTGTGCTTTCTAACTTCATCCATCTCATGCTCATCAAAAGGAATCCATTAACAAGGTTGATCAAGTCTTGTTAACAAACTCATTCCGAATCGCATGAAACCAGAGAAATTTCGAATAACACTAGGTTACCTCAATTGGGATATGCACATCCCCAACAATAAGAATATCATATTTCTTCTTGACAGTAGGAAGAGGAAATTCAAAACCTCCAATAATAATCGTTGAAATTTTTCCAATAGAGTTGATACTATGGACTTGAGGTTGTTTCCTCGGAAAGTGTACCATATGCTCATTACCATTAACATGAAAAGTGACATTGCCTTTGTTGCAATCAATAACAGCCGCTGCGGTACTCAAAAAGGGTCTACCAAGGATAATCGACATACTATCATCCTCGGAATATCAAGAATAACAAAGTCCGTTAAAATAGTAACGTTTGCAACCACAACAGGCATGTCCTCACAAATACCTACAGGTATAGCAGTTGATTTATCAGCCATTTGCAAAGATATTTCAGTAGGTGTCAACTTATTCAAATTAAGTCTATGATATAAAGATAGAGAGGCATAACGCTAACACCTGCTCCAAGATCACATAAAGTAGTTTTAACATAGTTTCTTTTAATGGAGCATGGTATAGTTGGTACTCCTGGATCTCCTAGTTTCTTTTGTATTCCACCTTTAAAAGTATAATTAGCAAGCATGGTGGAAATTTCAGCTTCCGGTATCTTTCTTTTATTTGTAACAATATCTTTCATGTACTTAGCATAAGGGCTCATTTTAAGCATATCAGTCAAACGCATACACAAAAAGATAGGTCTAATCATTTCAGCAAAGCGCTCAAAATCCTCATCATCCTTTTTCTTGTATGGTTTAGGAGGAAAAGGCATAGGTTTCTGAACCCATGGTTCTCTTTCTTTACCGTGCTTCCTAGAAACAAAATCTCTCTTATCATAACATTGATTCTTCGACTGTGGGTTATCAAGATCAACGGCAGGTTCAATCTCTACATCATTCTCATTGCTAGGTAAAGTATCAACATGAACATCATCATTAACATTATCACTAGGTTCATGTTCATTACCAGATTGTGTTTTAGCATCAGAAATAGAAATATCATTGGGATTCTCAGGTGTGTCAACAACAGGTTCACTAGAAGCATGCAAAGTTCTATCATTTTTCTTTTTCTTCTTCTTAGAAGAACTAGGTGCATCAACATTAGTTCTCTGAGAATCTTGCTCAATTCTCTTAGGGTGGCCCTCAGGATACAAAGGTTCCTAAGTCATTTGACCCCCTCTAGTCATAACTCTAACAACATTATCATTTTTCTTATTATTTAATTCATTGAGCAAATCATTGTGAGCTTTAAGTACTTGTTCTACTTGAGTGGTAACCATAGAAGCATGTTTACTAATGAGTTTAAGTTCACCTTTAACTCTAGACATGTAATCACTCAAGTGTTCAATCATATAAGCATTACATTTCAATTGTCTACCAACATAAGCATTGAAGTCTTCTTGTTAAACCATAAAGTCATCAAACTCATCCAAGCATTGGCTAGCAAACATAGTAGATGAGATTTCACATTTATCAAATCTATAGAGAGAATTTACCTTTACTACCTGTGTCGGGTTATCAAGACCATGTATTTCTTCAATAGGTGGTAAATTCTTAACATCTTCAGCTTTAATACCTTTTTCTTTCATAGATTTCTCTGCCTCTTGCATATCTTTGGGACTGAGAAATAGAATACCCCTTTTCTTTGGAGTTGGCTTAGGAGTTGGTTTAGGAAGTGTCCAATTATTTTCATTAGTCAACATATTATTCAATAGCAATTCAGCTTGATCAATAGTTCTTTCCCTGAAAACACAACCAGCACAACTATCCAGGTGGTCTCTGGAAGCATCGGTTAGTCCATTATAAAAGATATCAAGTATTTCATTTTTCTTGAGAGGATGATCAGGCAAAGCATTAAGTAATTGGAGAAGCCTCCCGCAAGCTTGTGGGAGACTCTCTTCTTCAATTTGCACAAAATTATATATTTCCCTTAGAGCAACTTGTTTCTTATGAGCGGGGAAATATTTAGTAGAGAAGTAATAAATCATACCCTAGGGACTACGCACACAACCAGGATCAAGAGAATTAAACCATGTTTTAGCATCACCCTTTAATGAGAACGGAAACAACTTAAGGATAAAGTAATAGCGAGTTTTATCATCATTAGTGAACAGGGTGGCTATATCATTTAATTTAGTAAGATGTGCCACAACAGTTTCAGATTCATAGCCATAAAAAGGATCAGATTCAACGAAAGTAATTAACTCAGGATCGACAGAGAAATCATAATCCTTATCCAAAATAAAGATAGGTGAAGTAGCAAAAGCAGGGTCATATTTCATTCTAGCATTCAAGGATTTTTCTTTAAGCTTAGCTAATAATTTCTTAAGATCAGATCTATCCTTGCAAGTTAAGAAGTCTCTAGCACTTTCTTCATCCATAACATACCCCTCAAGCACAATAGGCAATTCATATCTAGGGGAAGAATCTTCATCATCACTTTCATCAATATTATCAGTTTCAATAATTTCATTCTCTCTAACCCTAGCAAGTTGTTCATCAAGAAATTCACCTAGTGGCATAATATTATCAAGCATAGAAGTAGTTTCATCATAAGTATCATGCAAAGTAGAAGTGGCATCATCAATAACATGCGACATATCAGAATGAATAGCAGGTGTAGGTGTCACAAGTTTACTCAAAACAGAAGGTGAATCAAGTGCAGAGCTAGACGGCAGTTCCTTACCTCCCCTCGTAGTTGAGGGAAAAATCTTGGTTCTTTTATCTTTCAAGTTCTTCATAGTGACCAGCAGATATAAATCCCAAGTGATTAAAAGAATAGAGCTATGCTCCCCGGCAACGGCGCCAGAAAATAGTCTTGATAACCCACAAGTATAGGGGATCGCAACAGTTTTCGAGTGTAGAGTATTCAACCCAAATTTATTGATTCGACACAAGGGTAGCCAAAGAATATTCTCAAGTATTACCAGCTGGGTTGTCAATTCAAACACACCTGGAAACTTAATATCTGCAACAAAGTATTTAGTAGCAAAGTAGTATGATAGTAGCGGTAACGGTAGCAAAAGTAATAGTTTTGGTTTTATAGTGATTGTAACAGTAGCAACGGAAAAGTAAATAAGCGAAGAACAATATGTGAAAACCTCGTAGGCAATGGATCAGTGATGGATAATTATGTTGGATGTGATTCCTCATGCAATAGTTATAACATAGAGTGACACAGAACTAGCTCCAGTTCATCAATGTAATGAAGGCATGTATTCTGAATATAGTCATACATGCTTATGGAAAAGAACTTGCATGACATCTTTTTTCCTACCCTCCCATGGCAGTGGGGTCCTATTGGAAACTAAGGGATATTAAGGCCTCCTTCTAATAGAGTACCGGACCAAAGCATTAACACTTAGTGAATACATGACCTCCTCAAACTACGGTCATCACCGGTAAGTATCCCGATTATTGTCACTTCGTGGTTAGTGGATCATAACACATAATAGGTGACTATAGACTTGCAAGATAGGATCAAGAACTCACATATATTCATGAAAACATAGTAGGTTCAGATCTGAAATCATGGCACTCGGGCCCTAGTGACAAGCATTAAGCATAGCAAAGTCATAGCAAAATCAATCTCAGAACATAATGGATACTAGGGATCAAACCCTAACAAAACTAACTCGATTACATGATAAATCTCATCCAACCCATCACCGTCCAGCAAGCCTACAATGGAATTACTCATGCACAACGGTGAGCATCATGAAATTGGTGATGGAGGAAGGTTGATGATGACAATGGCGACGCATTCCCCTCTCCGGAGCCCCGAACGGTCTCCAGATCGGCCCTCCCGAGAGAGATTAGGGCTTGGCGGTGGCTCCGTATCGTAAAACGCGATGAATCCTTCTCTCTGATTTTTTTTCTCCCCGAACACGAATATATAGAGTTGGAGTTGAGGTCGGAGGAGCACCAGGGGCCCACGAGTAGGGGGCGTGCCAAGGGGGGTAGGCGCGCCCCCACCCTCATGGATAGGGTGTGGGCCCCTTGGCCTTGATTCTTTCACTAGTATTTTTTATATATTCCAAAAATATTCTCCGTTGATTTTCAGGCCATTCCAATAAATTTTATTTCTGCACAAAAATAACACCATGGCAATTCTGCTGAAAACAGCGTCAGTCCGGGTTAGTTCCATTCAAATCATGCAAGTTAGAGTCCAAAACAAGGGCAAAAGTGTTTGGAAAAGTAGATGCGATGGAGACGTATCAGTATATCTCAATTTGATATTAGGGCACATAGCTGGCTCGGATCCTTAATAGCCTATCCCAAGCATCCGACTCATCAAGCAAATAATGAAAAATTCTGGGGTCATCCTCATCAAAATTATTCAAACTCTCATCGATAACCCTGGTAGGTATTTCCATAGCATTATTATATGTGAGCTTAGAACGGACAGAGGGACTATCCAAAGTAAAACCCGGGAGAGAACCCCTAGCCCTTTTTGATTAGGCCATGGCGAAAGAAAGGCAAACGGGAAAGAGGTGAAGAAAAGGCAAAGGTGAAGTGGGGGAGAGAAAAACGAGAGGCAAACGGCAAATAATGTAATGCGAGGGATAAGAGTTTGTGATGGGTACTTGGTATGTCTTGACTTGAGCATAGATCTCCCCGGCAACGTTGCCAGAAATCCTTCTTGCTACCTCTTGAGCATGTGTTGGTTTTCCCTTGAAGAGGATAGGGTGATGCAGCAAAGTAGTGTAAGTATTTCCCTCAGTTTTTGATAACCAAGGTATCAATCCAGTAGGAGACTACACGCAGGTCGCCTAATACCTGCACAAACAATCAAGAACCTTGCAACCAACGCGATAAAGGGGTTGTCAATCCCTTCACGGCCACTTGCAAAAGTTAGATTTGATAAAGATAATAAGATAAATATTTTTGGTATTTCTGTTGTATAGATTGGAAAATAAAGATTGCAAAATAAATAGTAAACTAGAATTATAGATCGGAAACTTATATGATGTAAAGTAGACCCGGGGGCCATAGGTTTCACTAGTGGCTTCTCTCAAGATAGCATGTATTGCGATGGGTGAACAAATTACAGCCGAGCAATTGATAGAAAAGCGCATAGTTATGATGATATCTAAGGCAATGATCATGAATATAGGCATCACGCCCGTGTCAAGTAGACCGAAATGATTCCGCATCTACTACTATTACTCCACACATCGACCACTATCCAGCATGCATCTAGAGTATTAAGTTCATAAGAACGGAGTAACGCATTAGGCAAGATGACATGATGTAGAGGGATAAACTCAAGCAATATGATATAAACCCCATCTTTTTATCCTTGATGGCAACAATACAATACGTGCCTTGCTGCCCCTGCTGTCACTGGGAAAGGACACCGCAAGATTGAACCCAAAGCTAAGCACTTCTCCTATTGCAAGAAAGATCAATCTAGTAGGCCAAACTAAACCAATAATTCGAGAAGACTTGCAAAGATATCAAATCATGCATATAAGAATTCGGAAAAGAACCAAATAATATTCATAGATAATCAAATTCATAAACCCACAATTCATCGGATCTCGGCAAACACACCGCAAAATAGTATTACATCGAATAGATCTCCAAGAACATCGAGGAGAACTTTGTATTGAGAACCAAAGAGAGAGAGAAGAAGCCATCTAGCTAATAACTATGGACCTGAAGGTCTGTGGTAAACTACTCACACATCATCAGAGAGGCTATGGTGTTGATATAGAAGCCCTCCGTGATCGAATCCCCCTCCGGAAGATCGCCGGAAAAGGCCCAGATGGGATCTCACGGGTACAGAAGGTTGCGGCGGTGGAAAAGTGGTTTCGTGTCTCTCCTGGATGTTTTTAGGGTACATGGGTATATATAGGCGAAAGAAGTACGTCGGTGGAGCTCCGTGGGGCCCATGAGGGTGGGGGCGTGTCGGTGTCAAAACCGGCGAATCTTGGGTAGGGGGTCCCGAACTGTGCGTCTAAGGCGGATGGTAACAGGAGGCAGGGGACACAATGTTTACCCAGGTTCGGGCCCTCTCGATGGAGGTAATACCCTACTTCCTGCTTGATTGATCTTGATGATATGAGTATTACAAGAGTTGATCTACCCCGAGATCGAAGAGGCTAAACCCTAGAAGCTAGCCTATGGTATGATTGTTGTTGTCCTATGGATTAAACCCTCCGGTTTATATAGACACCGGATGGGGCTAGGGTTACACAGAGTCGGTTACAAGGGAGGAGATCTACATATCTGAATCGCCAAGCTTGCCTTCCACGCAAAGGAGAGTCCCATCCGGACATGGGACGAAGTCTTCAATCTTGTATCTTCATAGTCCAACAGTCCGGCCAAGGGATATAGTCCGGCTGTCCGAGGGCCCCCTAATCCAGGACTCCCTCAGTAGCCCCTGAACCAGGCTTCAATGATGATGAGTCCGGCGCGTAGATTGTCTTCGGCATTGCAAGGCGGGTTCCTCCTCCGAGTACTCCATAGAAGATTTTGAACACAAGGATAGTGTCCGGTTCTGCAAAACAAATTCCACATACCACCATAGAGAGTATAATATTTCCACAAATCTAATCTGCTGACAACTTTTCATAATGTGACATCACGTCATGGCCCCGGTTATTATTCAAACTATTTTTCTCAACCAGCTACTGCACATATTGCGAGGCGGTTTTCTTGGCACGTCTTGTCGAAGCAGAGATTGTGTCCCCTTATCCTGGGATCCTCATCAATACGGGCGTGTGTAACCCAACCGCGCCATCAATCACAACGCTTGGGGAATAAGTGAGTTTTACCAGGAAAGTGGGGAGGCACACAGTTTCTACCACCCTTATAAAGGGATAATGACTCCTATTTTTTACCCACGCCTTCTTCTTCCCTGCCTATCCGTTCTCGCGCACTCGAGCTCCAG
Source organism: Triticum urartu (assembly GCF_056163025.1). Lineage (NCBI taxonomy): Eukaryota > Viridiplantae > Streptophyta > Magnoliopsida > Poales > Poaceae > Triticum > Triticum urartu. The sequence continues at coordinate 69,991,423 of NC_141874.1, forward strand.
CGCCCAAGTTCGCATCTTCTCCGCAAAAACACTCCGAACATGTCCGGAGCGGGAGGCAAGTGGATGGCCTCCTCCGTTATGGAGGAGAACATCACGAAGCTCCGAGAAGCCAGATACCTGGCCGCAGATATCGCACACCGGCTCCCAGGCGCAGGGCAGATCATTCCTACCCCCGAGCCCCACGAAAGGGTTGTATTCCTTACCCATTTCGTCCGCGGGCTGGGATTTCCCCTCAACCCATTTGTTCGCGGGCTCATGTTCTAATAAGGGCTGGACTTCCATGATCTGGCCCCCAATTTCATCCTCAACATCTTAGCGTTTATCTTCATGTGCGAGGCTTTCCTCCACATCAAGCCCCACTTCGGCCTATGGCTGAAGACCTTCAATGCTAAACCAAAGGTGGTGGTCGGCCAGCAAGCGGAGTGCGGAGGCGCCATGGTGGGCAAAATGCCCAACGTCACCTGGCTCGAAGTCTCCTATGTGGAGACCGTGAAGGGGTGGCAATCGGGGTGGTTCTACATCACCGAGCCGCGCGACACCAACTGGGTGGCGGCCCCCGAATTCTGATCCAGCATCCCCATGCGGCTAACTTCCTGGAAGGAGAATGGCTTATCTTGGGGTTCATCGGTGGAGTTGACTGGACTCCATAACTATGTTAAAAACATGATAAGCAAGAAAATCAAGCTTGTCAATGTGGTCCAGGTCATGCTGTGCCGTCGGATCCTCCCGTGTCAAAGACGGGCATTCAATATGTGGGAGTTCGACCTGGCAAGGCACCAGACGCTGTGAGAGCTCTTCGACACGACGCACCAGGACATCTGGACGGTGCTGTTCAAGTCTGCTGAGGTACCTCCTGCCCTTACCGAGGACCGGAGAATCAGCGCAAAGCGCCCTGCTAATCCGGTAAGCTCCTTATATCTCATAAGGTATTTCTTTCCCTAGTATAATTATGTGAGGGATCTGAGCCTCCACATTATTTGACAGGAATGGGTCGCGACAGCGGAGCGGATCGACTGTCCGGCCCCACTGCCCGAAGATCCAGCAAGTACTCTCCTGACGGAGATGCTGGTTTCGGCGCCCTATGAGGTGCCGAAGAAGAAGGCCAAGAAGAAGGTTGCGGGGACCAGGAAAGGTCTTTGGCACAAGGTTGTATCGGACTCGTCGTCCGATAACACCGAGACGCCCTCCTCCCATGAAGACAAGGAGGAGGAAGAGGAAAATTCTCCCCCTCTAGCCGGGGGAGATAAGAAAAGGAAGGCCGCCCCATCCGGGAAGGCCGAAGGGTCCAAGAAGGGAAGAGCCCTCCTTCCGGACCGCTCCACCACGGCCGCCAATGACGGGGAGTGGTTGCCCAGTGACAAGCCCCTGGCGAAGTCGTAAGTATCCGGATACCATAACAGCTCTGGTATATTTCGTTTTATTGTTTCTTATCATGCCTAACATGATCATGCAGCCCACCCAAGGACCGTCTCGACGTATCCTCTTCGGATGGGTCTCTGGGCCTGTCGGAGAGGAACAGTAATTCGCTCCCGACGGCCTCCTCCACCCGCCCTACGGATGACGCCGAGGTGTTGTCCCGAAGGGCACCAAGCCAAGGGAAGGTAGTTCTGGGGGCGCCCCAAGGCGACCTCCCAGACGCCGGGCGCATGGGGGGCAAGGCTCCCATGGGCCCTAATGACGGGGGCAGCAAGTCCGGCCCCCGGCCGAATACTGCGCTGGAACCTCTAGTGGTTCCAGACTCTGTCGGGTGACCCCTCACTAAGGGGGGCGAGCCATCTGTGCCGCTGGCCTTTGTCCATCCAGAGGCACCGGACAACTTGTTGGAAGCGCTTCACAGCGCTTCCATTGACGAATAGCACTGCACTGTCATGAGTGCAGTGGTAGAGAAGGTTCAGTCCGCTAAAAGCGGACTGACTGAAGCCTGTGCCAGCCTCCTAACAGGCTTTGAGGTATGTAATCAATTTATAAGAAAATGTTATAGCATAGAAAGTAGCCCGTGATGCTCTGTTTAGCATTCGCAAAGAAAGGACGAACAGAGGATCAAATAATAATCAGATGAGTCTAATCAGAATGTGTCTTATGTGAATAAGCAGGCTTCGCTGCTAGCCACTGCTGCTCGCACTGTGGAGGTCTCCGTACTGAAGCGGGACCTTGAGCGGTCCGAAAAAGAGCTCGGCCTTACCAAGAGGCAGCTCGAAGAGAACAAAGGTAAGTAATACCCGTTCGTATATTGATAAGGAATAAAAAAGAATGTGGTTGTTAAGTCAACGGATCATCATGAATTTTGCTAGGGGCCATGACGGAAGTGGCGGCCCTAAAGGAGGCGATGTCTGAGGCCGAAGACAAAGTGGCCAAGGAGCGCACCGAGCACGAGAAACAAGAGGCTCGAGTCGACAAGGTGCAGCAAGATCTCCAGGATTTTGTCAAAAAATACGAGTCCTTGGAGCGTGACTCTAAGACGCAAGGGGCTGAGCTTGCGAAGGCCCTTGAGAACGCAAAAAATGCCAAGGCTGAAGCCCACAAGGCCCTCCAGGAGCTTCAGGCGGTCCAGAAGATGGCGGCGGGTAAGGAATTCATTATGCAAAGCAAGCATGTGAGGGAAACTTTCCTTTTACTTACCCGAGTTTGGAGCTCTCCAGGAGCGTTCGCAGATCTTCCCCGCAGTGTGTCCGATGCCGCGGAATTTTACCGGGCCGAGGAAGGGAGCTCGACGGAGAAGTTGTTCTGGTCTCAGTATACTGGGACCGAACATCCGATGCACTTGAGCGACCAGTTGAAGCAACTGGTCGAGCTCCACAAGGCGCCGAACAGGCCATGAAGGGCCTCATAGTCCGGATGTGGCCTGGCGAGCCCCTGCCTGGCAGCTACTTCGGCCTGGTGGGGCGGCTTGTGAATGCCTGCCCATGGCTTGAAGTCATAAAGCAGTCCATCTGCATTGAGGGTGCGCGCAGGGCTTTTGCCCGAGCGAAAGTGCACTGGACGAAGATGGACGCCGAGAAGCTGGTGAAGGAGGGGCCGCCGGAGGGCAAGGAGCATCGCCACCCCGAAAAGTATTATGACAGTGTCCTGAAGGGTGCCCGCCTTGTGGCGGAGGAATGTTCTAAGGATGTAATATTTGAATGAATGTACTCATGTGATCTTGTAATATGAAAACGAGTTCATCTGCGTTATATAATCCTTGTTGATTTAAAATATTACCTTCTATGCGGCCGTTTATAAAATCTGAGAGTTGGCTAGTCATCGGCTTCTGCCCCCATGTAGCTAGTACTGAGGTGTTCGGGATAAATCTGATCACTCTTTATCCCAGTTTTGGGTCCTTCGAAGGAGGTGTTCAGCACAACAAACCAGGCAATCGGGCTATAAAGCTTTATCACTCTCACTTAGCCATAGAAGTCTACAATTTTAAATTTTGGCGAAGCCCCTAGTATTCGGAAGACCGAACTTGGGGCGCTATGAACGCCTAAATCGAACAAGGCCGACTCCTCGCCTGAAGTGGAAAAAATCTTTAGGGATTTGGGACCTCTCGAACAGCGACCAGCTCTCGCCGCATCATGACAGTCAGTTTTCGGCTTTCTCTACTGAGGTGCTCGTCCGGAAGAACCGGGACACAATCGCAGTAGTTCTCCCAGTGCTACCTTAGCCGATATAACGGAACGTAAGGCACCAAAACAGGGGAGCCGGGTGAACCCAACTATTGACCCAAGACATGATTCGGAGCTGATGCATATAATGCTATAAGTTCGGGGTGCCGCACTGTCGAAAGTGTTCGGACTTTTCTTGCCATGTTATGGGGTACACTGAAGCCCCTGGCGTATGATACGTCCATTTTGCATCATGCTTTTATATTGATATTTATTGCATTATGGGCTGTTATTACACATTATGTCACAATACTTATGCCTATTCTCTCTTATTTTACAAGGTTTACATAAGGCGGGAGAATGCCGGCAGCTGGGATTCTTGGCTGGAAAAGGAGCAAATATTAGAGACCTATTCTGCACAGCTCCAAAAGTCCCGAAACTTCACGGAAGTCATTTTCAGAATATATAAAAAATACTGAGCGCAAGAAGTTCCGGAGGGGGGCCACACCCTGCCCACGAGGGTGGGGGCGCGCCCTACCCCCTGGGTGCGCCCCCTGCCTTGTGGCCCTCCGATGCCCATCTTCTGCTATATGGAGTCTTTCGATGAGGAAAAAATCATAAGCAACCTTTTGGGACGAGACTCCGCCGCCACGAGGCGGAACCTTGGCGGAACCAATCTAGGGCTCCGGCAGAGCTGTTCTGCCGGGGACACTTCCCTCCGGGAGGTGGCAATCATCGCCATCGTCATCACCAATGCTCCTCTCATCGGGAGAGGGCAATCTCCCTCAACATCTTCACCAGCACCACCTCCTCTCAAAACCCAAGTTCATCTCTTGTATCCAATTCTTGTCTCCAAGTCCGGGATTGGTACCTGTGGGTTCCTAGTAGTGTTGATTACTCCTTGTAGTTGATGCTAGTTGGTTTACTTGGTGGAATATCATATGTTCAGATCCTATATGCATATTAATACCCCTTTGATTATGAACATGAATATGCTTTGTGAGTAGTTACGTTTGTTCCTAAGGACATGGGAGAAGTCTTGCTATTAGTAGTCATGTGAATTTGGTATTCGTTCGATATTTTGATGAGATGTATGTTGTCTCTCCTCTAGTGGTGTTATGTGAACGTCGACTACATGACACTTCACCATTATCTGGGCCTCGAGGAAGGCATTGGGAAGTAATAAGTAGATGATGGGTTGCTAGAGTGACAGAAGCTTAAACCCTAGTTTATGCGTTGCTTCGTAAGGGGCTGATTTGGATCCACATGTTTCATGCTATGGTTAGGTTTACCTTAATACTTTTGTTGTAGTTGCAGATGCTTGCAGTAGAGGTTAATCATAAGTGGGATGCTTGTCCAAGTAAGGACATCACCCAAGCACCGGTCCACCCACATACCAAATTATCAAAGTACCGAACATGAATCATATGAACGTGATGAAAACTAGCTTGATGATATTCCCATGTGTCCTCGGGAGCGCTTTTCTCTATAGAAGAGTTTGTCCAGGCTTGTCCTTTGCTACAAAAAGGATTGGGCCACCTTGCTGCACTTTATTTACTTTTGTTACTTGTTGCTCGTTACCAATTATCTTATCACAAAACTATCTGTCACCTATAATTTCAGTGCTTGCAGAGAATACCTTGCTGAAAACCGCTTATCATTTCCTTCTGCTCCTTGTTGGGTTCGACACTCTTACTTATCAAAAGGACTACGATAGATCCCCTATACTTGTGGGTCATCAAGACTCTTTTCTAGCGCCGTTTCCGGGGAGTGAAGCGCCTTTGGTAGGTGGAATTTGGTAAGGAAAAATTTATATAGTGTGCTGAAATTTACTGTCACTTGTTACTATGGAAAGTAATCCTCTGAGGGGCTTGTTCGGGGTATCTTCACCCCGACCAGTAGAGCAAAGAGTTGCTCCTCAACCTACCGAACCTACTGAAAACGAAAATGTCTGCTTTGAAATTCCTTGGGGTATGTTAGAAAAACTGCTAGCTAATCCTTTTGTAGGAGATGGAACAAAGCATCCTGATGAGCACCTAATATATGTGGATGAAGTTTGTGGATTATTTAAGCTTTCAGGTGTGTCCGGAGATGTTATTAAGAAGAAGGTCTTCCCTTTATCTTTGAAGGGAGATGCATTGACATGGTATAGGCTATGTGATGATACGGGGTCATGGAACTACAAACGATTGAAATTGGAATTTCATCAGAAGTTTAATCCTATGCATCTTGTTCATCGTGATCGCAATTATATATATAATTTCTGGCCTTGCAAAGGGGAAATCATCGCTCAAGCTTGGGGGAGGCTTAAATCAATGTTATATTCATGCCCCAATCATGAGCTCTCAAGAGAAATGATTATTCAAAAATTTTATGCTCGGCTTTTTGATAACAATCGCACCATGCTTGATACTTCTTGTGCTGGCTCTTTTATGATGAAGACTATTGAATTCAAGTGGGATTTATTGGAAAGAATTAAATGCAACTCTGAAGATTGGGACCTCGACGAAGGTAAGGAGTCAAGTATGACACCTAAGTATGATTGTGTTAAATCTTTTATGGATACCGATGTTTTCCATAAATTTAGCACTAAATATGGACTTGACTCTGAGATAGTAGCCTCTTTCTGTGAATATTTTGCTGCTCATATCGATCTCCCTAAGGAGAAGTGGTTTAAATATCATCCTCCCATAGAAGTAAAAGTAGCTGCACCTATTAAAGTTGAAGAAAAGACTATCACTTATAATGATCCTATTGTTCCTACTTCTTATGTTGAGAAACCACCTTTCCATGTTAGGATAAATGATCATGCTAAAGCTTCAACTGTGGTTCGTAAAAGCAATATTAGAACTTATACACCTCCTGAGCAAATTAAAGTTGAACCTAATATCGCTATTGTTAAAGATCTCTTGGCTGATAATATTGATGGGCATGTTATTCATTTCTGTAAATGAAATCCCTAGAATTGCCCAATCTTGTGCTAAAGATAAACATAGACCTGTGGTAGGCATGCCTGCTATTTCTGTTAAAATAGGAGATGTTATCATGGCTTATGTGATATGGGTGCTAGTGCTAGTGCAATACCTTTTGACTTATACAAAGAAATTATGCATGACATTGCACCTGCTGAGTTAGAAGATATTGATGCCACAATTAAACTTGCCAATAGAGATACTATTTCACCACTGGGAATTGTTAGAGATGTTGAAGTCTTGTGTGGGAAAACTAAATATCCTGCTGATTTTCTTGTTCTTGGTTCCCCACAAGATAGCTTTTGTCCCATTATATTTGGTAGACCCTTCTTGAACACAGTTAATGCTAAGATAGATTGCAAAAAGGATGTTGTTACTATTGGTTTAGGTGATATGTCTCATGAATTTAATTTCTCTAAATTTCGTAGACAACACCGTGAAGAGGAATTGCCTAGTAAATATGAAATTATTGGTCTTTCTTCCATTGCCGTGCCTCCTAGTGATCCTTTAGAACAGTATTTGCTAGACCATGAAAATGATATGTTTATGAATGAAAGAAGGGAAATAGATGAAGTATTCTTTAAACAGGAACCCATCCTGAAACACAATTTGCCTGTTGAAATCCTAGGGGATCCTCCTCCACCCAAGGGTGATCCCGTGTTTGAGCTCAAACCGTTACCTGATACTCTTAAATATGCTTATCTTGATGAGAAAAAGATATATCCTGTTATTATTATTAGTGCTAATATTTCAGAGCATGAAGAAGAGAGATTATTGAAAACTCTGAAGAAGCACCGTGCTGCTATTGGATATACTCTCGATGATCTTAAGGGCATTAGTCCCACACTATGTCAACACAAAATAAATTTGGAGAAAGATGCTGCTACCTCTTGAGCACTGCGTTGGTTTTCCCTTGAAGAGGAAAGGGTGATGCAGCAAAGTAGCGTAAGTATTTCCCTCAGTTTTTGAGAACCAAGGTATCAATCCAGTAGGAGGCTACGCGCGAGTCCCTCGCACCTACACAAAACAAATAAATCCTCGCAACCAACGCGATAAGGGGTTGTCAATCCCTACACGGTCACTTACGAGAGTGAGATCTGATAGATATGATAAGATAATATTTTTGGTATTTTTATGATAAAGATGCAAAGTAAAATAAAATCAAAGTAAAAAGAAAAGGAAATAACTAAGTGTTGGAAGATTAATATGATGAAGATAGACCCTGGGGCCATAGGTTTCACTAGTGGCTTCTTTCAAGAGCAGAAGTATTTTACGGTGGGTGAACAAATTACTGTTGAGCAATTGACAGAATTGAGCATAGTTATGAGAATATCTAGGTATGATCATGTATATAGGCATCACGTCCGAGACAAGTAGACCGACTCCTGCCTGCATCTACTACTATTACTCCACACATCGACCGCTATCCAGCATGCATCTAGAGTATTAAGTTCATAAGAACAGAGTAACGCCTTAAGCAAGATGACATGATGTAGAGGGATAAATTCATGCAATATGAGAAAAAAAACCATCTTGTTATCCTCGATGGCAACAATACAATACGTGCCTTGCTGCCCCTACTATCACTGGGAAAGGACACCCCAAGATTGAACCCAAAGCTAAGCACTTCTCCCATTGCAAGAAAGATCAATCTAGTAGGCCAAACCAAACTGATAATTCAAAGACACTTGCAAAGATAACCAATCATACATAAAATAATTCATAGAAGATTCAAATATTGTTCATAGATAAACTTGATCATAAGCCCACAATTCACCGGTCTCAACAAACACACCGCAAAAGAAGATTACTTCAAATAGATCTCCACAAGTGAGGGGGAGAACTTTGTATTGATATCCAAAAAGAGAGAAGAAGCCATCTAGCTAATAACTATGGACCCGAAGGTCTGAGGTAAACTACTCACACTTCATCAGAAGGGCTATGGTGTTGATGTAGAAGCCCTCCGTGATCGATGCCCCCTCCGGAGGAGCTCCGAAACAGGCCCCAAGATCGGATCTCGTGGATACAGAAAGTTACGGCGGTGGAATTAGGGTTTTGGCTCCGTATCTGATCGTTTGGGGGTACGTAGGTATATATAGGAGGAAGGAGTACGTCGGTGGAGCAACAGGGGGCCCACGAGGGTGGAGGGCGTGCCTGGGGGGGGGGTAGGCACGCCCCTACCTCGTGGCTTCCCTGTTGGTTGCTTGACGTAGGGTCCAAGGTCTCCTGGATCATGTTCGTTCCGAAAATCACGTTCCCGAAGGTTTCATTCCGTTTGGACTCCGTTTGATATTCTTTTTCTGCGAAACTCTGAAATAGTCAAAAACATCAATTCTGGGCTGGGCCTCCGGTTAATAAGTTAGTGCCAAAAATAATATAAAAGTGGATCATAAAGCCCAATAATGTCCAAAACATAAGATAATATAGCATGGAGCAATCAAAAATTATAGATACGTTGGAGACGTATCAAGCATCCCCAAGCTTAATTTCTGCTCGTCCTCGAGTAGGTAAATGATAAAAACAGAATTTTTGATGTGGAATGCTACTAGGCATAATTTCAATGCAAATCTTCTTAATTGTGGCATGAATATTCAGATCCGAAAGATTCAAGACAAAAGTTTAATATTGACATAAAAAATAATAATACTTCAAGCATACTAACTAAGCAATTATGTCTTCTCAAAATAACATGGCCAAAGAAAGTTATCCCTACAAAATCATATAGTCTGGCTATGCTCTATCTTCACCACACAAAGTATTTAAATCATGCACAACCCAGGTCACAAGCCAAGCAATTGTTTCATACTTTTGACATTCTCAAACTTTTTCAATCTTCACGCAATACATGAGCGTGAGCCATGGACATAGCACTATATGTGGAATAGAAAGGTGGTTGTGGAGAAGACAAAAAGGGAGAAGATAGTCTCACATCAACTAGGCGTATCAACGGGCTATGGAGATGCCCATCAATAGATATCAATGTGAGTGAGTAGGAATTGCCATGCAACGGATGCACTAGAGCTATAAGTGTATGAAAGCTCAACAAAAGAAACTAAGTGGGTGTGCATCCAACTCTCTTGCTCATGAAGACCTAGGGCACTTTGAGGAAGCCCATCATTGGAATATACAAGCCAAGTTCTATAATGTAAAATTCCCACTAGTATATGAAAGTGACAACATAGGAGACTCTTTATCATGAAGATCATGGTGCTACTTTGAAGCACAAGTGTGGTAAAAGTATAGTAGCATTGTCCCTTCTCTCTTTTTCTCTCATTTTTTTTATTTGGGCCTTTTCTCTCTTTTTATGGCCTCTTTTTCCCTTTTTTCGTCCGGAGTCTCATCCCGACTTGTGGGGGAATCATAGTCTCCATCATCCTTTCCTCACTGGGACAATGCTCTAATAATGATGATCATCACACTTTTATTTTCTTACAACTCAAGAATTACAACTCGGTACTTAGAACAAGATATGACTCTACATGAATGCCTCCAGCGGTGTACCGGGATATGCAATGAATCAAGAGTGACATGTATGAAAGAATTATGAACGGTGGCTTTGCCACAAATATGATGTCAACTACATGATCATGCAAAGCAATATGACAATGATGGAGCGTGTCATAATAATCGGAACAGTGGTAAGTTGCATGGCAATATATCTCGGAATGGCTATGGAAATGCCATGATAGGTAGGTATGGTGGCTATTTTGAGGAAGGTATATAGTGGGTGTATGATACCGGCGAAAAGTGTGCGGTATTAGAGAGGCTAGCAATGGTGGAAGGAAGAAAAGTGCATATAATCCATGGACTCAACATTAGTCATAAAGAACTCATAAACTTATTGCAAAAATCTACAAGTTATCAAAGCAAAGTATTACGCGCATGCTCCTAGGGGGATAGATTGGTAGGACAAGACCATCACTCGTCCCCGACCGCCACTCATAATGAAGACAATAAATAAATAAATTATGCTCCGACTTCATCACATAACGGTTCACCATACGTGCATGCTACGGGAATCACAAACTTTAACACAAGTATCTCTCAAATTCACAACTACTCAACTAGCATGACTCTAATATCACCATCTTTATATCTCAAAACAATCATCAAGCATCAAACTTCTCTTAGTATTCAAAACACTCATAAGAAAGTTTTTACTAATCTTGAATACCTAGCATATTAGGATTATTTAAGAAAATTACCATGCTATTTAAGACTCTCAAAATAATCTAAGTGAAGCATGAGAGATCAATAGTTTCTATATAACAAATCCACCACCGTGCTCTAAAAGATATAAGTGAAGTACTAGAGCAAAACTATATAACTCAAAAGATATAAGTGAAGCACATAGAGTATTCTAATAATATCCGAATCATGTGTGTCTCTCTCAAAAGGTGTGTACAGCAAAGATGATTGTGGAAAACTAAAAAATAAAGACTCAAATAATACAAGATGCTCCAAGCAAAACACATATCATGTGGTGAATAAAAATATAGCTCCAAGTAAAGTTACCGATAGAAGTAGACGAAAGAGGGGATGCCTTCCGGGGCATCCCCAAGCTTTGGATTTTAGGTGTCCTTAGATTATATTGGGTGTGCCATGGGCATCCCCAAGCTTAGGCTCTTGCCACTCCTTGTTCCATAATCCATCAAATATTTACCCAAAACTTGAAAACTTCACAACACAAAACTTAAAGTAGAAAATCTCGTGAGCTCCGTTAGCGAAAGAAAACAAAACACCACTTCAAGGTACTGTAATGAACTCATTCTTTATTTATATTGGTGTTAAACCTACTTTATTCCAACTTCTCTATGGTTTATAAACTATTTTACTAGCCATAGATTCATCAAATTAAGCAAACAACACACGAAAAACAGATTCTGTCAAAAACAGAACAGTCTGTAGTAATCTGTAGCTAGCGCATGATATGGAACCCCAAAAATTCTAAAATAAATTTCCAGACGTGAGGAATTTATCTATTAATCACCTGCAAAAAGAATTAACTAAATAGCACTTTCCAAATAAAAACATCAGCAGTTCTCGTGAGTGCTAAAGTTTCTGTTTTTTACAGCAAGATTAACAAGACTTTCCCCAAGTCTTCCCAACGGTTCTACTTGGCACAAACACTAATTAAACACAAAAAACACGACCAAAACAGAGGCTAGATAAATTATTTATTACTAATCAGGAGCAAAAAGCAAGGAATAAAAATAAAATTGGGTTGTCTCCCAACAAGCGCTATCGTTTAACGCCCCTAGCTAGGCATAAAAGCAAGGATAGATCTAGGTATTGCCATCTTTGGAAGGCAATCCATAAGTGGCTCTCATAATAGATTCATAAGGTAATTTTGTTTTATTTTTAGGGAAGTGTTCCATGCCTTTCCTTAACGGAAATTGGAATCTAATATTCCCTTCCTTCATATCAATAATTGCACCAGTCGTTCTAAGAAAAGGTCTACCAAGAATAATAGGACATGAAGGATTGCAATCTATGTCAAGAACAATAAAATCTAAGGGCACATAATTCCTATTTGCAACAATAAGAACATCATTAATTCTTCACATAGGTTTCTTAATAGTGGAATCCACAAGGTGCAAGTTTAAAGAGCAATCATCAAAATCACGGAAACCTAACAAATCACACAAAGTCTTTGGAATCGTGGAAACACTAGCACCCAAATCACACAAAGCATAGCATTCATGATCTTTAATTTTAATTTTAATAGTTGGTTCCCATTCATCATAAAGTTTTCTAGGGGTAGAAACTTCCAACTCAAGTTTTTCTTCATAAGATTGCATCAAAGCATCAACGATATGTTTGGTAAAAGCTTTATTGTCACAACCCTAGCTTTGGCCTTGCTTGTCATTACATCATCATCTTGCATCATGTTTAAATTTCTCAGAAACTTGAAATGGGGACTGACCAAACCCCTAGCATCAAAGGAATGCACTAGGTTCACCTAAAATATTTTCAGTAAATCCAAATGGCTTTCAAAAATGTTCATCATTTATGGAAAATGCTGTAAACAGTAACCAGAGGTGATGCACATTTTTCCATGACATATTTGGGCTCTGAATTAAATCTTACTCTATTTGCATTTGGGCATTTAAATACTACAAAATATTTTAAATGCTCAAATAATCATAAACTAAAATGTTTACTGTGGGATATATTCTAAACAGTAGCCATGATTAGTTTCATGATTTTTGGAAATGCCCTGGCATTTTTAATAAAGCCCTAAAGTCTACAGAATAATAGAAAACAAGAAATAAGAGAGAGAGAGAGAGAGAAGAATAACTAGACCCACCTACCTGTAGCCGGCCCAGCTCACTGGCCCAGCCCACCTGGCGCCTCCTGTCGCCTCCCTCCTCGCGCCAGTAGGCAGGGGCGCGTGCCCGGCGCGCGCAGCCACACGCCGGCCACCTCCACCCTGCCTGCGTGCTCCCTCGTCGCCCTGGACCTCCCTCACGACGCCACGCACCCCCTGGACCTCCCTCACTCTCTCCCGTGTTTCTCCCCCCTCCTCTGCTCTCTCCCGGGCCACACCCGAGCACGCCCGTCGCCGCCGTTCGCTGCCAGCACGGCCACCGACCACCCCTCGCCCTGCCGATGAGTCCAGAAGCTCCGCCGCGTTTCCCTCGACCTCCTCACTGAGCTACGCAACATCGGAAGCCCTGCAACGCCATCCTCGACGCCATCTTCGTCCTCTGCACCGACGGCCGCCGTTGCTCGATTCGCCGCCCACAGAGCGTCCCCGGCCTCGCCCTCGCGCTCGTTGGACTCGCGGTGAGCCGCTGAACCGTTCCCCTCTTCCTCCATGCCGTTTGGCCGCTCTAGCCGCTATTTCCACCGGACCCGAGAGCTCGCCGTAGCACAGCCATGTCGTCTCATCGTTTCAGACGCTGTAGCTCACGAGAAAGCACACCAACATGCTCAGCAGCTCCGCAGCAAGCCAACGCCACCACCCGCACCCCTACCAAGCCCTACAGCCTCGTCCTGACCAACCCCGTGCTCCGGCCGCCGCAGCCAAGCTCGCCACCACCGGCTCCGTCCACCCCCGCCCGAACCATGGCCACCAACAGAGGTGTCTGGCTCCCCTCTTTTGAACGCGCCCTCCCGCGCATCGAATGGATGCCCATAGAGCAAACCCGATGCGGGCACCGCCGCGGTCTGTGGTCGCCGGTGATTAAACGCCGGCAACTGACATGGTCGCTTAGTTAGGCGCTAATCACCACTAATCCCTCCCTAATAGACACTGACAGGCGGGCCCTGCAGCGGGTCAAATCCCAGTCAACACGGGATTAACTCCTAGTTAACAGTGAGCCAATGACATGTGGGACCCGGTCGTCAGGTTTGACCTGGTCAGCATCAGTTGACTCGCTGACGTCATGCTTGCATAACGCTGACGCAGTTAAACATTTCTGGATTTAAAATAATTCAGAAAATTCATAGAAAATCAACCGTAGCTCAGAATGAAATAAATTATATATGAAAAATTATCAAAAAAATATGAAGAATCTGTTTATGCCATGTTCATGCATGTTTGAACAAGTTAACCTCACTGAATAGGACAAATGATGATTAGGGAAATTTATGAAATAACATTTGGAGTTGGAATTTGATCTTGTTTGAGTTCCACTTCAATTAAATTAGCTAGATATTGCATTAGGTCAATTCAGTACCTTAACATGCCATGATCATACATCATGTTTGTTGCATTACATTGATTGTGTTCCCTCTCTTTTGCCGGTGTTTGTCCCCTCTCAGTAGACGTGGTTTCGACGATGTGATCGATGACACTGATGAAGTGCTATATCATCTTCAGAAGTGCCAGGCAAGCAGCCCCATTGATCATATCGATACAACCCCATGTTCTTGCTTCTGCTCTCATTTACGACATTAAGACAACAACATTTCAAACTGTTGTGTGCTGCGGTAGTTGAACCCTTATCCTCTGCACGACCTGTCATTGCCACAGTAACTAGATGAAACCCACTAGCATGTGTAGGAGTTGATTGAGCCATGTATGTGTTTCCTACCTTGCTATGCCTGCTATGCTTAGAGTTGTGTCAGGTCTGGTTCATCTGGGTGATGGGCTAGAGTGAAATGATTACGTCGATAATATTAGGAAGGTGTTGAACATGATTTGGTAAAGGTATCGATGAGAGGCCATGTAGGAGTACATGGTGGGTTGTTTCATTGAGGTCATCCCTAAGAACTGAGATCTGTATGTGTGATTTAATAATCAGTTACTACCATGCATTGGGATCCTTAATTGACCCTCTCGGCTTCTTAACCACCCTAGTACTCTGTCCAGGAGTTGCAACTAGTTTCTGGTGTTTATAGGTTATGTGTTGGCGGCCGTGCGTAGCGCTGACCCTAGGGGTGGGCTATGATGCGGTAGATACACTGTGGCACGGTGTACCGAGTCACCCGTTTGGTGTCTTAGGAACCCTATTCACATCGTTCGGGGCCGTATGTGGAAACCTCGGCCGGACTCCCTGCGGATGGAACCTGGATAGGCGATAAACCTGGACTAGAGACTTGAGTGTTTAGGTAGGCCGTGGCCGACACCCTCGTTGGGCTTCCGCTTGAAGGTTGCCGAGTACATGTCGTGTAAACGACGGTAAGTGGTGAGAGCGTGTATGAAGAAGTGCACCCCTGCAGGGTTAACATCATCTATTCGAATAGCCGCGTCCGCGGTAAAGGACTACTTGGTTGTTTGTACAGTTCATAGATAACTTGAAGTGGATACTCTAAAATTCGCAAGATAAGTGTGAGTGCTATGGATGGCCTTCTCGTAGGGAGACGGGAGCGGATCCATAGTGGTGTATTGAATGGTGAATATGTGGACTCGTGTGCGCCACCTCAAAAGAGTTGCTTGCAGTCGTAGTTCAGGTTAGCCACTGAGTCAAAGCTGGCTTGCTGCAGTTAAACTCCACCACCCCCCCCCCTTGTTGATACCGATGCATATGTAGTTAGTTCTGATGTAAGTCTTGCTGAGTACATTTGTACTCACGTTTGCTTAATTTATGTTTTGCAGAGAGACATCAGTCTCGCTAGTAGTTCCGTGTGGACTTCGACATTTAGCTTGCTACCTCAGCTACGATCTTGTGCCCTTGGCAGGGTCTTGTAGATAGTCAGGCTTCTCAACCTTCTTCATTTGTAGTTGTTTGTACTCAGACAGGTTAAGCTTCCGCATGTGCTTGTTGCTTGTATGCTCTGTATGTTGGGTCATGAGACCCATGCTTGTAATACTGGGCTCCGCGGAGCCTAATGAATAAATACTCTGAGTCATAGAGTCTTGTTGTGATGCCATGTTGTATTTGCACATATCGAGCATATTGTGTGTATGATTGAAATGCTTGGTATGTGTGGGATCCGACAACCTAGTTGTTTATCCTTTTTAGCCTCTCTTATGGGGAAATGTAGTCTTGTGCTTCCATGAGCCATAGTAGTCCGCTACAGCCCGGTTCACCGAAGTCCTGCTAGCCCAACACTATTGCTCCGGAACACTTGACTGGCCGGCATGTGATTCACTTCATTCCTGTGTTCGTCCCTTCAGGGAAATGTCACGCGGTGACATCCGGAGTCCTGCCTAGCTTGCTACAGCCCGGGTTTCCACAGTCCTGTTAGCCCAATGCTACAGCCCGGATTCACACGCTGCTGACCGACATGCTCGATGTTGATTCATGTATGCATGTTTCCGTAAGTTAGTGCCACTTTGGGTTCACGGCTAGTCATGTCGGCCCGGGTTCTCTGTCATATGGATGCTAGCGACACTATCATATACGTGAGCCAAAAGGCGCAAACGGTCTCGGGCCATGGTAAGGCGACACCCGTGGGTATACCGTGCATGAGGCCGCAAAGTGATATGAGGTGTTACATGCTAGATCGGTGTGACTTAGAATCGGGGTCCTGACATGTATTTTGACTATAAGCATGAGGAGAATTTAGCACAGATTGCAACAAGGAAATACAATCTCTCAAAGAGCAGCTATCATAATTAAATTCCTTGAAATCCAAAATAGTAGGTTCATTAACATATAGAGTTTTGATCTCTTCAATCCCAGTTTTATCAAATTTAGCATCAAGATCTAAAAACTCTGAATTTTTGGAATTCCTTCTAGATAAAGGTGGATCATATTTAGTCCCATCATTATCAAGATTCATATTGCAAAACAAAGATTTAATAGGGGACACATCAATAACTTTTAGATCTTCATCTTTATTATCATGGAAACTAGAAGAGCACGCTCTTATAAAGTAATCTCTCTTAGCACGCATCCTAGCGGTTCTTTCTTTGCACTCATCAATGGAAATTCTCATGGCTTTGAGAGACTCATTGATATCATGCTTAGGAGGAATAGATCTAAGTTTTAAAGAATCAACATCAAGGGAAATTCTATCAACGTTCCTAGCCAAATCATCAACTTTAAGCAATTTCTCTTCAAGCAAAGCATTGCAATTCTTTTGTGAATTCATAAATTCCTTAACACTAGTCTCAAATTCATAGGGCATCTTATTAAATTTTCCATAAGAATTGTTGTAGGAATTACCATAATTATTAGAGGAATTACTAGGATAAGGCCTAGGATTAAAGTTTCCTCTATACGCGTTGTTACCAAAATTATTCCTACCAACAAAATTCACATCCATAGATTCATTATTATTCTCAATCAAAGTAGACAAAGGCGTATCATTGGGATCAGAAGAAACACTCTTAGTAGCAAATAATTTCATATGTTCATCCAACTTTCCACTCAAAACATTAATTTCTTCTATCACATGCACTTTTTTATTAGTAGATCTTTCAGTGTGCCATTGAGAATAATTAACCACAATATTATCTAGGAGTTTAGTAGCTTCTCCTAAAGTGATTTCCATAAAAGTGCCTCCCATGGCCGAATCTAAAAGATTTCTAGAAGCAAAATTCAATCCGGCATAAAAATTTTGTATAATGATCCACAAATTCAAAGCATGAGTAGGGCAATTACATATCATTAATTTCATCCTATCCCAAGCTTGTGCAACATGTTCATGATAAAGTTGCTTAAAATTCATAATATCGTTTCTAAGAGAGATAATCTTAGCGGGAGGAAAATACTTAGAGATAAAAGCATCTTTGCACTTATTCCAAGAATCAATACTATTTTTAGGCAAAGACGAAAACCAAGCTTTAGCACGATCTCTAAGCGAAAAAGGAAATAGCTTCAATTTAACAATATCATTGTCCACATCTTTCTTCTTTTGCATATCACACAAATCAACGAAGCTATTTAGATGGGTAGCGGCATCTTCACTAGGAAGGCCGGAAAATAGATCTTTCATGACAAGATTCAGCAAGGCAGCATTAATTTCACAAGATTCAGCATCGGTAAGAGGAGCAATCGGAGTGCTAATAAAATCATTATTGTTGGTATTGGTAAAGTCACACAATTTAGTGTTATATTGAGCCATCGTGACAAGCAAGAAATCCAATACACAAGCAAATGAGGAACGGGCAAAAAGAAGCAAATAGAGAAAGAGAGGGAGGATAGAGAGAGACAGAGGGTAAATAAAACAGCAAGGGTGAAGTGGGGAGAGGAAAACAAGAGGCAAATGGCAAATAGTGTAATGTGGGAGATAAGGGTTTGTGATGGGTACTTGGTATGTTGACTTTTGCGTAGACCTCCCCGGCAACGGCGCCAGAAATCCTTCTTGCTACCTCTTGAGCACTGCGTTGGTTTTCCCTTGAAGAGGAAAGGGTGATGCAGCAAAGTAGCGGAAGTATTTCCATCAGTTTTTGAGAACCAAGGTATCAATCCAGTAGGAGGCTACGCACGAGTCCCTTGCACCTACACAAAACAAATAAATCCTCGCAACCAACGCGATAAGGGGTTGTCAATCCCTACACGGTCACTTACGAGAGAGAGAGAGATCTGATAGATATGATAAGATAACATTTTTGAAATTTTTATGACAAAGATGCAAAGTAAAATAAAATCAAAGTAAAAAGCAAAGGAAATAACTAAGTGTTGGAAGATTAATATGATGAAGATAGACCCCGGGGCCATATGTTTCACTAGTGGCTTCTCTCAAGAGCAGAAGTATTTTACGGTGGGTGAACAAATTACTGTTGAGCAATTGAGAGAATTGAGCGTAGTTATGAGAATATCTAGGTATGATCATGTATATAGGCATCACGTCCGAGACAAGTAGACCGACTCCTGCCTGCATCTACTACTATTACTCCACACATCGAGCGCTATCCAGCAAGCATCTAGAGTATTAAGTTCATAAGAACAGAGTAACGCCTTAAGCAAGATGACATGACGTAGAGGGATAAATTCATGCAGTATGATAAAAAAACATCTTGTTATCCTCGATGGCAACAATACAATACGTGCCTTGCTGCCCCTACTATCACTGGGAAAGGACACCGCAAGATTGAACCCAAAGCTAAGCACTTCTCCCATTGCAAGAAAGATCAATCTAGTAGGACAAACCAAACTGATAATTCGAAGAGACTTGCAAAGATAACCAATCATACATAAAAGAATTCAGAGAAGATTCAAATATTGTTCATAGATAAACTTGATCATAAACCCACAATTCACCGGTCACAACAAACACACCGCAAAAGAGATTACATCGAATAGATCTCCACAAGAGAGGGGGAGAACTTTGTATTGAGATCCAAAAGAGAGAAGAAGCCATCTAGCTAATAACTATGGACCCGAAGGTCTGAGGTAAACTACTCACACTTCATCGGAAGGGCTATGGTGTTGATGTAGAAGCCCTCCGTGATCGATGCCCCCTCTGGCGGAGCTCCGGAACAGGCCCCAAGACGGGATCTCGTGGATACAGAAAGTTACGGCAATGGAATTAGGGTTTTGGCTCCGTATATGATCGTTTGGGGGTACGTAGGTATATATAGGAGGAAGGAGTACGTGGGTGGAGCAACAGGGGGCCCACGAGGGTGGAGGGCGCGCCTGGTGGGGTAGGCTCGCCCCCCTACATCATGGATTCCCTGTTGGTTGCTTGACGTAGGGTCCATGTCTCCTGGATCATGTTCGTTCCGAAAATCACGGTCCCAAAGGTTTCATTCCGTATGGACTCCGTTTGATATTATTTTCTGCAAAACTCTGAAATAGGCAAAAACAGCAATTCTGGGTTGGGCCTCCGGTTAATAGGTTAGTCCCAAAAATAATATAAAAGTGGATAATAAAGCCCAATAATGTCCAAAACAGAAGATAATATAGCATGGAGCAATAAAAAATTATAGATACGTTGGAGACGTATCAGATGCCAAACCAGTTCGTGATCACCAACGACGGCTGAATCCTAAGATGAAAGAAGTGGTAAGAAAGGAAATACTAAAGCTCCTTGAGGTAGGTATAATTTATCCCTTTGCTGATAGTCAGTGGGTAAGTCATGTCGATTGTGTCCCTAAAAAGGGAGGTATTACTGTCGTTCCTAATGATAAAGATGAATTGATTCCACAAAGAATTATTACAGGTTATAGGATGGTAATTGATTTCCGCAAATTAAATAAGGCTACTAAAAAAGATCATTACCCCTTACCTTTTATTGATTAAATGCTAGAAAGATTATCCAAACATACACATTTTTGCTTTCTAGATGGTTATTCTGGTTTCTCTCAAATACCCGTGTCAGCTGATGACCAATCTAAGACCACTTTTACTTGCCCGTTCGGTACTTTTGCTTATAGACGTATGCCTTTTGGTTTATGTAATGCACCTGCTACCTTCCAAAGATGCATGATGGCTATATTCTCTAACTTTTGTGAAAATATTTGTGAGGTTTTCATGGACGATTTCTCCATCTATGGATCCTCTTTTGATGATTGCTTGAGCAACCTTGATCAAGTTTTCCAGAGATGTGAAGAAACTAATCTTGTCTTGAATTGGGAAAAGTGCCACTTTATGGTTAATGAAGGTATTGTTTTGGGGCATAAAGTTTCTAAAAGAGGTATTGAAGTTGATAAAGCTAAGGTTGATGCTATTGAAAAGATGCCATGTACCAAGGACATCAAAGGTATAAGAAGTTTCCTTGGTCATGCCGGTTTTTATAAGAGGTTCATTAAGGACTTCTCAAAAATTTCTTGGGCTCTGACTAATTTATTACAAAAAGATATACCATTTGTCTTCGATGATGATTGCATAGAAGCATTTGAAATACTTAAGAAAGCATTAATCTCTACACCTATTGTTCAGCCATCTGATTGGAATTTACCTTTTGAAATTATGTGTGATGCTAGTGATTATGTTGTAGGTGTTGTTCTAGGGCAAAGAGTTGATAAGAAATTAAATGTTATTCAATATGCTAGTAAAACTCTAGATAATGCTCAGAAGAATTATGCTACTACTGAAAAACAATTCTTAGTAGTTGTATTTGCTTGTGATAAGTTCAGAACTTACATTGTTAATTCTAAAGTAACTATTCATACTAATCATGCTGCTATTAAATATCTCATGGAAAAGAAAGATGCTAAACCTAGACTTATTAGATGGGTTCTCCTGCTACAAGAATTTGATTTGCATATTATTGATAGAAAGGAAGCTGAGAACCCCGTTGCGGACAACTTGTCTAGGCTAGAGAATGTGCTTGATGACCCACTACCTATTGATGATAGCTTTCCTGATGAACAATTAAATGTCATAAATGCTTCTCATACTGCTCCATGGTATGCTGATTATGCTAATTATATTGTTGCTAAATTTATACCACCTAGTTTCACATACCGGCAAAAGAAAAAGTTCTTCTATGATTTGAGACATTACTTTTGGGATGACTCACATCTTTATAAAGGAGTAGATGGTGTTATTAGATGTTGTGTACCTGAGCATGAACAGGAACCGATCCTACGCAAGTGTCACTCCGAGGATTATGGAGGACACCATGCTGGAGATAGAACTGCACACAAGGTATTGCAATCCGGTTTTTATTGGCCTACTCTCTTCAAGGATGCCCGTAAGTTTGTTGTATCTTGTGATGAATGTCAAAGAATTGGTAATATTAGTAGACGTCAAGAAATGCCTATAAATTATTCACTTGTTATTGAACCATTTGATGTTTGGGGCTTTGATTATATGGCACCTTTTCCTACCTCTAATGGATATACACATATTTTAGTTGTTGTTGATTACTTTACTAAGTGGGTAGAAGCTATTCCAACTAGTAGTGTTGATCATAACGCCTCTATTAAGATGCTTAAAGAAGTTATTTTTCCAAGGTTTGGAGTCCCTAGATATTTAATGACTGATGGTGGTTCACATTTTATTCATGGTGCTCTCCGTAAAATGCTTGCTAAATATGATGTTAATCATAGAATTGCATCTCCTTATCACCCAGAGTCTAGTGGTCAAGTAGAATTGACCAATGGAGAACTCAAATTAATTTTGCAAAAGACTGTTAATAGATCTAGAAATAATTGGTCCAAGAAACTTGATGATGCATTATGGGCCTATAGAACTGCATATAAAAATCCTATGGGTATGTCTCCGTATAAATGGTTTATGGAAAAGCATGTCATTTACCTCTTGAACTAGAACATAAGGCTTATTGGGCTATTAAAGAGCTCAATTATGATTTCAAACTTGCCGGTGAGAAGAGGTTATTTGACATTAGCTCACTTGATGAATGGAGAACCCAAGCCTAAGAGAATGCCAAATTATTTAAAGAAAAAGTTAAAAGATGGCATGACAAAAGAATACAAAAGCGTGAGTTTAATGTAGGTGATTATGTATTGCTATAAAACTCTCATTTAAGTTTTTTGCAGGAAAACTTCTCTCTAAATGGGAAGGTACTTACGTTATCGAGGAAGTCTATCGTTCTGGTGCCATAAAAATCAACAACTTCGGAGGCACAAATCCGAATGTGGTGAACGGTCAAAGAATCAAACATTATATCTCAGGTAATCATATAAATGTTGAAACTAAGGATGGAAATTTTACCCATGGACATGGATATCCATGGATATCCGACCTGAATGGACAGGGTCTGGATATGCTTTTGTGTCCATGGACGCCGCCCAAACCCGACCCGGTTGCTCATGGGTAGGGCATGGATATAATATTGTACCCGTGGATATATCCAAACCCGACCCGGTAGTGTGACTTAATGGGCCAAAATCTGCTACCCCTACCCCATAGTCACACTCACATGTCCCACTGCAATTTTACACTTTGTTATCTAAAACATGTAAAAGAAATTACACAATCTCCGTCGTAACTTTTATTAGTTGACATTCAATCCCCTCTGTAACATACTCCAATGCTCCTTCCCTTATTTTTATCTCCTTGTTAAATGACTCGTCATTCACAACTATTAGAAAAATACTAAATGATCTTAGCATGTTAGTGGATGTTGATTTATCATAAGTTGATGTTTAGCATAAGTGAGGCCTAGCCTGCCACAAGGTGAAGAATGGAGGAGCTTATGTTAATGCTGTGTTATGTGTAATTTATATTTCTTGAGAGGACCCAATGGATTTCCAGTGGGTATGGATATCCATCCGGTTTGGACATGGACACAATTTATCACCCATGGATTTTTTCGTGGATGGACAAAGACTGTCTTCATGGATATGGATTTAATATTGTTCAACCCGATCCAAACCCGACCCATTGCCATCCTTAGTTGAAACCAATGTTATTGAAACCGTAACCCCGGAGGAATACATAAGGGACACTTTCCGGAATGTTTCAGACTCCGAAAAGGAATAGGTATGTGGTACGGTAAGTAAACCGACTCCAAAACAGTTCGAATGGCAATTTTTCTCTGTTTTGGAATATTTAGAAAAATAGAAAAATAAGAAGCAGTCCGGGAAGGACACGAGGGCTCCACGAGGGTGGAGGCCGTGCCCTACCCCCTGGGCGCGCCCCCCTACCTCGTGGGCACCTCGTGTGCTCTCCGGACTCCGTTTTCTTGCATGTTACATATTTTGGTCGGTAAAAATTCATTATATAATCTCCCAAAGGTTTTTACTACCGTATCACGCAAAAATCTCCTGTCTTTGTTTCGAGCTATTTTTCTGACAGATCCAGGTCGTCATGTCGTCTTCAAGTGCCCCCAAGGACCAGTTCTTAGAGAACGTCATCAACCCCTACCTCGCGGAAGTGTTGCAACACCCTCAAACCATTGAGATGCATGAGGGGTTATTGCACATCCGCGATGTTGAGGGACCAAGGAAGACCGGAAGCACGGAGGCAAGGCTCGAGGCATTGGAGCAAGAAGTTTTCAAGTGTCAGGAGATGGTGGAGCGTGGACTCGATTCCAGTCACATTATGATCACGGAGTTCACCAACAACCACAAGCTGGACGTCAAGGACATTGGGGAGGCCATCTTCAAGCTTCATGAGAAAATCGAGCACCTCCAAGCCCAGATCTATGACCTGCAAAATCAAAACTGTGAGTATGAATATAGATTCAATAGGATGAGTTTGGCTGCAGATTTGAGGTTTCAGGAGACTCGATCATCCTTCTATGATGGTGAGCCTATGCCTTGGAAGAAGGACGACAAGCCTACGCCATCAACAAAACCATCAACTTCTACACCAACAAAGGAGACATAATCACATGGTATGGGCACTCCCCTTGGCAACTGCCAAGCTTGGGGGAGTGCCCCGGTATCGTATCACCATCACTTTTATCTTTACCATTTTTCTTAGTTCAATCCTTTTGATAATATCTTGATCTAGTAGCATAAAGTTTTTAGTATGATCTAGTTGTGAGTTTTGCTTTATGATCCTTCTATGTAATCGAGTCCGTGAGCTATATATAACAAAGATTAGTGTTGAGTCAAGGGCTTGATTATTTTTCCATAATATTGAGTGAATAAAATAAAAGAGAAAGAAATAAAAGAGATCATATGGATCTTATGGAGAGTAATGAGCTCACATAGAAAAAGTATGATGAATAAAGGCTGTTGAGAGTTGACAAACATAGTTTTGGTCATCGTTGCAATTAATAGGAAGTAATAAAGAAAGAGAGTTTTTCACATATATATATACTATCTTGGACATCTTTTATGATTGTGAGCACTCATTAAAATATGACATGCTAAAGAGTTGACGTTGGACAAGGAAGATAATGTAATGGGTTATGTTTTCTTACATCTGAGATGAATTATATTGTCATGGATCATCCAACATGATTGAGCTTGCCTTTCCCCCTCATGCTAGCCAAATTCTTTGCACCAAGTAGAGATACTACTTGTGCTTCCAAACACCCTTAAACCAGTTTTGCCATGAGAGTCCACCATACCTACCTATGGATTGAGTAAGATCCTCCAAGTAAGTTGTCATCGGTGCAAGCAATAAAAATTGCCCTATAAATATGTATGACTTATTAGTGTGGGAGAAAATAAGCTTTATACGATCGTGTGATATGGAAGAAATAAAAGCAACAGACTGCATAATAAAGGTCCATATCACAAGTGGCAATATAAAGTGACGTTCTTTCGCATTAAGATTTTGTGCATCCAACCGTAAAAGCGCATGACAACCTCTGCTTCCCTCTGCGAAGGGCCTATCTTTTACTTTTATCTCCTACCTTACATAAGAGTCATGGTGATCTTCACCTTTCCTTTTTACATTTTATATTTTGGCAAGTACAACATGTTGCAAAGATCCTGGTATATATGGCTAATTGGATGTGTGTTTTCATGAACTATTATTGTTGACATTACCCTTGAGGTAAAACGTTGGGAGGCAAAACTGTAAGCCCCTATCTTTCTGTAACATCCCAAAATTCTAAATTTTGGAATGTTATAATAAATAGATAGATTTGACTGATTGTTTGATTGATTGTCTGAAAGTGAGTGAATTCGAAACTTTTGAAAGTTAAATGAGAGGGAATAAAAGGACTTTCCCAAACTTTCATATTTGCTTTCTGATCTCCATGAATTCAAATTCTTTTCAACACAAAACCATAGAGAGAAGATGACATGACTTCTTCCATTTAAAATGAAAAGGGTGTTTGAAAAATATTTGAATTCCCTTGGGAAATATTTTTCCAATTCAGAAACTTTATGAAACTCAATGATTTTCACGAGAGAAGATAAAATGACTTCTTCAATTTATGAAATATGAGTTGGGAGTTTCAAAGGATCAATTTTCAAGTCCTTTTAGAATTAATTTTCAATTTGGATTTATTTGAGTTTTATTCAAATTACTTTTCTCCAAAAATAAAATACATGGAAAATGGGGTAATATGATTCCCTACATTAGAAAATTGGAGAAAAATTTATTTGAAATCATTTTGGTATTTTTAAAGGGTTAATTAGATAAATGCCACTCCAATTATGGCGATTCATAAAAATGCCATTGCAATTTCCAAACTTTGAAAAATGCCACTGCAAATTTTGCAATCTTTGAAGAACACCACTGCAGACTTCGAAAAATGCCACTGGAAGTGGCATGAAATGGCATTTTTCAAAGTTTGGAAATTGCGGTGGCATTTCTCAGAATCGCCATAATTGGAGTGGCATTTATCAAATTAACCATTTTTTAAAATGTTTTTGTTGGATTCTATTAGACCAGTAGCACTCTTTGATTTATTTGATTTTGTGTGGATTTTATTTGACTTTACTAAAATGTTCATGTCGTATAAAATCTTTTTCTGAAAATTTTGATATATTATATGCCTATGTAATATTTTTAGTTATTTTCGTTTTTGTTATTTTCTTTGTTTGAAAAAAAACTTTATTTAAAAAAAGGAACTCTCCGCCGACAGGGCCGAACCCCAGCCAGCCGAATCGGCCCATGGCCTCTCTCCCCTCGCGCGAACCGCCTCCACCCCGGTCGCCCGATCCCCTCCCGCTCGCCCTGTCTCGCTGATAGCGGGGCCCGCGTCTTCTTCCCCATGACAGGCAAGACTCTTGCCCGAGAACGACGCCGAGCACCGCCGCTCAAATCCTCCCAGGGCGTTGTCTCCATGGCCCCTCGCGCAATCCCAACCCCCTATAAATACTTCCCACCTCATCCTCGTCCGATTTTCGCGAAAACCTCGATCTACCGTGCCCTAGGGAGTCCTCCCGATCTCGCCGGAGAAGTTTTCTGCCGCCACGCACCATTGCTTGCCGTCTTCACCACCGCGCCTCGTCCCGACGTACCCGAGTCCCGCCGAGACCACCCCGGACTCGCCTTTCTCCGCCGCGTCCGCCTGACCCCTCCGTCACCACCGGCGATCGCCGGAGACGTCGCCACCGTCGACCACAGGAGCTGACCTCTCCGTCGTCTTCGTCTCACCATCGCGGTAAGCCTCGACCGTCCGATCTAGTTTCGACGCTGTAGATTAGATATGCTAGTTTTTTTCTTTCTTTCTCTTGCAAACCGTTTTTCTTTAAGTAGTGAACGTTCGTTGTTTTAGTCTTTACAGCGAACGATTTCGTTACATAAGCTTCTGTAGCGAACGTTTTCTGTTTTGGCCTTTGTAGTGGACGAATTTCTCACTTATGTTTCTATAGCGGACGTTCGTCGGTTAAGTTTTTCTTTTTCCTGTTTTATTTAGGATAGGGACCTCGTCGTAATTAAAGTTTTTACCGAATAGTCCCTGTTCTTCAAACGGTCATAACTTTTTACTCGTTAGTCCAAATCCAACGAAACCAACGCCCACGTCTTCGTTACGATCTCTTCTATCTAGTAATCCAACTCAAACATATTTTTGAAAAGTTTTAAAATTTGAATTAGACCAGATTTGAATTCAAACTTCGTTTGATCATAACTTGAGTTTCGTAGCTCCGTTTCAGTTGATTCTTTTTGCAAATCGAAGCTCTTGACCTAAACATTCTAATAAGGCCAAATTCACATAATTTTGGTACTGTTAGAAATTGTTTTATGTTGCAAGAGTTATTTATTTTGTTTTGATGTTTTCCGAATCGTCTTCTTCGTTCTTTCTGATCTTTTGAGTGACTGCTTATGTGTGGTTACTATTGCTTGCTTACGATAGATTGACCGGAGTGTGACGAGTAGAACTATCTAGAGTTTTGAGTGCGCATCATCTTCATCAACATTGCAGGCAAGTTCACACTTTGATCATATCCCCTTCCATACCCAGTGTTTATGCATTAGCTTCACCCTCAAACATTGCATGAGTAGGATTGATAACATGTGGGTATTGGGAAGTAGTTGATGAGGTAGGAACCAATTGCCCTGCATTCAAACCTTGAGAGTTACTTCTACGTTAGCTTATTATGCCATGCTATGCTAGTAGACGTGGATTGGGTATTGAGAGTATCCATGACAGATGTGAGATTGTTAATTAATGGTTTACCTAAGGTGGCAACTTAAACACACATCTGGGTGGATTGAGGCACCTGGTTATTCCAGGACTTGCCTGTCTAGGCACCTGGGTATTCCAGGACTTGCCTGATTTTCTTTTGGACTGCCACCCAGGCTCAAAGGGATCACGAGATTATTCATACTAGAAACTTCCGTGTGCAGCCACAAGCCATTATGGGCTCTGGCATAGTTGATTAAGTTGTGCGAACTCTTACAGTGGTAGACTAGCAGATGTAGGGGATGTAGGTGGTACGGTCTACCCGATCGTAAGGTGCTAGCGCTTCTGAAAGACTATGTCTCGGTCATCCGTCTTCTCAAACACCATGTAGTGCAAGAAAACAAACGGAGGCGATCGAGTCTTGTGGGGAAAAGTGCGCAAACCTCTGCAGAGTGTATAAACTAATCATGATTAGCCGTGTCCCCGGTTATGGACATCTTGAGTATCTAGTTCCTGGATTATCCTGTTGATCTCATCACGTTACTTTAAATTAATATTGTTGGGTTTAATGATGTTACTTAATTGGGATTGAGAATGCTGTCAACCATTCTCAATGTTAAACAACCACCTTGATAGTTAAATAAAATTTATTCCTTTGCAGTAGGGAAAAATTGGCTTTACGCAAAAACCTTATAACCATAGAGCTTTTCCACCAGCCAAATATGCATGTAGTGATAGTATTTATTCATCATTCTTTATGGTGTGAATTTGCCAGTACATTCAATGTACTGACCCTCTGTGGCTGCAACGTCTCATGTTGCAGGATTACCTTACGACGAGTAAGTGATACGTTAGGGTTACGATTTCTACACTCAACTTTGCCGTTGGTGTTGATGGGAATCCACAACCTTGTTACTTCCGCTATTTTGGATTTGAGGTAATAGTATTTACGTTACTTTTACATGTGATTTACCTCTGTTATAAATCCTCGAGTACTGTGTGTGTCAGCATACCGATCCAGGGAATACACTTAAGCACAGAGACTTGACCCATTTGGGTCGGGTCGCTACACTTACTCTGTGTCCGATTAAAACTCCATACCCATATATATTGTGTGAGTGTTAGCAATTGTGAAAGACTATATGATAGTTGAGTATGTGGACTTGCCGAAAAGCTCTTATATTGACTATTTCCTATGTTATAATAAATTGCAATTTCTCCAATGACTGAGATTATAGTTTGTTAGTTTTCAATGAAGATTATGATTCATACTTGAAACTATGATTTAATTGTTACTCTACCATAAGAGATCATATGACAAGAATTATATAAGTTGTTGTTATAAGAATGATCATGATGCCCTCATGTCCGTATTTTATTTTTATCGACACCTCTATCTCTAAACACGTGGACATATTTTTTGATTTCGGCTTTCGCTTCAGGACAAGCGAGGTCTAAGCTTGGGGGAGTTGATACGTCGATTTTTCATCATGCTTTTATATTGTTATTTATTGCATTATGGGCTATTATTACACATTATGTCACAATACTTATGCCTATTATCTCTTATTTTACAAGGTTTACATAAGGAGGGAGAATGTCGGCAGCTGGGATTCTGGGCTGGAAAAGGGGAAAATATTAGATACCTATTCTGCACAGCTCCAAAAGTCCTGAAACTTCACGGAAGTCATTTTCAGAATATATAAAAAATACTGAGCGCAAGAAGTTCCGGAGGGGGGCCACACCCTGCCCACGAGGGTGGGGGCGCGCCCTACCCCCTGGGTGCGCCCCCTGCCTCGTGGCCCTCCGATGCCCATCTTCTGCTATATGGAGTCTTTCGATGAGGAAAAATCATAAGCAACCTTTCGGGACGAGACTCTGCCGCCACGAGGCGGAACCTTGGCGGAACCAATCTAGGGCTCCGGCAGAGCTGTTCTGCCGGGGACACTTCCCTCCGGGAGGTGGCAATCATCGCCATCGTCATCACCAATGCTCCTCTCATCGGGAGAGGGCAATCTCCCTCAACATCTTCACCAGCACCACCTCCTCTCAAAACCCAAGTTCATCTCTTGTATCCAATTCTTGTCTCCAAGTCCGGGATTGGTACCTGTGGGTTCCTAGTAGTGTTGATTACTCCTTGTAGTTGATGCTAGTTGGTTTACTTGGTGGAATATCATATGTTCAGATCCTATATGCATATTAATACCCCTTTGATTATGAACATGAATATGCTTTGTGAGTAGTTACGTTTGTTCCTGAGGACATGGGAGAAGTCTTGCTATTAGTAGTCATGTGAATTTGGTATTCGTTCGATATTTTGATGAGATGTATGTTGTCTCTCCTCTAGTGGTGTTATGTGAACATCGACTACATGACACTTCACCATTATCTGGGCCTCGAGGAAGGCATTGGGAAGTAATAAGTAGATGATGGGTTGCTAGAGTGACAGAAGCTTAAACCCTAGTTTATGCGTTGCTTCGTAAGGGGCTGATTTGGATCCACATGTTTCATGCTATGGTTAGGTTTACCTTAATACTTTTGTTGTAGTTGCAGATGCTTGCAGTAGAGGTTAATCATAAGTGGGATTCTTGTCCAAGTAAGGACAGCACCCAAGCACCGGTCCACCCACATACCAAATTATCAAAGTACCGAACATGAATCATATGAACGTGATGAAAACTAGCTTGATGATATTCCCATGTGTCCTCGGGAGCGCTTTTCTCTATATAAGAGTTTGTCCAGGCTTGTCCTTTGCTCCAAAAAGGATTGGGCCACCTTGCTGCACTTTATTTACTTTTGTTACTTGTTGCTCGTTACCAATTATCTTATCACAAAACTATCTGTCACCTATAATTTCAGTGCTTGCAGAGAATACCTTGCTGAAAACCGCTTATCATTTCCTTCTGGTCCTCGTTGGGTTTGACACTCTTACTTATCGGAAGGATTACGATAGATCCCCTATACTTGTGGGTCATCAACATACTGAATGTACCAGAATGTACGGGAGCAACTTGTCGTGAATAGACAAACAAGGAAAAAAAGAAGGTGAAGAAATGTAATAATAAGCTGACGATGTGCATTGTTATTTATAGGATACGTCAAAGCGTATGTGTATAAGTAGTACAATAAGAAAAAATAGGACTATCTGACATGTCCGATCCAAGGGCGAGCTGTGTGCGGGTATGTAAAACAGGTATAACGATCGGTATTAGAGACCACCTAGGGATTCCCTTGTACGTCAAAGCTTCTTGCTCCCTTGGTGCTTCCCTCCCGTGATGGGTCCGATGATCTAGCTATCGGAGAGGGCCTCCAGAGAATAGGGTCCTGAAAAGAAGAAAATGATAAAGACATACTGGTCCTGAGGCGGTTGAACCGCATTGTGGGACGTGCCATAGCCGTGCCTCCGCCTATACCCTTGGTGTCTTTAGTGCGTTGTTATGTACGCGCGGTGCAAATTTCGTCGCTTTACTGGGACTAGGCGATCTCTAAACGCGCCTGGTGATTCTGTTGCAGGTTATTCTGGACTCGCTTGAATGTGTCTGTGGACCTTGTCACCGAAATTGGCGGTTTGCCTCAAAAGGCTGCTTTGCACTTCTGCTGCAAGGGACGCAGTGTGCTCCTCCGTGCGGAGCGAGCGTTCTGTGTTTCTGTAAACTGTTATAACCCCGCGAGGTCCTGGCATTCTGAGCTTGAGGTATGCATAACATGGTACCACATTGAATCTAGCGAATGCGGTTCGTCCGAGTAGTGCGTGATAGCCACTGCGGAAGGGGACGCTATCGAAGATTAACTCTTCGCTTCGGAAGTTATCCGGAGATCCGAAGATGTAGCCACCCGACCTCAAACGGCCAAGTCTTTGTGCTTCAGTGTCATCCATGGATCGGTAATGCTGACACACACAGTACTCGAGGATTTATAACAGAGTAGCAATCACACACTTATTACATCGAATGTCTCAAAAGAGAACTTATTACAGTAAATATGGCTTAAGTCCATCTAATACGATAACAGCGGAAGGCTTGGAAGATAAAGTGAGTCCATCAACTCCAACGGTATAGCTGAGCTGCACGGCATCGACCTAACGAACCTTACTCCTCGTCTAAAAAGTCTGCAACATGATACATTGTAGCCCGAAAACGGGTCAGCACATGGAATATGCTGGCAATATAACACAGTAGAGAAAGAACAGAATAATGCTATCACTACATGCATATTTAGCTGGTGGAAAGCTCTATGGTTACAGTTTTTGCGAAAAGCCAATTTTTCCCCACAACAAAGGAATATATTTTATTTACCTATCATGGTAGTTGAAACATCATTGAGAAGGTTCCTCCAACTCAATCCCAATTAAAGTAATTAACAACACAACAATATTAATTAAGAGTGATGAGATACTTAGGATACTCCAAGTACTAGATACTCAAGATTTCCATAACCGGGGACACGGCTAACCATGATTAGTTTATACACTCTGCATAGGTTTGCGCACTTTTCCCCACAATACCCGATCTCCTCCGTTGGATTTCTCGCACTACATGGTGTTTGAGAAACGGATGACCGAGACACAGTCTTTCAGAAGCATTAACCCCTTACTCCGGGCAGACCATACCAAACCTACATCCCACTACCTGCTGATCCACCTCTTCGGGAGCTTCACGCAACTTACTCAACTATGCTAGAGCCCATAATAGCTTGTGGCTGCACATGGAAGTTTCTAGCATGAAAATATCTCAGTTCCCTTTTAGCCTGGGTGGCGGACCATAGGATTATCACACGGGTACTCCGGGATATCCTAGGACAACAGTTGATTCCCTAGGTGCCCAACAAACAATCCACCCAGATGTGTATTCAAGTTGCCACCTTAAGTTAAACCATTAATTAACAATCTCACATCTGTCATGGATTTCACTCACCCAAACCACGTCTACGAGCATAGCATAGCAATATAAGCAATACGTCGAAGTAACTCCCAAGGGTTTGAATATAACAGGGCAATAGGTTCTACCTCATCAACTACTTCCCAACCCACATGTTAATCACATCCTAACCATGCAATGGTTGAGGATTGGAACTAATGCATAAAAACTTGGTGGTAAGGGGTATGATCAAAGTGTTACTTGCCTTGCTAACGATCCGCAAAACCTAGGGACTCGTAGTAGCACGCTTCACACTCCGGGTGTTCTATCGCAAACAAACAAAAGCATACATAAGCAATCAAGCAAATATGCACGGGCAAAACTCAAATAAGAAGAATTGACCACAAAGTTCAACTTAAGAACTCCGGTTTGCGAAAAGAATCAAATCAAACGGAGCAATCAAACTCAAACTGTTAAAGAAACAAGATCCGTTTGCTAATATGGACTATGGTCAAATTATACAGTAGCAAAAACTTGTTCAAGTTGGTTAAACAGAAAGAGGGTCTCGAGATGAAGATCTAGGCGCTTGAATTGCCTGATTCCGACAAACGAGCGAAAAGATAAACTAAAACAAAAATCGGATTAGAAATCACGATAAAAAATAATCGTGGAAAAATCCGAGAAATAGAAAACTGACAAATAGGCAAACAAACGAACGTTCGTTGTCTGTAACTATCGAGCGAAAAACGTTCATTAAGACGAACGTATGGACGAACGTCTGCTAAGTAGATGAACCGGGATGAAAAAATGGCGAACCGATCTAAAAAAACGAACTAGGGTTTTCTTTTTTAAAAAAATCGAAGCGGTTTTCAAAAAAACGGCGGTGGTACCTCCGGCGAAGCTCCCGCGAGGCGGGGCTGCGGCGGTGGGGTGCGGCGGCGAGGCGACGGCGGCGCGGCGAGAGGCGGCGGCGAGGCGCGGCAGAGGCGGTGGCACGGCTGCGGTGGCGGGGCTGCGGGCGGCGGGGTGGGTGGTGGTGGTGGGGCTCGGGGGGTATTTAAGAGGGGGAGAGGGCGGCTTGGAGGAGGGGCCAAGGCGGCGGAGAGGCGAGTCCCGGCCGGACTCCTCGTCCGAGGCGGCGGCGGCTCGGTCTACTGGAAGGAGACGGCGGCGCGGGGGAGTGGGCCGGCGGCTAGGCTTCGGCCCAGTTAGCCACTGCGCATTTTAAAAAAAAAATCCGCCAAAACTAAAAAAATCCCAGAAAATAAAATAAAATTCTAAAAATGCCAAAACAAATTTTCACCATCTAAATAAAATATTTAGAACGAGATGAACATTTTCTTGGCCCTAAAATGCAACTTTGAAAAATGTGCAATTTTTCTAATGCAAATAAAATTGCAATAAAATCCAAATAAAATCAAATATTTGATTTTAATATTTTTCCTCCAATATTTCATTTATTTTGGAGAAGTCATAGTATCTCCCCTCATATATTTTAATATGAAATATTTTAGGAGAGAAAAATAATTAAAACCAAAATCCTTGTTTCAGTATTAGATAAAACTCAAATACGAAAACTGGGAAATCCCCAACTCTCTCCAAGGTTCCTTGAGTTGCTTAGGATTTCGAGGATAGAGAAACGAAAATGCAATAAAATATGATATGCATGAATGATCTATGTATAACATTCCAAATTGAAAATTTGGGATGTTACAAACCTACCCCCCTTAAGATGAATCTCGCCCTCGAGATTCGGGTTGGCTAGAAAATAGGTGTGGGTGGTCTTTGCGAAGATCATCCTCTCGTTCCCAGGTGGCTTCATCCTCGGTATGGTGGTTCCACTGAACCTTGCAAAACTTGATAACCTTGTTGCGGGTGACTCGGCTGGCAAATTCGAGAATCTTGACTGGCTTCTCTTCATAGGTCAAATCATTGTCCAACTGAATCGTATCCAAGGGTACTGTATCTCTTAACGGTATATCGGCCATCTCAGCATGACACTTCTTCAACTGTGAAACGTGAAACACATCATGAACTCCTGACAGTCCTTCAGGTAACTCCAACTTGTAGGCAACTTCTCCCATCCATTCCAAAACATGATACGGTCCAACAAATCTCGGGGCTAACTTCCCCTTAACTCCAAAATGTTTCACTCCTCGCAGGGGTGACACTCGCAGATATGCACTGTCCCCAATTTCATAGGTTATTTCCTTGCGTTTCGAATCTGCATAACTCTTCTGTCTGGACTGAGCTACCTTCAGTCTATCTCGAATCAGCTTAACTTTCTCTTCAGACTCCTTGATCAAGTCTGGTCCAAACAACTGTCGGTCTCCAACTTCGTCCCACATCAATGGTGGTCTGCACCTTCGTCCATACAGGGCTTCGAACGGTGCCATCTTCAAACTGGCTTGGTAACTATTTTTGTATGAGAACTCTGCGTAAGGCAAATTTTCATCCCAACTGGATCCATAATCTAGCGCACAGGCTCTCAACATATCCTCCAGAATCTGGTTGACTCTCTCGGTTTGTCCATCTGTCTGTGGGTGGAATGTTGTGCTGAACTCCAACCTTATCCCCAAAGTTTGGTGCAACTGATGCCAAAACTTTGAAGTAAACTGTGTCCCTCTATCTGATATGATGGTCCTCGGAACTCCATGCAGACATACGATCCCTGTCATGTATATTTTGGCCAACTTCGCACTTCTATAGGTGGTTTTCACTGGGATAAAGTGAGCCACTTTGGTCAAGCGATCAACTACTACCCATATAGAATCATATCCTGATTTGGTTCTGGGTAATCCGGTGATAAAATCCATGCCAAGTTTATCCCACTTCCATTCAGGTATCGGCATAGGCTATAACAACATGCTGGCTTTTGATGCTTATCCTTCACTCTCTGACATACATCACATACGGCTACATACTCGGCAATATCCTTCTTCATACCCGTCCACCAGAAACGTTCCTTCAAGTCCAAATACATCTTGGTATTTCTGGTGTGTATCGAGTATGGTGAGTCATGAGCCTCCTGAAGTATTAACTTCCTGATCTCTGGGTTATTGGGCACATAAACTCGGTCCTCAAACCATAAGGTGTCGTGCTCATCCTCACGAAAAGCTTTGGCCTTTCCTTCGCTCATTCTCTCTTTTATCTCGGCAATCTCTTTGTCCTCCTTCTGAGCTTCTCGAATCTTTCCTAGCAATGTCGATTGAACTTCCATTGTTGCAACAAAACCTCTAGGAACAATCTCCAATCGAAGTTCCCTGAGATCCTCTGCTAACTCCTTCGGCAATCCCGTGCTCACTAGGGTATTAGCATAACTTTTCCGACTCAAAGCGTCGGCTACGACATTGGCCTTGCCTGGATGATAATGAAGCTTCATATCATAATCCTTTATAAGCTCCAACCATCTCCTCTGCCTAAGGTTCAGCTCTTTCTGTGTGAAAATGTACTTCAAACTCTTATGATCCGTGTACACATCACAACGATTTCCAATAAGGTAATGCCTCTAGGTCTTCAACGCATGCACTACGGCAGCCAACTCCAAATCATGCGTGGCATAATTCAACTCATGCGGTTTCAGTTGTCACGAGGCATACGAAACAACTCTTCCGTCCTGCATAAGCACACTTCCAAGTCCTAGGCGAGAGGCATTGCAATACACGTGGAACTCCTTACGTATATCTGGCAGAATTAGCACTGGGGCTGTAGTCAAACGTTTCTTTAACTCCTGAAAACTTGCTTCACATTCTTCTGTCCATTTAAATTTGGTATCCTTCTTCAATAACTCCGTCATTGGCTTCGCAATCTTGGAAAAATCCTCAATGAATCTCCGATAGTATCCTGCGAGTCCAAGAAAACTGCGGATCTCGCTAACTAAAGTGGGTGCCAACCATTCAGTGACTGACTGAACCTTGGTAGGATCTACTGCTACACCTTCTCCTGATATAACATGTCCAAGGAATCCAACTTCCTTCAGCCAAAACTCGCATTTGCTGAACTTGGCATACAACTGATGTTCCCTGAGTTTCTCGAGAACTAAGCGCAAATGCTCTTTGTGCTCCTCCTCATTCTTTGAATATACCATTATATCATCAATGAACACCAGAACGAACTTATCCAAATATTCCATGAACACTTTGTTCATCATACTCATGAAGTAGGCAGGGGCGTTAGTTAATCCAAATGACATGATCGTATATTCATACAACCCGTACCGTGTGGTGAATGCTGTCTTTGGTATGTCCTTCTCTCATATCTTCAGCTGGTGATATCCTGATCGCAGATCGATCTTCGAAAACACCTTAGCTCCTTGCAACTAATCGAACAGATCATTGATCATCGGCAGTGGGTACTTGTTCTTGATCGTCACTTCATTCAAGGCTCGATAATCAACAACCATTCTTAGAGACTTATCCTTCTTCTCTACCAAAAGCACTGGGGCTCCCCATGGTGATGAGCTCCGCCAAATGTATCCTTTCTCCAATAACTCCTTGATTTGTTTCTTAATCTCCTCCAGATCATTTGCGGGCATCCGGTATGGTCTCTTCGATATGGGCCCGGTGCCTGGCAATAGCTCTATCAAAAACTCGATGTCTTGATCCGGTGGCATGCCTGGTAATTCTTCTGGAAAAACATCTGGGTAATCCTTCACTACTTGCACTTCCTCCTGAACAACTCCCGTGAGGGTATTCACTTGGCTACTTCTTGGCACATGTCTAGATACATACTTAATCCTTTTTCCCTCCGGGGTGGTGAGACAAATTGACTTACTAACACAGTCAATGCTTCCTCCATACTTTGAAATCCAGCCCATGCCTAATATCACATCCAATCTTTGTGACTCCAAGATTATTAGGTCGGATGGAAAAACATGACTACCAATGGTTAAGGGTATCTGGTCGCACCATCGACTAGCCATATACTCTGCTCTAGGTGAACTTACTAACAGATGGGTCCTAAGGGTTTGGGTTGGTAGTTTAAACTTATCCACAAATTTCCTTGATATGTATGAATGCGATGCACTGGTATCAAAAAGAACAAGGGCGGTAAAAGACTTAACCAAAAACTTACCAATAACCGCATATGGCTGCTCTTCAGCCTCCTCCACATTGACGTGGTTCACTTGTCCTTTGTTGAATGGATTGGGCTTCTTTCCAGCGCTCCCATTTCCATTTCCATTCTTCGCTTCAGGGCACTCCGTGGCATAGTGTCCAGTCTTCCCGCACTTGAAACAAGTAACGTGGCTTAGGTCTCTCTTGGCGGGTGTGGCTGGATTGGGGCGGTTCTGATTGTTGCTTGCTCCATTCCCATTCCCATTCCTTGGGCCTGTATGATTATGGTTACTTCCTCCATCGTGGGTGTGGCCTCCATGGTTATAAACAAGTCCTCCCGAGTTCGGGGTTAGGAGAGGCTTCTGTTGAGCTCCTGAATTATACCTTCCTTGTCCATACTTCCTTTTATGGCTATCAATCTGTTGCTGCTTCCCTTCAATCATAAGAGCCTTATCTACCAACTCCTGGTAGTTGTTGAATGTTGCCATCATCAACTACATGATCTTCTCATCATTCAGCCCTTCCATAAACTTCTCCTGCTTTGCCGCATCTGTGGCCACATCATCAGGGGCATAGCGAGATAACTTGCTAAACTCATCCGCGTACTGAGCCACAGTACGGTTCCCCTGGCGTAAGTTAAGAAACTCACGCTTCTTCATACTCATAGCTCCAGTTGAGAAATGGGCTATACGGAAAGCTTGCTGAAACTGATCCCATGTCACCGTGGCTATAGGGTAGGTGACAGTGTAATTCTCCCATCATGAGGCTGCTGGTCCATCCAACCGATGCGCGGAAAAATGCACCTTCTCAGCATCGGTACATCCTGCAGTGGTTAACTCCCTTCCAATCCTGCGGAGCCAATCATCTGCTACTATGGGCTCGGTGCTACTAGAAAACACCGGCGGCTGCAACCTCAGAAAACGGGCTAAGTTGTCAACTGGTGGTGGTGGTGGATTATTGGTGTTGTTATTGTTGTTGCCTTGGTTCTAAACTAATAACTGTGTCAGGGTATTCTGCTGCTGGATCAACTGAGTGAGCTCCGGTGGGAAAGTAAATCCGGGGTCACGTCTCGGAGGCATCTGATGGGTTTTAGAGGGAAGAGATCAGAACTAGAAAAGGGGTCTAATGAGAAGGCACTACCCATATGCACATGAGACAAACACAAACATTTCACTCAATCAATCAAGCAAGGGCATACAATTGATCTAACTATCATTTACAAAAGTGCTCGAACTACACTACTACTGATGTGGTGGTATACTAGAAATATTCTTCGGTTGAAGACTCCATGATGTCTGCTCTAGCTTCGTCTTCATATTCATCATCGCTATTGTCGGGGTCTGAGTCGGTGTCGTCAATGATAATGTAGTCCTTCGGGCGAATTTCCTTGGGTTCTTCGTCTTCTCCTCCTGGTGCGGGGTCTCCCAGGAATACTCCTAACTTTCTTTCCAGATCGTCATTCTTCTCCAGTAGTACAATGATTTCCTCCTCATAATCTTCACGTGTAGCCTTGAGTTCTTCCTCCAATTCCATGATCCTAGTCATTGCCTTCTTCAGATATATCATTCCTGCGCACATCTAGTTCTTCTAGCGACGAATGTGTTGGTTTAACTCCTGGATGAAAGCTGCAATTGATCTATCCTTCCTGGTGCTGATCATCTCCCATTGCTCATCTCGGCAACCACAAATCTGATAGATAGTATCCTTAAGCTCCTCATGATAAACTTCTCCAATGCGTCCCATGGTGATGTGAGCTGCCATACTCTTTCCTAGACTCCAGGTTGGTGCATCGGAGGAAAATTCTATGGGCTTAGTGACTGGTGTGAATGTCCTTCCTGCAACTTGAACTTGAATCATCCATCGTTCCTCTTCTGGCAGGGTGGCGTTGTATGTCCCAGTGAAGCTTGGTATTCCAATGTTCAGGTACCTAGTGGCTTCCTTCAAGTGTCGTCCAAAAGGTGCTTCTTCATCTGGTTGTGCAAACTTGTTCCTTGAGCCCGCCATCCTAAAGAGTAGAAAATGGAGAGGAGTCAGAAATGAGGATAGAATAGTGATCTAGGGCTTTAGCTTAGTGGTCGTGTCCTACACTCAGCGTGTGCTCTGATACCATCTTGTAGCGACCCGACCTCAAACGGCCAAGTCTCTGTGCTTCAGTGTCATCCCTGGATCGGTAATGCTGACACACACAGTACTCGAGGATTTATAATAGAGTAGCAATCACACACTTATTACATCGAATATCTCAAAAGAGAACTTATTACAGTAAATATGGCTTAAGGCCATCTAATATAATAACAGCAGAAGGCTTGGAAGATAAAGTGAGTCCATCAACTCCAACGGCATAGC
This sequence comes from Triticum urartu, assembly GCF_056163025.1. Lineage (NCBI taxonomy): Eukaryota > Viridiplantae > Streptophyta > Magnoliopsida > Poales > Poaceae > Triticum > Triticum urartu. Next base: position 70,031,460 of record NC_141874.1, read on the forward strand.
TGAGCTGCACGGCATCGACCTAACGAACCTTACTCCTCGTCTGAAAATTCTGCAACATGATACGTTGCAGCCCGAAAACGGGTCAGCACATGGAATATGCTGGCAATATAACATAGTAGAGCAAGAACAAAATAATGCTATCACTACATGCATATTTGGCTGGTGGAAAGCTCTATGGTTACAGTTTTTGCGAAAAGCCAATTTTCCCCCTCAACAAAGGAATAGATTTTATTTAACTATCATGGTAGTTGAAACATCATTGAGAAGGTTCCTCCAACTCAATCCCAATTAAAGTAATTAACAACCCAACAATATTAATTAAGAGTGATGAGATACATAGGATACTCCAAGTACTAGATACTCAAGATTTCCATAACCGGGGACATGGCTAACCATGATTAGTTTATACACTCTACAGAGGTTTGCACACTTTTCCCCACAAGACCCGATCTCCTCCGTTCGATTTCTCGCACTACATGGTGTTTGAGAAACGGATGACCGAGACACGGTCTTTCAGAAGCATTAACCCCTTACTCCGGGCAGACCATACCAAACCTACATCCCACTACCTACTGATCCACCTCTTCGGGAGCTTCACACAACTTACTCAACTATGCTAGAGCCCATAATAGCTTGTGGCTGCACACGGAAGTTTCTAGCATGAAAATATCTCAGTTCCCTTTGAGCCTGGGTGGCGGACCATAGGATTATCACATGGGTACTCCGGGATATCCTAGGACAACACTGGATTCCCCAGGTGCCCAACAAACAATCCACCCAGGTGTGTATTCAAGTTGACACCTTAAGTTAAACCATTAATTAACAATCTCACATCTGTCATGGATTTCACTCACCCAAACCACATCTACGAGCATAGCATAGCAATATAAGCAATATGTAGAAGTAACTCCCAAGGGTTTGAATATAACAGGGCACTAGGTTCTACCTCATCAACTACTTCCCAACCCACATGTTAATCACATCCTAACCATGCAATGTTTGACGATTGGAACTAATGCATAAAAACTGGGTGATAAAGGGGTATGATCAAAGTGTTACTTGCCTTGCTGACGATCCGCAAAACCTAGGGACTCGTAGTAGCACGCTTCGCACTCCGGGTGTTCTATCGCAAACAAACAAAAGCATACATAAGCAATCAAGCAAAGATGCACGGGAAAAACTCAAATAAGAAGAATTGACCAGAAAGTTCAACTTAAGAACTCCGGTTTGCGAAAAGAATCAAATCAAACGGAGCAACGAAACTCAAACTGTGAAAGAAACGAGATCCGTTTGCTAATCTGGACTATGGTCAAATTTTACAGTAGAAAAAACTTGTTCAAGTTGCATAAACAGAAAGAGGGTCTCGAGACGAAGATCTAGGCACTTGAATCGCCTGATTCTGACAAACGAGCGAAAAGATAAACTAAAAAAATCAGATCAAAAATCGCGATCGAAAATAATCGTGGAAAAATCCGAGAAATAGAAAACTGACGAACAGGCAAACGAACGAACGTTCGTTGTCTGTAACTATCGAGCGAAAACAGTTCGTTAAAACGAACATACGGATGAACATCCGCTAAGTAGATGAACCGGGAAGAAAAACGGCGAACCGATCTAAAAAAACGAACTAGGGTTTTTCTTTTCTAAAAAAACCGAAGCGGTTTTAAAAAAAACCGGTGGCGGCAAACAGCGGTGGTACCTCCGGCGAAGCTCCGGCGAGGCGGGGCTGCGGCGGCGAGGCGACGGCGGCGCGGCGCGGCGAGAGACGGCGGCGGCGGCAGAGGCGGCGGGGCGGCTGCGGTGGCGGGGCTGCAGGCGGCGGGGTGGGTGGTGGTGGCGGAGCTCGGGGGGTATTTAAGAGGGGGGGCGGCTTGGAGGAGGGGCCTAGGCGGCGGCGAGGCAAGTCCCGGCCGGAATCCTCGTCCGAGGCGGCGGTGGCTCGGTCTCCTGGAAGGAGACGGCGGCACGGGGGAGTGGGCCGGTGGCTGGGCTTCGGACCGGTTAGCCACTGCGCATTTTTTTTAAAAATCCGCCGAAACTAAAAAAATCCCAGAAAATAAAATAAAATTCTAAAAATGCCAAAACAAATTTTCACCGTCTAAATAAAATATATAGAACGAGATGAACATTTTCTTGGCCCTAAAATGCAACTTTGAAAAACGTGCAATTTCTCTAATGCAAATAAAATTGCAATACAATCCAAATAAAATCAAATATTTGATTTTAATATTTTCCTCCAATATTTCATTTATTTTGGAGAAGTTATATTATCTCCTCTCATATATTTTAATATGAAATATTTTAGGAGAGAAAAATAATTAAAACCAAAATCCTTGTTTCAGTATTTGATAAAACTCAAATACGAAAACTGGGAAATCCCCAACTCTCTCCGAGGGTCCTTGAGTTGCTTAGGATTTCAAGGATAGAGTAACGAAAATGCAATAAAATATGATATGCATGAATGATTTATGTATAACATTCGAAATTGAAAATTTGGGATGTTACGGAAGACCACTTCCAGTGTGATTGAGCCCGTGCAACAGGCCTCTGCACCTGGTATGACACCTTTGAAGGTGGTTTTTGTGGGTTTGATCCTCAAGGGGTCTATACCCATTTTGTGCACCGTATCCTGATAAAGCAGGTTCAGGCTGCTACCACCGTCCATAAGGACTTGAGTGCGGTGGAATCCGTCAATGATAGGATCAAGGACCAATGCGGCAGAACCACCATGACGGTTACTAGTGGGGTGGTCCCTGCGATCAAAAGTGATCGGACATGAAGACCATGGGTTGAACTTTGGGGCAATTGGCTCCATCGCGTAGACGTCCCTGATTGCACGCTTCCGTTCCCGCTTGGGGATATGGATTGCGTATATCATGTTCACCGTTTTCACTTCGGGAGGAGTTTTCTTCTGTCCTCCTATGTTCAGCGGCCGGGGCTCCTCCTCGTCGTCGCTATGCAGCCCCTTTTCCTTGCTTTCGGCATTCAACTTGCTGGCCTGTTTGAACACCCAACATCCTCTGTTGGTGTGGTTGGCTGGCTTATCGGGGGTGCCATGAATTTGACACAAGCGGTCGAGTATGCGGTCCGAACTGGACGGGCCCAGATTGCTTCTTTTGAACGGTTTTTTCCGCTGACCGTTTTTAGAGCCACTGAATCCAGCACTGACTGCCGTGTCTTCGGCATTATCGTTGTTGTTGCGGCGCTTGTATCTGTCGCGACGTGGCTTGCCGTTGCTGTCTCTAGCCTCTGATGTGCCAGGGTTGCTTGCTGTGTTGTTGCTACGGGCCAACCAGCTATCCTCGCCCACGCAGAAGCGGGTCATGAGTGTTGTGAGGGCTGCCATGGACTTTGGCTTCTCTTGGCCGAGATTTCTGGCGAGCCACTCGTCACGGATGTTATGCTTAAAGGCCGCTAGGGCTTCGGCATTCGGACAGTCCATAATTTGGTTCTTTTTGGTTAGGAACCGAGTCCAAAATTTCCTGGCTGACTCTCCGGGTTGTTGGGTTATGTGACTTAAATCATCAGCATCCGGTGGTCGCACATAAGTGCCCTAGAAGTTGTCCAGCAATGCGTTTGCCAGGTTCTCCCAACTTCCGATGGAGTTTGCTGGCAAGCTATTTAGCCAATGTCGAGCTGGTCCTTTGAGTTTTAACAGGAGGTACTTGATGGCGTGTAGATCATCCCCGCGGGCCATGTGAATGTGGAGGAAGAAATCCTCTATCCATACCGCGGGGTCAGTAGTACCATTGTATGATTCAATGTTCACGGGTTTAAACCCTTCTGGGAATTCATGATCCATTACTTCATCAGTGAAGCATAGGGGGTGTGCGGCGCCTCTATGCCGGGCTATGTCATGACGCAGTTCGTACGAGTCTTGTCTGCTGTGTTCGGACCGACCGGATTTGCTTTTGGTATATCCGGCATGACGGTCGTCGTCATGTGTTGGGGGGCGCTGAGGGAGTCCTGGATTAGGGGGTGTTCGGGTAACCGGACTATACCTTCAGCCGGACTCCATGACTATGAAGATACAAGATTGAAGACTTCGTCCCGTGTCCGGATGGGACTTTCCTTGGCGTGGAAGGCAAGCTTGGCGATGCGGATATTCAAGATCTCCTACCATTGTAACCGACTTTGTGTAACCCTAATCCTCTCCGGTGTCTATATAAACCAGAGGGTTTTAGTCTGTAGGACAACTTCATCATACAACAATCATACCATAGGCTAGCTTCTAAGGTTTAGCCTCCTTGATCTCATGGTAGATCTACTCTTGTACTACCCATATCATCAATATTAATCAAGCAGGACGTAGGGTTTTACCTCCATCAAGAGGGCCCGAACCTGGGTAAAACATTGCGTCCCTTGTCTCCTTTTACCATCCGCCTAGACGCATAGTTCGGGACCCCCTACCCGAGATCCGCCGGTTTTGACACCGACATTGGTGCTTTCATTGAGAGTTCCTCTGTGTCGTCGCTTTTAGGCCCGATGGCTCCTTCGATCATCAACAACGATGCAGTCCAGGGTGAGACTTTTCTCCCTGGACAGATCTTCGTCTTCGGCGGCTTCGCACTGCGGGCCAATTCGCTTGGCCACCTTGAGCAGATCGAAAGCTACGCCCCTGGCCATCAGGTCAGGTTTGGAAGCCTAAACTACATGGCTGACCTCCGCGGGGACTTGATCTTCGATGGATTCGAGCCACAACCAAGCGCGCCGCACTGTCTCGATGGGCATGATATAGCTCTGCCGCCGAATAGCGCTTTGGAGGCCGCACACGCATCGGTTCCGACCATTGATTCAGAGCCTACTGCACTGATCGAGGATCAGCGGTTGGACGCTGCCTCAGGGGCTGCGATCTCAGAGGCGATCGAGCCAGCCCCGCACTCCGCATGGCCCGTGACTCCGAGGATCCGGATTCCTCTGCGAACTCCGAGCCCCCCGCGCCCCTGCCGATCGAATCTGATTGGGCGCCGATAATGGAGTTCACTACCGCGGACATCTTTCAGCACTCGCCCTTCGGCGACATCCTAAATTCTCTAAAGTCTCTCTCTTTATCAGGAGAGCCCTCGCCGGACTACGGTCAGCCAGGTTGGGATACGGACGATGAAGAAATTCAAAACCCACCCACCACCCACTTCGTAGCCACTGTCGACGACTTAACCGACATGATTAACTTCGACTCCGAAGACATCGACGGCATGGACGACGATGCAGGAGACGAACAAGAACCAGCACCTGTAGGGCGCTGGAAGGCCACCTCGTCATATGACATATACATGGTGGACACTCCAAAGGAAGGAGATGGCGATGGAACAGCGGGGGACGATACCTCTAAGAAACAGCCCAAGCGCCAGCGTCAGCGGCGCCGCTCTAAATCCCGCCAAAGCAAAAACGGTGATTCCGGCACGGGAGATAATACTACTCCGAATAGCGCCGAAGAACACCCCCTCCGGCAAGATTCAGCATAGGAGGACAGAGAAGCCAGCCCTCATGAGAGGGCGGCGGACAAAGAGGTTGAGGACGATAATTATATGCCTCCCTCCGAAGACGAGGCAAGCCTCGATGACGACGAGTTCGTCGTGCCAGAGGATCTCACCGAACAAGAGCGTTTTAAACGCAGGCTTATGGCCACGGCAAGTAGCCTCAAGAAAAAGCAGCAACAGCTTAGAGCTGATCAGGATTTGCTAGCTGACAGATGGACTGAAGTCCTTGCGGCCGAAGAGCATGAACTCGAACGCCCCTCCAAGAGTTACCCAAAGCGCAGGCTGCTACCCCGACTAGAGGAGGAAGCACCTACGTCACCATCGCATGACATGGCTGACCGGCCACCTCGTGGCCGCGACAGAGAGGCCTCTCAGCCCTCCACTCAAGCCATGCCCCGGCGCCGCGTCAAGCATACTAAGGCACGGGAGAATGCACCCGACCTGCATGACATACTGGAGGACAAGGCAAGGCAAACAAGATCGATCTACGGATCGCGCAGGCGCCCACGGCACGTGACGGTGATCGTCACACTGGATGCAATGAATCCGGCCGGGCCAAACTCAACAGACAAAGCTCCTTCGAGCTGCGTCTTGATATAGCCCAATACAGAGGCGCCGCCCACCCACTTTTCTTCACAGATGAAGTAATGGATCATAAAATCCCCGAGGGCTTCACACCCGTAAACATCGAATCGTATGATGGCACAACAGATCCTGCGGTATGGATCGAGGATTATCTCCTTCATATCCACATGGCCCGCGGTGATGATCTACACGCCATCAAATACCTCCCACTCAAACTTAAGGGACCGGCCCGGCATTGGCTTAACAGCTTGCCAGCAGACTCAATCGGTTCTTGGGAGGACCTGGAAGCCGCATTCCGTGACAACTTCCAGGGCACTTATGTGCGACCACCAGACGCCGATGACCTAAGCCACATAATTCAGCAGCCAGAGGAATCAGCCAGGCAATTCTGGACACGGTTCCTAACAAAGAAAAACAAGATAGTCGACTGTCCAGACGCAGAGGCCTTAGAGGCCTTCAAGCATAATATCCGTGACGAGTGGCTTGCCCGGCACCTGGGACAGGAAAAGCCGAAATCTATGGCAGCCCTCACGACACTCATGACCCGCTTTTGCGTGGGAGAAGACAGCTGGCTAGCTTGCAGCAACAACTTAACCAAGAACCCTGGTAATTCGAATACCAAGGACAAAAGTGATAGGTCGTGTCGGAACAAACAAAAGCGCCGCGTTAACAGTGACACCAACGAGGATACGGCAGTTAATGCCGGATTCCGAGGCTACAAATCCGGTCAACAGAAAAAGCCATTCAAAAGAAATACTCAGGGCCCGTCCAGGTTGGACCGAATACTCGACCTCTTGTGCCAGATACACGGCACCCCCGAAAAGCCAGCCAATCACACCAACAGGGATTGTTGGGTGTTCAAGCAGGCAGGCAAGTTAAGAGACGAAAACAAAGACAAGGGGCTGTATAGCGACGACGAGGAGGAGCCCAGGCCGCCGAACAACAGTGGACAGAAGGGATTTCCCCCGCAAGTGCGGACGGTGAACATGATATATGCAACCCACATCCCCAAGAGGGAGCGGAAGCATGCGTTACGGGACGTATATGCGATGGAGCCAGTCGCCCCAAAGTTCAACCCATGGTCCTCCTGCCCGATCACCTTTGATCGAAGAGACCACCCCACTAGCATCCGTCACGGCGGCTTCGCCACATTGGTTCTAGACCCAATCATTGATGGATTTCATCTCACAAGAGTCCTCATGGACGGCGGCAGCAGCCTGAACCTGCTTTACCAGGATACAGTGCAAAAAATGGGCATAGATCCCTCGAGGATCAAGCCCACCAAAACGACCTTTAAAGGAGTCATACCAGGTGTAGAAGCCAACTGTACAGGCTCAGTTACACTGGAAGTGGTCTTCGGATCTCCGGATAACTTCCGAAGCGAGGAGTTAATCTTCGACATAGTCCCGTTCCGTAGTGGCTATCACGCACTGCTCGGGCGAACCGCATTCGCAAAATTCAACGCGGTACCACACTATGCATACCTTAAGCTCAAGATGCCAGGCCCTAGAGGAGTAATCACGATCAATGGCAACACTGAGCGCTCCCTCCGAACGGAGGAGCACATGGCAGTGCTCGCAGCAGAAGTACAAAGCAGCCTCTCTAGGCAGTTCTCCAGTTCGGCCTTCAAAAAGCCGGACACTGTCAAGCGCGCCCGGAGTACCCTACAACAAGACCGCCTGGCACGTTCTGAGCTAGCGTAGCAATGCGGCCCCAACCCTAGCCCTCGCGATATAGCGAAACCAGTGCTTCGCGTACATAACTACGCTCTTGAAATACCATGGGCACAGGGGAAGGGGCACTATCACGGCACGCCCGAAATACGGCTTAAACGGCACCAGGGGCTGCCGGATTCCTTTTTTTCTTCTTCTTTTTTCTCTTACTCTCAGGACTCCATACTTCGGACGACCCGTTCGGCAATTCAACTGCCGCACAAATGATGCAAGATCCAGGAAAGCAGACAAGCCACGCCGCATTATGGAACTCCCAGGTGGTCTCTATTGCGAGCAGTATACCTGTTTTTTAATACAATTCCGCGGCCTGCCCCTGGCCAGGACATGTTAAATAGTCCAATTTCTTTTGCTTATTGCACTATTTGTATCGTTCCGCCTTCATAGCAGCCTTTCTATAAACAATGCATAGCTCTTTGTCTATTTTTTGCATTATCCTATTTTTATATATATGTTTATTAATAACATATTGCATCCGTACACTGTGGTACGGCAAAAATACGCCAGGGGCTTCAGTACCCATCAATATGGCGTGAGAAGTCCGTACACTTTCACAAGTCCGGCACCCCGAACTTATAGCACTATATGCATCGGCTCTGAATCATGATTTGGGTCAATAGTTGGGTTTGCCCGGCTCCTATATTTTGGTGTCTTACGTTCCGCTATATCGGCTAAGGTAGCACTAGGAGAACTACTGCGATTGTGCCCCAGTTGAGCTGGGCTGAGCACCTCAGTAGAGAAAGCTAAAACCGACTGTCATGATGAGGCGAGAGACCGGTCGCTGTTCGAGAGGTTTTTCGAGTCCTTAAAGACTTATGCCGCTTCGAGCGAGGAACCGGCTTTTTCCGGCCAAGGCGTGGATAGCGCCCCGAACTCGGTCTTCCGAATACTAGGGGCTTCGCCGAAATTTAAAATTATAGAGTTCTATGGCTAAGTGAGAGTGTTCAAGCATTATAGTCCGATTGCCTTGTTCGTTGTGCTGTGCGCCTCCCTCGACGGACCCAATCATGGGAAAAAGAGCGGTCAGGTTTATCCCGAACACCCCAGCACTAGTGGCATGGGGGCAGAAGCCGACGACTGGCCATCTCTCAATTTTTTGATAAACGGCCGCACAGAAAGTAATATTTTCAATTCAACAAGCATTGCTTAGCGCATATGAACAAGTTTTCAGCGCACAGGATAACACGAGCGAGTTCATTCAAAAATTACATCCTTGGTACATTCATCCGCCATAAGGCGGGCACCAGCCAGAACATCCTTGTAATAGTTCTCGGGCTTGCGATGCTCCTTCCCGGCGGCGGCTCGTCCCTCACAAGCTTCTCACCGTCCAGCTTACCCCAGTGCACCTTTGCACGGGCAAGGGCCCTACGGGCACCTTCGATGCAGATGGAATTCTTGATGACCTCGAGCCTTGGACAAGCCTCCACCAGCCGCCGCACCAGTCCGAAGTAGCTCCCAGGCAGGGCCTCTCCAGGCCACAGCCGAACTACGAAGCCCTTCAGGGCCTGTTCGGCCGCCTTGTGGAGCTCGACCAGCTGCTTCAGCTGGTCGCTCAAGGACACAGGGTGTCCGGCCTCAGTGTACTAAGACCAGAACACCTTCTCCGTCGAGCTGCCTTCCTCGGCTCGGTAGAATGCGGTGGCATCGGATACGCTGCGGGGAAGATCTGCAAATGCCCTTGGAGAGCTCCGGATTCGGGTAAGTAACAAGTAGTTTACTTTTATATGTCTGCTTTGCATAGAGAATGCCTTACCCGCCGCTATCTTTTTCACCGCATCCAATTCCTGGAGGGCCTTCTGGGCTTTGGCCTTGGCAGATTTGGCAGTTTTAAGGGCCGCAGCAAGCTCGGACGCTCGCATCTTCGAGTCGAGCTCCAAACTCTCATGTTTTTTCATGAGAGCCTGAAGCTCTTGTTGCACCTCGCCGACCTGCGCCTCAAATTTCTCCCGCTCGGTGTGCTCCGTGGCCGCTTTCTTCTCGGCCTCGGACAGCGCCTGCTTGAGGGTCGCCACCTCAGTTGTGGCCCCTACAATAAGCAGTGTACTCCTGTCATTTTTTGCAATTGCGTCTTCTTATAGGCATTTTTTTCTTCTATAAGGTATCTCTTACCTTCTTTCTCCTCGAGCTGCCGTTTGGCAAGGCCGAGCTCTTGCTCGGTCCTCTCGAGGCCCTGCTTCAGGGCACCGACCTCCGCAGTCAGTGCGGCGGTGGCCAGTAGCGAAGCCTGCATACGTATATTGACTCCATTTAGTTAGACTCCTGTGATATTTAATAGATCCTCTATTCAGCTTTTCTTTCCGAACGCCAAATAGAGCATCAGGGGCTACTGTCTATGCGGTAATATTTTTACATATTTTTTACTTACCTCGAAGCCTGTTAGAAGGCTAGCACAAGCTTCAGTCAGTCCGCTTTTGGCGGACCGAACCTTCTGGACCACCGTACTCATGATGGTACGGTGCTCCTTGTCGATGGAGGCGCCCTTAAGCACCTCCAGCAGATTGTTCGGCGCCTCCGGTTGGACGGAGGACGCACGCTCAGGAGGCTTGCTCCTCTTGGCAGGAGTTCGCCTGCTGCGGTCCGGAACTGTTGATGATTCCGCCGCGGTGTCCGGCTTAAAGCCGGACATGGAACCCTGGGGGGTCTTGTCCCCTTTACTCCTGGAGTCCGGGAGGTCGCCTCGCGGTTCCTCCTGGACCACCTCCTCCTGCCCCGGAGCTTGTCGCGACGCCACTTCAGCGTCATCCGCAGCACAGGGGGAGGGAGCAGGCGGAACTGAATTCACGTCCGATGAATCCAGGGAGCCGCTCGACGACTCATCGAGCCCGTCCTTGGGCGAGCTGCATGATTATATTCGACATTAGGGAAAGCTGTGCAACAAAAGGAATATCATGAGTTACTCTGGTATCCGAACACTTACGATTTTGCCGGACGCTTGGCCCTGTCCGGCCACTCCTCTTCGTCCTCGTCGGCGTCGGGGGCGTAGTCCGGCGGAGGGGTTTTCCTCTTCTTGGACCCCTCGGCCTCCCCTACTAGGGCGGCCCTCATCTTCTTTCCTCCCCCCGCTGGAGGGGGAGAGGTTTCTTCTTCCTCCTCCTCGTCTTCACGGGAGGAGTGCGTCTCAGACTCGTCGGATGACGAGTCTGACACCACCATATGCCGGGAACTCTTTCGAGTCCCCATGGCCTTCTTCTTCTTGGCCTTCTTCTCCGGCACCACATAAGGTGCCGGAACCAGCAGCTTCACTAGGAGAGCAGGGGCTGGGTCTTCGGGCAAGGGAGCCGGACAGTTAATCAGTCCGGACTTCGCCTGCCAAGCCTGTCAAAGGTGAGGGAGTTTAGATCCCGCATAGAGTCAAACTATGAAAAAACTTAACATCCTGTAAAAGATGAAAATATCTTACCTCGCCAGCAGGACGCTGTGAGCTGAATCCGCGGTCTTCGAAGGCGGATGTGGGAGCCTCGGCACCTTTGGTTAGCCCCTTCCAGGCATCTTCGTACGTCGTGTCGAAGAGCCTGTTCAGAGTTCGGTGCTACGCCGGGTTGAACTCCCACAAATTGAAGTCCCGTTCTTGACACGGAAGGATCTGGCGGACGAGCATGACCTGGACTACGTTGACAAGCTTGATCTGCTTGTTCACCAGGGACTGGATGCATTTTTGCAGTCCGGTCACCTCTTCTTCGTCGCCCCATGACAAGCCCGTCTCCTTCCAGGATGTGAGCCGCGTAGGGGGTCCGGATCGGAATTTAGGGGCTGCGATCCACTTCGGATCGCGTGGCTCAATGATGTAAAACCACCCTGACTGCCACCCCTTCAAGGTCTCCACAAAGGAGCCCTCGAGCCATAGGACGTTGGCTATTTTTCCCGCCATGGCACCTCCGCACTCCGCCTGGTTGCCGCGCACCACCTTTGGCTTGACATTGAAGGTCTTGAGCCAGAGGCCGAAATGGGGGCGGACACAGAGGAAAGCCTCGCACACGACGATAAACACCAAGATATTGAGGATGAAGTTCGGGGCCAGATCGTGGAAATCTAGGCCATAGTAGAACATGAGCCCGTGGACAAATGGGTGGAGAGGAAAACCCATTCCGCGGAGGAAGTGGGGAAGAAATACTACCCTCTCATGGGGCCTTGGGGTGGGGAGAAGCTGCCCCTCCTCAGGAAGCCGGTGCGCGATGTCTTTGGACAAGTATCCGGCCTTCCTTAGCCTTTTGACATGGCCCTCCGTGACGAAGGAGACCATCCACTTGCCTCCCGCTCCGGACATTGTTGGAGAAGGTTGAGGTAGGAAGTGCGGGCTTGGGCGCTGGAGCTCGGGTCCGCAGAAGATGGATAGGAAAAGGAGGAAGAAGGCGTAGGTAAAAAGGTGGATCCTTATCCCCTTATATGGGCGGATGCGACTATGCGTCCCCACCAGCCTAGTAAAACTCGCTTGCCTCTCAAGCGCCGTGATAAATGGCGCGGTTGGGTTACCCACGTCCGTATTGATGAGAATCCCATAAATGGGGGACACGATCTCTGCTTTGACAAGACGTGCCAAGGAAACCGCCTCGCAAAACACGCTGAGGTGGAAAAGTGAAAACGATTCGAATAAAGGCTTGGCCGTAGTGTGGTGTCACGCTGCGGAATATGTCAGCAGATTAGATTTGTGTTAATATTATTCTCTCTGTGGCAATAGGTGGAAACATATTTTGCAGAGCCAGACACTACTCTTGGTGTTTACAAACTTTTATGAAGAATTTGGAGGAGGAACCCGCCTTGCATGCCGAAGACAATCTGCGCGCCGGACTCGTCGTCATTGAAGCCTGGTTCAAGGGCTACTGAAGGAGTCCTGGATTAGGGGGTGTTCGGGTAGCCGGACTATACCTTCAGCCGGACTCCAGGACTATGAAGATACAAGATTGAAGACTTCGTCCGTGTCCGGATGGGACTTTCCTTGGCGTGGAAGGCAAGCTTGGCGATGCGGATATTCAAGATCTCCTACCATTGTAACCGACTTTGTGTAACCCTAATCCTCTCCGGTGTCTATATAAACTGGAGGGTTTTAGTCCGTAGGACAACTTCATCATACAACAATCATACCATAGGCTAGCTTCTAGGGTTTAGCCTCCTTGATCTCGTGGTAGATCTACTCTTGTACTACCCATATCATCAATACTAATCAAGCAGGACGTAGGGTTTTACCTCCATCAAGAGGGCCCGAACCTGGGTAAAACATTGTGTCCCTTGTCTCCTGTTACCATCCGCCTAGACGCACAGTTCGGGACCCCCTACCCGAGATCCGCCGGTTTTGACACCGACAGGCGCCCTCGTGATCCGAAGATTGATCTTTTGTGTCCTGCTTTGTTTTCCAATACATCTCGCAGGTCCTATGTGTTACCCCAGGGCTTGCTGTTTTTGTTTGACTGGCGACGGGGTGCGGGTTGGACTTCGGGCTTATATGCCACTTTGTCCCAGCCACAAGGTGGCCGGTCTGCCGCATCATACGCTGGAAGCGCACGCCTTAATGCTTCCTCTTCGAGTTGGGGTAGCAACCTGCGCTTTGGGAAACTTTTGATTGGGCACTCGAGTTCGTGTTCCTCGGCTGCCAGGACCTCGGTCCATCTATCTGCTAGCAGATCTTGCTCAGCTTGAAGCTGTTGTTGATTTTTCTTCAGGCTTTTTGCTGTGGCAATAAACCGGCGCTTGAAGCGCTCCTGTTCGACGGGATCCTCAGGCACGATAAATTCTTCGTTGCCAAGGCTCACCTCATCTTCGGAGAGAGGCGTGTAATTGTCATCCTATGATTCTCCGTCTACTGCATGTTCCTTAGGGCTGGCTTGCCCATCCTCCTGCTCAAAGCCTGGCTGGAGGGGATTGTCTTTGTCTTCGGCACTATTTGCGGCGTTATTGTCTCCTGTGCCGGTATCGCTGTTTTTGCTATGGCGAGGCTTAGGGCAGCGCCGATGATGCCGGTTCTTGGATCTCTTGTGGGGGGATTATCCTCTGTTGCCTTATTGCCATCGCTTTCGTTGGGGGTGTCCACCATGTATATATTATACGATGAGGTGGCAGTCCAGCGCCCTGTGGGCGGTGGTTCCTGTTCATCTCCCTCATCGTCATCCATATTGTTGATGTCTTCGGAGTCGAAGTCGAGCATGTCGGTTAGGTCGTCGACAGTGGCTACTAAGTGGTTGGTGGGTGGGGAACGAATTTCTTCACCGTCCGCTTCCCACTCGAGCCGGACATAGTTCGGCCAAGGGTCTCCTGACAAGGAGAGAGACCGTAATGAGTTTAGCACGTCTCCTAGGGGCGAGTGCTGAAAGATATCCGCGAAGGTGAACTCCATGATCGGTGCCCAACCAGATTCGATGGGCACGGACGCGAGCGGTTCGGAGTCTGTGGCTGAGGACGAATCCGAGTGTCCGGCAACACAGGTCTCATAGGAGGTGAAGTCAGTATTCGGCTCTATCGCCGCTGAGTGTGCGGCCACCATGGCAGGGTCCATCCACTCGTCCTCGGACGGCGCGATCTGTTCCGGATTGAGGGCCGGTGTAGTTACAGCTGTGATCTCCCGAACACTGTCCGGCGGCAGAGCTAAATCATGCTCATCATGACTGTGCGGCGCACCTGACATGGGTTCGAATCCGTCGAAGATCAAGTCTCCGTGGATATCGGCGGTATAGTTCAAGCTTCCAAACCTGACCTGATGGCCAGGGGCGTAGCTCTCAATCTGCTCCAGATGGCCAAGCGAGTTCGCCCGCGGTACCAAGCCGCCGAATACGAAGATCTGTCCGGGGAGGAAAACCTCACCCTGGATCACATTGTTGCCGATGATCGAAGGAGCCATCAAGCCTTGATTGTGACAGCGCAGTGGAACTCTCAATGAAAGCACCAATGTCGGTGTCAAAACCGGCGGATCTCGGGTAGGGGGTCCCGAACTGTGCGTCTAAGGCGGATGGTAACAGGAGGCGGGGGACATAATGTTTACCCAGGTTCGGGCCCTCTCGATGGAGGTAATACCCTACTTCCTGCTTGATTGATCTTGATGATATGAGTATTACAAGAGTTGATCTACCATGAGATCGGAGAGGCTAAACCCTAGAAGCTAGCCTATGGTATGATTGTTGTTGTCCTACAGACTAAACCCTCCGGTTTATATAGACACCGGAGGGGGCTAGGGTTACACAGAGTCGGTTACAACGGAGGAGATCTACATATCCGAATCGCCAAGCTTGCCTTCCACGCAAAGGAGAGTCCCGTCGGACATGGGACGAAGTCTTCAATCTTGTATCTTCATAGTCCAACAGTCCGGCCAAGGGATATAGTCCGGCTGTCCGAGGACCCCCTAATCCAGGACTCCCTCAAGGCGCGCCTACCCCCTGGGTGCGCCCCCTACCTCGTGGAAGCTTTGCGGACTTCCAGACTTGTACTCCAAGTCTCCTGGGTTGCATTTGTTCCAAGAAAGATCCTCGCGAAGGTTTCGTTCCGTTTGATATTCCTTTTCTACGAAACACTAAAATAGGCAAAAAACAAAAATTTGCATTGGGCCTTCGGATAATAGGTTAGTCCCAAAAAGAATATGAAAGTGCATATTAAAGCCCATTAAACGTCCAAAACAGATAATATAATAGCATGGAACAATCAAAAATTATAGATACGTTGGAGACGTATCACCTGCAAAGAGTCGGGTCGTCGCATGATGACATCAACTCGGGTGTGTGTACATGCCTCGTCGAGGATTTTCAACCGTTGTCCCCACATCCGCTGGCCGGTGCATGATGGACTAGCATGTCGCTCTTCTTGGCACACTATTTTCGGTCGTTTCATCGTTGGACCTGAATCGGGTTTACCTTGTGATCTTCTCATCCTCACACCCTTGGGTGTCCCATCTAAATCGGCATGTGCCGAAACCGAGGTGAGGCAGAGCGTGCCTCCTTGTCACGAGATGAACGAAATCCAATCACAAACTATCAACGCAGAGCGGTTTCATAAACTAATCACACCTAAGCATTGCACCCAGACCCAAGTGGGAAAGCAAGCGGTGACTTGGTGATTCACTTTAGTTATTTGGTAATGGGTAGCATAAAGGTTCCGTGCCTCTTTCCTAGAAATAGGAGTTATCGAACCCACGAAAGGACGTGCACTACAATAAGGTTTTTAGCAAGCTTTTGCAAGTGTAATTAATTCCAATTTTTTGTAACCGGATCATAACACCTATGAGTGTAAACAAGAGAATTAAAACATGCATGGTTATGATGACTTGATTGTACAACCATATACTTGTTGACCAAGATGATCATGATATTAATTTGTGTTCTCGAAGACACCCATCAAGGTGTGCTTGCAACAAGGTGAAGTGGGGGTGTCCAAATTACATCTTGACTGACACGCGTCCTGCATCAAGAGTCAGTTGTCCAACCGTAGGCGCTATGCGTCGCGTGGCGTTGCCTCGGTTATTAATAATAATTCAGACAAAAGCATTGGGCGTTTAATGACTACACATCATGTATCCCCAAGGATTGGCTTTACGTTACCGTACTAAACCTTTTTGTCACTGGTGTTTAGAATAGCATTCCATGTCCTCACTGCTCCTAGACATCTCCTTGACAGAAATCGTGATCCTGGGTACTTGCAGGGCCGAAGACCGATAAAAAGACAAGCGACAACTACGATGCAATTTTACTTCACACATACATGACGTTAATTCAAAGCCATTCCATCAACACCTCATACAAATACATAGGGTTGCAAGGCCATGTCTCCACCCACTGCCTTACCGAATTACTCACACGTGATGATCGGATCGCGCGCAGAAATCATTAAAGGAGACTAAATATGAATGCTTTATTAATAATATGTCTTACAATGATTGCCAAATGTAATACACGATCACAAGTATGGCTAACTTGGAGGTGGATTTTTGTGGTGATGGTGGTGGCTATGGAGATTAGATGAGAAATGACAACGGCTAGGGTTTGTGAATGGCTTCTGGTGTGCAGATGTAGCGACCAGACCTCAGACGGTCCAATCTCTGTGCTCAGGTGTCATCCCTGGATCAGTAATGCTGACACCACACAGTACTTGAAGGATTTATAATAGAGTAGCAATCACACACTTATTACATCGAGTGTCTCAAAAGAGAACTTATTACAATAAATATGGCTTAAGGCCATCTAATGACGATAACAGCGGAAGGCTTGGAAGATAAGCGAGTCCATCAACTCCAACGGCATCACTGAGTATAGAACCACGGCCTAAAACTCCTTAATCACCGTCTGAAAAGTCTGCAACATTAATGTTGCAGCCTGAAACGGGTCAGCACATGGAATATGCTGGCAAAGTAACACATAGAGAGTAATGGAATGAAACAGGCTATTCTATATGCATATTTGGCTGGTGGAAAGCTCTATGGTTACAGTTTTGCGTAAAGCCAATTTTTCGTACTGCAAAGGAATAAATTTTATTTAACTATCATGGTGGTTGTTAAACATTGAGAATGGTTGACAGCATTCTCAATCCCAATTAAGCATCATCATTAAACAAAACCCAACAAAATTAATTTTAGAGTAACATGTTGAGATTCACATGATAATCCAGGTACTAGATACTCAAGATGTCCATAACCGGGGACACGGCTAACCATGATTAGTTTATACACTCTGGACAGGTTTGCGCACTTTTCCCCACAAGACTCGATCTCCTCCGTTGGATTTCTCGCACTACATGGTGTTTGAGAAACGGATGACCGAGACATAGTCTTTCAAAAGCGCTAGCACCTTACGAACGGGTAGACCGTACCAACCTACTATTGGAAATATGACCTAGAGGCAATAATAAATTGGTTATTATTATATTTCCTTGTTCATGATAATCGTTTATTATCCATGCTAGAATTGTATTGATAGGGAACTCAGATACATGTGTGGATACATAGACAACACCATGTCCCTAGTAAGCCTCTAGTTGACTCGCTCGTTGATCAATAGATGGTTATGGTTTCCTGACCATGGACATTGGATGTCATTGATAACGGGATCACATCATTAGGAGAATGATGTGATGGACAAGACCCAATCCTAAGCCTAGCACAAGATCGTGTAGTTCGTATGCTAAAGCTTTTCTAATGTCAAGTATCATTTCCTTAGACCATGAGATTGTGCAACTCCCGGATACCGTAGGAGTGCTTTGGGTGTGCCAAACGTCACAACGTAACTGGGTGGCTATAAAGGTGCACTACGGGTATCTCCGAAAGTGTCTGTTGGGTTGGCACGAATCGAGACTGGGATTTGTCACTCCGTGTAACGGAGAGGTATCTCTGGGCCCACTCGGTAGGACATCATCATAATGTGCACAATGTGACCAAGGAGTTGATCATGGGATGATGTGTTACAGAACGAGTAAAGAGACTTGCCGGTAACGAGATTGAACAAGGTATCGGGATACCAGCGATCAAATCTCGGGCAAGTATCGTACCGATAGACGAAGGGAATTGTATACGGGATTGATTGAATCCTTGACATCGTGGTTCATCCGATGAGATCATCGTGGAGCATGTGGGAGCCAACATGGGTATCCAGATCCTACTGTTGGCTATTGACGTGAGAGTTGTCTTGGCCATGTCTGCATGACTCCCGAGCCCGTAGGGTCTACACACTTAAGGTTCAATGACGCTAGGGTTATAGGGAAAGTATGTACGCGGTTACTGAATGTTGTTCAGAGTCCCAGATGAGATCCCGGACGTCACGAGGAGTTCCGGAATGGTCCGGAGGTAAAGATTGATATATAGGAAGTATGGTTTTGGCCACCGGAAGTGTTCCGAGCATCACTGGTAGTGTACCGGGACCACCGGAGGGGTCCAGGGGTCCACCGGGAGGGGCCACGGGCCCCGGAGGCATACATGGGCCTATAGTGGGAAGGGACCAGCCCCTAGGTGGGTTGGGGCGCCTCCCACCAAGGCCCAAGGCGCCTCCAAGAGGGGAGGGGGCAAACCCTAGGGCAGATGGGCCCTAAGGCCCACCCCAGGTGCGCCTCCCCCTCTCCCCCTTGTGGCCGCCACCCTAGATGGGATCAGGGGCTGTCGCACCCCTTGGGGTGGGAACCCTAGAAGGGGCGCAGCCCCCTCCCCTCCCCCTATATATACTTGAGGTATGGGGGCTGCCCAACACACGATTTGATCTCTCTCTTGGCGCATCCCTACCTCTCTCCCTCCTCGTCTCTCGTAGTGCTTGGCGAAGCCCTGCTGGAGTCCCGCGCTCCTCCTCCACCACCACGCCGTCGTGCTGCTGCTGGACGGAGTCTTCCCCAACCTCTCCTTCTCCCCTTACTGGATCAAGGCGTGGGAGACGTCACCAGGCTGCACGTGTGTTGAACGCGGAGGCGCCGTTGTTTGGCGCTTAGATCGGAATCAACCACGATCTGAATTGCTGCGAGTACGACTCCTTCATCCGCGTTCTTGCAACGCTTCCACTTTGTGATCTACAAGGGTATGTAGATGCACTCTCCTTCCCCTCGTTGCTAGATTACTTCATAGATTGATCTTGGTGATGCGTAGAAAATTTTAAATTTCTGCTTTGATCCGCAACAGTGGCATCATGAGCTAGGTCTATGCGTAGTTTCTATGCACGAGTAGAACACAAGTTGTTGTGGGAGTCTATTTTGCCAATTTACTTGTTGTTACTAGTCTTATCTTGATTCGGTGGCATCGTAGGATGAAGCGGCCCGGACCGACCTTACACGTACGCTTATGTGAGACTGATTCCACCGACTGACATGCACTAGTTGCATAAGGTGGCCAGCGGGTGTCTGTCTCTCCCACTTTAGTCGGATTGGATTCGATGAAAAGGGTCCTTATGAAGGGTAAATATAAATTGGCATATCACGTTGTGGTTTTGGCGTAGGTAAGAAACGTTCTTGCTAGAAACCTATAGCAGCCACGTAAAACTTGCAACAACAATTAGAGGACGTCTAACTTGTTTTTGCAGCATATGCCTTGTGATGTGATATGGCCAAAAGGATGTGATGAATGATATATGTGATGTATGAGATTGATCATGTTCTTGTAATAGGAATCACGACTTGCATGTCGATGAGTATGACAACCGGCAGGAGCCATAGGAGTTGTCTTAATTTATTTATGACCTGCGTGTCAACTTAAACGTCATGTAATTACTTTACTTTATTGCTAAAGTGTTAGCCATAGTAGTAGAAGTAATAGATGATGAGACAACTTCTAGAAGACACGATGATGGAGATCATGGTGTCATGCCGGTGACAATGATGATCATGGAGCCCCAAAGATGGAGATCAAAAGGAGCAAATGATATTGGCCATATCATGTCACTATTTGATTGCATGTGATGTTTATCATGTTTTACATCTTATTTTCTTAGAATGACGGTAGCTTAAATAAGATGATCCCTCGTAATAATTTCAAGAAAGTGTTCCCCCTAACTGTGCATCGTTGCGAAGGTTCGTTGTTTTGAAGCACCACGTGATGATCGGGTGTGATAGATTCTAACGTTCGAATACAACGGGTGTAAGCCAGATTTACACACGTAATACACTTAGGTTGACTTGACGTGCCTAGCATGTACAGACATGGCCTCAGAACACAGAAGACCGAAAGGTCGAGCATGAGTCGTATAGAAGATACGATCAACATGAAGATGTTCACCGATGTTGACTAGTCCGTCTCACGTGATGATCGGACACGGCCTAGTTGACTCGGATCATGTTTCACTTAGATGACTAGAGGGATGTCTATCTGAGTGGGAGTTCATTAAATAATTTGATTAGATGAACTTAATTATCATGAACATAGTCTAAATTGTCTTTGCAAATATGTTGTAGATAAATAGCTCACGTTGTAGCTCCCTGTTTCAATACATTCCTAGAGAAAGACCAAGTTGAAAGATATTGTAAGCAATGATGCGGACTGGGTCCGTAGTCTGAGGAGTGTCCTCATTGCTACACAGAAGGTTTACGTCTTTGATGCACCGCTCGATGTGCAAACCCCTACAACATCGTCTGTGGATGTTGTGAACACCTGACAAACACATCCTGATGACTACTTGATAGTTTAGTGCACCATACTTTACGGCTTAGAATCGGGATTCCAATGACATTTTGAACGCCATAAGACATATGAGATGTTCCAAGAGCTGAAATTGGGATTTCAGGCTCATGTCCGTGTTGAGAGGTATGAGACCTCTGACAAGTTCTTTTGCCAACAAGATAGAGGAGAAAAGCTCAGCTAGTGAGCATGTGCTTAGAATGTCTGGGTGCTACAATCACTTGAATCGGGTGGGAGTTAAACTTCCAGATAAGATAGTGATTGATAGAGTTCTCTAGCCACTATCACTAATCTACTAGATCTTCATGATGAACTATGACATGCAAGGGGTGGAGTTGATCCTGGAGCTGTTCGCGGTGCTTAAGACCACAAAAGGTAGAAATCAAGAAGGAGCATCAAGTGTTGATGGTTTAACAAAACCACTGGTTTCAAGAAGGGCAAGGGCTAGAAGGGAAACTTCATGGATGGCAAACCAGTTGCCGCTCCAGTGAAGGAACCCAAGGTTGAACCCAAACCCGAGACTAAGTGCTTCTATTGTAAGGGGAACGGTCACTGGTAGCGGAATTACCCCAAATGCATGGTAGATAAGAAGGCTGGCAACTTCAACAAAGTATATACATGTTATTAATGTGTACCTCACTAGTACTCCTAGTAGCACCTGGGTATTGGATACCGGTTCAGTTGCTATTATTGGTGACTTGAAGCAAAAGCTACGGACTAAACGGAGACTGGCTAAGGGCGAGGTGACGATGTGTGTTGGAAGTGTTTCCAAAGTTGATGAGATCACCATCGCACGCTCCATCTGCCTTCGGGATTAGTATTGTACCTAGATAAATGTTATCAGGTGTCTACGTTGAGCATGAATATGATTAGATCATGCTCATTGCAATACGGTTATTCATTTAAGTTAGAGAATAATGGTTATTCTGTTTAAATGAATAATACCTTTCACGGTCATGCACCCTATGTGAACGGTTCAGTGAATCTCGGTCGTGGTAATACACATGTTCACGCCAAAAGATGTAGATAGTACCACTTTCTTGTGGCACTGCCGCTTAGGTCATGTTGGCGTAAGATGCATGAAGAAACTCCGTGTCGATGGATGTTTGGAGTCACTTGATTTTGAATCGCTTGACACATGCGAGCCATGCCTCATGGGCAGGATGACTAAGACCCCGTTTTCAGGTACAATGAAACGGGCAAGTGACTTGTTGGAAATCATACATGCTGATGCGTGTGATCCAATGAGAATTGAAGCGTGCGGTGGATATCGCTATTTTCTCATCTTCACTGACGATTTTAGTAGATATAGGTATATTTACTTAATGAAGCACAAGTCTAAAACATTTGAAAAGTTCAAGCGGTTTCAGAGTGAAGTTAAGAACCATCATAAGACATTGTGAGTTTGGCAATCACTTAAGACATTGTGGAATTGTTTCACAGTTCAAGCCACCTGGAACACCACAGGGTAATGGTGTGTCCGGACGTCGTAATCGAACCTTATGAGATATGGTGCGGTCTATGATGTCTCTTAACGATCTACCGTTTTCATTTTGAGGATATGCGTTAGAGACAGCTGCATTCACTTTAGATAGGACACCATCTAAGTCTGTTGAGACGACGTCGTATGAATATGGTTTGCAAGAAACCAAAATTGTCGTTTCTTAATGTTTGGGGCTGCGATGCTTAAGGCTTCAGCCGGAGAAGCTCAAACCCAAAAGCGGACAAACACATCTTCATAGGATACCCAAAGGTGACAGTTGGGTATACCTTCTATCTCAGATCCGAGGGCAAATTGTTTGTCGCTAAGAAAGGGTCCTTTCTCGAGAAGGAGTTTCTCTTGAAAGAATTGAGTGGGAGGAAGATAGAACTTGATGAGGTTGTCGAACCTTTACTTCAACCAGAGAGTGATGCAACACAAAAAGATGTTTTCTGTGGCGCCTACGTCTGTTGAAGAGGAAGTTAATGATAGTGATCATGAAGCTTCGGATCAAGTTGCTATCAAACCTCATAGGTCGACAAGGATATGTACTACTCCTGAGTGGTACGGTAATCCTGTCTTAGATATCATGTTGTTGGACAACAATGAACCTACGAGTTATGGAGAAGCAATGGTGGGCCCGTATTCCGACAAATGGTTAGAAGCCATGAAATCCGAGATAGGATCCATGTATCAGAACAAAGTATGGACTTTGGTGGACTTGCCCGATGATCGGCAAGCCATTGAGATAAATGGATCTTTAAGAAGAAGACGGACGTGGGCGGTAATGTTACCGTCTATGAAGCTCGACTTGTGGGAAAGAGTCTTTTCAAAAGTTCAAGGAGTTGACTATGATGAGAATTTCTCACCCGTAGCGATGCTTAAGTCCGTCGGAATCATGTTAGCATTAGCTGTATTTTTCGATTATGAAATCTGACAGATGGATGTCAAAAACAAGTTTTCTTACCAGTTTTCGTAAGAAAGAGTTGTATGTGATACAATCAAAGTTTTGCCGATCCTAAGGATGCTAAAAGGTATGCTGGCTCCAGCGATCCTTCTATGGACTAGAGCAAGCATCTCGAAGTCAGAATATATGCTTTGATGGAGTGATCAAAGCTTTTAGGTTTATACAATGTTTGCTAGAAACTTGTATTTACAAGAAAGTGAGTGGGAGCACTACAACATTTCTGATAAGTATATGTGGATGACATATTGTTGATTCGAAATAATGTAAATTTCTGGAGAGCATAAACGGTTGTTTGAAGAGTGATTTTCAAAGGAAGACCTGGATAAAGCTGCTTACATATTGGGCATCAAGATCTATAGAGATAGATCAAGACGCCTGATGATACTTTCAAAGAATGCACACCTTGACATGTTTTTGAAGGAGTTCAAAATAGATCAATCAAAGAAGGGGTTCTTACCTGAGTTGTAAGGTGTGAAGTTGAGTAAGACTCAAAGATTGACCACGGCAGAAGAAAGAGGAAGGACGAAGGTCGTCCCCTATGCTTTTGTCATAGGCTCTATACGGTATGCCATGCTGAGTACCGCACCTGATGTGTGCCTTGCCAGATGTCTGGCAAGAGGGTGCAAAGGTGATCTAGGAGTGGATCACCAGATAGCGGTCAAAAATTATCCTTAGAGGAATAAGGAAATGTTTCTCGGTTATGGAGGTGACAAAGAGTTCGACGTAAAGAGTTACATCGATGCAAGCTTAACACCTATCCGAATAGCTCTGAGTAGAGATACTGGATACGTATAATGGAGAAACAATTTGGAATAGCTCCAAGTGGAACGTGGTAGCAGCATCTACGATATGACATAAAGTTTTGCGAAATACATAGGGATCTGAATATTGCAGACCCGTTGACTACAACCTCTCTCACAAGCATAACATGATTAAACCCAGAACTCATTGAGTGTTAATCACATAGTGATGTGAACTAGATTATTGAGTCTAGTAAACTCTTTGGATGTTGGTCACATGGAGATGTGACCTGTGAGTGTTAATCACATGGCGATGAGAACTAGATTATTGACTCTACTGCAAGTGGGAGACTGTTGGAAATATGCCCTAGAGGCAATAATAAATTGGTTATTATTATATTTCCTTGTTCATGATAATCGTTTATTATCCATGCTAGAATTGTATTGATAGTAAACTCACATACATGTGTGGGTACATAGACAACACCATGTCCCTAGTAAGCCTCTAGTTGATTAGCTCGTTGATCAATAGATGGTTACGGTTTCCTGACCATGGACATTGGATGTCGTTGATAACGGGATCACATCATTAGGAGAATGATGTGATGGACAAGACCCAATCCTAAGCCTAGCACAAGATCGTGTAGTTCGTATGCTAAAGCTTTTCTAATGTCAAATATCATTTCCTTAGACCATGAGATTGTGCAACTCCCGGATACCGTAGGAGTGCTTTGGGTGTGCCAAACGTCACAACGTAACTGGGTGGCTATAAAGGTGCACTACGGGTATCTCCGAAAGTGTCTGTTGGGTTGGCACGAATCGAGACTGGGATTTGTCACTCCGTGTAACGGAGAGGTATCTCTGGGCCCACTCGATAGGACATCATCATAATGTGCACAATGTGACCAAGGAGTTGATCACGGGATGATGTGTTATGGAACGAGTAAAGAGACTTGCCGGTAACGAGATTGAACAAGGTATCGGGATACCGATGATCGAATCTCGGGCAACTATCGTACCGATAGACAAAGGGAATTGTATACGGGATTGATTGAATCCTTGACATCGTGGTTCATCCGATGAGATCATTGTGGAGCATGTGGGAGCCAACATGGGTATCCAGATCCCGCTGTTGGTTATTGACCGGAGAGTTGTCTCGGCCATGTCTGCATGACTCCCGAGCCCGTAGGGTCTACACACTTAAGGTTCGATGACGCTAGGGTTATAGGGAAAGTATGTACGCGGTTACTGAATGTTGTTCGGAGTCCCGGATGAGATCCCGGATGTCGCGAGGAGTTCCGGAATGGCCCAGAGGTAAAGATTGATATATAGGAAGTATGGTTTTGGCCACCGGAAGTGTTCCGGGCATCACCGGTAGTGTACCGGGAGGGGCCACGGGCCCCGAAGGCATACATGGGCCTATAGTGGGAAGGGACCAGCCCCTAGGTGGGATGGGGCGCCTCCCACCAAGGCCCAAGGTGCCTCCAAGAGGGGAGGGGGCAAACCCTAGGGCAGATGGGCCCTAAGGCCCACCCCAGGTGCGCCTCCCCCTCTCCCCCTTGTGGCCGCCAGCCTAGATGGGATCAGGGGCTGCCGCACCCCTTGGGGTGGGAACCCTAGAAGGGGCGCAGCCCCCTCCCCTCCCCCTATATATACTTGAGGTATGGGGGCTTCCCAACACACGATTTGATCTCTCTCTTGGCGCAGCCCTACCTCTCTCCCTACTCGTCTCTCATAGTGCTTGGCGAAGACCTGCTGGAGTCCTCCGCTCCTCCACCACCACCACGCCGTCGTGCTGCTGCTAGACGGAGTCTTCCCCAACCTCTCCTTCTCCCCTTGCTGGATCAAGGCGTGGGAGACGTCACCGGGCTGCACGTGTGTTGAACGCGGAGGCGCCGTTGTTCGGCGCTTAGATTGGAATCAACCATGATCTGAATCGCTGCGAGTATGACTCTTTCATACGTGTTCTTGCAACGCTTCCGCTTAGCGATCTACAAGGGTATGTAGATGCACTCTCCTTCCGCTGTTGCTAGATTACTCCATAGATTGATCTTGGTGATGCGTAGAAAATTTTAAATTTCTGCTACGATCCCAACACCTACATCCCCTACATCTTCTAGTCTACCACTATAATAGTTCGCACAACTTAGTCAACTATGCTAGAGCCCATAATAGCTTGTGGCTGCACACGGAAATTTCTAGCATGAATAATCTCATGATCCCTTTGAGCCTGGGTGGTGGTCCATAAAGAAAAATAGGCAATCACTGGAATACCCAGGTGCCTCAATCCACCCAGATGTGTATTTAAGTTGCCACCTTAAGTAAACCATTAATTAACAATCTCACATCTATCATGGATACACTCACCCAATCCACCTCTACTAGCATATCTTGGCATAATAAGCAAACGTAGAAGTAACTCCCAAAGGTTTGATAAAACAGGTAATAGGTACTACCTCATCTACTTCCCAAACCCACAATTTAATTAGATCATAATCATGCAATGTGTGAGGATTGATCTAATGCAACAAAACTGGGTAGAGGGAAAAACATGATCAAAGTGTTACTTGCCTTGCTGATGATCCGGGAAACCTAGCGATTCGAAGTAGCAAGCGGCGCACTACGGGTACTCTATCACAAACAAACAAGCTGTCAGGACCCCGATCCTAAGCCACATCGATCTAGCATGTCACACATCATATCACTTTGCGGCCTCACGCACGGTATTCCCACGGGTGCCACCTTACCTGGCCCAGGACCGTTTGCGCCTTTTGGCTCACGTATATGATGGTGTCGCTAGCATCCATATGACAGAGAACCCGGGCCGACATGGCTAGTCATGAACCCAAAGTGGCACTAACCCATGGGGACAGGCATACATGAATCAACTTCGAGCATGTCAGTCAGCAGCTTGTGAATCCGGGCTGTAGCACTGGGCTAACAGGACTCCGGTAACCCGGGCTGTAGCAGGCTAGGCAGGACTCCGGATGTCACCGCGTGACATTTCCCCGAAGGGACAAACATAGGAACGAAGTAAAACACATGCCGGCCAGTCAAGTGTCCTGAGCAGTAGTGCTGGGCTAGCAGGACTCCGGTGAACCGGGTGGTAGCGGACTACTAAGGCTCATGGAAGCACAAGACTACATTTCCCCATAAGAGAGGCTACCAAGGATAAACAACTAGGTTGTCGGATCCCACACATACCAAGCATTTCAATCATACACACAACATGCTCGACATGTGTAAATACAACATGGCATCACAACATAACTCTACGACTCAAGTATTTATTCCTTAGGCTCCGAGGAGCGAGATATTACAAACATGGGTCCCATGACCCAACATACAGAGCATACAAGCAACAAGCACATGCGGAAGCCTAACTTGTCTGAGTACAGACAACTACAAATGAAGAAGGCTGAGAAGCCTGACTATCTACCAGATCCTGCCGAGGGCACAAGATCGTAGCTGAGGTAACAAGCTAAACGTCGAAGTCCACGCGGAACTACTAGTGAGACTGACGTCTCTCTGCAAAACATAAAATAGGCAAACGTGAGTACAAATGTACCCAGCAAGACTTACATCAGAACTATCTACATATGCATCGGTATCAACAAAGGGGGTGGTGGAGTTTAACTGCAACAAGCCAGCTTTGACTCGGTGGCTACCCTGAACTACGACTGCAAGTAACTCTTTTGAGGTGGCGCACACGAGTCCACATATTCACCATATCAATACTCCACTATGGATCCGCTCCCGTCTCCCTACGAGAAGGCCATCCATAGCACTCACGCTTATCTTGCGAGTTTTAGAGTATCCACTTTCACTTGTCTATGAACTATGCAAGGGGTCCAAGTTTCCATATCCGAGGAATCCGGCTATTCGAATAGATAATGATAACCCTGCAGGGGTGTACTTCTTCACACACGCTCTTGCCACTTATCGCCCTGTACACGTCATGTACCTCGGCAACCTTCAAGCGGAAGCCGGGCGAGGGAGTCGGCCACGACCTGACTAACCAACAAGTCTCTCGTCCAGGTTTATCGCCTATTCGGGTTCCATCCGCAAGGAGATCCGGCCGGGGTGTCGCTCACGGCCCCAAACGATGTGTGCAGGGTTCCAAAGACCACCATCCGGGTGCCACTTGGTACACCGTGCCACTGTGCCTAGTCTGTCCCAAGCCCACCTGTACCGGGTGCCACTTGGTAGACTACTAACACTACCTACAAACACCAGAAACTAGTTGCAACTCCTGGACAAAGATCGAGTTGATTAATAAGCTAAGAGGGGCCGAGTTACCGGAACCCAATGTGTGGTAGTAACTGTTCATGGATCACAAACACAGAACTCAGTTCCTGAGAACGGCTGTAATGAGACAACCCACCATGTACTCCTACATGGCCTCTCACCGCTACCTTTACCAAATCGTGTTCACACACTTAGCTCTCAACGGTAGGATATGTTCACCACGTTCCAATTCATTCCCGATGAATCAGACCTGACTCAACTCTAAGCAGTAGCAGGCATGACAACAAGCATGAATGAGTAGGCACATCAGGGCTCAAACAACTCCTACTCATGCTAGTGGGTTTCATCTATTTACTGTGGCAATGACAGGTCATGCAGAGGAAAGGGGTTCAACTACCGCAGCATGTAACAGTTGAATCAGTGTTGTCCTAATGCAGTAAAATAGAGCAGGAGCGAGAGAGTGGGATTTTATTGGAATGAACAAGGGGGTTTGCTTGCTTGGCACTTCTGAAGATAGTATAGCTCTTCATCGGTGTCATCGATCACGTCGTCGGAAACAACGTCTACTGAGAGAGGGCAATTACCGGCAAACAAGGAAGAATACAATCAATGCAATGCAACAATATGATGCATGATCATGACATGGCAATATGTTGTGATTTGGGCTAATGCAACAGAAAATCATTTTAATTGAAGTGGAATTCAAAACTATATCAAATTCCAACTCCAAACCTATTATGAAATTTGCCCTAATCATGTTTCATCCTAAACAGTGAGGTTAACTTGCTCAAACATGCATGAAAATGGTACAGATGGATTCCTTGAATTTTTCTGATAATTTTTCATATATAAATTATTTCATTTGGAGTTACGGTTGAATTTCTATGAATTTTACAAGTTTTGGGTATTTTCTGAAATTTCCTGAATAAGAATAAATCCAGAAAATGGCATTACTGCGTCAGCACTGCGTCAGCAGGTCAACTGTGGCTGACCAGGTCAAACCTGACGACCGGGTCCCACATGTCATTGACTCACTGCTAACTAGGAGTTAATCCCGTGTTGACTGGGATTTGACCCGCTACGGGGCCCAATGTCAGTGGCTGAAGGGCGGCTAATCGGTAGGATTAGCCCCTAATGGATGTGCCACGTCGGCGTGGTTACGCCGGCGATGACCCGACGCGGCGACGATTGTCGGCCGGCCGTTTCCGGCCATGGCTGGTCGCGCGGTTAGGTGCGTTGGAGAGCTCGTGGTGCGGCGCATCCAGTGGTGGTCGTGGGGATGCCGGGGACGGCGTGTAGCGGTGGCGGAGGCGAGCATATGCGGCGGCGGAGCTCGGTGGTGTGCGGGTGCTGTGCCAGGGCTCGCTGTCGAGCTGCCTGTGCTGCACGGCAGCGCCAGGGGTGCTCTAGGGCGCGCCCGTTGCACGACGGCAGCGAACGGAGCACGGGGAGCACGCGTGCTGTGGCAATGGCAGAGCCGAGCTTCGGCTCTTGCGGCAAGGGAGCTAGAGGGCACGGCAGGATAGGGGAGAAGGGGAAATCAACGCGGTGGCTCACAGTGGACACGCAGAGCAAATCAGTGGACTTGGGGACGCTCTGAACGAGGCGAATCGATGGAGTCGATCTCCGGGCACCGGAGGTGAAGACGACGACGCTCCGGTCGAATGGGACCTCTTCTGGTCACGTGTGTCGGGTGTGTTTCTCCACGGGGTCGTGGCGGAGCTCGGGGACGCGGAGAGGGAGCGAGGGAGTGGCTGCGGCCACGGCGAACGGTGTCGGTGCGCTCCGGCTCGTTCGGTCGGCCATGGGAGAGAGAGCAGAGGGGAGGGAAGAGGTTGCGGGCGAGGGAGAGAGAGGACAGGGGTCTCTGGCATCTCCGTGGCATCACGAGGACAGGGCGAAGGGGGAGCAGGAGGTGGAAGCAGGAGGTGGAGCTCGGTTGCGCGCGCGTTGACACGGTGTCGTCCTCCTGGCAGAAGCTAAGAGACGACTGGCAGGGGTTGGTGGGCTGGGCCAACTGGGCCAGCTCCAGGTAAGTGGCTGGGCTTCTCTCTCTCTCTGTCTGTCCTTTCTAATTTTATTCTGTTTTTCTATTTTTCTGCTTTATGTTTGCAAATAAAATACCAACCAAAACACTTTGGTTAATTCTGTAAATTTTTGTGAGGAATATTTGAATTATTTTCAAACCACATAATAAATTTCAGAATATTTGGAGCAACCAATATTTAATGGTAACTTTTAAACTCCAACTCAAATACCATAATGATTTAATTCAATGACCAAAATGTCCTGGAAAAATATGCATCATCTCTGGTAGAGGCTTTCACCTTTTTCCATAAATCATGAACATTTTTAAAAGGATATTTTGAGGTCATTGAAAATATTTTGTTTGAACCTATTTGAATTGCATTTGTGCTAGGGTTTATCAATCCCCATTTCAAATTAATTAAATTGAACATGATGACATGAATGCTTATGAAACTAATTGCAATCAAACTCTAGGGCTGTGACACAAGCATACAATAAGTACTCAACTAATACACAGGTAAAACTCACATAAGAGATCTAACCAGAAAGTTCAACTTAAGAACTCCGGTTGGCAAAAAGAATTAAAACGAACGAAGCAACGAAAGACAAACGGCAAATGAAACAGGCTTCGTTTACTATTCTGGATCTAGGGAAATTTTTACAGTGGCAAAAACTTGTTTGAGTTGGTTAAACGGAAAGAGGGTTTCGAGACGAAACTCCAGGCGCTTGAATCGCCTAATTCCGATAAATGAGCGAAAAGTTAGACTAAAACGAAAATTGGATCAGAAATCGCGATCAGAAATATCGCGGATTTAATCCAAGAAAAAAAAACGAAGAACGTTCATTAAAACGAACGAACGGGCGAACGCTCGCTATTTAAATAAACCGGAAAAACCGATCTATTTAAAACAACCGAATCTAAAAGAAACGACCAAAAACGTCGGAAAAACCGAACGGTTTTTTTGAGAAAAACCGGAGACGAAAAAAACAACCTCCGGCGAATGGCAGCAGCGGCGGTGGTCCGGCGGGGCGGCGGCGGCGAGGGGCAGCGGCGGCGGCGCAGCGCGGCGGCGACGGCAAAGGCGGCGGCGGCGCGGGGCTAGGGCAGCTAGGGTTTGGGGGGTCGGGCTGGGCCTCCCCAGCTTATAAAGCCGGACGGGCCTAGTGTCCGGGTCGGACACGGCCCGTTAGGTCGGTTGCGTTTTTTTAAATAGTTACGCTCAGAAAAAAACAAAAGGAAAACTAAACGGACTCCAAAAATCCCGAAATAAATTTTCCCAGGTTTCTAAAATCAAGCCGCACAGGATGAACATTTATTTGGGGCCTAAATGCAATTTTGAAAAACACGCATTTTTCCTAAATTCAAATAAAATAGCAAATAAAACCAAAATAAATCTTAATTGATTTTTTTATTAAATCCTCAATATTTCTTTATTTTTGGGAAAGTCATTTTATTCCCTCTCTCATATTTTTCTAATAGAAATAATTGAAGATAAAATAAATCAAATCAAATGATCCTATTTTCAAAATTGGAGACAACTCAAATATGAAAATAACGAAATCCCCAACTCTCTCCGAGGGTCCTTGAGTTGCGTAAAATTTCTAGGATCAACCAAAATGCATTTAAATATGATATGCAATGATGATCTAGTGTATAACATTCCAAATTGAAAATTTGGGATGTTACAAACCTACCCCCCTTAAGATGAATCTCGCCCTCGAGATTCGGGTTGGCTAGAAAATAGGTGAGGGTGGTCCTTCAGCAAATTTTTCTCTCGCTCCCAGGTGGCTTCATCCTCCGTGTGGTGGCTCCACTGAACCTTGCAAAACTTGATAACCTTACTTCGGGTGACTCGACTGGCATACTCTAGAATCTTAACTGGTTTCTCCTCATAAGTTAAGTCACTATCCAATTGAATTGTTCCAGTGGTACTGTATCTCTCAGCGGTATATCAGCCATCTCTGTGTGGCACTTCTTCAACTGGGAAACGTGGAACACGTCGTGAACTCCTGAAAATCCTTCGGGCAATTCCAATTTGTAGGCCACTTCTCCCATACGCTCCAAAACCTTGTATGGTCCTACAAAACATGGCGCTAACTTTGCCTTAACTCCAAAGCGCTTAACTCCTTGAAGTGGTGATACTCGAAGATAAACTCGGTCTCCGACTTCGTAAACTGTCTCCTTCCGTTTAGAATCTGCATAACTCTTCTACCTGGACTGAGCTACCTTGAGCCTATCACGAATCAATTTCACTTTCTGTTCAGACTCCTTTATCAAATCCGGTCCAAACAACTAGCGGTCTCCAACTTCATCCCAAGACAATGGGGTCCTGCACCTCCTTCCGTACAAGGCTTCGAAAGGGTCCATCTTCAAACTGGATTGATAGTTGTTGTTGTAAGAGAACTATGCGTGTGGAAAATTCTCATCCCAACTAGATCCATAATCTAGCGCACAAGCTCTTAGAATATCCTCCAAAATCCGATTGACTCTCTCGGTTTGTCCATCTGTCTATGGATGGAAAGCTGTACTGAATTCTAGCCTGGTACCCAAAGTTTCATGCAACTGATTCCAGAACTTTGAGGTAAATTGGGTTCCTCTATCTGATACAATGCTCCTTGGAACTCCATGCAGACATACAATCCTGGTCATGTATATCTTTGCCAACTTTGCACTGGTATAGGTAGTCTTCACTGGAATAAAATGAGCTACCTTTGTCAAACAATCGACTACAACCCATATTGAGTCGTAGCCTGAACGAGTTCTGGGTAAACCTGTAATAAAATCCATGCCTAACTTATCCCACTTCCATTCGGGTATCGGCAATGGTTGTAGCAATCCTGCTGGCTTCTGATGCTCTGCCTTTACCCTCTGACATACATCACAAACTGCTACATATTCTGCAATATCCTTCTTCATTCCGGTCCACCAGAAAATATCCTTAAAATCCAAATACATCTTGGTATTTCCTGGGTGAATCGAATATGGTGAATCATGGGCCTCTTGTAAAATTAACTTCCTGATCTCCGAATCATTTGGTACATAAACACAGTCTTCAAACCATAAGGTATCGTGCTCATCCTCATGAAATCCCTTAGCTTTTCCTTTGCTCATTTTCTCCTTAATAGAGGCAATCTCCTTGTCAGTCTTTTGGGCTTCTCTGATCTTATCCATCAACGTAGATTGAATCTCCAATGCTGCTACGTAGCCTCTTGGAACTATTTCCAAACATAGCTCTCGAAGATTTTCGACTAACTCACTTGGTAAATCTCCCGTCATTAGGGTGTTGACGTGGCTCTTACGGCTCAACGCGTCAGCTACTACGTTAGCCTTTCTGGGGTGATAATGCAATTTCATATCATAATCCTTGATGAGCTCCAACCATCTCCTTTGTCTGAGGTTCAACTCCTTCTGTGTGAAAATATACTTCAAATTCTTGTGATCCGTGTACACCTCGGAATGGTTTCCAATCAGAAAATGTCTCCAAGTCTTCAATGCATGCACTATGGCTGCTAACTCCAAATCATGCGTAGCATAATTCAACTCATGGGGCTTAAGCTGTCATGAGGCATATGAAACAACTCTTCCTTCTTGCATAAGCACTGCTCCAAGTCCTCGATGTGAAGCGTCACAATACACCTCATAATCCTTGGTCTGATCCGGCAAAATCAACACGGGTGATGTAACCAAACGTTTCTTCAACTCCTGGAAACTGGCCTCACATTCCTCGGTCCATATGAACTTGGTATCCTTCTTCAAAAACTCCATCATAGGCTTCGCAATCTTTGAGAAATTCTCAATAAACCTCCGGTAGTATCCTGCGAGTCCAAGAAAACTCCGGATCTCTCCAACTGTGGTTGGCGCTTCCCACTTGGTCACGGTATCAACTTTAGTGGGATCTACTGTTATACCTTCTCCGGATATAACGTGTCCGAGAAATCCTACTTCCTTCAACCAAAACTCACATTTGCTAAACTTGGCATATAGTTGATGTTCTCTGAGTTTACCAAGCACCAAACGCAAATGCTCCTTATGCTCCTCTTCATTCTTCGAGTAAACCAGGATATCATCAATGAACACTACGACAAACTTATCCAAGAACTCCATAAACACTTTGTTCATCATGTTCATAAAATATGCAGGTGCGTTAGTCAGACCAAATGACATAACGGTATACTCGTACAGCCCATACCTGGTGGTAAAAGCTGTCTTGGGTATATCCTGTTCTCGAATCTTCAACTGGTGGTATCCTGATCGCAGATTGATCTTGGAGAATACCTTAGCTCCTTGCAATCGATCAAACAGATCATTGATCATCGGTAGTGGGTATTTGTTCTTGATGGTTACTTCATTCAAACCTCGATAATCAACAACCATTCTTAACGATCCATCCTTCTTTTCCACTAGAAGTACTAGCGATCCCCAAGGTGAAGAACTTGGGCGAATATATCCTTTATCCAGTAACTCCTTAATTTGCTTCTTAATTTCCACCAAATCCTTTGCAGGCATCCTATATGGTCTCTTTGATATTGGCCCTGTGCCTGGCAAAAGCTCAATCAAAAACTCAATATCTCTATCCGGTGGAATGCCTGGCAACTCTTCTGGAAATACATCCGGGAAATCCTTCACCACTGGTACTTCCTCCTGCACAACTCATGTTAAACAATTTACTTGAGTCATCTTTGGCACATGTCGGGATACATACTTGATCCTTCTCCCTTCTGGGGTGGTAAGCAAGATCGACTTACTGGCACAATCGATGTTTCCACCATACATCGACAACCAATCCATGCCTAATATCACATCCAATCCTTGAGATTCCAACACTATTAGGTCTGAGGGAAATACGTAGTTACCAATCCTTAATGGCAACCCATCACACCATCGGCTAGCCATATATTCTGCTCCAGGCGAGGTTACTAACATGGGTGACCTAAGGGCTTGGGTTGGCAGTTTATACTTATCCACAAATCCCCTTGATATGTATGAATGCGATGCACCAGTATCGAAAAGAACAAGTGCAGTAAATGACTTAACCAAAAACTTACCGATTACTGCATCCGGCTGCTCTTCAACCTCCTCCACATTAACGTGGTTCACCTGTCCCCTATTGAAAGGGTTCGGCTTCTTCCCAGAGCTTCCATTGTCATTTCCATTCTGTGATTCAGGACATTCATTGGCATAATGTCCGGTCTTCTGGCACTTAAAGCAAGTGACTTGGCTCAGGTCTCTCTTGGCTGGGGTCGATGGGTGGGTGCGGTTCTGGTCGTTACTTCCTCCATTCCCATTACCATTCTTGGTGCCATTGTGATTGTGCGAGCTACCTCCTCCATGGGTATGCTGAAAATGTCCTCCCGGTCTAGGGGTAAAATGTGGCTTCTGCTGAGTTCCTGAAGTGTACTTCCCTTGTCCATACTTCCTCTTGCGATTCTCAATCTGCTGCTGCTTCCCTTCAATCATGAGAGCACGATGTACCAACTCATGCTAGTTGTTGAAGGTTGCTACCATCAACTGCATGCTCAACTCATCATTCAGTCCTTCCAGAAACTTCTCCTGCTTTGCTGCATCTGTAGCAATGTCATTTGGGGCATAACGTGCTAATTTACTAAAGTCCTCCGCATACTGGCCAACAGTCCGTCCTCCTTGGCGCAAGTTGCGAAACTCTCGCTTCTTCATGGTCATAGCTCCTGCTGAAACATGGGCAGTTCGAAAAGCCTGCTGAAATTGGTCCCATGTGATAGCGTCGACAGGGAAAGTGGCTGTGAAATTCTCCCACCATGATGCTGCGGGTCCTTCAAGATGATGTGCGGCAAACTTCACCTTTTCCGCATCCGTGCGTCCTGCTGTGGTCAACTCTCTAGCTGTCTTGCGGAGCCAATCATCTGCTACTATCGGCTCG
Source organism: Triticum urartu (assembly GCF_056163025.1). Classification (NCBI taxonomy): domain Eukaryota; kingdom Viridiplantae; phylum Streptophyta; class Magnoliopsida; order Poales; family Poaceae; genus Triticum; species Triticum urartu. The sequence goes on from NC_141874.1 coordinate 70,067,666, forward strand.
GTGCTACTGGAAAACACCGGCGGATTCAGCCTAAGAAAACGGGATAAGTGATCAACATGTGGTGTGGTGGTGGGTTGTTGTTGTTGTTGTTGTTCCCCTGGTTCTGATTCTGGACTAGCAACTGCATCAATGTGTTCTGCTGCTGGATCAACTGAGTGAGCTCTAGTGGAAAGGTAAATCCGAGGTCATGTCTCGGAGGCATCTGAGGGTTTAGAAAAGATGAGATTTAAGAATAGAGAGGGGTCTATAGAGAAAACACTACCCATATGCACATGAGGCAAGAGCAAACAATTCACTTCATTCAATCAATCAAACAAGGGCATACAATCGATCTAACTATTGCAAAAGTGATCGGACTACTATATTTGCATGGTGGACTACTACTACTGATGAGGTGGTCTACTAGAAATATTCTTCGGTTGCAGACTCCATTATATCTGCTCCTACTTCATCCACATAGTCATCATCGCTATCATCCGGATCCGAGTCAGTGTCGTCGATGATGATGTAGTCTTCCGGGCGAATCTCCTTGGGTTCTTCATCTTCTTCTACTGGTGTAGGGCCTCCCATAAATATTCTGATCTTCATTGTTAGGTCGGCATTCTTATCCACTAGTACTTCGATTTCCTCTTCATAATCTTCACGTGTAGCCTTGAGTTCTTCCTCCAGTTCTTTGATTCTTGTCCTTGCCTTCTTCAGATCTATCATGTCGGCGCACATCTGGTTCTCGTGACGTCGAATGTGCTGGTTTAACTCCTGGATAAATGCTGCAATTGATCTATCCTTCCTGGTGCCGATCATCTCCCAGTGCTCATCACAGCGCCCACAAATCTGGTAGATAGTATCCTTAAGATCATTGCGGTAAACTTCTCCAATGCGTCCCATGGCGATGTGAGCTGCCATGCTCTTTCCTAGACTCCAAGTTGGTGCATCAAAAGAAAACTCTATGGGCTCAGTAACTGGCATGAACGTCCTTCCTGGAACTTGAACTTGAATCATCCAGCGCTCCTCTTCAGGTAAAGCGGCGTTGTAGGTTCCGGTGAAGCTTGGTACTCCTATGTTCAGGTATCTAGTGACTTCTTTCAAGTGACGTCCAAAGGGTGTATCTTCATCCGGTTGAGTGAACTTGTTCCTTGCATCCGCCATCCTAAAAGAGTAGAAAAGAGAGGAGAGTGAGTAGTGATCTAGGTCTTTAGCTTAGTGGTCGTGTCCTACAGTCAGCGTGTGCTCTAAAACCATCTTGTAGCGACCAGACCTCAAACGGTCCAATCTCTGTGCTCAGGTGTCATCCCTGGATCGGTAATGCTGACACCACACAGTACTTGAAGGATTTATAACAGAGTAGCAATCACACACTTATTACATCGAGTATCTCAAAAGAGAACTTATTACAATAAATATGGCTTAAGGCCATCTAATGACGATAATAGTGGAAGGCTTGGAAGATAAGTGAGTCCATTAACTCCAACGACATCACTGAGTATAGAACCACGGCCTAAAACTCCTTAATCATTGTCTGAAAAGTCTACAACATTAACGTTGCAGCCCGAAACGGGTCAGCACATGGAATATGCTGGCAAAGTAACACATAGAGAGTAATGGAATCAAACAGGCTATTCTATATGCATATTTGGCTAGTGGAAAGCTCTATGGTTATAGTTTTGCGTAAAGCCAATTTTTCCCTACTACAAACGAATAAATTTTATTTAACTATCATGGTGGTTGTTAAACATTGAGAATGGTTGACAGCATTCTCAATCCCAATTAAGCATCATCATTAAACAAAACCCAACAAAATTAATTTTAGAGTAACATGTTGAGATTCACATGATAATCTAGGTACTAGATACTCAAGATGTCCATAACCGGGGACACGGCTAACCATGATTAGTTTATACACTCTGCAGAGGTTCACGCACTTTTCCCCACAAGACTCGATCTCCTCCGTTGGATTTCTCGCACTACATGGTGTTTGAGAAACGGATGACCGAGACATAGTATCTCAGAAGCGCTAGCACCTTACGAACGGGTAGACCGTACCAACCTACATCCCCTACATCTGCTAGTCTACCACAGTAAAAGTTCGCACAACTTAGGCAACTATGCTAGAGCCCATAATAGCTTGTGGCTACACACGGAAGTTTCTAGCATGAATAATCTCATGATCCCTTTGAGCCTGGGTGGCGGTCCATAAAGAAAAACAGGCAATCACTGGAATACCCAGGTGCCTCAATCCATCCAGATGTGTATTTAAGTTGCCACCTTAAGTAAACCATTAATTAACAATCTCACATCTATCATGGATACACTCACCCAATCCACGTCTACTAGCATACCATGGCATAATAAGCAAACATAGAAGTAACTCCCAAAGGTTTGATAAAACAGGTAATAGGTACTACCTCATCTACTTCCCAAACCCACAATTTAATTAGATCCTAATCATGCAATGTGTGAGGATTGATCTAATGCAACAAAACTGGGTTATTTTCAAACCACACAATAAATACCAACCAAAACACTTTGGTTAATTCTGTAAATTTTTGTGAGTAATATTTGAATTATTTTCAAACCACACAATAAATTTCAGAATATTTGGAGCAACCAATATTTAATGGTAACTTTTAAACTCCAACTCAAATACCATAATGATTTAATTCAATGACCAAAATGTCCTGGAAAAATATGCATCATCTCTGGTAGAGGCTTTCACCTTTTTCCATAAATCATGAACATTTTTAAAAGGATATTTTGAGGTCATTGAAAATATTTTGGTTGAACCTATTTGAATTGCATTTGTGCTAGGGTTTATCAATCCCCATTTCAAATTTATTAAATTGAACATGATGACATGAATGCTTATGAAACTAATTGCAATCAAACTCTAGGGCTGTGACACAAGCATACAATAAGTACTCAACTAATGCACAGGTAAAACTCACATAAGAGATCTAATCAGAAAGTTCAACTTAAGAACTCCGGTTGGCAAAAAGATTCAAAACGAACGAAGCAACGAAAGACAAACGGCAAAAGAAACAGGCTTCATTTACTATTCTGGATCTAGGGCAATTTTTACAGTGGCAAAAACTTGTTTGAGTTGGTTAAACGGAAAGAGGGTTTCGAGACAAAACTCCAGGCACTTGAATCGCCTGATTCCGATAAACGAGCGAAAAGTTAGACTAAAACGAAAATCGGATCAGAAATCGCGATCAGAAATATTGCGGATTTAATCCGAGAAAAAGAAAAACGACGAACGTTCGTTAAAACGAACGAACGGGCGAACGCTCGCTATTTAAATAAACCGGAAAAACTGATCTATTTAAAAAACCGAATCTAAAAGAAACGAGCAAAACCGTCGGAAAAACCGAACGGTTTTTTTCGAGAAAAACCGGAGACGAAAAACACTACCTCTGGCGAACGGCGGCGGCGGCGGCGGTCCGGCGGGGCGGCGGCGGGGCGGCGCGTGCGCGGCGGCGGGGCGGTGCGGGCGCGGCGGCGGCGGCACGGCGTGACGGCAAGGGGCGGCGGCGGCGGCGCGGGGCTAGGGCGGCTAGGGTTTGGGGGGTCCGGCTGGGCCTCCCCGGCTTATAAAGCCGGACGGGCCTAGTGTACGGGTCGAACACGGCCCGTTAGGTCGGTTGCGTTTTTTTTATATAGTTACGCTAAAAAACAAAAGGAAAACTAAACGAACTCCAAAAATCCCGAAATAAATTTTTCCGGGCTTCTAAAATCAAGCCGCACAGGATGAACATTTATTTGGGGCCTAAATGCAATTTTGAAAAACACGCATTTTTCCTAAATTCAAATAAAATAGCAAATAAAACTAAAATAAATCTTAATTGATTTTTTTATTAAATCCTCAATATTTCTTTATTTTTGGGAAAGTCATTTTATTCCCTCTCTCATATTTTTGTAATAGAAATAATTGAAGATAAAATAAATAAAATCAAATGATCCTATTTTCAAAATTTGAGACAACTCAAATATGAAAATAACGAAATCCACAACTCTCTCCGAGGGTCCTTGAGTTGCATAAAATTTCTAGGATCAACCAAAATGCAATTAAATATGATATGCAATGATGATCTAGTGTATAACATTCCAAATTGAAATTTTGGGATGTTACAGCAGATGGGTGTTTGGACGATTCTCTCTTGCGTTTCTAGAGACGACCCCTTTATAAAAGTGTCATGGTTGGACGCCACGGAGCCACAAGCGGACGGTACGAGCGTGTGCGCTCGTACCAGACGTCCTCTTCTCCCTTGTATTTACTTCTTCCTCCCATTAATTTATTTCTTTCTCTATTTTGCTTCTTTCCTTATATATTCTCCATTTTCTGCATATATGGCCTATTTTCATGTGGAAACAAAATAATGAGATGATTTCTCTATCTCGCATATTCATTAGTCATTAGTGATAATATCACAGATAATATCTCAAGTTTCTGAAATAATCTTGTTAGGGAACGCAATATTTCAAAAAAATTCCTACGATCACGCAAGATCTATCTAGGAGATGCATAGCAGTGGGAGGGGAGAGTGTGTCTACGTACCCTCATAGACCGAAAGCGAAAGCATTTAGTAGCACGGTTGATGTAGTCGAACCTCTTTGCGATCCAACAGATCAAGTACCGAATGCACGACACCTCTGTGATCTGCACACGTTCAGATCAGTGACGTCCCTCGTACTCTTGATCCAGTTGAGGCTGAGGGTGAGTTGCATCAGCACGACGGCGTGTTGACGATGATGATGAAGTTACCAACGCAGGGCTTCGCCTAAGCACTACAACAATATGACGGAGGTGGAAAACTGTGCAGGGGGCACCGCACACGGCTAAAGATCAACTAGTGTCTTTATGGGATGCCCCCTCCCCCGTATATAAAGGAGGGGAGGAGGAGGCCAACCGGCCACAAGGGGCACGCCAAGGGGGGAGGAATCCTACTCCTAGTAGGAGTAGGTTTCCCCCTTTCCTAGTCCAAGAAGGAGAAGAAGGGAAAGAGGAGAGAAGAGAAGGAAGGAGGGGGCGCCCCGCCCCTTCCCCTTGTCCAATTCGGACTGGGCAAGGGGGGCGCACGCCACCTCTGGCCGGCCCTCTCTCTTCTCCAATAAGGCCCATTGTGGCACATTAATCCCCGGGGGGGTTCCGGTAACCTCCCGGTACTCCAGAAAATACCCGATACACTTCGGAACCATTCTAGTGTCCGAATATAACCTTCCAATATATCAATATTTATGTCTCGGCCATTTCGAGACTCCTCGTCATGTCCGTGATCTCATTCGGGACTCCGAACAATCTTTGATACTCCCTCCGTTTCTTTTTAGTCCGCATATAAGGTTTGGTCAAAGTCAAGCTTTGTAGAGTTTGACTAACTTTATATTAAAAAATATAAGCATTCATAATATGAAATCAATATTATCAGATGCATCATGAAACGTATGTTCATACTATATAGTTTTAGTATTGTAGATGTTCATATTCTTTTATATAAATTTGGTCAAACTTTGTACAGTTTGACTTTGACCAAATCTTATATGCGGAGTAAAAAGAAACGAAGGGAGTACATCAAATCACATAACTCATAATACATATCGTCATCGAACGTTAAGCGTGCGGACCCTACGGGTTCGAGAACTATGTATACATGACCGAGACACATCTCTGGTCAACAACCAATAGCGTAACCTGCATGCTCATATTGGCTCCTACATATTCTACAAAGATCTTTATCGGTCAAACCGCACAACAACATACGTTGTTCCCTTTGCCATCGGTATGTTACCTGCCCGAGATTCGATCATCGGTATCATCATACCTAGTTCAATCTCGTTACTGGCAAGTCTATTTACTCATTCTGTAATGCATCATCCCATGACTAACTCATTAGTCACATTGCTTGCAAGGCTCATAGTGATGTGCATTACCGAGAGGGCCTAGAGATACCTCTCCGATACACGGAGTGACAAATCCTAATCTCGATCTATGCCAACTCAACAAACACTATCGGAGACACCTGTAGAGCATCTTTATAATCACCCAGTTACGTCGTGACATTTGATAGCACACAAGGTGTTCCTCCGGTATTCGGGAGTTGCATAATCTCATAGTCATAGGAACATGTATAAGTCATGAAGAAAGCAATAGCAATAAAGTAAACGATCATAGTGCTAAGCTAACGGATGGGTCTAGTCCATAACATCATTCTCTAATGATGTGATCCCGTTCATCAGATGATAACACATGTCTATGGCTAGGAAACTTAACCATCTTTGATTAACGAGCTAGTCAAGTAGAGGCATAGTAGGGACACTCTGTTTTTCTATGTATTCACACATGTACTAAGTTTTCGGTTAATACAATTCTAGCATGAATAATAAACATTTATCATGATATAAGGAAATATAAATAACAACGTTATTATTGCCTCTAGGGCATATTTCCTTCAGTCTCCCACTTGCACTAGAGTCAATAATCTAGATTACACAGTAATGATTCTAACACCCATGGAGTCTTCATGCCGATCATGTTTTGCTCGTGAGAGAGGCTTAGTCAATGGGTCTGCAACATTTAGATCTGTATGTATCTTGTAAATCTCTATGTCTCCCTCCTTGACTTGATCGCAGATGGAATTGAAGCGTCTCTTGATGTGCTTGGTTCTCTTGTGAAATCTGGATTCCTTTGCCAAAGGAATTGCACCAGTATTGTCACAAAAGATTTTCATTGCACCCGATGCACTAGGTATTAGACCTAGATCGGATATGAACTCCTTCATCCAGACTCCTTCATTTGCTGCTTCTGAAGCAACTATGTATTCTGCTTCACACGTAGATCCCGCCATGACGCTCTGCTTAGAACTGCACCAACTGTCAGCTCCACCATTCAATAAAAATACGTATGCGGTTTGTGACTTAGAGTCATCCGGATCAGTGTCAAAGCTTTCATCGACGTAATCGTTTTCGACGAGCTCTGTGTCACCTCCATAAACAAGAAACATATCCTTAGTCCTTTTCAGGTATTACAGGATGTTCTTGACCGCTATCCAGTGATCCACTCCTGGATTACTTTGGTACCTCCCTGCTAAACTAATAGCAAGGCACACATCAGGTCTAGTACACAACATTGCATACATGATAGAACCTGACTCAACTATCTTCAGGCATAATGAATGACTTTCATTTTCTCTCTATCTTCGGCAGTGGTGGGGCATTGAGTCTGACTCAACTTCACACCTTGTAACACAGGCAAGAACCCTTTATTTGCTTGATCCATTTTGAACTTCTTCAAAACTTTATCAAGGTATGTGCTTTGTGAAAGTCCAATTAAGCGTCTTGATCTATCTCTATAGATCTTGATGCCCAATATATAAGCAGCTTCACCGAGGTCTTTCATTGAAAAAATCTTATTCAAGTATCCTTTTATGCTATTCAGAAATTCAGTATCATTTCCGATCAACAATATGTCATCCACATATAATATCAGAAATGCTATAGAGATCCCACTCACTTTCTTGTAAATACAAGCTTCTCCAAAAGTCTGTATAAAACCATATGCTTTGATCACACTATCAAAGCGTATATTCCAACTCCGAGATGCTTGCACCAGTCCATAAATGGATCGTTGGAGCTTGCACACTTTGTTAGAACCTTTTGGATCGACAAAACCTTCCGGTTGCATCATATACAACTCTTCTTTAAGATATCCATTGAGGAATGCAGTTTTGACATCCATTTGCAAAATTTCACAATCATAAAATGCGGCAATTGCTAACATGATCCGGGCGGACTTAAGCATCGCTACGGGTGAGAAGGTCTCATCATAGTCAAATCCTTGAACTTGTCAAGAACATTTCGCAACAAGTTGAGCTTTGTAGACAGTAACATTACCGTCAGCGTCAGTCTTCTTCTTGAAGATCCATTTATTCTCTATGGCTTGCCGATCATCGGGCAAGTCAACCAAAGTCCACACTTTGTTCTCATACATGGATCCCATCTCAGATTTCATGGCCTCAAGCCATTTTCCGAAATCTGGGCTCATCATCGCTTCCTCATAGTTTGTAGGTTCGTCAAGGTCAAGTAACACGAATTCCAGAACAGGATTACCATACCACTGTGGTGCAGATCTTACTCTGGTTGACCTATGAGGTTTGGTAGTAACTTGATCAGAAATTTCATGATCATCATCATTAGCTTCTTCACTAATTGGTGTAGGAATCACTAGAACTGATTTATGTGATGAACTACTTTCCAATAAGGAAGAAGGTACAATTACCTCATCAAGTTCTACTTTCCTCCCACTCACTTCTTTCGAGAGAAACTCCTTCTCTAGAAAGGATCCATTCTTAGCAACGAATATCTTGCCTTCGGATCTGTGATAGAAGGTGTACCCAACAGTCTCCTTTGGGTATCCTATGAAGACACATTTCTCCGATTTGGGTTCGAGCTTATCAGATTGAAGCTTTCTCACATAAGCATCGCAGCCCCAAACTTTAAGAAACGACAACTTGGGTTTCTTGCCAAACCACAATTCATATGGTGTCGTCTCAACGGATTTCGATGGTGCCCTATTTAACGTGAATGCAGCCGTCTCTAAAGAATAACCCCAAAACGATAGCGGTAAATCACTAGGAGACATCATAGATCGCACCATATCTAATAAAGTGCGGTTACGACGTTCGGACACACCATTACGCTGTGGTGTTCTAGGTGGTGTGAGTTGCGAAACTATTCTGCATTGCTTCAAATGAAGACCAAACTCATAACTCAAATATTCACCTCCATGATCAGATCGTAGAAGCTTAATTTTCTTGTTACGATGATTTTCCACTTCACTCTGAAATTCTTTGAACTTTTCAAATGTTTCAGACTTATGTTTCATCAAGTAGATATACCCATATCTGCTCAAATCATATGTGAAGGTCAGAAAATAACGATACCCACCATGAGCATCAACACTCATCGGACCGCATACATCAGTATGTATTATTTCCAATAAGTCTGTTGCTCATTCCATTGTTGCGGAGAATGGAGTCTTAGACAACTTGCCCATGAGGCATGGTTTGCAAGCATCAACTGATTCCAAAAGCACATCAGCATGGAGTTTCTTCATGCGCTTTACACCAATATGACCTAAACGGCAGTGCCATAAATAAGTTGCACTATCATTATTAAACTTATATCTTTTGGCTTCAATAATATGGATATGTGTATCACTACTATCGAGATTCAATAAAAATAGACCACTCATCAAGGGTGCATGACCATAAAAGATATTACTCATATAAATAGAACAACCATTATTCTCTTATTTAAATGAATAACCGTCTCGCATCAAACAAGATCTAGATATAATGTTCGTGCTTAACGCTGGCACCAAATAACAATTATTCAGGTCTAATACTAATCCCAAAGGTAGATGTAGAGGCAGCGTGCCAACGGCGATCACATCGACTTTGGAACCATTTCCCACGCGCATCGTCACCTCGTCCTTAGCCAATCTTCGCTTAATCCGTAGCCCGTATTTCAAGATTCAAATATGAGCAACAGAACCAGTACCAAACCCAGCAAATACTCAGGCGCTACTGCGAGCATTAGTAAGGTACACATCAATAACATGTATATCAAATATACCTTTCACTTTGCCATCCTTTTTATCCGCCAAATACTTCGGGCAGTTCCGCTTCCAGTGACCAGTCCCTTTGAAGTAGAAGCACTCAGTCTCAGGCTTAGGTCCAGACTTGGGCTTCTTCACTTGAGCAGCAACTTGCTTGTTGTTCTTCTTGAAGTTCCCCTTCTTCCCATTGCCCTTTTTCTTGAAACTAGTGGTCTTGTTAACCATCAACACTTAATGCTCTTTCTTGATTTCTACCTCCGCAGCTTTTAGCATTGCGAAGAGCTCGGGAATTATCTTATCCATCCCTTGCATATTATAGTTCATCATGAAGCTTTTGTAGCTTGGTGGCAGTGATTGAAGAACTCTGTCAATGACACTATCATCAGGAAGATTAAAGTTGTGTCAAGTGGTTGTGGTACCAAGACATTCTTAGTATATGTTCACTGACAGAACTATTCTCCTCCATTTTGCAGCTATAGAACTTATTGGAGATTTCATATCTCTCAATCTGGGCATTTGCATGAAATATTAACTTCAACTCCTGGAACATCTCATATGCTCCATGATGTTCAAAACATCGTTGAAGTCCCGGTTCTAAGCCGTAAAGCATGGCACACTAAACTATCGAGTAGTCATCAACACGCGTCTGCCTGGCATTCACAATGTCTAGAGTTGCTGCCACGGGTGGTACACCTAGCGGTGCTTCTAGGATGTAATTCTTCTATGCAGCAATGAGGATAATCCTCATGTTACGGATCCAGTCCGTGTAATTGCTACCATCATCCTTCAACTTAACTTTCTCTAGGAATGCATTAAAATTCAACGGAACAACAACACGGGCCATTTATCTACAACAACATAGACATGCAAAATACTTTCAGGTACTAAGTTCATGATAAATTAAAGTTCAATTAACACTAGTAGAAAAAGGGTCAAGTGTGAAGCACATTAGTGCCGGTTTGAATTTGAGCCGGCACTAATGTGACCATTAGTGCCGGTTCCAACGGTTAGGCGGGCGGGCATCATTAGTACCGGTTCGTGGGCAACCTTTATTACCGGTTCATGCCACGAACCGGTACTAATGAGGCTGTGTCAGGCTATGGTCAGGCTGGGCCCCCCACGAAGACCTTTAGTACCGGTTCATGCCATGAACCGGTACTAGAGTTTCTTTGTAAGCTGATTTTTAGTCCCACCTCGCCAAGAGAGAGGCAGTATGAGCGGTTTATAAGCCGTGAGTGCACAGACAATGACGAAGAGTTGCAATGCTCACCTGCATGTTGATTAGCTTCAAGCCTTGCAGAATAGCATAGATTGCACTGAGCTATGTGCAGTGCAGTCTACACTATTCCGAATGGCTTGAAGCAAATTAACCAGCATTGCACCTCTTTTTTATTTTTAATAACTTATTTGAACTCCGGACTTCTTTTGTGTTCAGTATGCAGCATTCAAAGCGACGTCATCAATTTCCAACATGTTCTGACATCATTTGTTGTTTTTCGGTCATTTACCTAATTGTTTAGAGAGCTAAATGACCGTGAAATTGAAAATCACTACAAAATGAATCCTGAAAATGTTGAAACTTGGCATGGTATCATCATATCACCCGCATAGCATGCGCGAAAGATTAGAGAGGATCATGGCAAAAACTGGACGCACTTCGTGTACAAACTGGACAAACTCTTTCGGAGTATCAGGGTTTCGGATGAGAACTCATCTGTTACACGGCCACTTCAATGTTTTTTAAACTTATTTGAACTCCGAACTTCTTTTGTGTTCAGTATGCAGCATTCAAAGCGACGTCATCAATTTCCAACATGTTCTGACATCATTTATTGTTTTTCGGTCATTTACCTAATTGTTTAGAGAGCTAAATGACCGTGAAATTGAAAATCACTACAAAATGAATCTTGAAAATGTTGAAACTTGGCATGGTATCATCATATCACCCGCATAGCATGCGCGAAAGAGTAGAGAGGGTCACGGCAAAAACTGGACGCACTTCGTGTACAAACTGGAAATAGAAGAAAATAAATAGAAGAAAAGAAATAATGCAGAAAAGAAAAAACTATACAAAAAAATTACTCAAAAATAAATAGAAGAAAATAAATAATGCAGAAAAGAAAAAAAACTATATAAAAAATTACTCAAAAATAAATAGAAGAAAATAAATAATGCAAAAAAGAAAAAACTATATAAAAAATTTGTTGGCGCGCTGCCCAGTGGGCCTGCCAGACCTAGGGTGTGCAAATACAGGCCCAGAAGGGCCAGCAGGCTCACAGGGCAGCGCGCCCTAGTTAATTAGGCCCAGAAGCCTGCTATATAGGGAAGCTTGAAGGAGCAGCCGCGGCTGGGTTTATAAACCAGTGCGGCTGCCCTTCGCTCGGCGAGGTGGGACTAAACATTGTGCACTGCGGGTGGCAGCGCACCACCTTTAGTACCGGTTGGTGGCTCCAACCGGTACTAAAGGGGGGTCTTTAGTACCGGTTCGTGGCGGTACTAAAGGGGCCGTTTCCCGCCCCTTGGCCTGGCGAAAATTGGCCTTTAGTACCAGTTGGTGGCTCCAACCGGCACTAAAGACCCCTCCTATATATATGGAACCTACGAAAAATCAGTTCATCGACCACCAGTAGTTCTTCTCGATCCAAACTTCTTCTCCGCGCCCGTCGCCCCATCGCGCGCCGCCCTCGCCGCCCCCGCCGCCCGTCGCCGTCACCGCCCGGCCCGTCGCTCCCGCCGCGCCCGTACGTCGCCGCCGCCTCTCGCCCGCCACGCCCGTCCCCCTGTCGTCGCCCGCCGCCGCCCGTACGCCGCCGCCCCCCGGTCGTACGTACACACACACACAAACACACAGAGACACACACACACCACACACACAGAGAGAGAGAGAGAGAGACACACACACACACATACACACACACACATTGTTTTTACTTATTTTCTATTTTCTGTTGTTTAGATTAATGTTAGATAAATTAGTAGATAATAATGTTAGAATTTTAATGGTTAGATGAATTATATGGAAAAGATGTTAAATATTAATGTCAAATATATTTTACACGAATTAGAACAAGTTGAACTAGTTGAATTAGTATAGCTAGATATTAATTAGGTATATATATGAGATTATTTGAACTAGTTGAATTAATATAACTAGTTTATTTTTAGTATGAAAATTAATAGAACAAGTTTATTTTTAGTAAGAAAATTTAGGTATATGAGATTTGATGATCTAATCAAAATATTACTATATAGAACTACCTACTTTATTTTAGTAAGAAATTAATAGAACTAGTTTATTTTTAGTAAATGCTTAGTTGAATTAATAGAACTAGTTTATTTAGTTGAATTAATAGAACTAGTAGGTGTTTAATGTTTCACCTATATATGAACATATATGTTAGATATTAGATATAAATTATATGTTAGATATATATTTAATTTAGTTATATGAGATTTCATTATCTAATTAATTAGTTGAACTAATTAGTTGAATTAGTTCAATTAATTAGGTATATTTTTCGTAAGTGCTTAGTTGAACTAGTTGAATTAACAGAATTAGTTGAATTAATAGAACTAATAAGTGTTTAATGTTTCACCTATGAACATAGGAATGTCGTCTGACGATGAACACGATTTCATTATGTGCGAATACTGCGAAGACCAGCGCGGCTTGTGCGGCCAAAATTATCTAGTTGATGATAGACGCTTCAGCATCAAGCTGGATGAGAACTTCGAAGTGGATACAGTAAGTCACAACGACAAGTCTTTTTTCGTAATTAAGCATGACTTATGCTTCATTTTGCTTCACCTTTTAATTTTAAGTTTTCACTATTCTACTAGCGTATCCCCTACCATGCAAGAATTTTTGTCTTGGATAAGATAGGTTTCAGTCCTAACGAAACTATGGAGGTAAAAAGAGTTTACTTGAAGACCAAGCATGGTTATACCTTCAACGTCAAATTATACAATGCAGACACATACACCTATTTTGAATGCAAAACTTGGCAAGCACTATGCAAGGCTTATGCATTTGAGACTGATATGGTTATCACCTTTGATATTCGTCTGGAAGATGATATTGAAGGTAATAGAGACATCTGGGTCGATGTGCAGACGCCTCCAGATCTACCATTATGTGAGTTTCTTAACCATATTTATGTCTTCGATATGAGATTATTTGAACCAGTTGAATAATTAATAGATCTCAATTAATATTGACAGCTTACTTCCAATCAAGCAAACATGTCCGGCGCTTGGTAGACAGGACCATCTGATGAAGCTATGAACCTAGGGTAGGGTCATGGACCTGCCCTAACTGCCCTACCCAAAGACATCTCTAGAAGAAGTCACCTTTCAATCGACTTGAAGGTGTCCCACTCGACAGACTCGAAGACACTCGACCAAGAAGCAATCACTCGACCAAGACCCAACCACTCGACGGCCAGGAGACCTAAAGGCGCCCCGCACTCTAACGGTCGGTCATTAAGTAGCTTTTATGGTCATCATATCACTTTATTACTAGCGTTACCAGAAACGCCCTGCCTTAATGTACATTGAACCCTTCGTAACGTGGGCTGGCCGGGGTCCTGGCGCACTCTATATAAGCCACCCCCCTCCTCCGAGACAAGGGTTCGCACCTCTGTAACTCATACACACATAATCCAGTCGACTGCCTCCGGGCTCCGAGACGTAGGGCTTTTACTTCCTCCGAGAAGGGCCTGAACTCGTAAACCTTGCGTCCTTACAACCTCTCCATAGCTAAGACCTCACCTCTCCATACTTACCCCCCTACATTACTGTCAGAGTTAGAACCACGATAGTTGGCGCCCACCGTGGGGCAGGTGTTTTAGCATTTTGTTGGAGGATTTGCGATCTTTTTCGACCCGAATCATCATGGTTTTCAACGGAGTTTTGGTGGAGGGCCGCGAGATCCGTCTCGGCGCGCTCACGTTCATCGCCGATGACTCCGCCTAGCTTCAGGAGGCTCCGCTCGACGTGGACGCACTCCCTGTCCGCGGGGCAACGCACTTTAGCGCGTACGTCCGCGGCGTTCTCCTACGGCAACCGTCGACCCCCTACCGGTCGGCTCCCGTGTTGCCCTCCCTCCCCGTTTCCTGCCGGTGCAAGCGCTCCGGTCGGTCGAGACTTCAGCGGTGGGTGAGACACGCGGTGGCCCGTCAGTCGGCCACCCCTCAAGTCGCGGCGATCGAGCCCGACAAATCCCTCTATGGCCTGTTCGACTGGCTCCGAGGAGACTGCATCCGAGTGCGACAGTAGCGATCCGGCGGCGGAGATTCTGATGGTCGATGGACCTCCCAGTCCCCCCGGTTTTACCCGCACCGACGGAGGCGCAGGAGGAGGCGACCCGTCACGTCCCCATGAGGAGTATCTTCCCGAGCCTCTCTCGTCGCTGCAGAGAGAAGAACTTCGCCGCCGGAACATGGATGCGCTGCACACTCCTATCGTTGGAGAAACCCCCAAGGCTCGCACCTTGGAGGACGCGCGCCTGGCAAACTTGGCTGAGCGCACTCGACTGGAGAACCTCCAGCGAGCACTCAACGAGCGCGCATGACAACGGGTTCCCGAATCCAGTCGACGTCAGCTCTTCCCGCCCCCGCAGGTATAGCGGACTCCGATTCAGAATTTAGCAGCTGCGGCCCGTATAGCGGAGTCGATTTAGCCTTCCCAGTCGGAGGCTGGCAGAGGCTTGCTGCAGATCAGAGCGCTACTCCGGGCAGCAGGAGATCAGAATTCCGCTGTTTCTCAGCCGCAGAACAGAATTCACAGCAGATCCATTGCCGCGGACACAGTCCAGACGGCTCACAGCCTGAGATCGCCCCCGAGGCGTGAGGGACATGGAGACCAGCGCGACCAGTATGGAAACCATGAGTAGTATGATCACCGAGTCGATCGTGACGGTCGACGTCGAGTGCCCACGCCTCCCCCGAGGAGCGGGTCGTATGTGCCTCGCCAGCAGGATGACAGGCGCCCTCATAGTGGTGGGCGAAGGATTCCAGTCGACCCCAGAGGGCCAGGCTTTGACGCGAGATCCATCCTCGTCCAGGGCCTGGTCGACAGGAACAGAGCTCACCGAGAAGGCCATGACAGAGATGCGCCTGCCAGCAGTAGAGTACATGTTTCGGGGCCAGAGTGCTTTAGTAGAGCCATCAGGGCTGCTGTGATTCCTCCCAATTTCAGGTTGGCGACTGGAGTCAGTAAGTTCACTGGCGAGTCCAAGCCTGATACTTGGCTTGAGGACTACCGAGTGGCTGTCCAGATTGGCGGCGGCAATGATGAAGTGGCCATGAAGCACCTGCCTCTCATGTTGGAGGGCTCGGCCAGAGCGTGGCTAAACCAGTTAGCGCCTAACAGCATTTACACTTGGGAAGATCTCTCCCGAGTGTTCGTCACCACATTTGAGGGCACATGCAAGCGACCCGCAGGACTGACGGAACTGCGGTCTTGTGTGCAGAAGCCGAATGAAACTTTGAGGGATTACATCCAGAGATGGATCACGTTACATCACTCGGTGGAAAATGTGCCTGACCACCAAGCAGTTTGTGCCTTCAAGGAAGGCGTCAAGTACAGAGAGCTAAATTTGAAATTCGGTCGAACCGGAGATATGTCCCTGAATCGGATGATGGAGATTGCCACCAAGTACGCTAATAGTGAAGATGAGGATCAACTCAGAAGTGGCAAGCTCAAGTCAGTCGCCCAAGAAACCAGAGGCAATTCCAATCGGAAGCAGAAGCGGAAGGCCGAGCCAGCGGCTCCCGGGGAAGCTTTAGCTTTGGCCCAAGGAAAGTCTAAAGGGAAACCTAAAGGACCTTGGAACCCCAAAAAGGTTAAAGACCAGGAGGGAAATGATGTGTTGGACTTACCATGTCTCGTCCACACGAAGAAAGATGAAGAGGGTAATTTTATTTACCCGAAACATACCACTCGGCAGTGTCGACTTTTGATCCAGCAGTTCCAGGGCAAGCAGCCCAAGGGTAAGGAAAAGGAGTCGGACAACGTCGAGGATAAAGAGGACAGTGATGACGGATACACTCAAGTCAATTCCACCCTGATGATTTTTGCTGATGTTGAGAGCAAAAGTCGACTGAAAGTTATTAACCGAGAGGTGAATATGGTCGCTCCGGCGACACCTAGTTACCTGAAATGGTCTCAGACTGCCATAACATTCGACCAGTCCGACCACCCAACGCACATCGCCACCCCTGGGAGGCAAGCTTTGGTGGTCGACCCAGTTGTTGAAGGCACTCGACTGACCAAAGTCCTGATGGATGGTGGCAGTGGTTTGAACATATTATACGCTGAGACGTTGAAGGGGATGGGCATTCCAATGTCCAGACTCAGTGCCAGCAACATGAGTTTCCATGGAGTCATTCCTGGGAAGAAGGCTGAATCACTCGGCCAGATTGCTCCTGATGTGGTTTTCGGTGATTCCAAGAATTACCGCAAAGAAAAGTTGACATTTGAAGTTGTAGACTTCCAGAGTGCCTATCACGCTATTTTGGGCAGGCCGGCTTATGCACGCTTCATGGCCCGACCATGTTACGTGTATCTCAAATTGAAGATGTCGGGCCCCAAAGGTGTGATCACCATTACGGGCAATCGGAAGAAAGCGAAAGAATGTTTTCAGAAGGGTTCGAAGATCGCCGACGCACAGATGGCAGTGGTGGAGTTGCAGGAATACCAAAAGACTGCAGACCCAAGGGATCTGTTGCGAGCCAAGAAGCCCGCTATAGAGTCATCTTTCCAGTCGACTGGCTACACGAAGATAGCTCACATCCACCCGACCGACCCCAGCGCCGCCCCGACTCATATCTCAACAACACTCGACTCCAAATAGGAAGAAGCGCTCGTCCAGTTCCTCCATGAGAACTGGGACATCTTCGCATGGAAGCCTTCTGACATGCCTGGTGTTCCCAGGGAGCTGGCTGAGCATCGCCTGAGAGTCTACTCAAAAGTAAAACCTGTCAAGGAACATCTTCGACGGTCCGCCATCCAAAAGAGAAAAGCTATTGGCGAAGAGGTGGCTCGGCTCTTAGCAGCGGAGTTCATCCGAGAGATCTACCACTCCGAGTGGCTCGCCAATGTTGTCATGGTCCCCAAGAAGGACAAGTCACTTCGCATGTGCATTGACTTTAAACATATCAATCGGGCCTGCCCGAAAGATCATTTTCCTCTCCCCCGCATCGACCAGATAGTCGACTCGACTGCGGGATGTGAGCGACTGTCTTTCTTAGATGCCTATTCCGGGTACCATCAGATCCATCTGTATGGACCTGACGAGATCAAGACAGCTTTCATCACTCCATTCGGGTGCTTCTGTTATGTTACCATGCCGTTCGGCCTCAAGAATGCCGGAGCCACATTCATGAGGATGATTCAGAAGTGTTTACTCACTCAAATCAGTCAGAACGTGGAAGCATACATGGATGATATTGTGGTCAAGTCACGGAAGGGTTCCGACCTGCTGACTGACCTTGCTAAAACCGTTGCCAACCTCAGGAGGTATGATATCAAGCTTAATCCATCAAAGTGTACATTCAGAGTCCCTGGCGGAAAGTTACTCGGTTTTCTCATTTCCGAACAAGGAATCGACGCCAATCCAGAAAAAGTTGGCACTATACTTCGAATGAAAAGCCCTGTGCGAGTGCACGACATCCAGAAGCTTACTGGTTGTTTGGCCGCCCTAAGTTGATTCATATCTCGTCTCGGTGAAAAGGTATTACCTCTTTACCGATTGATGAAGAAGTCTGACAAGTTCGAGTGGACTCCTGAAGCTGATGCAGCGTTTGCAGAGCTCAAAGCTGTAACATCCCAAATTTGCAATTTGGAATGTTATACACTAGATCATCATGCATATCATATTTTCTTGCATTTTGGTTGATCCTAGAAATTTCACGCAACTCAAGGACCCTCGGAGAGAGTTGGAGATTTCGTTATTTTCATATTTGAGAGTTTTCTCAAGTTTGAAAAGAGGATCATTTGATTTATTTATTTCATCTTCAATAATTTTTCCAATATCAAAATATGAGAGAGGGAATAATATGACTTTCCCAAATTTAGGAAAAATGAAGATCTAATGAATAAATCAAATTTGGTTTTTGCCGGAGTTTGTTTGCTTTTTCTTTGGATAGGGAAAAATACGCATTCTCAAAAATTGCATTTTTGGCCCGGAGAAAAGTTCATTTTGTTCGACTCATTTTTAGGAGTCGGGGAAAATTTACTTTAGGTTTTTCGGAGTTCATTTAGTTTCTTTTTCTTTTGTTTTCTGCGCGCGAAAACCAGTTAAAAAAAGGAGCCTCCCGCGCCAGGCCAGCCGGGCCAAAGGCCCAGCCAGCCGGCCACCGCCCCAGCCTCCCTGCGCGCGTGCGCTAGGCGCAGGCCGCCGCCTCGCCTCGCCCTAGCCGAGTCCGGTTGGACTCTAGGCTAGCCCCCTTTCCTTGTTTCGTTTTCCTTTTCCTTCTCTTTTTCTTGCCCCCTACCCCAAGTCTCCTCACCCCTCACCTATATAAATACCCCCACACCCCCCCTTTCCTTGTTTCGTTTTCCTTTTCCTTCTCTTTTTCTTGCCCCCTACCCCAAGTCCGGTTCGGTTTTTCTTCTAGAAACCGTTCCGGTTCTTCTCTTTTTCTTCTGATTCTTTTCGTTTTCTTTCGTTTTTGTTTCGGTCTTTTCTCCGAAAACCCTAGATCGGTTTTCGTTCTTGTTTCGGACCGTTCGTCTCAACGAACGTGATCACCGATTGTTCCCGGTTAACGACGCCCGTTCGTTTGACCGCTTGTCTCTTTCTTTTCGTCGGATTTATTCCGTGATCGTGATCTCAGATCCGATCTTCGTTCTAGTCTTTCTTCTCGCTCGTTTATCGGAATTAGGTGATTCAAGCGCCTGGAGTTTCGTTTCGAAACCGCCGTTCCGTCTAATCAACTTAAACAAGTTTTTTCCCCGGTAAAATTTGACCTAGATTTAACTTGCTAGAACCGAGTTGTTTTCTTCCGCCGTTTGTTTTCCGTTTCTTTGTTCGGTTCGTTCTTTCTTTGCAACCGGAGTTCTTAAGTTGAACTTTCTGGTTCGTTCTCTTGTTCGAGTTTTACCTGTGCATTAGATGAGTACTTATTGTATACTTGTTGTTTGTCTGCGATAGATCACCCGGATTGCGCCGCTTGTTACTTCGAAACCCTAGGTCTCGCGGATCATCAGCAAGGCAAGTAACACTTTGATCATACGTTTTCTACAACCCATGTTTTATTGCATTAGATCAATCCTCACACATTGCATGATTAGGATCTAATTAAATTGTGGGATGGGAAGTAGATAAGGTAGTACCTATCACCTGTGTTATTATGAAACCTTTGGGAGTTACTTCTACGTTTGCTTATTATGCCATGCTATGCTAGTAGACGTGGATTGGGTGAGTGATATCCATGACAGATGTGAGTATTGTTAATTTTAATGGTTTACTTAAGGTGGCAACTTAAATACACATCTGGGTGGATTGAGGCACCTGATGTCTATCAGGACTTGCCTGTTTTTTTTGGACCGCCACCCAGGCTCAAAGGGATCATAAGATCTTTCATGCTAGAAACTTCCGTGTGCAGCCACATGCTACTATGGGCTCTGGCATAGTTGACTAAGTTGTGCGAACTCTTACGGGGTGGACTAGCAGATGTAGGGGTTGTAGGTGGTACGGTCTACCCCACATGTAAGGTGCTAGCGCTTCTGAAAGACTATGTCTCAGTCATCCGTTTCTCAAACACCATGTAGTGCGAGAAAGCAAACGGAGGCGATCGAGTGGGGAAAAGTGCGCAAACCTCTGCAGAGTGTACAAACTAATCATGATTAGCCGTGTCCCCGGTTATGGACAACTTGAGTATCTAGTACTTGAATATCATGTGAATCTCATCACATTACCTCTAATTAATGTTGTTGGGTTTTAATTGTTCACTTAATTGGGATCGGAATGCTGTCAACCATTCTCGATGTTTCACAACCACCATGATAGTTAAATAAATTTATTCCTTTGCAGTAGGGAAAAACTGGCTTTACGCAAAACTGTAGCCATAGAGCTTTTCCACCAGCCACATATGCATATAGTATAGCTGTTTCATTCCATTACTCTCTATGTGTTACATTTCCAGCATATTCCATGTGCTGACCCGTTTTTGGGCTACAACTTCTCATGTTGCAGACTTTTCAGACGACGAGTAAGGTGCTTTTAGGTCGTGGTTCTATACTCAGTGATGCCGTTGGAGTTGATGGACCCATTTATCTTCCGAGTCTTCCGCTGTTATCGTTATTAGATGGCCTTAAGCCATATTTATTGTAATAAGTTCTCTTTGAGACAACGATGTAATAAGTGTGTGATTGCCACTCTGCTATAAATCCTTCGATGTACTGTGTGGTGTCAGCATTACTGATCCAGGGATGACACCCAAGCACAGTAGACTTGATCCATTCGGGTCGGGTCGCTACAAAAGCTCTGCTCTCCACCCAACCGGTGCTTGCTGCCCCAATCAGCAAAGAGCCTTTGCTGCTTTACATTGCAGCCACAGGACAAGTCGTCAGTACGGTACTTACGGTCGAGCGGGAAGAAGAAGGGAAAACCTTCAAAGTTCAGCGCCTAGTATATTATATTTCTGAAGTCTTGACCCCATCGAAGCAAAGATATCCTCACTATCAGAAGCTCGTATATGGGATTTATATGACCACCAAGAAAGTTGCTCACTACTTCTCTGATCATTCCATTACAGTCGTCAGCGACGCTCCATTATCGGAAATCCTGCATAACAGGGATGCAACTAGTCGAGTGGCAAAATGGGCGATTGAACTCCTTCCCCTTGATATCAAGTTTGAGTCAAAGAAAGCTATCATGTCCCAAGCAATCGCAGATTTCGTCGCCGAGTGGATTGAACAGCAGCTGCTGACTCAGATTCACTCGGAGCATTGGACTATGTTTTTTGACGGCTCCAAGATGCTGAGTGATTCCGGTGCCGGAGTGGTGTTGGTCTCCCCCAGAGGAGATAAACTCAGATATGTTCTTCACATCCATTTTGATTCCTCCAATAACGAAGCAGAATATGAAGCACTTCTATATGGGTTGCACATGGCCATCTCACTCGGCGTCCATCGCCTCATGGTCTATGGTGACTCAGATTTGGTGGTTAATCAGGTGATGAAGGAATGGGATGTCAGAAGTCCAGCCATGACTGGTTATTGCAATGCAGTGAGAAAGCTGGAGAAGAAATTCGAGGGGTTAGAGCTTCATCACATACCCTGACTGAAAAATCAAGCAGCTAATGATTTGGCAAAAATAGGTTCCAAAAGAGAAGCCATTCCCAGCAATGTGTTTTTGGAACACATCCACACACCTTTAGTCCAGGAGGATCCCTTCATGGAAGAGGCCCCGCAGCCAAAAAGCACCACGGATCCGACTTAAGTTGAAGTTCCAGCTGTGGTCGATCTGATAATGGAAGTGCTGGTTATCACTCCCGTCTGGACAGAACCGTACATCGCGTACATCCTAAGGAAAGAACTTCCAGAAGACGAGGAAGAGGCTCGACAGATCGTCCATCGATCCAAGGCCTTTACAGGCATAAAGGGACAGTTATATAGGGAAAGCGCGACTGGGGTCGGCCAGAAGTGTATCACACCAGAAGGTCAGATGATCCTTAACAATATCCACTCAGGGACCTGTGGTCATCATGCGTCCTCTCGGACCATTGTGGCTAAAGCATACTGAGCAGGGTTCTACTAGCCAAGGGCCAATGAGATGGCTAAAGAGATAGTCGACAAATGTGAAGGGTGTCAGTATTACTCCAATATGCCGCACAAGCCCGCGTCAGCCTTGAAAACCATTCCACTCATCTGGCCCTTCGCTGTTTGGGGGCTGGACATGGTTGGGCCACTGAGAATAGGCAGGAGCGGCTTCACTCATGTGCTGGTAGCACTCATGTGCCAAGCCTATCAAGAATCTCGATGCTTGCACCACTATTAGTTTCATCAGAGAGTTGATATTCAGATATGGAGTTCCGCACAGTATCATAATGGACAATGGGTCAAACTTCGATTCCGACGAGTTCAGGGCCTTTTGCACCTCTCGGGGCACTCGGGTCGACTATGCTTCGGTTGCTCACCCCCAGTCGAATGGACAAACAGAAAGGGCAAATGGCCTAATTCTCAAAGGACTGAAACCCCGATTGAAGCGCGATCTCAAGCACGCAGCAGGTGCATGGGTCGACGAGCTCCCATCAGTCCTCTGGGGATTGAGGACAACCCCGAATCGATCGACCGGAAGAACCCCATTCTTTCTGGTCTATGGAGCCGAGGCAGTCTTACCGAGTGACCTGCTTCACAACGCTCCCAGAGTCGAGCTCTACTCAGAAGATGAAGCAGAACAAGCCCGGCAGGACGCAGTCGACCTCCTAGAAGAAGAAAGAGAAATGGCCCTAATCCGATCGGCCATCTATCAGCAAGACTTGCGTCGATTCCATGCCAGAAACGTGAAGAACCGAGCCTTCCAAGAAGGAGACTTAGTCCTCCGAGTGGATCAGCAGAAACCACACAAGCTTGCTCCTACTTGGGAAGGCCCCTTCATAGTCACCAGAGTCCTCCACAATGGAGCATACCACCTCTACAATGTCGATCGCCAGATTGATGAGCCACGAGCCTGGAATGCGGAGCTGCTCCGCCCCTTTTATACTTGAATTCTCACTTGGACGAGATGTAATAAGAAAAACTCCTGTAGTTTATTTATCAAAGACAAGAGCGTTATAATTTTCCCAGTGATTATTATTGTTTTTGTTTGCGTAAGAAATCCCCCAGTGGGTGTCTTAGCTGCGAATCCGCTTCGCCTAAGTTTGAAAAAATCCTACCGAGTGGAGAGCAATCCTCCCACTCGGGGGCTTAGCTGCAGTCCAGTACTCGCCTAAGTTCTCTCACTTGAGGACTTAGCTGCAGTCAGGCACTCGCCAAAGTTTGAAAAATCCTACCGAGTGGAGAGCAATCCTCCCACTCGGGGGCTTAGCTGCAGTCCAGTACTCGCCTAAGTTCTCCCACTCAGAGACTTAGCTGCAGTCAGGCACTCGCCTAAGTTTGAAAATTCCTACCGAGTGGAGAGCAACCCTCCCAATCGGGGGCTTAGCTATAGTCCAGTACTCGCCTAAGTTCTCCCACTTAGAGACTTAGCTGCAGTCAGGCACTCGCCTAAGTTTGAAAAATCCTACCGAGTGGAGAGCAATCCTCCCACTCGGGGGCTTAGCTGCAGTCCAGTACTCGCCTAAGTTCTCCCACTTAGAGACTTAGCTGCAGTCAGGCACTCGCCTAAGTTTGAAAAATCCTACTGAGTGGAAAGCAACCCTCCCACTTGGGGGCTTAGCTGCAGTCCAGTACTCGCCTAAGTTCTCCCACTCAGAGACTTAGCTGCAGTCAGGCACTCGCCTAAGTTTGAAAAATCCTACTGAGTGGAGAGCAACCCTCCCACTCGGGGGCTTAGCTGCAGCCCAGTACTCGCCTAAGTTCTCCCACTCAGAGACTTAGCTGCAGTCAGGCACTCGCCTAAGTTTGAAAAATCCTACCGAGTGGAGAGCAACCCTCCCACTCGGGGGCTTAGATGCAGTCCAGTACTCGCCTAAGTTCTCCCACTCAGGGACTTAGCTGCAGTCAGGCACTCGCCTAAGTTTGAAAAATCCTACCGAGTGGAGAGCAATCCTCCCACTCGGGGGCTTAGCTGCAGTCCAGTACTCGCCTAAGTTCTCCCACTTAGAGACTTAGCTGCAGTCAGGCACTCGCCTAAGTTTGAAAATTCCTACCGAGTGGAGAGCAACCCTCCCACTCGGGGGCTTAGCTGCAGTCTAGTACTCGCCTAAGTTCTCCCACTCAGAGACTTAGCTGCAGTCAGGCACTCGCCTAAGTTTGAAAAATCCTACCGAGTGGAGAGCAACCCTCCCACTCGGGGGCTTAGCTGCAGTCCAGTACTCGCCTAAGTTCTCCCACTCAAAGACTTAGCTGCAGTCAGGCACTCGCCTAAGTCTGAAAAATCCTACCGAGTGGAGAGCAACCCTCCCACTCGGGGGCTTATCTGCAGTCCAGTACTCGCCTAAGTTCTCCCACACAGAGACTTAGCTGCAGTCAGGCACTCGCCTAAGTTTGAAAAATCCCTACCGAGTGGAGAGCAATCCTCCCACTCGGGGGCTTAGCTGCAGTCCAGTACTCGCCTAAGTTCTCCCAAACACATCTCAATCCTCAAGGACGACGAGGGGCAGGTCGACTGCCACCTTCTCCTGGAGAGCTTCGCCACAAATACAATGCGCGATTCATCCCGCTCTACAGTAACGAAGTACGAGTCGACTGCCACCTTCTCCTAGAGAGCTTCGCCACAAATACAATGCGCAATTCACCCTGCTCTACAGTAACGAAGTACAAGTCGACTGCCCCTCCCCCTCTCCTGGAGAGCTTCGCCACAAATACAATGCGCGCTCCATCCCACTCTGCAGTAACAGGGTGTGGGTCGACCGCCACCCGCCCCTGGGGAGCTTCGCCACAAATACAAGGCATGGGTCGACTACTTCCCCCTCCTTCGGAGCTGTGCTGCGAATACAGAAAGTTGTCTCGAATAAAGATTGGGTTCACTCAGCAGGAGATTCATAACGATATTCAACGGTAAACCAAGTTCAGATAAAATCCTAAATGTTCTGGATCACGGATCGAGGTACTCGGGCATGTGGCCCGAAAAAGTTTAACGGTTACAAAAACCACTCGGCATTCCGAGGCAAATTTAAGGTGGGACGTAAGAGTTTGTTCACTCCGCGGGAGGAGGGCTGGCAGGCTCGACGAACTCATCCAGGTTGATGCCGTCGGCTATCCGAGTGGCTGCAGCGATGAAAGTCTCCATAAAGGTTCGGAAGTCATGCTTCTGGGTGTTGGCGACCTTTATTGCTGCCAGCTTGTCTTGTCGCACCTCCTTGCAGTGGACACGAACCAAGGACAAAGCCACATCAGTGCCACACCGAGCAGAAGACTTCTTCCACTCCTGCACTCGGTCAGGGATTCCGTTAAGTTGAGTCATCAGAGACTTGAGATCGTTTTGGAGCGTAGCCTCTGGCCAAAGTGCCGGGTCGATCCGTGACATGGCGACCTTCAGTCGAGCCAAGTAGTCCACGGCACCGTCAATGCGAGATTCCAGTCAGAGCAAGTTCATGGCAGCTTCATCTTTCACGGGAGAGTTGATTGGATCCAAACCTGGTTCGATCCGCCCAGTCTCCTCTTCAAAGTTCTGGCAAAACTCTGCATTCACGATCCAAGGATAAGTCAGTTTTCATACACTGAGTCGACACAAAAAAATCAGTTGGAACTAAATGTGCACCTTCAAGCTTGATATACAACTTCTTGGCAAGGCTCCTCAGGTAGCTCTCCAGATCGTCCCTCCTATGAGCGACGCCTTCCATCTTTTCGGTCAAGTTGAGGTTCTCCTTCTTCCAACGTGTGCACTCCCTATTGGCTTCATTCAGAGCAGTCTTCAGCCTGGTATTCTCTTCTTCCAACTGGCCGACTGAAGCCAGCTTCTGTTCGGCCAGAGCGGTCCTGTCGTCAGCCTCCTTCTGGGCAGCAGACAAATCCTGATCCTTTTTCGCCAAAGCCTCTCTCAGTTTTTCTGCAAAGAAATGATGATTGATTCAGAAATAGCAGAAGGGTGCTCGGGCCTAAAACTGACCAGTCGACAGACTTGTCTTACCGGCGGCGCCGTCTCTGACCGTCTGCAGTTCTGTCTTGGCCAGCTCCAAGTCAAGTTTCAGTTGAATCTGCTGACTTTCCAAATCAGCGAAGCGAGCTCCAAGATCACAAGATTTCTGAAATCAAAGGGGAGAAATTATTCCACAGCAAAAAACGACAAATACTAAGACTATAGTCGACTGCCCGCAGTCCACCATAGTCTCGGGGACTACACCCAGTGGGTGCACTTTGCGTGCCCCCACCGGTTCTGACTACACTCGACCGGCCCGCCGGAGTCGAGTTCAAAAAAAAAGAGAGACAAAGTAGAACTCAGACCACAGTCGACTGCCAGCAGTCGACCGCGGTCTCGGGGGCTACACCCAGTGGGTGCACTTTGCGTGCCCCCACCGGTTCTGATTCCACTTGACCGGATCAAGCGGAAGAAACAAACTACCAGTTCGGTTTTACTCGACAAAATACAAAGACTACGGTCGACTGCCAGCAGTCCGTCCAAAAAATTCAATCAACACACCCAGTGGGTGTACAGATGAAAAGATTTCCGGAAAGAATCTTCAGATAGCATATCCTAACAGAACAAGCGGTGACCAACTAACCTGAACATTGCTCTGGAGAGCCGAGCTGGCATCATAGGCGGCTTGGCTAGCGTCCCGCACCGTCTTCATCTTCTCCATCATAATGCCCGCCTGGCGTATGGCTTCCCTAGCAGCATTCACCTCGTCCTCCGGGACATGGTGGGTTGCAAAAAGTGAAGGCAGGTCGACAGGGGCCTGAGCAGTCGAAGAAGAAGGCAAGGCACTCGACAGGGGCTCCGCGAAGGTAACAGAACCCCAATTGACGTCACCAGTGTCCTGAACGACTGGTTCCGCCCTCGGCGTCGACTGCAGCGCCTCACTTACAGGAGCTCGCCTACTCTTCCTCGTCAAAGACCTCTCGGGCTCTTCATCATCATCAGGGAGGTCAATAATGTTGGGAGCTGTACCAAGTTCAAATTGCCAAAATCACGTCACCCAATGATGCACGATGCAGTTGAATCGACCAAAGAAAGATAGTATGGCAGAAATCATACCCGGATTAGAAGTGACCGCATCCTCCATCACCTCATCATCAACCCTGTAAGCTGAGGTCCCGGAAGTGGCAGCGCTAACAATTCCAAAGCTCGTCCAGTTAAAACAAGAAAAATAAATAGTGCGGAGCGTTGAGTGAATACAAGGAGAAACACTCACGCGGAGGCGACAGGGATATCGATCTTGATCTTCGGCAGCGCCTTCCGAGTCTTCGGTTCTGCAACTTTGGGGTGCTTTGGTGCCTTCTCGGTCGTGGTTGGTGAAGAGATCCGAGGACGCTTCGAAGACTGTCCAGCCTGAGCAGTCGCGGGCGCTCGGCCGATCCTGGTCAAGCTTGGATCGCCTCTCTATGCGAGGAGGCGGCTCGACTTCTTCCTCATCACTCGAGTCGTCGCTTCCTCCATCCCCTTCACCATCGGAAGTCCACTCGCCACTTTCGCCACCACTCGCCTCGCCTTCCAGAGCTTGCTCTTGCTCCCCGTTGGGCATCGAATACATTTCAATAATGGCCTGAAAGAAAGCAGGGAGAACAAAGTCAGTCAATGCAATACAGACAGCTGCGCGAGTGAATTCAGATTACAAGCAAAAACTCAGAATCAGACCTGCTCTGGTACACGCGACTGGTCGAATGGGGGAACTCTCCTGGCTCCTCTGGGGTTGTCCTTGTTCCCGGTAATGCTCGACGGCCACTTCTCCAACATGTCGTCATCGACCTCCTCCCAGTGGATCCGAGTGGAGTCTTCTAGACCCGAATACATCCACATCGGGTGGTCTCGGGCTTGGAGAGGCTGGATGCGCCGCTGAAGGAAGACCTCCAAGAGATCCATACCAGTTACCCCATCACGAATGAGCTGGACCACTCGGTTGACCAACACCTTCACGTGCGCCTTCTCCTCCGAGAGCACCTTCAAAGGGGAGGGTTTTTCCACTCGGTCCATGGTAAAGGGAGGGAGGCCAGACGATTGCCCTGGCCTCGACTGGTCTTTGCAGTAGAACTAGGTCGAATGCCATCCGCGAACTGAATCGGGAAGAATCATGGCCGGAAAGGAGCTTTTTCCCCTCGTCTAGATGCCAAGACCCCCACACATCTGGATCACTTGGGTCCTCTCGTCACTCGGATTAGCCTTTTTCACTGTCTAGGAGCGACAAGTGAAAATATGCTTGAAAAGACCCCAGTGAGGTCGACAACCCAAGAAGTTCTCACACAAGGAAATGAACGCAGCAAGATAAACAATTGAGTTGGGGGTAAAATGATGGAGTTGAGCCCCAAAGAAGTTCAGAAACCCTCGGAAGAAAGGATGAGGAGGCAAGGAAAACCCACGGTCGACGTGGGTGGCAAGAAGAACGCACTCACCCTCCCGGGGTTGCGGCTCGGATTCCTTCCCTGGAAGCCGCGCCGAGTCGTAGGGGATCAGCCCTCCCTCGGCCAGGTCATCGAGGTCTTCTTGGGAGATCCTCAAGTGGATCCAGTTGCCCTGGATCCAACCCTTCGGCAGACCAGTCCGCGAGGAAGATCCGCCCCGGCTCGTCGCCTTCCCCTTCGATTTTGCCGTCGCCTTCTTCGCCCGCTCCAGAGCCACTGTCTTCTCCTTCACCATTGTCACCGACAAGACGCGTGCGGTGCGGTGGCGCTGGGGCGAGAGCGAGCGCAGCAGAGAGGCGTGAGGAGGAGAAGAGGTAATGGGGCGCACTGTTCGGGGGACTCCGGTCCAACGCCTTATATGGGCCGCTTCCGAGTGGCTGACTGGTAGGCCCAGACGGCTCCGTCAAATCCCGTAACGACCGCGCGAGCGATACGTGGCGAAAAAGGTGGCGCGGGGATCGAGGCGATTCCGCTCTATCCCATCCGATTACTGCGGCCTCCCCCATCCTGCGCGCTTCCCAAAATTCGGATCCCACTAAATCCGCGGGCAGCAAACAAACTTGTCAGACTAAAAGATCTCCTCCACACCATCACTCGGAGCCTTACAGGTAAAGAAACTCACTCAACGAAGAACTAAGAATGGATCAAGGCAACTGAAAAGGAAGTTGCTGTCATCACTCGGGTCCGTTGATCCGAAGCAAGATATGCTCACGGCATGAAAAATGAGTCGGAGAGGTCCTCAACTCCTTTCCCACTCAAACCTCGATCCATTCGGGGGCTAATGATGAAGATATGAACCTAGGGTGGGGTCATGGACCTGCCCTAACTGTCCTACCCAAAGACATCTCTACAAGAAATCACCTTTCAATCGACTTGAAGGTGTCCCACTCGACAGACTCGAAGACACTCGACCAATAAGCAATCACTCGACCAAGACCCAACCACTCGACGGGTAGGAGACCTAAAGGCGCCCCGCACTCTAACGGTCGGTCATTAAGTAGCTTTTATGGTCATCATAGCACTTTGTTACTAGCGTTACCAGAAATGCCCTGCCTTAATGTACATTGAACCCTTCGTAACATGGGCTGGCCGGGGTCCTGGCGCACTCTATATAAGCCACCCCCTCCTCCGAGACAAGGGTTCGCACCTCTGTAACTCATACACACATAATCCAGTCGACCGCCTCCGGGCTCCGAGACGTAGGGCTTTTACTTCCTCCGAGAAGGGCCTGAACTCGTAAACCTTGCGTCCTTACAACCTCTCCATAGCTAATACCTCACCTCTCCATACTTACCCCCCTACATTACTGTCAGAGTTAGAACCACGACACCATCCACTGTCTCGGGGCTGAACTAAACTGCGAGGAGACAAGTCATTATGTTTCATGGCTTGAGGATCTTGATGCTGTCAAGACAAATTTCTTTCCTGCACTTAGAAATGTTAGTACTCAAAACGTGCGACCAATAATGTTCGTACTGAACTACGGTCACATATATTTAGGAAAGATGGTAAGATTTCTACTATTTCTCCTTAGTGCATCTTTTGCATACATTATTTTTTTAAGCTAAACTTCATTGCTAAGTATGTTACTATACGATGTTCTTCAACAGGGACTCCCGATGAATGTTGTGCCTGATTGGATCGAGACTAAAGGTACCATGAATATTGTTAGCTTACGGCCAAGATATCCTACAATGCACTTTAGTGCATTCAGGATTTCTAATAGCGAGGAATGCTTAATAGTAAAAGACTGGAGCAAAATTGTGAACGATCATAGAGAAGTACTAGGGGGCAGCAATCAGAAGCGCAACCCACAATTAGGAGACAGGTTCATCTACATGCTCCAATATGATGAATCAGCAAAGCTATACATGTTCTATGCTATTTTACCTGAGAGAGAGAGTAGCATGAGTGATTAATTAGCTAGTTCATGCTCTTAGTACTTGTCCTCTCATGTCCGTGTTCTTCGTCCTGAACTTAATCTCAAAGAGTGATTTGCTTTTGTGGTCTTATGAACGCTTATAATATCATTACCATGTTGAACTCGATGATATCTTTGCTATGAAACCCGTTGGTGATGATATATATGATGCAAGAGTTTTTATATTAATTAATATGATGATGATGATGATGAGTTATTATATCATTTATGAAAGAAATTGCATATTAGTTTCAACTGGATGGATTCTAGCTAAGTGATCAAGTATATATATGCCATATCCATATTACCTCGATCACTTAAGTAGGTGATCAAGTATATATAATATGGATATGACATATACTTAATGACTTAGCTAGGATCCACACGCATCCAGTCAAACTAATCACCTAATGATTTAACAACTCATTATAATGTAAAACAATCACTAAATTAAATTGAAAACACAAAATTAAAGTAAAAATAAAAAATAAAACCAAAACACACCAAAACATTTAGTACCGGTTGGTGTTACCAACCGGTACTAATGTCCTACGCGCCCACGGAGCTGGCTCGTGCCATGTGTTTGCCCTTTAGCACCGGTTCATGCTGAACCGGTACTAAAGGGGGGGGGGGCTTTAGTGCCTACAATTTAGTGTCGGTTACCGAACCGGCACTAAAGCCCCTTACGAACCGGTGCTATTGCCCAGTTCTGCACTAGTGTAATCATATTACTTAAGAACTCCCACTTAGATAGACATCCCTCTAGTCATCTAAATGATCACGTGATCCATATCAACTAAACCATGTCCGATCATCACGTGAGATGGAGTAGTTTTCAATGGTGAACATCACTATGTTGATCATATCTACTATATGATTCACGCTCGACCTTTCGGTCTCGGTGTTCTGAGGTCATATCTGCATATGCTAGGCTCGTCAAGTTTAACCCGAGTATTATGCTTGTGCAAAACTGGCTTGCACCCATTCTATGTGAATGTAGAGCTTATCACACTCGATCATCACACGGTGTCTCGGCACAACGAACTGTAGAAACGGTGCATACTCAGGGAGAACACTTATACCTTGAAATTTAGTGATAGATCATCTTATAATGCTACCACTGTACTAAGCAAAATAAGATATATAAAAGATAAACATCACATGCAATCAATATAAGTGATATGATATGGCCATCATCATCTTGTGCCTTTGATCTCCATCTCCAAAGCACCGCCATGATCACCATCGTAACCGGCTTGACACCTTGATCTCCATCGTAGCATCGTTGTTGTCTCGCCAACTCTTGCTTCCACGACTATCGCTACCGCTTAGTGATAAAGTAAAGCAATTACATAGCGATTGCATTCCATACAATAAAGCGACAACCATATGGCTCCTGCCAGTTGCCGATAATTGTGTTACAAAACATGATCATATCAAATATTCAAAAAAACATGATCATATCATACAACAATTTATATAATCACGTCTTGACCATATCACATCACAACATGCCCTGCAAAAACTAGTTAGACGTCCTCTACTTTGTTGTTGCAAGTTTTACGTGGGTGCTACGGGCTTAGCAAGAACCGTTCTTATCAACGCATCAAAAACCACAACGATTTTTCGTCAAGTGTGTTGTTTTAACCTTCAACAAGTACCGGGCGTAGTCACACTCGATTCAACTAAAGCTGGAGAAACAGACACCCTCTAGCCACCTATGCGCGACGCACGTCGGTAGAACCAGTCTCATGAACGCGGTCATGTAATGTCGGTCTGGGCCGCTTCATCCAACAATACCGCCAAATCAAAGTATGACATGCTGGTAAGCAGTATGACTATTGTCACCCACAACTCTTTGTGTTCTACTCGTTCATATAACATCTACGCATAGACCTGGCTCGGATGCCACTGTTGGGGAATGCAGTTGAGGGAGTCCTTGTAACATCCCAAATTTTCAATTTGGAATGTTATACACTAGATCATCATTGCATATCATATTTTATTGCATTTTGGTTGATCCTAGAAATTCTATGCAACTCAAGGACCCTCGGAGTGAGTTGGGGATTTCGTTATTTTCATATTTGAGTTTTCTCAAATTTTGAAAAAATAGGATCATTTGATTTTATTTATTTTATCTTAATTTATTTCTATTACAAAAATATGAGAGAGGGAATAAAATGACTTTCCCAAAATAAAGAAATATTGAGGATTTAATAATAAAATCAAATAAGATTTTATTTTGGTTTTATATGCTATTTTATTTGAATTTAGGAAAAATGCGTGTTTTTCAAAATTGCATTTAGGCCCCAAATA
Organism: Triticum urartu; assembly: GCF_056163025.1. Taxonomy (NCBI): domain Eukaryota; kingdom Viridiplantae; phylum Streptophyta; class Magnoliopsida; order Poales; family Poaceae; genus Triticum; species Triticum urartu. The sequence continues at coordinate 70,100,677 of NC_141874.1, forward strand.
AATGTTCATCCTGTGCGGCTTGATTTTAGAAGCCGGGGAAAATTTATTTTGGGACTTTTGGAGTCCGTATAGTGTTTCTTTTGTTTGTTTTTTTTCTGAGCGTAACTATTTAAAAAACGCGAACCGACCTAACGGGCCGTGTCCGACCCGGACACCTGGCCCGGCCGGCCTTATAAGCCGGGGGAGGAATCCAGCCGAGCCCCAAACCCTAGTGCCGCCGCCACCCACGCCGCCACCCCGCGCCGCCCCGCCGCCCCGCTGCCCGTCGCCCCCCCCCCCCCCCCCCCGCCGCCGCCGACGATTGCTGGAGGCGCGCCGCCGCCGCCGCCATTCGTCGGAGCCACCGAGGTAGACGCTGTTGCCTCAGTTTTCGCGAAGAAAACCGATCGTTTTTTTAAAAAAAATCTTAGATCTGTTTTTTTCGTTAGATCGTTTTTTCGGTTTAGTTATTTAGCGAGCGTTCGCTTGTTCGTTCGTCTTAACGAACGTGTTCATCGTTTAGATCCAGATAATGAACGTTCGTTCGTTAATCTGTTCGTCGTTTTTCTTTTTCTCGGATTAAATCCGCGATTTTTTTGATCGCAATTCCTGATCCGATTTTCGTTCTAGTATAACTTTTCGCTCGTTTATCGGAATCAGGCGATTCAAGCGCCTGGAGTTTCGTCTTGAAACCCTCTTTCCGTTTAACCAACTCAAACAAGTTTTTGCCACTATAAAAATTTCCCTAGATCCAGAATAGTAAATGAAGCATGTTTCTTTTGCCGTTTGTCTTTCGTTGCTTCGTTCGATTTGATTCTTTTGCCAACCAGAGATCTTAAGTTGAACTTTCTGGTTAGATATCTTATTCGAGTTTTACCTGTGCATTAGTTGAGTACTTATTGTATGCTTGTTTGTTTTCGATAGAGTACCTGGAGTGCGCCGCTTGCTACTTCGAATCGCTAGGTTTTGCGGATCATCAGCAAGGCAAGTAACACTTTGATCATACCTCCTACTACCCAGTTTTTATTGCATTAGATCAATCCTCACACATTGCATGATTAGGATCTAATTAAATTGTGGGTTCTGGGAAGTAGTTGAGGTAGTACCTATTACCTGTTTATTATCAAACCTTTGGGAGTTACTTCTACGTTTGCTTACTTATGTCATGCTATGCTAGTAGACGTGGATTGGGTGAGTGTATCCATGACAGATGTGAGATTGTTAAATTAATGGTTTATATGAGGTGGCAACTTAAATACACATCTGGGTGGATTGAGGCACCTGGGTATTCCAGTGATTGCCTGTTTTTCATTTGGACCGCCACCCAGGCTCAAAGGGATCATGAGATTATTCATGCTAGAAACTTCCATGTGCAGCCACAAGCTACTATGGGCTCTAGCATAGTTGATTAAGTCGTGCGAACTCTTACAGTGGTAGACTAGCAGATGTATGGGAAAGTAGGTGTAACGGTCTACCCGATCGTAAGGTGCTAGCGCTTCTGAAAGACTATGTCTCGGTCATCCATTTCTCAAACACCCTGTAGTGCGAGAATCTCAACGGAGGAGATCGAGTCTTGTGGGGAAAAGTGCACAAACCTCTGCAGAGTGTATAAACTAATCATGGTTAGTCGTGTCCCCTGTTATGGACATCTTGAGTATCTAGTACCTGGATTATCATGTGAATCTCATCATGTTACTCTAAATTAATGTTGTTGGGTTTTTAATGTTGATGCTTAATTGGGATTGAGAATGCTGTCAACCATTCTCAATGTTTAAAAACTACCATGATAGTTAAATAAAATTTATTCCTTTGAAGTAGGGAAAATTTGGCTTTACGCAAAATTGTAACCATAGAGCTTTCCACCGGCCAAATATGCATATAGTATAGCCTATTACTTTCATTGCATCTCTATGTGTTACCTTGCCAGTATATTCCATGTACGTTCATGTTGCAGACTTTAGGTCGTGGTTCTATACTCAGTGATGTTGTTGGAGTTGATGGACTCACTTATCTTCCAAGCCTTCCGCTGTTATCGTTAATAGATGGCCTTAAGCCATATTTATTGTAATAAGTTCTCTTTTGAGACACTCAATGTAATAAGTGTGTGATTGCTACTCTGTTATAAATCCTTCAAGTACTGTGTGGTGTCAGCATTACTGATCTAGGGATGACACATGAGCACAGAGATTGGACCGTTTGAGGTCTGGTCGCTACAAGATGGTATCAGAGCACACACTGACTGTAGGACATGACCACTAACCTAAAAAGACCTAGATCACTACTCTCTCTCTTCTCATTCTGACTTCTCATCTTTTCTACTCTTTTAGGATGGCGGATGCAAGGAACAAGTTCACGCAGCCGGATGAAGATATACCCTTTGGATGTCACTTGAAGGAAGTCACTAGATATCTGAACATAGGAGTGCCAAGCTTCACCGGAACCTACAACGCCACTTTACCTGAAGAAGAGCGCTGGATGATTCAAGTTCAAGTTCCAAGAAGGACGTTCATGCCAGTCACTGAGCCCATAGAGTTTTCTTTTGATGCACCAACCTGGAGTCTGGGAAAGAACATGGCAGCTCACATCACCATGGGACGCATTGGAGAAGTTTACCGCAATGATCTCAAGGATACTATCTACTAGATTTGTGGGCGCCGAGATGAGCACTGGGAGATGATCAGCACCAGGAAGGATAGATCAATTGCAGCTTTTATCCAGGAGTTAAACCAGCACATTCGACGTCAGGAGAACCAGATGTGCACCGACATTATAGATCTGAAGAAGGCGAGGACAAGAATCAAGGAACTAGAGGAAGAACTCAAGGCTACATGTGAATATTATGAAGAGGAAATCGAAGTATTAGTGGAGAAGAATGACGATCTGATCAAGAAGATTGGAATATTTATGGGAGGCCCTAGACCAGTAGAAGAAGACGAAGAACCCAAGGAGATTCGCCCGGAAGACTACATCATCATCGACGACACCGACTCGGATCCAGATGATAGCGATGATGACTATGTTGATGAAGCTGGAGCAGATATCATGGAGTCTGCAACCGAAGAATATTTCTAGTAGACCACCCCATCAGTAGTAGTAGTCCACCATGTAAATATAGTAGTCCGAGCACTTTTGCGATAGTTAGATCGATTGTATGCCCTTGTTTGATTGAGTGAATGAAGTGAATTGTTTGCTTTTGCCTCATGTGCATATGGGTAGTGTTTTCTCTTTAGACCCCTCTCTATTCTTAAATCTCATCTTTTCTAAACCCTCAGATGCCTCCGAGACGTGACCCCGGATTTACCTTCCCATCAAAGCTCACTCAGTTGATCCAGCAGCAGAACACATTGATGCAGTTGCTAGTCCAGAATCAGAATCAGGGGAACAACAACAACAACCCACCACCACCACCACCACCTGTTGATCACTTAGCCCGTTTTCTTAGTTTGAATCCGCTGGTGTTTTCCAGTAGCACCGAGCCGATAGTAGCAGATGATTGGCTCCGCAAGACAACAAGGGAGTTGACCACGGCAGGATGCACAGATGCGGAAAAGGTGAAGTTTGCCGCACATCAGCTTGAAGGACCCGCCGCATCATGGTGGGAGAATTTCACAGCCACTTTCCCTGTCGACACTGTCACATGGGACCAGTTTCAGTAGGCTTTCCGTACTGCCCATGTTTCAGCAGGAGCTATGGCCATGAAGAAGCGAGAGTTTCGCAACTTGTGTCAAGGAGGACGGACAGTTGGCCACTATGTGGAGGATTTTAGTAAGCTAGCACGTTATGCCCCAGATGACGTTGCTACGGATGCAGCTAAGCAGGAGAAGTTTCTAGAAGGACTGAATGATGAGTTGAGCATGCAGTTGATGGTAGCAACCTTCAACAACTACCAGGAGTTGGTAGATCGTGCTCTTATGATTGAAGGGAAGCAACAGCAGATTGAGAACCGCAAGAGGAAGTATGGACAAGGGAAGTACAATTCAGGAGCTCAGCAGAAGCCACGTTTTACCCCTAGACCAGGAGGACATTTTCAGCATACCCATGGAGGAGGTAGCTCGCACAACCACAATGGCACCAAGAACGGTAATGGGAATGGAGGAAGCAACGGCCAGAACCGCACCAACCCATCAACCCCAACCAAGAGAGACCTGAGCCAAGTCACTTGTTTCAAGTGCCAGAAGACCGAACATTATGCCAATGAATGTCCTGAATCCCAGAATGGAAATGGCAATGGAATCTCTAGGAAGAAGCCTAACCCTTTCGACAGGGGACAGGTGAACCACGTTAACGTGGAGGAGGTTGAAGAGCAACCGGATGCAGTAACCGGTAAGTTTTTGGTTAAGTCATTTACTGCACTCGTTCTTTTTTATACTGGTGCATCGCATTCATACATATCAAGGAAATTTGTGGATAAGTATAACCTGCCCACCAAAGTTCTTAGAACACCTATGCTAGTAAGCTCACCAGGAGCGGAGTATATGGCTAGTAATAGATGTTTTCAAGTGACATTGAGTATAGGTAGGCATGTGTTTCCCTCGGATTTGATCATTTTGGAATCACAAGGTTTGGATGTAATTCTGGGTATGGATTGGTGATACGTCTCCAACGTATCTATAATTTTTGATTGCTCCATGCTATATTATCTACTGTTTTGGACTATATTGGGACTAACCTATTAACCGGAGGCCCAGCCCAGAATTGTTGTTTTTTGCCTATTTCAGTGTTTCGAAGAAACGGGATATCAAACGGAGTCCAAACGGAATAAAATCTTCGGGAACGTGATTTTCTCACCGAACGTGATCTAGGAGACTTGGACCCTGCTCCAAGGAACAAAAGAGGCGGTCACGAGGGTGGGGGCGCCCCCCCCCTCCCTAGGGCACGCCCCCTGCCTCGTGGGCCCCTCGTTGCTCCTCCGTCGTACTTCTTCCTCCTATATATACACACGTACCCCCAAACGATCAGAACAGGAGCCAAAAACCTAATTCCACCGCCGCAACATTCTGTATCCATGAGATCCCATCTTGGGGCCTGTTTCGAAGCTCCGCCGGCAGAGGGCCGTCATCACGGAGGGCTTCTACATCATCATAGCCTCTCCGATGAAGTGTGAGTAGTTTACCTCAGACCTTCGGGTCCATAGTTAGTAGCTAGATGGCTTCTTCTCTCTCTTTGAATCTCAATACAAAGTTCTCCCCCTCTCTTCTGGAGATCTATTCGATGTAACCTTCTTTTTGCGGTGTGTTTGTTGAGATCGATGAATTGTGGGTTTATGATCAAGTCTATCTATGAATAATATTTGAATCTTCTCTGAATTCTTTTATGTATGATTGGTTATCTTTGCAAGTCTCTTCGAATTATCCGTTTGGTTTGGCCAACTAGATTGGTAGTTCTTGCCATGGGAGAAGTGCTTAGCTTTGGGTTCGATCTTGCGGTGTCCTTACCCAGTGACAGAAGGGGTAGCAAGGCACATATTGTATCGTTGCCATCGAGGATAACAAGATGGGGTTTATTTCATATTGCATGAATTTACCTCTCTAAATCATGTCATCTTACTTAAGGCGTTACTCTATTTTTAACTTAATACTCTAGATGCATGCTGGATAGCGGTCGATGAGTGGAGTAATAGTAGTAGATACGGAATCGTTTCGATCTACTTGTCACAAACGTGATGCCTATATACATGATCATGCCTAGATATTCTCATAACTATGCTCAATTCTGTCAATTGCTCAACAGTAATTTGTTCACCCACCGTAGAATACTTATGCTCTTGAGAGAAGCCACTAGTGAAACCTATGGCCCCCGGGTCTATTCTCATCATATCAATCTCCATTACTTTAATCTTGCTTTGCTTTTTTACTTTGCTTTTACTTTTTACTTTGCATCTTTATATCAAAAATATTATATCTATCAGATCTCACTCTCGTAAGTGACCGTGAAGGGATTGACAACCCCTAATCGCGTTGGTTGCGAGTAGCTATCGTTTTGTGCAGGTACGAGGGACTTGAGCGTGGTCTCCTACTAGATTGATACCTTGGTTCTCAAAAACTGAGGGAAATACTTACGCTACTCTACTGCATCATCCCTTCCTCTTCGGGGAAAACCAACACAAGCTCAAGACGTAGCAAGAAGGATTTCTGGCGCCGTTGCCGGGGAGGTTCGCGCAAGTCAAGATTTGACTCCCGACAACGAGCCATTTCTGGCGCCGTTGCCGGGGGGTCTACGCAAAAAGTCAACATACCAAGTACCCATCACAATCCCTATCTCCCGCATTACATTATTTGCCATTTGCCTCTCGTTTTCCTCTTCCCCCAATTCACCTTTTCCGTTTTTATTCGCCATCTCTTTCTCTATCCTCCCTCTCTATTTGTCTCTTTTGCCCGTTTGCCTCTTATTTGCTCGCGTGCTACTTTGTTTGCTTGTCGTCATGACTAGTCTCTTATCTTCTCCGTTGTCTCCCGAGAGTGAAGTTCTAAATTTTAAACAAAGTGTAACATCCCGATTCTCGGAATGTTTAAGAAAAAGTTTTCCAAAAATCAGGGCGAGAAAATTTAATTTGTTTTATTTGTTAACAAAGCTTAAACTGGACGTTTATAATTTGGTGGATTTAATTTGAACTAATGTGAACCTAAATTAAAATTTGAGTTTACTTCTTTTCTTTAGTCGAGCTTTATTTTTTCATCTACAGCATATTATAATATGCACCTTGAATTTTCTTTGGGTTTCTGATATTTTTTTGATTGTTCAAGCTTCTTTTCCTTCTCTAGATGTTACTCAGAAGAAAATCATTTTTTGTCTTCCTCTCAATCTCAGGGTCAAACTCCATTGGGCCAACATATATCTTTCTCCTGTGTGCAACCATTTTTTTTCTCTCTCCATCAGAATGGGCGCAACCCATGTCCTATGTTTTGTTTGTTCTTCAACCGAATAGGCCCAGCTCAAGTTGTTTTTTTCTCTCTTCTACTAATTATCTCCCACCTGGGCCTTGGTCTAATTCCTTCCTTCCACCTAGCCCATCTCCTATGGCAGCCCCGAACGCTTCATCTCCACTCACACGTACATGTACAGGTAACCTACAGAGAAGGATGAAACTGGATAGATCCTTGCGTGATGGCTTTCCTTTAATCCCTCCTTGACTCTTCCATTGCCTTAATTCTCTCCACTTGCCCATCTTCCAACCAAGCGACACCTCTCCTTCCTCTGTACGCTAGCACCTACAGGAAGATAAACTTACACGAAGAGAAACTGCCAAGCACTCACGCATGAAGCTGCCTCCTGCCCTCCTCCATAATTTCCATAAGTGTCCATCGTTTCCAAATGCACAGGGACCTGCGCCTCAATCTCCTCCCTCATTTCCCTTAGCCCTCTGCCATCTCTTCTCCATCCTCCCAGAGAACTCCTCCCAAAGAAACGGTGTTCCATGGATGTCGGTCCTCGATTCCGATGAAGGAGACCATCCCCGTCCATGCCCTTGGGCCAGAAGGTTCCCCTCCACACCATGATTCCATTCAGAGAAGAAAGAATGCGATCCGTCGATCACACGCGAAGAATTTTATATGTTCGTCCACACTGTTCATCAAGTTCATCGCATCAATTCGTCGCGCTCGGTGAGTCTCTGCCTAATTCCTTTTATACACGTGCTATATCATACCCGTAGCATGTTGTAGACATCTCTTTACATCCTATGATGGTAGTTGGGCGCGCCAATTCCGCCATGTCCATGAACCGGAGGCCATCCGATGGTATTCACATTTTCTTTAATTTTCATTCGTCATATGACTTCGTGCCCCATGGATGAAATACCCCCTAGGACCTTCGTAACCCCGTGGAGGAGTTAGATTACTTGTTTGATCAATTGGATGTGGTGTAGATTAGTTAGATTACTTGTTTGATCAATTGGATGTGGTGTAGATTTTACTGTTTGTTGATTGGTGGTATTTTTGTTTGTTTGTTAAAATACGTTATTTATCATATATGCTCATGACATGCCTAGGACTCGCTCGTATAGTTATTTCATATTGTTAGGAGTAATGTATTATTTACTAGATTTAGTTGCTCTTGTTTAAATTTACAAAAAAATTGAACGTTGTTTCGGCTCGATAATTTATGGTAGCATGTATTTCTCTTTTATGCATGCGTACTAATATTTTTATGAATGATTGTCTTGTTTAGTATTTTGTTTATTAAATATAGATTTGGTATGAGTCACAAAATATAATTTTGTAGTCATGTGTTATGTGTGCGTACAAATTTTGGTGACTGTTCGCCATGTTTATAATTCTTTAGAATTGTTTTAGGAGTTGCTTTTATTTATCTAATCGTGGAAGAATTAATGATTGATTTTTTTAATTTTTGTTTAGCATGACTATACCTTAGGTTTGTTGTATAGATAATTTCATGCCATGTTGCACATGTGCTGATAGACTAGAATCATGTGATGTCTATGATATATGTGTACCTACTTATAATATATGTTGTTGCATAACTTTCGTTATGCTAGGTTCTATATGTCAAATGAAGTGTTATGTTACCCTAGAACAAATCCAGTATAGTTCCCTGTTGCATAACACATTATGGTGCATTTGTTCCTCTGGTTTTGTAGATCTCACCATCCTAGATTACCTAGTTGGTTCATAGTTTAGATTTATATTGTTGCATATGGTTTATGCTTCTAGCATATAACCTTGTTTATTATTTATTAATTATCCTAGGTGTTTTGTTTACCTAGGATGATAGTTGTGCATGCTTAGTTGATTGACATGCCATGTTAGTACTTACTCAAAGTAGAATGCATATTTTGGTTATATGCCTACCTTGTTTTCTATTGTTGCTAGTTTTTTTCTATTCTTATGTTCATGCTTTTTCTTATACTTTAGTTGGTAGATATACTTAATAGTAGTTTGATGATATCATGCGTAGTTTGGTATCCTATGTCTTTGCAAGTGTAAGTTGTAATAGATAGGTAATGCAAGTCATCTTTGTTATTCATGATATGATATTTCATTGCTTGATGTTCTTGATGCCATGATAGATGTTCACTTGCTTACATGTGTAGTATGATTCTCCTTTGTGCTTATATGTCACATATCATGATAGTGCGGTGTGATAATACCTTGTTTGATATTTATGTTAGTCGTCATCAATCAACTTATGTTGTAGTTATATTTGAATTGTATCGGGACCATTGCACATAGCGCGTGTCATGATCATCCCGATGCTTAGCATCATATTTTTTTTGTCTTACTATTTCATTTGTGGTACCTAACCCTAGACACCATGTCGTGATAGTGATCTTTCATGTTTTATTATGTTCCATGTGCTATAGTTGAGTACTTAATCCCTTGTGATTCTTATAGATGATTGCCTTGTCTAATGTTAGCATTAGAAGTGTTGGACACATTTTACAATAGTTCATCACATGATATTGTCAATTCATCCTTCATGATAGTAGTGTTGTGCTTCGATCATATGCTTAGTGTGAATAGCGTGCTTTATTATTGTAAGCATGTGGTGATAATATTATTGCTAGTGGTTATTAGTTGTTCTTTATTATTAAGACCATGTCCTAGTTTAGTATCTTCTCATGATCACTCATATGTTCAATGCTTGTGTTATTAGATAAGACATCTTCATGATTCTATACTCACATGCCTTATATGACGTGTCTGATTATTTAATTGTCCAACTAGTTTTGTGATAGCATTGTTTTGTCTTTCATTATAGAAATGCTCGCTAATAGTTGTTACAATTAGCGTTTAGTTTTTTGCTTATTGTTAACCATTATAAGTATTTGGATTCATCCAAATTTTTACTTGTGGTTGATTATCAATCTTAATCATATCATGTCTAGATAGTTGTTCATCCATTCATTTCATGTTTTGTATAGTTTCTTGTTAATTGTTTGACAAAAGAATAGGTTTAATTTAATGGAGTGGAACCTATTTTATTTTAATAATGTTTTAGGGCCAATCCTAGATCCAACTCAGTCCATGTTGTTGAATAATGTTTCATTGCTTAACTAGTATGGTTTGTAATGTTGGTATGTTTGTCTTATGGAACAATTGCTTTTGAATTATTATATAATTGATGTATATGTTTGGATGCTATTGACCATTATAAATATTTGGATTCTATCCAAATATTTACTTGTGGTTAACTTTTACCTTCATCATGCCATGTTGTAATTGTGTGGTTAAATGCATAGGATGGTTCCTTTCATGTGTGTTGATGTCATTGTGTTTGTTATATAGTAGTTTCCTATATAGTTTGTCAATATGTGTAGTGGGCATTACTAGTGTTTAGTAGCATAATTTGTATCAGAACATTAGTCTTGATCGCCGACCCTCCGTAGTTGTGTCAACCTAAACCATGTTACTTCAGTGAATCCTCCCTTTTACGTCCCAATCATTCTACCTCATTTCAGAGTCTCCATCTTGATCAATATCTTGCTATCCATCCACTCTTAAATTGTCTCGGATGTTATTTGGATTTACTTTTGCTTTGGTATTTATTGTTTGTCTTTTGCTATCATTCTGATGAGTAGGGAGTGACGATATCGATGTTGGACATGGACATAACAGGTTACCGAAGAAGGACTCAACAACGAAGGCATGCCTCCTTCTTTGATCATACTTATCCTATGTTTTACAAAATTGCATTGTGTTTTATGGTTACTATATGCATACCATTTTAATTCTTGTAGCTAGCATGTCGATTGACACATTACCTTGAACCGCTTGTCGCCTATTCGTTTGACACCTAAGTAGAAGTATATAATTCCGGTAGAGTAGAACTGCTTAGCCATGCTTATCACCCTATAGGTGCCTTGTTGAATGACCTCTGAGTCATTGACAGTTGAAACTTAGCGCTGAGCTAGGCCAGTTGGCCTTGTTGACCTTCTCTATCCTCTTCTACTCTGGGTGAAACTTACCATCTGAATACTGGAGCGGGCAAGATATATTGCCATGCAACTTTTCACCATCTAGTTCATCATGACACATTCATCATTGTCATATTGCTTAGCATGATCATGAAGTTGACATAGTATTTGTGGCAAAGCCACCGTTCATAATTTTTTCATACTTGTCACTCTTGATTCATTGCATACCCCGGTACACCGCCGGAGGCATTCATATAGGGTCATACTTTGTTTTAGAATCGAGTTGTAATCATTGAGTTGTAAATAAATAAAAGTGTGATAATCATCATTCAATAGAGCATTGTCCCAAATAAAAAAAGAGAGAAAGGCCAAAGAAAAAAAAAGAAGGCCCAAAAACAGGGGCAATGCTACTATCCTTTTACCACACTTGTGCTTCAAAGTAGCACCATGATATAGAGAGTCTCATATATTGTGCTTCAAAGTAGCACCATGTTCTTCATATAGAGAGTCTCATATGTTGTCACTTTCATATACTAGTGGGAATTTTACATTATAGAACTTGGCTTGTATATTCCAATGATGGGCTTCCTCAAATTGCCCTAGGTCTTCGTGAGCAAGCAAGTTGGATGCACACCCACTAGTTTCTTTTGTTGAGCTTTCATACATTTATAGCTCTAGTGCATTTGTTGCATGGCAATCCCTACTCACTCACATTGATATCTATTGATGGGCATCTCCATAGCCCGTTGATACGCCTAGTTGATGTGAGACTATCTTCCCCTCCTTTTTGTCTTCTCCACAACCACCATTCTATTCCACCTATAGTGCTATATCCATGGCTCACGCTCATGTATTGCGTGAAGATTGAAAAAGTTTTGAAAAATTTAGAGTATGAAACAATTGCTTGCCTTGTCATCGGGGTTGTGCATGATTTAAATACTTTGTGTGGTGAATATGGAGCATAGCCAGACTATATGATTTTGTAGGGATAACTTTCTTTGGCCATGTTATTTTGAGAAGACATAATTGCTTTGTTAGTATGCTTGAAGTATTATTATTTTTATGTCATTATAAACTTTTTTCTAGAATCTTTCTAATCTGAATATTCATACCACAATTAAGAAGATTTGCATTGAAATTATGCCAAGTAGCACTCCGCATCAAAAAATCTCTTTTTGTCATTTACCTACTCGAGGACGAGCAGGAATTAAGCTTGGGGATGCCTGATACGTCTCCAACGTATCTATAATTTTTGATTGCTCCATGCTATATTATCTACTGTTTTGGACTATATTGGGCTTTATTTTCCACTTTTATATTATTTTTGGGACTAACCTATTAACCAGAGGCCCAGCCCAGAATTGATGTTTTTGCCTATTTCAGTGTTTCGAAGAAACGGAATATCAAACGGAGTCCAAACGGAATAAAATCTTCGGGAACGTGATTTTCTCACCGAACGTGATCCAGGAGACTTGGACCCTGCTCCAAGGAACAAAATAGGCAGTCACGAGGGTGGGGGCGCCCCCCCCTCCCTAGGGCACGCCCCCTGCCTCGTGGGCCCCTCGTTGCTCCTCCGTCGTACTTCTTCCTCCTATATATACACACGTACCCCCAAACGATCAGAACAGGAGCCAAAAACCTAATTCCACCGCCTCAACATTCTGTATCCATGAGATCCCATCTTGGGGCCTGTTCCGAAGCTCCGCCGGAAGAGGGCCGTCATCACGGAGGGCTTCTACATCATCATAGCCTCTCCGATGAAGTGTGAGTAGTTTACCTCAGACCTTCGGGTCCATAGTTAGTAGCTAGATGGCTTCTTCTCTCTCTTTGAATCTCAATACAAAGTTCTCCCCCTCTCTTGTGGAGATCTATTCGATGTAATCTTCTTTTTGCGGTGTGTTTGTTGAGATCGATGAATTGTGGGTTTATGATCAAGTCTATCTATGAATAATATTTGAATCTTCTATGAATTCTTTTATGTATGATTGGTTATCTTTGCAAGTCTCTTCGAATTATCCGTTTGGTTTGGCCAACTAGATTGGTAGTTCTTGCCATGGGAGAAGTGCTTAGCTTTGGGTTCGATCTTGCGGTGTCCTTACCCAGTGACAGAAGGGGTAGCAAGGCACATATTGTATCGTTTCCATCGAGGATAACAAGATGGGGTTTATTTCATATTGCATGAATTTACCTCTCTAAATCATGTCATCTTACTTAAGGTGTTACTCTGTTTTTAACTTAATACTCTAGATGCATGCTAGATAGCGGTCGATGAGTGGAGTAATAGTAGTAGATGCGGAATCGTTTCGATCTACTTGTCACAAACGTGATGCCTATATACATGATCATGCCTAGATATTCTCATAACTATGCTCAATTCTGTCAATTGTTGAACACTAATTTTTTCACCCACCATAGAATACTTATGCTCTTGAGAGAAGCCACTAGTGAAACCTATGGCCCCGGGGTCTATTCTCATCATATCAATCTCCATTACTTTAATCTTGCTTTGCTTTTTTACTTTGCTTTTACTTTTTACTTTGCATCTTTATACCAAAAATATTATATCTATCAGATCTCACTCTCGTAAGTGACCGTGAAGGGATTGACAACCCCTAATCGCGTTGGTTGCGAGTAGCTATCATTTTGTGCAGGTACGAGGGACTTGAGCGTGGTCTCCTACTGGATTGATACCTTGGTTCTCAAAAACTGAGGGAAATACTTACTCTTCTCTGCTGCATCATCCCTTCCTCTTCGGGGAAAACCAACGCAAGCTCAAGACGTATCAATTGGCTGTCGATGTATGGAGGAAACATCGATTGCGCTAGTAAGTCAATTTTGCTTACCACCCCAGAAGGGAGAGGGATCAAGTATGTATCCCGGCATGAGCCGAAGAGGACTCAAGTAAATTGCTTAACAGGAGTTGTGCAGGAGGAAGTACCAGCGGTGAAGGATTTCCCTGATGTATTTCCAGAAGAGTTGCCAGGCATGCCACCGGACAGAGATATTGAGTTTTTGATATAGCTTTTGCCAGGCACAGGGCCAATATCTAAGATACCATATAGGATGCCCGCAAAGGATTTGGTGGAGATTAAGAAGCAGATTAAGGAGTTACTAGATAAAGGTTATATTCGCCCAAGTTCTTCGCCTTGGGGATCACCAGTAATTTTAGTGGAGAAGAAGGATGGATCGTTAAGGATGGTTGTTGATTATCGAGGATTGAATGAAGTAACCATCAAGAACAAGTACCCACTACCAATGATCAATGATCTGTTTGATTGATTGCAAGGAGCTAAGGTATTTTCCAAGATCGACCTGCGATCAAGATACCATCAGTTGAAGATTCGAGAATAGGATATACCTAAGACGGCTTTTACCACCAGGTATGGGATGTACGAGTATACCGTTATGTCATTTGGTCTGACTAACGCACCTGCATATTTTATGAACATGATGAACAAGGTGTTTATGGAGTTTTCGATAAGTTCGTCGTAGTGTTCATTGATGATATCCTGGTTTACATGAAAAATGAAGAGGAGCATAAGGAGCATTTGCGTGTGGTACTTGGTAAGCTCAGAGAACATCAGTTATATGCCAAGTTTAGCAAATGTGAGTTTTGGTTGAAGGAAGTTGGATTTCTCGGACACGTTATATCCGGAGAAGGTATAGCAGTAGATCCCACCAAGGTTGACACTGTGACAAATTGGGAAGCCCCAACAATAGTGGGAGAGATCCGGAGTTTTCTTGGACTCGCAGGATACTACCGGAGATTTATTGAAAATTTCTCGAAGATTGCAAAGCCTATGACAGAATTGTTGAAGAAGGACACCAAGTTCATATGGACTGAGGAATGTGAGGCCAGTTTCCAGGAGTTGAAGAAATGTTTGGTTACATCACCCGTGTTGATTTTGCCAGATCAGACCAAGGATTATGAGGTGTATTGCGACGCTTCACGTCGAGGACTTGGAACAGTGCTTATGCAAGAAGGAAGAGTTGTTTCATATGCCTCACGACAGCTCAAGCCTCATGAGTTAAATTATGCCACACATGATTTGGAGTTATTAGCCGTAGTGCATGCATTGAAGACCTGGAGACACTTTCTTATTGGAAATCATTGTGAGGTGTACACGGATCACAAGAGTTTGAAGTACATTTTCACGCAGAAGGAATTGAATCTCAGACAAAGGAGATGGTTGGAGCTCATCAAGGATTATGACATGAGATTGCATTATCACCCCGGAAAGGCTAACGTAGTAGTTGACGCGTTGAGCCGTAAAAGTCATGTCAACACCTTAATGACGGGAGATTTACCAAGGGAGTTAGCCGAAAATCTTCGTGAGCTATGTTTGGAGATAGTCCCGAGAGGCTATGTAGCAGCATTGGAGATTCAGTCTACTTTGATGGATAAGATTAGAGAAGCTCAAAGGACTGACAAGGAGATTGCTTCTATTAAGGGGGAAATGAGCAAGGGAAAAGTTAAAGGATTTCGTGAGGATGAGCACGATACCTTATGGTTTGAAGACCGCGTTTATGTGCCTAATGATTCGGAGATCAGAAAGTTAATTCTGCAAGAGGCCCATGATTCACCATATTTGATTCACCCAGGAAATACCAAGATGTATTTGGATTTGAAGGATATTTTCTGGTGGACCGGAATGAAGAAGGATATTGCGGAGTATGTAGCAGTTTTTGATGTATGTCAGAGAGTAAAGGCAGAGCATCAGAAGCCAGCAGGATTGCTACAGCCATTGCCAATACCCGAATGGAAGTGGATTTTATCACAGGATTACCCAGAACTCGTTCAGGCTATGACTCGATTTGGGTTGTAGTCGATCGTTTGACAAAGGTAGCTCATTTCATTACAGTGAAGACTACCTATACCTGTGCAAACTTGGCAAAGATATACATGACCAGAATCGTATGTCTGCACGGAGTTCCAAGGAGCATTATCTCAGATAGAGGAACCCAATTTACCTCAAAGTTCTGGAATCAGTTGCATGAAACTTTGGGTACCAGGCTGGAGTTCAGTACAGCTTTCCATCCGCAGACAGATGGACAGACCGAGAGAGTCAATCAGATTTTGGAGGATATGCTGAGAGCTTGTGTGCTAGATTATGGATCTAGTTGGGACGAGAATTTGCCATATGCAGAGTTCTCCTATAACAACAGTTATCAATCCAGTTTGAAGATGGCCCCTTTCGAAGCCTTGTACGAAAGGAGGTGCAGGACCCCATTGTCGTGGGATGTAGTTGGAGACCGCCAGTTGTTTGGACCGGATCTGATTAAGGAGTCTGAACAGAAAGTGAAATTGATTCGCAATAGGCTCAAGGGAGCCCAGTCCAGGCAGAAGAGCTACGCAGATTCAAAATGCAAGGAGACAGTTTACGAAGTCGGAGACCGAGTTTATCTTCGAGTATCTCCACTTCGAGGAGTTAAGCGCTTTGGAGTTAAGGGAAAGTTAGCGCCATGTTTTGTAGGACCATACAAAGTTTTGGAACGTATGGGAGAAGTAGCCTACAAGTTGGAATTGCCCGAAGGTCAGGAGTTCACGACGTGTTCCACGTTTCCTAGTTAAAGAAGTGCCACGCAGAGATGGCTGATATACCACTGAGAGATACAGTGCCGCTGGAAGCGATTCAGTCGGACAGTGATTTGACTTATGAGGAGAAACCAGTCAGGATTCTTGAGTATGCCAGTCGAGTCACCCGCAGCAAGGTTATAAAGTTTCGCAAAGTTCAGTGGAGCCACCACACGGAGGATGAAGCCACCTGGGAACGAGAGGAAGATTTGCTGAAGGACCACCCTCACCTATTTTCTAGCCAACCCGAATCTCGAGGGCGAGATTCGTCTTAAGGGGGGTAGGTTTGTAACATCCCAAATTTTCAATTTGGAATGTTATACACTAGATCACATTGCATATCATATTTTATTGCATTTTGGTTGATCCTAGAAATTCTACGCAACTCAAGGACCCTCGGAGAGAGTTGGGGATTTCGTTATTTTCATATTTGAGTTTTCTCAAATTTTGAAAAAATAGGATCATTTGATTTTATTTATTTTATCTTCAATTATTTCTATTACAAAAATATGAGAGAGGGAATAAAATGACTTTCCCAAAATAAATAAATATTGAGGAATTAATAATAAAATCAAATAAGATTTTATTTTGGTTTTATTTGCTATTTTATTTGAATTTAGGAGAAATGCGTGTTTTCCAAAATTGCATTTAGGCCCCAAATAAATGTTCATCCTGTGCGGCTTGATTTTAGAAGCCGGGAAAAATTTATTTCGGAATTTTTGGAGTCCGTTTAGTATTCCTTTTGTGTTTTTTCCTGAGCGTAACTATTTTTAAAAAAACGCGAATCGACCTAACGGGCCGTGTCCGACCCGGACACCTGGCCCAGCCGGCCTTATAAGCCGGGGGAGGAGCCCAGCCGAGCCCCAAACCCTAGCGCCGCCGCCGCCGCGCCGCTGCCCCGCGCCGCCACCCACGCCGCCCCGCCGCGCCGCCACCTGCGCCGCCCCGCCGACGACGACGACGATCGCCGGAGCCGCGCCGCCGCCGCCGCCGTTTGCCGGAGCCGCCGAGGTAGACGCCGTTGCCTCAGTTTTCGCGAAGAAAACCGATCGGTTTTTTTAGAAAAAAACTTAGATCTGTTTTTTCGTTAGATCGGTTTTTTCGGTTTAGTTATTTAGCGAGCGTTCGCTCGTTCGTTCGTCTTAACGAACGCGTTCATCGTTTAGATCCGGATAACGAACGTTCGTTTGTTAATCTGTTCGTTGTTTTTCTTTTTCTCGGATTAAATCCGCGATTTTTCTGATCGCGATTCCTGATCCGATTTTCGTTCTAGTATAACTTTTCGCTCGTTTATCGGAATCAGGCGATTCAAGCGCCTGGAATTTCTTCTCGAAACCCTCTTTCCATTTAACCAACTCAAATAAGTTTTTGCCACTATAAAAATTGCCTTAGATCCAGAATAGTAAACAAAGCCTGTTTCTTTTGTCGTTTGTCTTTCGTTGCTTCGTTCGATTTGATTCTTTTTGCCAACCGGAGTTCTTAAGTTGAACTTTCTGATTAGATATCTTATTCGAGTTTTACCTGTGCATTAGTTGAGTAATTATTGTATGCTTGTTTGTTTGCGATAGAGTACCCGGAGTGCGCTGCTTGCTACTTCGAATCGCTAGGTTTTGCGGATCATCAGCAAGGCAAGTAACACTTTGATCATACCTCCTACTACCCAGTTTTTATTGCATTAGATCAATCCTCACACATTGCATGATTAGGATCTAATTAAATTGTGGGTTCTGGGAAGTAGTTGAGGTAGTACCTATTACCTGTTTATTATCAAACCTTTGGGAGTTACTTCTACGTTTGCTTACTTATGCCATGCTATGCTAGTAGACGTGGATTGGGTGAGTGTATCCATGACAGATGTGAGATTGTTAAATTAATGGTTTATCTAAGGTGGCAACTTAAATACACATCTGGTTGGATTGAGGCACCTGGGTATTCCAACAATTGCCTGTTTTTCATTTGGACCGCCAGCCAGGCTCAAAGGGATCATGAGATTATTCATGCTAGAAACTTTTGTGTGCAGCCACAAGCTACTATGGGCTCTAGCATAGTTGATTAAGTCGTGCGAACTCTTACAGTGGTAGACTAGCAGATGTATGGGAAAGTAGGTGTAACGGTCTACCCGATCGTAAGGTGCTAGCGCTTATGAAAGACTATGTCTCGGTCATCCGTTTCTCAAACACCCTGTAGTGCGAGAATCCCAACGGAGGAGATCGAGTCTTGTGGGGAAAAGTGCGCAAACCGCTGCAGAGTGTATAAACTAATCATGGTTAGCCGTGTCCCCGGTTATGGACATCTTGAGTATCTAGTACCTGGATTATCATGTGAATCTCATCATGTTACTCTAAATTAATTTTGTTGGGTTTTTAATGTTGATGCTTAATTGGGATTGAGAATGATGTCAACCATTCTCAATGTTTAACAACTACCATGATAGTTAAATAAAATTTATTCCTTTGAAGTAGGGAAAAATTGGCTTTACGCAAAACTGTAACATAGAGCTTTCCACCAGCCAAATATGCATATAGTATAGCTTATTACTTTCATTGCATCGCTATGTGTTACCTTGCCAACATATTCCATGTGCTGACCCTTTTCGGGCTGCAATGTTCATGTTGCAGACTTTTCAGGCGACGACTAAGATGCCTTTAGGTCGTGGTTCTATGCTCAGTGATGCTGTTGGAGTTGATGGACTCACTTATCTTCCTAGCCTTCCGCAGTTATCGTTAATAGATGGCCTTAAGCCATATTTATTGTAATAAGTTCTCTTTTGAGACACTCGATGTAATAAGTGTGTGATTGCTACTCTATTATAAATCCTTCAAGTACTGTGTGGTGTCAGCATTACTGATCCAGGGATGACACCTGAGCACAGAGATTGGACCGTTTGAGGTCTGGTCGCTACAGTCCTGGACTAAGGGGTTCTTGGACGTCCGGCCTGATATCCATGGGCTGGACTGATGGGCTGTGAAGATCGAAGACCATAATCGTGTCCGGATTGGACTCTGCTTGGCGTGGAAGGCAAGCTTGGCGACCGAAGATTCCTTTTTATGTAACCGACTCCATGTAAACCCTAGATCCCCTCGGTGTCTATATAAACCGAAGGGGATAGTCCGGAAAGGATACCAAATATACTCATTACCATATTCATAGGCTATACTTCTAGGGTTTAGCCATTACGATCTCGTGGTAGATCAACTCTTGTAATACTCATATTCATCAAGATCAATCAAGTAGGAAGTAAGGTATTACCTCCATAGAGAGGGCCCGAACCTGGGTAAATATCGTGTCCCCTGTCTCTTGTTACCATCGATCCTAGACGCACAGTTCGGGAGCCCCTACCCGAGATCTGCCGGTTTTGACACCGACATTGGTGCTTTCATTGAGAGTTCCACTGTGCCGTCGGTAGAAGGCTTGATGGCCCCTTCGATCGTCAATAATGACGCTGTCCAAGGAGGAACCTTCCTCCCCGGACAGATCTTCGTATTCGGCGACTTCGTACTGCGGGCCAACTCGCTTGGCCATCTGGAGCAGATCGACAGCTACGCCCCTGGCCACCAGGTCAGATTCGGAAGCCTGAATTACGTTGCGGACGTCCGTGGAGATTTTATCTTCAACGGATACGAGACCATGGCAACCGCTCCCCATTGCCTCGATGAACATGGCCTAAACCTGTCATCGGGCCGCATCCAGGAAATAGCTCTTGTAACAGCTCTGGCCTTAAATCCGGAGCAGATCAAGTCGCCCGAAGACGGGAAGCTCGACCCCGTCATGAGGGCTACCGATTCAGCGGCGCTGGAGCCACACGCAGATTCCACCACATACAGTGTCCGCATCAACGGAACCTCGGACTCGCTTCCGATGTCAAACTTTGAACCATGCGAGCCCGCGTATACTGAACTCGATCGGTTATCGATCCTCAATTTCAGCGTCGCAGATGTCTTCCAACACTCCCATGGGTGACATGCTAAACTCGCTAAAAAACCTATCACTGGCAAGCGACCCATCGCTGAACTATGTTCAGTTCGAACTCTCTGTGGACGATGGAGAATTTTGTTTCCCACCCGCCGCCCACTTCGTAGCCACTGTTGAAGACCTAACCAACACGCCCGACCCCTGCCTCGAAGACATTGGCAGTTTGGACGATGATGAGGGGCAAGGTCAGAGCTTATTACCCGTTCGACACGGGAAGACCACTTCCTGGTATGACATGTGTATGAAAGACACACCTCGCGGCGCTCTCGAGGATGACAAGAAGGATCCAATCAAGAACAAACCGCCTGGTACACAGCCCGAAAACCGGCACCCTAGGCCACATCGCCCAAGAGAAAACACTGCCAACGCCAGAGAAGACGACACCCCGGACAACAAAAACCCTCCTGAGGTAGAATCCGAGAAGGATGAACAGGAAGGCAGGCAGGACAGCTCTGATAAACAGACCACATATGGGGACTCAGAGGAAAACAATTATCTCCCACCCTCCGAGGAAGAGGAGATCCTCGATGACGAAGACTTTATCATACCCAAGGAACCTCTCGAGCAGGAGCGCTTTAAACGCCAGCTTATAGCCACTGCAAGGAGCCTAAGAAAGAAGCAGTTGCAGCTTCAAGCAAGCCAAGATTTGCCCAATGATAGATGGACCAAGGTCTTGGCAGCCGAAGAACACGGCCTTAGCAACCCAGTCAAAAGCCACCCAAAGAATAGGTGGCCCTCTCAATACGATGGCAGGGCGATGGAGCCCATACCACCATCGAATAATGCGGCAGGCCGACCACAGTTCGGTCCAGTCAAAGCAGAAGCCCAAGAAGAGCACCATACCAACCCATCCTGCCGTCAAAACAAAACAGCTCGGAGGAATACCCACGATATCAACCAATACACTGAGGGTAGAGTAGGACGTACATGATCAACGTACAGATCACGAAGATATATCTTGACCGACGATGATGGTCGCGTATTCGGACGCTATAAAACCGACCATGCCCGGGTCGTACACCGTAAACGGAACCCGCCGGAGGTGCTTCATACTAGGGCTCAACATAGAGGAGCCGCACACCCTCTCTGCTTCACTAACAAAGTAATGGAGCACGAATTCCCAGATGGGTTTAAACCCATCAACATCGAATCATACGATGGAACAACAGATCCCACGGTATGGATCGAGGATTACCTCCTTCATATTCACATGGCCCGTGGAGACGACCTCCATGCCATTAAATACCTACCTCTCAAGCTTAAAGGGCCAGCTCGGTACTGGCTAAACAATTTGCCAGAAAATTCCACTAGCAACTGGGAAGATTTGGAAGACGCCTTTCGAGGCAATTTCCAGGGAACATATGTCCGGCCATTATACGCCGATGACTTAAGTCACATTGTCGAGGAGCCCGACGAGTCAGCCAGGGAGCTCTAGACTAGGTTCTTAGTCAAAAAGAACCAAATTGTCGACTGTCCGGACGCAGAAGCCCTTGTGGCCTTCAGACACAACGTCTGGGACGAATGGCTAGCACGTCACCTCGGCCAAGAACGACCTAAATCCATGACAGCCCTTACCGCTCTAATGACCCGCTTCTGCATGGGAGAAGACAACTGGCTGGCTCGTAAAAGCAACGATGCCAGCAGCCCGGGCACCTCCGAAATCCGAGATGGCAACGGCAAGCCATGACAAACTAAACACAACAGTCGTAGTAATATACACGACACAACGGTGAACGCCGGATTTCACAATACGAAGCCCGATCAACGGAAGAAGCCACTAAAGGCAAACCAGGACGGACCATCCACCCTCGACAGGATACTGGACTGACCCTGTCAGATTCACGGTCAACCTAATACGTCAGCTAATCATACCAACCGAAATTGTTGGGTCTTCAAGCAGGCAGGCAAGCTTAACACTGATCACAAGGGGAGGAGGCCACCAGGCGATAAGGACGACGGATCGGCTCGCTAGCAGAACGCCAGGGGCCAGAAACAGTTTCCCTCCGACGTTCGACTACTCCGGGAACACGAATAGCAGTCCGTCTTCCACCACCCACGTACTGTACTGGCAAAATTTGCACCACGCGCACATCACTACGCACTCAAGATACCATGGGCATCGGCAGAAGCATAATACGGACACCCTGCAAGCATTCTCGTAACATTTTCTATCTGCTTACTTTATTTTTTACATATCATCCCTAAATAACAGGTGACCAGCCAGACAGCATCTACAACGGACTCTATCGGAGTCCGGATCCGTACGCCCACCTAAGGGGCTACTTCCGTTACGGATTCCCCTCCCCGAGGACGGGCGATGCAGACATGCCACAGGAGGTCCAAAATAACTTTTTGTGGACCGCACTCCTTATTCCGAGCCTGTACTATGCCCTCTTTCCTCTAATCCCGACCCCGTGCATATCAAATAGCCGGTTCCACGGTCATTTTCTTTTTATTATTATTATATATACAAATTTATCATTGGCACATCGCTCCGTTCTTAGTAAATCTCATCCGAACTGATCTTCCATACTCTTTTAAGTACGGCCTTAACGGCTGCTCTGTAGATACACCTCGGCATACCCTGCCAGGGGCTCGGCATGGGAACGAATGAGCTGCCAGTAAAAGTCCAAACAGCTCTATAGCGTACTTCGGCGTCGCAAGTTTGGCCTTATATGCATCAGCTCCGAATCATTGTCTTGGGTCAATAGTTGGGTTGCCCGGCTCCTGTGTTTGCTACCCTACGTTCCGCCCTATCGGCTAGGTTAGTAAAGGGAGAACTACTGCGATTGTGCCCTGGCCTAGACCGGATGAGCACCTCAGTAGAGAAATCCAAAAACTGACTGTCATGATGCGGCGAGAGCTGGTCAACCACTTGACGACTTATTGGAATCCTTAGCAATTCTCCATGTAACACGAAGGATCTTTTTCAGATCAGATATGCAAGGGACCACACACCGCATACACACCAGGGGCTATGTTGTAGCCCCACCATAAAAATCCTATGGTTAAGTGAAAGTGTTAACGCCTTATAGTCTGATTGCCTGGTTCGCCGCATTATCACCTCCTTCACGGACCAAGACGTTGGATAAAGAGTGATTAAATGCTTTGCCGAACACCCCCGTACTTCCTACGAGGGGGCTAAAGCCGACGACTGGAAAACTTTCAGATTATATTCAAAACAACCGCACAGGAGGAATTCAAGCTTTCGAGAAAAACACAAATAGATTAACTATAAAGTTGTCTCTTACAATCATCATACACCTCACCGAACATTATGTTTTTCGAACATTGACCCTCTATCAAGAGGGCGGCCTCCAGGACGTCTTCAAAGTAACTGTCTGATCCCGAACGGTCCCTGCCCCCGGGCGGACCCTTCGTAGCAACGTCGACGGCCTTCATCTTTCTCCAAAATGTCTTGAATCGGGCAAGGGCCATCCGTGAACCTTCAATGCACGTCGATCGCTTCGCAGCATTGATTCGCAGCACCACGTCAACAAGCTTCTGCACCAAACCAAAATAACTACTCGGCGCAGGCTCGGTTGGCCACAACCGGATTATAACATCCTTCATGGCAGCACCAGATACCCTATGAAGTTCAGCCCATTGGGACATCTGCTCATTAAGCAGCAGCAGGCGCTTAGACGCACCGAACTGTGACCAAAAAAGCCTCTCCGTCGCATATCCAGCTCATGATTGGTAATACCGTGCTACATCGGAAGAACTCTTCGGCAAGTCCAAATACTCGTCCAGAGAACTCCACACTTGGTTCAGCTGAGCATAGTCCGGGTCACCGAACTTAGTCTACATCAGAAAAGGCTTTCCAGCCACTATCTCTTTCGCCTGCCGAACCTCCTCACGGAGTGCTCTGGAATCTGATCGCGCTTCTCTTGCCTCCTGTCGGGCCTTGTCCAGTTCAGCCGTTAAGGCTTCATTCTCCTTCTCAAGAATTTCGCAGCGGCCAGTGGCATTCTCCAAAGCACATGTCATTGTGGATACCTTCTCCTCGACCTGGCATCATGCAGCTTGCTCGGCCCTCAGTTCAACTGATGCCTCTTTAGCAGCAGCATCACTAAGCCGGACCCGCTCCTTGGCCCGGACTAGCTCCGCCCGAAGAACCTCCATGGCGGCAGCACCATCTGCATTGTATGCACATTTCATATACAGCACTTTCCTACGTCAAGCACACCGGTGTAAAGAATGCTCGAAATACGTACCTTGTGAGTCGTCAAGACGCCTGTTGATCAATGCAATGTCATCCTCCGCAATATCTAGCTTTTGCTGTAGTTCGGCCACTTCCGTACTCTGGGCAGCCACAGGAGGGGCGGCAGCCTGTATTCCAAATTAAACCAAGGTTAATACCTGAGCATATCTCTTTGATCCTCCGATCACTTCCTTCGAAAGACAATCCGAGTCTCAGGGGCTACTGCATATACAACAGGTGCATTCTGTCAATAAAATTCAATTGACAAAACTACATCACAAACCTCAAAACCTCTTAGAAGGATCGTAAAAGCCTCGTTCAATCCACTCTTCGCGGATAGAATCCTTTTAACCACCGTAGCCATCAAAGTACGGTGCTCTTCTGGAAGGGATGCTTGTCATAGCAAGTCCCTCAGCGGCTCCGACACCCTTGGTTCTTCGGAAACCGCTGCCGAAGTACGGCCTTCCCGTGAAGGATCCCGCCTACTTACCTCCAGAATCGTCTCCGGCTGTAAACCGGACGGTTCGGGGACTCCAGTCCTGATCCCGGAACCTCGAGTGAGAGAGGCGCCGCCTTTAGGTAATGCCTTCTCCGTTTCTTGTACCACTTGGTGTTCGGGAGGAGCCCTTTGGGACGATACCTCGGTATCATCCCCCCTATCGGGCGATGGGGCCGGAGAAGGCGTATCACTCTCCATCATCTCCGGAAGAAGATCTCCCGAGGAGGAGAATGATTGAGAAGCACCAGGCGTTAACCTATGTGGATGAACATATATCGGATGATTACTTCACTAACAGGAAAAGAATGAGGTGCCCCAGCCACGCTTACGTTTTGCCGTGAGGTTCGTCCTCGTCATTGTTCGCCCGGCCCAAGCCGCTCGATGATGGCGTTTTTCCCTTCTTGGAAGGCTTCCCTTCCTGACCTTCAGAGGCGGCCCTCTTCTTGCCTTGGAAGGCTCCCTCTGCACTTTTTCCCTTGGGTAAAAGGGTCTCGGTTTCCCCGAACGCGGCCACCTGGTACGGTGTCGGAACCAGCATCCTCGTCAGCAGGTCGGTCGCAGGGCCTTCGGGAAGAGGTGCCGGACACCAGATCAGCACCGCTTTCTTTATCCAGTCATGTACAGGGATGGATTGTTCAATATCTTGTTAAGAGATACCTAGATGGAAGGTGCTTGGATGCCGAATACTTACCAAAGTGTCCGGATGATTGCAGTCAAGGCCAACGTCTTCGGTGGTGTCCGGCCATTGCTCTCGTTCCCCAAAATATAATTTCCACATTACTTCGTGCATAGCGCCGAATAAGTGTTGTAGGGTCCGCCGCCCTTCTGGGTTAAACTCCCACATACGAAGAGGCCGCCGCTGACATGGCAGGATCCAGCGTACTAGCATTATTTGAACGGCGTTCACAAGATCGATGCCCTTCTCAATAAGGCTTTGGATGCAACTTTGCAAAGTCTGCACTTCATTGACGGATCCCCAGTCCAATCCCTTATTGACCCATGAAGCAAGCTGAACTGGAGGGCCGGGTCGGAATGTGGGTGTAGCCGCCCACTTGGAGCTCCGCGGCTCGTTGACATAAAACCACCCCTGCTGCCACAGGTCTGAAGATTTGGTGAAAGATCCTTCGGGCCAAACCGCGCCGGCCAGTTTGCCTATTATGATGTTGCCGCACTCTGCCTGCTCCTCCTCTGCCACCTGCGGCCTCACATCAAAGGTCTTGAGCCACAAACTGAAGTGCGGAGGAGTCTGGAGTAAGGCCTCACACGTGACAATAAATGTCGAGATGAGGAGAATAGAGTCCGGGGTCAGATCATGAAAATCTAGCCCATAGTAGAACATGAGCCCCCGGACGAAGGGGTTAAGCGCGGCCCTAGCCCGTGAAGGAAGTGAGACGCAAATACAACCCTCTCACCAGATCTGGGGGTCGGTATGACCTTCCCTTGCGCCGGAAGCCGATGAAAGATTTCCGAGGTCAGGTACCTCGCTACGCGAAGCTCCGCAATGTCCTCCTCTATGATAGAAGAATCCACCCACCGGCCCTGACGGTTGGATCCAGACATGACTAAGGCTGGTGGTGATTGGGACCCAAGGGTTGGAACTTGGGGTGGCTGGGGTTGAGGAAGGAGCAAGCACAAGGGAAGAAGAAGAGACAGGCTCTCTATAAAAAGGCCCCGGATATTGGGCGTCTCTCCCAGGGTCTCTAAACTTACCTATCACCAAGGAGTTCTACCTAGGGACGGTGGGGTACCCATGCCTGCATTAATGAAAATCCCGTAAATAAAGGGACACGATCTCTGCCCTTACAAGACGTGCCAGTAAAACCGCACTCCGAGACATGGGGCGGCTCGCTAACTGACGGTTGAAAATAGCAACCGGGCAGGCATGATATGATGTCATGAACAGTTATCAACAAGTTGGGCTCGTGAGTTATTATATTCTCTGCCATTATATACACAGGTCCGGATATACTTCTTTCGTCCAAAGACTGTTCTGGAGTTCGAGAGGAGGGAACCCGCCTTGCAATGCCGAAGACAAATCTCCGCGCCAGACTCCTCATCATTGAAGCCAGGTTCAGGGGCTACTGACGGAGTCCTGGACTAAGGGGTCCTCAGATGTCCGGCCTGATATCCATGGGCCGGACTGATGGGCTGTGAAGATCGAAGACCATACTCGTGTCCGGATTGGACTCTGCTTGGCGTGAAAGGCAAGCTTGGCGACCGAAGATTCCTTTTTATGTAACCGACTCCATGTAAACCCTAGATCCCCTCGATCTCTATATAAACCGAAGGGGATAGTCCGGAAAGGATACCACATATACTCATTACCATATTCAAAGGCTAGACTTCTAGGGTTTAGCCATTACGATCTCGTGGTAGATCAACTCTTGTAATACTCATATTCATCAAGATCAATCAAGCAGGAAGTAGGGTATTACCTCCATAGAGAGGGCCCGAACCTGGGTAAACATCGTGTCCCCTGTCTCCTGTTACCATCGATCCTAGACGCACAGTTCGGGACCCCCTACCTGAGATCCGCCGGTTTTGACACCGACAGCAGTATTCCAAAAATTTCCTACGATCACACAAGATCTATCTACGAGATGCATAGCAACGAGAGGGGAGAGTGTGTCTACGTTTCCTCGTAGGCCGAAAGCGGAAGCATTTAGTAACGCAGTTGATGCAGTTGAACGTCTTCGCGATCCAACTGATCAAGTACCGAACGCATGGCACCTCTGTGATCTGCACACGTTCAGCTCAGTGACGTCCCTCGTACTCTTGATCCAGTTGCGGCCGAGGGTGAGTTGCGTCAGCACGACGGCGTGTTGACGGCGATGATGAAGTTACCGACGCAGGGCTTCGCCTAAGCACTACGACAATATGACCGAGGTGGAAACTGTGGAGGGGGCACCGCACACGGCTAAAGATCAACTAGTGTCTTTATGGG
Source organism: Triticum urartu (assembly GCF_056163025.1). NCBI lineage: Eukaryota > Viridiplantae > Streptophyta > Magnoliopsida > Poales > Poaceae > Triticum > Triticum urartu. Next base: position 70,128,723 of record NC_141874.1, read on the forward strand.
GTGCCCCCCTCCCCCGTATATAAAGGAGGGGAGGAGGAGGCTGTCATATCGTAAGCATGCGTTGGTTTTCCCTTGAAGAGGAAAGGGTGATGCAACAAAGTAGCGTAAGTATTTCCCTCAGTTTTGAGAACCAAGGTATCAATCCAGTAGGAGACAACACACAAGTCACCTAGTACCTGCACAAACAATCAAGAACCTTGCAACCAACGCGATAAAGGGGTTGTCAATCCCTTCAGGTCACTCGCAAAAGTGATATCTAATAAAGATAGTAAAGTAAATATTTTTGGTATTTTTGTTGTATAGATTGGAAAGTAAAGACTGCAAAATAGTAAACGAGATGCGATGTAAATAAAAGAGATGCAATATAATAAGAAAGAGACCCGGGGGGCATAGGTTTCACTAGTGGCTTCTCTCAAGATAGCATGTATTACGGTGGGTGAACAAATTACTGCCGAGCAATTGATAGAAAAGCGCATAATTATGAAGATATCTAAGGCAATGATCATGAATATAGGCATCACGTCCGTGTCAAGTAGATCGAAACGATTCTGCATCTACTACTATTACTCCACACATCAACCGCTATCCAGCATGCATCTAGAGTATTAAGTTCATAAGAACAGAGTAACGCATTAAGCAAGATGACATGATGTAGAGGGATAAACTCAAGCAATATGATATAAACCCCATCTTTTTATCCTCGATGGCAACAATACAATACGTGCCTCGCTGCCCCTACTGTCACTTGGAAAGGACACCGCAAGATTGAACCCAAAGCTAAGCACTTCTCCCATTGCAAGAAAGATCAATCTAGGAGGCCAAACTAAATAGATAATTCGACGAGACTTGCAAAGATATCAAATCATGCATATAAGAATTCAGAGAAGAACCAACTAATATTCATAGATAATCTTGTTCATAAACCCATAATCATCGGATCTCGGCAAACACACCGCAAAAGAGTATTACATCGAATAGATCTCCAAGAACATCGAGGAGAACTTTGTATTGAGAATCAATGAGAGAGAAGAAGCCATCTAGCTAATAACTATGGACCCGAAGGTCTGTGGTAAACTACTCACGATTCATCGGAGAGGATATGGTGTTGATGTAGAAGCCCTCCGTGATCGATTCCCCCTCCGGCAGATCACCGCAAGAGGCCCCAAGATGGGATCTCATGGGTACAGAAGGTTGCGGCAGTGGAAAAATGGTTTTGTGGCTCTGTTCGATCGATCTAGGGTATAAGAGTATATATAGGCGAAAGAAGTACGTCGGTGGAGCTACGAGGGGCCCATAAGGGTGGGGCGCGCCAACCCCCCTGGGCGCGCCCTCCTGCCTCGTGGCTGCCTCATGGCGTTCCAGACTTCAACTCCAAGTCTTCTTGTTTGCTTTCGATCTAAGAAAGATCATCGCGAAGGTTTCATTCCATTTGGATTCTGTTTGGTATTCCTTTTCTGTGAAACTCTAAAATAGGCAAAAAAACAGAAACTGGCACTGGGCCTCCAGTTGATAGGTTAGTCCCAAAAATAATATAAAAGAGCATATTAAAGTCCATTAAACATCCAAAACAGATAATATAATAGAATGGAACAATCAAAAATAGAGATACGTTGGAGACGTATCAACACTCCTATTGTTCTATGTTGACACGAGAAAAAATTTGGAAGTAGTAGGAGGCAATGGATATCGTTTCGTCCCCAAAGGTGGGACGTTCCCTACCGAAACCATCATGCTTGTTGTGAGCAGCTCTGGTTTGTGAGAAGCATATACCCAAACCTACCCCAAATGGGACAAAAAATTTACCACGGCATGTTGATGCCGCTCCATGATAGCATGCCCAGTTTCATGAATTTCAGACGAGTTTTGGATTTATTAGAATTTAAAAACCAGGCATCCCAATGTTTTTCCGGCAATCAACGATGCCCTGGTGTTTGAAATTCATTCCGATTTCTTGCATGGGACGTAAGCATGCACCCAAGGACACAGATTTGAGTTTTCAACCAATTTATATGCACTGGAGCATGTGCATGTAGTTCAAATTTGAATTATGCACATAAATGCATTGAAAACTCACTTAATGCACAAAAATGTCCAAACGAACCCCGAAAAATCACAAAAAATAACACAACACTCCTGTTGTTCTATGTTGACATGAGAAATTTTTTGAAAGCAATAAGTGGCAATGGATATCGTTTCGTCCCCAAAGGTGGGGCGTTCCCTACCGGAACCATCATGGTTGTTGTGAGAATCTCTGGTTTGTGAGAAGCATATACCCAAACATGCCCCAAATGGGACAAAAAATTTACCACGGCATGTTGATGCCGCTCCACGATAGCATGCCAAGTTTCATGAATTTCAGACGAGTTTTGGATTTACTAGAATTTGAAAACCAGGCATCTCAATGTTTTGCTGGCAATCAACGGTGCCTTGGTGTTTGAAATGCATTCTCATTTCTTGCATGGGACCTAAGCATGCACCCAAGGACACAAATTTGATTTTTCAACCAATTTATATGCACTGGAGCATGTGCATGTAGTTCAAATTTGAATTATGCACATAAATGCATTGAAAATTCACTTAATGCATAAAAATGTCCAAATGAACCCCGAAAAATCACAAAAAATAACACAACACTCATGTTGTTCTATGTTGACACAAGAAAATATTAGAAAGCAATAAGAGGCAATGGATATTGTTTCGTCCCCAAAGGTGGGGCGTTCCCTACCGAAACCATCATGCTTGTTGTGAGAAGCTCTGGTTTGTGAGAAGCATATACCCAAACCTGCCCCAAATGGGACAAAAAATTTACCACGGCATGTTGATGCCGCTCCATGATAGCATGCCAAGTTTCATGAATTTCAGACGAGTTTTGGATTTACTAGAATTTAAAAACTAGGTATCTCAATGTTTGCGGCCGAGTGACGGTGGCAGGGTGTTTCACATTCATTCTCATTTCTTGCATGGGACTAAGCATGCACCCAAGGACAAAGATTTAATTTTTCAACCAATTTATATGCACTGGAGCATGTGCATGTAGTTCAAATTTGAATTATGCACATATATGCATTGAAAACTCACTTAATGCCTAAAAATGTCCAAACGAACCTTGAATAACTCCAATTCTTTTATGACACACATATAGTTGCATGATCACTGCAGATAAAAGGTCTAGCAATTCAAACACCGTCCATGGCCGCTGTGACCCCATTATGTAATTCAAATCATGATGAAAAATCAAGTAGATAACACACAGTTTATTATAACCAACCGTGTGAGATGTAGCACAAAATATCTTGGAGCACTGTCGGAGTATAGCACGCATACGGCTTACGCGAGAATGTGCAACGGCTACAGTCCACAGCCCGCTCTGAATAAGGGGTCGTGTCTCATGACAATTTGCGCGCCAGTTTTTTGGCTGAAGCGATTCCAAATATTCGGCTTCCGTGGAAATATCTACCTCTCTCCCCCCTCCCCCTTATCAAAAGCCACATTTCCCCTATTCCCGCCTTCCTTTCCAAGTTGAAACCTTCACTCCTTGCTTGCAGCACCGCCACCTCCTCGCCGGCGACCCTCCTTCACGTTGCTCGGCCTCGCCTATGCAGGCAGGTAATCCACACCCGACCCCCAACATCCTCCTCCTTCCACATCCCACATGCCCCGACCGCTGGCGCGAGCGCGACACCTTCCACCTAAATCACCAACCTCTCCACCAAATAAACGTCGGCCTAAGCCATGGTGCATGCAGTATAGCCAGGACCTCAAGGAGCATTTGGCAGCGGAGAAGCAAATCGCGGCCGCACGCGCGGATGAGGTCATGATGGCTGCTATTCGTGCCGACCCTTGCTACCTCTTGAGCACTGCGTTGGTTTTCCCTTAAAGAGGAAAGGGTGATGCAGCAAAGTAGCGTAAGTATTTCCCTCAGTTTTTGAGAACCAAGGTTTCAATCCAGTAGGAGGACACACGCAAGTCCCTCGTACCTACACAAACAAAAAAGAACCTCGCAACCAACGCGATAAAGGGGTTGCCAATCCCTTCACAGTCACTTATGAGAGTGAGATCTGATAGAGATAAAATAAAAAGATAAATATTTTTGGTATTTTATAATATGGATTGAAAGTAAAGATTGCAAAGTAAATAGATTGGAAACTTATATGATAAAAGATAGACCCGGGGGCCATAGGTTTCACTACTGGCTTCTCTCAAGATAGCATAAGTATTACGGTGGGTGAACAAATTACTGTCGGGCAATTGATAGAAAAGCGAATAATTGTGAGAATATCTAGGCATGATCATGTATATAGGCATCACGTCCATGACAAGTAGATCGACTCCTGCCTGCATCTACTACTATTACTCCACACATCGACCGCTATCCAGCATGCATCTAGAGTATTAAGTTCATAAGAACAGAGTAACACATTAGGTAAGATGACATGATGTAGAGGGATAAACTCAAGCAATATGATATAAACCCCATCTTTTTTATCCTCGATGGCAACAATACAATATGTATCGTTTCCCTTTCTGTCACTGGGATCGAGCATCGCAAGATTGAACCCAAAGCTAGGCACTTCTCCCATAGCAAGAAAGATCAATCTAGTAGGCCAAACCAAACTGATTATTCGAAGTGACTTGCAAAGATAACCAATCATACATAAAAGATTTCAGAGAAGAATCAAATATTGTTCATACATAGACTTGATCATAAACCCACAATTCATCGGATCTCGACAAACACTCCGCAAAAAGAGTTACATCGAATAGATCTCCAAGAAGATCGAGGAGAACTTTGTATTGAGATCCAAAGAGAGAGAAGAAGTCATCTAGCTAATAACTACGGACCCGAAGGTCTGAAGTAAACTACTCACACATCACCGGAGGCCATGGAGTTGATGTAGAGGCCCTCCGTGATCAATGCCCCCTCCGGCGGAGCTCCGGAAAAGGCCCCAAGATGGGATCTCTTGGGTACAGAAGGTTGCGGTAGTGGAAATAGGGTTTCGTGGTGCTCCTGGTTGTTTTCAGGGTATATGAGTATATATAGGAGGAAGAAGTAGGTCGGTTGAGCCACGAGGGGGACGCCCCCCCCCCCCCGCCGCCGCCTCGCGGACTCCACGTTTGTTTCTTGATGTCCACTCCAAGTCCTCTAGATCACGTTTGTTCCAAAAATAACTCTCCCGAAGGTTTCATTTCGTTTGGATTCCGTTTGATATTCCTTTTTGCGGAACACTGAAATAGGCAAAAAAACAGCAATTTGCACTAGGCCTTGGGTTAGTAGGTTAGTCCCAAAAATAATATAAAAGTGTGAAATAAAGCCCATTAACATCCAAAATAGATAATATAATAGCATGGAACAATCAAAATTTATTGATACATTGGAGACGTATCAAGCATCCCCAAGCTTAATTCCTGCTCGTCCTCGAGTAGGTAAATGATAAAAACAGAATTTTTGATGTGGAATGCTACATAACAAAATCTTCAATGTAATTTTATTTATTGTGGCATGAATATTTAGATCCGACAAATTCAAGACAAAAGTTTAATATTGACATAAAAATAATAATACTTCAAGCATACTAACTAAGCAATTATGTCTTCTCAAAATAACATGCCCAAAGAAAGTTATCCCTACAAAATCATATAGTCTGGCTATGCTCTATCTTCACCACACAAAGTATTTAAATCATGCACAACCCCGATGACAAGCCAAGCAATTGTTTCATACTTTTAATGTTCTCAAACTTTTTCAATCTTCACGCAATACATGAGCGTGAGCCATGGACATAGCACTATATGTGGAATAGAATGGTGGTTATGGAGAAGACAAAAAGGAGAAGATAGTCTCACATCAACTAGGCGTATTAATGGGCTATGGAGAAGCCCATCAATATATATCAATGTGAGTGAGTAGGGATTGCCATGCAACGGATGCACTAGAGCTATAAGTGTATGAAAGCTCAAAAAGAAACTAAGTGGGTGTGCATCCAACTCGCTTGCTCACGAAGACCTAGGGCATTTTGAGGAAGCCCATCATTTGAATATACAAGCCAAGTTCTATAATGAAAGATTCTCACTAGTATATGAAAGTGACAATATAGGAGACTCTCTATCATGAAGATCATGGTGCTACTTTGAAGCACAAGTGTGGTAAAAGGATAGTAACATTGTCCCTTCTCTCTTTTTCTCTCATTTTTTTATTTGGGCCTTCTTTTTTATGGCCTCTTTTTTTCGTCTGGAGTCTCATCCCGACTTGTGGGGGAATCATAGTCTCCATCATCCTTTCCTCACTTGGGACAATGCTCTAATAATGATGATCATCACACTTTATTTACTTACAACTCAAGAATTACAACTCAATTCTTAGAACAAAATATGACTCTATGTGAATGCCTCCGGTGGTGTACCGGGATATGCAATGACTCATGAGTGACATGTATGAAAGAATTATGAACGGTGGCTTTGCCACAAATACGATGTCAACTACATGATCATGCAAAGCAATATGACAATGATGAAGCGTGTCATAACAAACGGAACGGTGGAAACTTGCATGGCAATATATCTTGGAATGGCTATGGAAATGCCATAATAGGTAGGTATGGTGGCTGTTTTGAGGAAGGTATATGGTGGGTTTATGGTACCGGCGAAAGTTGTGCGGTACTAGAGAGGCTAGCAATGGTGGAAGGGTGAGAGTGTGTATAATCCATGGACTCAACATTAGTCATAAAGAACTCACATACTTATTGCAAAAATCTATTAGTTATCGAAACGAAGTACTAAGCGCATGCTCCTAGGGGGGTAGATTGGTAGGAAAAGACCATCGCTCGTCCCCGACCGCCACTCATAAGGAAGACAATCAATAAATAAATCACGCTCCGACTTCATCACATAACGGTTCACCATACGTGCATGCTACGGGAATCACAAACTTTAGAACAAGTATTTATCAAATTCACAACTACTCAACTAGCATACTCTAATGTCACCATCTCCATATCTCAAAACAATCATCAAGTATCAAACTTCTCATAGTATTCAATGCACTTTTATGATAGTTTTTATTATACCGATCTTGGATGCCTATCATATTAGGACTAAATTCATAACCAAAGCAAATTACCATGCTGTTTTAAAGGACTCTCAAAATAATATAAGTGAAGCATGAGAGATCTATAATTTCTATAAAATAAAACCACCATCGTGCTCTAAAAGATATAAGCGAAGCACTAGAGCAAAATTATCTAGCTCAAAAGATATAAGTGAAGCACATAGAGTATTCTAATAAATTCCGATTCATGTGTGTCTCTCCCAAAAGGTGTGTACAGCAAGGATGATTGTGGTATACTAAAAAGCAAAGACTCAAATCATACAAGACGCTCCAAGCAAAACACATACCATGTGGTGAATAAAAATATAGCTCCAAGTAAAGTTACTGATGGACAAAGACGAAAGAGGGGATGCCTTCCGGGGCATCCCCAAGCTTAGGCTCTTGCCACTCCTTGTTCCATAATCCATCAAATCTTTACCCAAAACTTGAAAACTTCACAACACAAAACTTAAAAGAGAATCTCGTGAGCTCCGTTAGTAAAAAAAACAAACCACCACTTCAAGGTACTGTAATGAACTCATTCTTTATTTATATTAGTGCTAAACATACTGTATTCCAACTTTTCTATGGTTCATACTGATACGTCTCCAACGTATCTATAATTTTTGATTGCTCCATGCTATATTATCTACTGTTTTGGATGTTTATGGGCTTTATTATACACGTTCATATCATTTTTGGGACTAACCTATTAACCCAGAGCCCAGTGCTAGTTTCTGTTTTTACCTTGTTTTAGAATATCGCAGAAAAGGAAAACAAACGGAGTCCAATTGACCTGAAACTTCCCGGAACTTATTTTTGGATCAGAAGAAGCCCAGAAGACTTGGAGTGCACGTCAGGGGATCTACGAGGAAGCCATGAGGCAGGGGGCACGCCCTCCACCCTCGTGGGCCCCTCGTGGCCCCCTGACGTATTTCTTCTGCCTATATATCTCCATATACCCTAAAAACATCCGAGAGCAGAATAGATCAGGAGTTCCACCGCCAGAAGCCTCCGTATCCACCGAAAGCTAATCTAGACCCGTTTCGGCACCCTGCCGGAGGGGGAATCCTTCTCCGGTGGCCATCTTCATCATCCCGGTGCTCTCCATGAGGAGGAGGGAGTAGTCCACCCTCGGGGCTGAGGGTATGTACCATTAGCTATGTGTTTGATCTCTCTCTCGTGTTCTTGAGGTGATACAATCTTGATGTATCGCGAGCTTTGCTATTATAGTTGGATCTTATGATGTTTTCTCCCCCCTCTACTCTCTTGTAATGGACTGAGTTTTCCCTTCGAAGTTATCTTATCGGATTGAGTCTTTAAAGATTTGAGAACACTTGATGTATGTCTTGATGTGCGTATCTGTGGTGACAATGGGGTACCACGTGATTCACTTGATGTATGTTTTGGTGATCAACTTGCGGGTTCCGCCCATGAACCTATGCATAGGGGTTGGTACACGTTTTCTTTGTGATTCTCCGGTAGAAACTTTGGGGCACTCTTTGAGGTTCTATGTGTTGGTCGAATAGATGAATCTGAGATTATGTGATGCATATCGTATAATCATACCCAGGGATACTTGAGGTGACATTGGAGTATCTAGGTGACATTAGGGTTTTGGTTGATTTGTGTCTTAAGGTGTTATTCTAGTACGAACTCTAGGGTTGTTTGTGACACTTATAGGAATAGCCCAATGGATTGATTGGAAAGAATAACTTTGAGGTGGTTTCGTACCCTACCATAATCTCTTCGTTCGTTCTCCGCTATTAGTGACTTCGGAGTGACTCTTTGTTGCATGTTGAGGGATAGTTATATGATCCAGTTATGTTATTATTGTTGAGAGGACTTACACTAGTGAAAGTATGAACCCTAGGCCTTGTTTCAACGCATTGCAATACCGTTTACGCTCACTTTTATTATTAGTTACCTTGCTGTTTTTATATTTTCAGATTACAAAAACTTTTATCTACCATCCATATACCACTTGTATCACCATCTCTTCGCCGAACTAGTGCACCTATACAATTTACCATTGTATTGGGTGTGTTGGGGACACAAGAGACTCTTTGTTATTTGGTTGCAGGGTTGCTTGAGAGAGACCATCTTCATCCTACGCCTCCTACGGATTGATAAACCTTAGGTCATCAAGTTGAGGGAAATTTGCTACTGTCCTACAAACCTCTGACTTGGAGGCCCAACAATGTCTACAAGAAGAAGGTTGTGTAGTAGACATCAAGCTCTTTTCTGGCGCCGTTGCCGGGGAGGTGAGTGCTTGAAGGTATATCTTTAGATCTTGCAATCGAGTCTTTTAGTTTTTTGTTTTATCACTAGTTTAGTTTATAAAATAAAACTACAAAAAATGGAATTGAGTTTGCCCCATACGCTTCATCTTTTTAATATCTTTCGTGAGTATGATGGAAAGGAAAATTGTGCCGAAGTGTTAGAAGAAGAATGCATTAAAATGTTTGGCACTAAATATTTGAATGATGAGCATGATTGCAATGTTATTAGTATGAACTCCTTGAATATCCATGGTACTAATGATGATTGCACTAGTTATCATGAAAGTGTCTCCTATAAACATGTCAATTTTTGTGGAGTGCATTGGGTTTGTAAGTACACACCAAATAGGGAAGATAGATATTGCAAGAGGCATAAGTACTTAGAAACTAAATTGTTGCAAGAAACGCTAGATGATTGTGCTAAAGATTTAAATTTTCTTGGCCGTACTTGTATACTTTGCAATGAACAGGGTCATTTAGCTATCCGATGCAAATTGTTTCATGATCTAATCGTGTCCAAAAATTGTGATGACTTGTTTTCCCTTGCACATTATAATGAACTTAGTTTGCTTATGGGCTACGAAGAAATGAAATGTATAACTAAACATCTTCCAGAATTTGGCCGTTATAAACTTCTTGGTTTTGATCTAGAGGAAATTTATATGTATTGTGCGGTGAATTGTATTGAAAATCCTTATATTGCCAATTACATAAAGAAAAGAAAACAAATAGAAGATGAAGAGAATACTAATGAAAGGGAAGAGACTTCCCAATACCCTCCTATTATTTCTTATGATGAATCAGGTAACGAGGAGGAGTCTCCTATTCAACCAATCTCATTAATAAGGAGCTCCAAAAAGAGGTTTGAACCCACACATGATGTGGTGAACAAGAAGAAAAGAAAAGGAAGAGAGGTAAAAAGATATCTCCCCCAAATAATGCTGCTCCTATTACTATTGTGCCTCATGAAAATATAATTGTGAAAGATAATGATACTTCTTATGATCTTGAAAATCTTTTTGGCACTTGCTTGGAAGAATATGATAATTGCTATACTATTGGTGCTATCCATACTATTGATGATGAAAGTGATTATGCTTATGATATGAAAAGGCCCAAGCTTGGGGATGCTATGTTTGATGAAGATGATGTTTTTGAGAATATATTTGCTGCAATTAAGGTTTGTCCCAAGCTTGGGGATGCTACATTTAATGAAGATGATATTTTTAGTCTCCCAAGTTTTGATATGCAAATTTATAACGATGATAGCATGCCTCCTACTTATGATGATTATTGTGATGATACTTATGCTATAAAAAGTAGTGATCATATTTATAAAACTTTTCATGATTATGGTTACCCCTTTTCTGAAAATTACTCTTTTAATGTGGAAAGAATTTTTAGTATTCGAGTTTCTTATGATACTCCCACTATTCCGAATGAGAAGAATTTTGCTTATGTAGAGAGTAATAAAATTTCTATGCTTGTAGATCATGAAAAGAATGCTTTAGGTGCTGGTTATATTGTTTAATTCATTCATGATGCTACTGAAAATTATTATTAGGGAGGAATATATTCTTGTAGGAATTGCAATAATATCAAGTTTCCTCTCTATGTGCTTAAAGTTTTGAAGTTATGCTTGTTTTGCCTTCCTATGCTAGTTGATTATTGCTCCCATAAGTTGTTTGTTCACAAAATACCTATGCATAGGAAGTGGGTTAGACTTAAATGTGTTAGTCATATTCTTCATTATGCTATCTTTATGTTCCAATTCTTATCCTTTATGTGAGCATCATTGAAATCATCGTGCCTAGCTAGGGGCGTTAAACGATAGCGCTTGTTGGGAGGCAACCCAATTTTATTTTTGTTCCTTGCTTTTTGTTCCTGTTTAGTAATAAATAATTCATCTAGCCTCTGTTTATATGTGGTTTTATGTGTTTAATTAGTGTTTGTTCCAAGTAGAACCGTTGGGAAGACTTGGGGAAAGTCTTGTTGATCTTGCTGTAAAAAACAGAAACTTTAGCGCTCACGAGAATTGCTGCCATTTTTTACTGGAGAGTGATATTTAGTTAATTATTTTTGAAGATGATTAATAGATAAATTACTCAGGTCCAGAAATTTATTTGAGAATTTTATGAGTTCCATAAGTGTACGTTTGATCCAGATTGCTACAGACTGTTCTGTTTTGACAGATTCTGTTTTTCGTGTGTTGTTTGCTTATTTTAATGAATCTATGGCTAGTAAAAGATTTTATAAACCATAGAGAAGTTGGAATACAGTAGGTTTAACACCAATATAAACAAAGAATGAGTTCATTATAGTACCTTGAAGTGGTGTTTTGTTTTCTTTCGCTAACGGAGCTTACGAGTTTTCTGTTGTGAAGTTTTCAAGTTTTGGGTAAAGATTCGATGGACTATGGAATAAGGAGTGGCAAGAGCCTAAGCTTGGGGATGCCCAAGGCACCCCAAGGTAATATTCAAGGACAACCAAAAGCCTAAGCTTGGGGATGCCCCGGAAGGCATCCCCTCTTTCGTCTTCGTTCATCGGTAACTTTACTTGGAGCTATATTTTTATTCGCCACATGATATGTGTTTTGCTTGGAGCGTCATTTTATTTTATTTAGTTTTGCTTGATTTTTGAATAAAATACCAAGATCTTAAATTATTAAATGTTAGAGAGTCTTCATATAGTTGCATAATTGTTCGACTACTCTTTGATCTTCACTTATATCTTTCGGAGTAGTTTGTCATTTGCTCTAGTGCTTCACTTATATCCTTTTAGAGCACGGTGGTGGTTTTATTATATAGAAATAGATGAACTCTCATGCTTCACTTAGATTATTTTGAGAGTCTTAAATAGCATGGTAATTTTCTTAAATAATCCTAATATGCTAGGCATCCAAGAATAGTAAAAACTTTCTTATGAGTGTGTTGAATACTAAGAGAGGTTTGATGCTTGATGATTGTTTTGAGATATGGAGGTAATAATATCAAAGTCTTGCTAGTTGAGTAGTTGTGAATTTGAGGAATACTTGTGTTGAAGTTTGCAAGTCCCGTAGCATGCACGTATGGTAAATGTTCTGTAACAAATTTGAAACATGAGGTGTTATTTGATTGTCTTCCTTATGAGTGGCAATCGGGGACGAGCGATGGTCTTTTCCTACCAATCTATCCCCCTAGGAGCATGCGCGTAGTGCTTGGTTTTTTATGACTTGTAGATTTTTGCAATAAGTATGTGAGTTATTTATGACTAATGTTGAGTCCATGGATTATACGCACTCTCACCCTTCCATCATTGCTAGAATCTTCGGTACCATGCATTGCCCTTTCTCACATTGAGAGTTGGTGCAAACTTCGCCGGTGCATCCAAACCCCGTGATATGATACGCTCTTTCACACATAAACCTCCTTATATCTTCCTCAAAACAGCCACCATACCTACCTATTATGGCATTTCCATAGCCATTCCGAGATATATTGCCATGCAGCTTTCCACCATTCCGTTCATCATGACACATTCATCATTGTCATATTGCTTTGCATGATCATGTAGTTCACATCGTATTTGTGGCAAAGCCACCATTCATAATTCTTTCATACATGTCACTCATGAGTCATTGCACATCCCGCTACACCACCGGAGGCCTTCATATAGAGTCATACTTTGTTCTAGTATCGAGTTGTAATCATTGAGTTGTAAATAAATAGAAGTGTGATGATCATCATTTTCTAGAGCATTGTCCCAAGTGAGGAATAAAAAAAGAGAAATGCCATAAAAAAGAGAAGGCCCAAAAAAAGAGAAAGGCCATAAAAAAGAGAAGGCCCAAAAAATAAAAAAAATAAAAAAAGGAGAGAAAAGGAGAGAAGGGACAATGCTACTATCCTTTGCCACACTTGTGCTTCAAAGTAGCACCACAATCTTCATGATAGAGAGTCTTTTATTTTTTTTCACTTTCATATACTAGTGGGAATTTTCATTATAGAACTTGGCTTGTATATTCCAACAATGGGCCTCCTCAAGTGCCCTAGGTCTTTGTGAGCAAGCAAGTTGGATGCACACCCACTTAGTTTCTTTTGTTGAGCTTTCATACATTTATAGCTCTAGTGCATCCGTTGCATGGCAATCCCTACTCCTTGCATTAACATCAATCGGTGGGCATCTCCATAGCCCATTGATTAGCCTCGTTGATGTGAGACTTTCTCCTTTTTTGTCTTCTCCACATAACCCCCTCATTATATCTATTCCACCCATAGTGCTATGTCCATGGCTCGCGCTCATATATTGCGTGAAAGTTTATAGGTTTGAGATTACTAAAGTATGAAACAATTGATTGGCTTGTCATCGGGGTTGTGCATGATGAGAGCATTCTTGTGTGACGAAAATGGAGCATGACTAAACTATATGATTTTGTAGGGATGAACTTTCTTTGGCCATTTTATTTTGAGAGGACATAATTGCTTAGTTAGTATGCTTGAAGTATTATTATTTTTATGTCAATATGAACTTTTATCTTGAATCTTTCGGATCTGAATATTCATACCACAATTAAGAAGAATTACATTGAAATTATGCCAAGTAGCACTCCGCATCAAAAATTCTGTTTTTATCATTTACCTACTCGAGGACGAGCAGGAATTAAGCTTGGGGATGCTGATACATCTCCAACGTATCTATAATTTTTGATTGCTCCATGCTATATTATCTACTGTTTTGGATGTTTATGGGCTTTATTATACACTTTTATATCATTTTTGGGACTAACCTATTAACCCGGAGCCCAGTGCCAGTTTCTGTTTTTACCTTGTTTTAGAATATCGCAGAAAAGGAAAACCAAACGGGGTCCAATTGACCTGAAACTTCACGGAACTTATTTTTGGATCAGAAGAAGCCCAGAAGACTTGGAGTGCACGTCAGGGGATCTACGAGGAAGCCACGAGGCAGGGGGCATGCCCACCCCCCTGGGCGCGCCCTCCACCCTCGTGGGCCCCTCCTGGCCCCCCTGACGTATTTCTTCTGCCTATATATCTCCATATACCCTAAAAACATCCGAGAGCAGAATAGATCGGGAGTTCCGCCGCCAGAAGCCTCCGTAGCCACCGAAAGCCAATCTAGACCCGTTCCGGCACCCTGCCAGAGGGGGAATCCTTCTCCGGTGGCCATCTTCATCATCCCGGTGCTCTCCATGACGAGGAGGGAGTAGTCCACCCTCGGGGCTGAGGGTATGTACCAGTAGCTATGTGTTTGATCTCTCTCTCTCTCGTGTTCTTGATGCGATACGATCTTGATGTATCGCGAGCTTTGCTATTATAGTTGGATCTTATGATGTTTTCTCCCCCCGCTCTACTCTCTTGTAATGGATTGAGTTTTCCCTTTGAAGTTATCTTGTCGGATTGAGTCTTTAAAGATTTGAGAACACTTGATGTATGTCTTGATGTGCGTATCTGTGGTGACAATGGGATACCACGTGATTCACTTGATGTACGTTTTGGTGATCAACTTGCGGGTTCCGCCCATGAACCTATGCATAGGGTTGGCACACGCTTTCGTTGTGATTCTCCGGTAGAAACTTTGGGGCACTCTTTGAGGTTCTATGTGTTGGTTGAATAGATGAATCTGAGATTGTGTGATGCATATCGTATAATCATACCCACGGATACTTGAGGTGACATTGGAGTATCTAGGTGACATTAGGGTTTTGGTTGATTTGTGTCTTAAGGTGTTATTCTAGTACGAACTCTAGGGTTGTTTGTGACACTTATAGGAATAGCCCAACGGATTGATTGGAAAGATAACTTTGAGGTGGTTTCGTACCGTACCATAATCTCTTTGTTCGTTCTCCACTATTAGTGACTTCGAAGTGACTCTTTGTTGCATGTTGAGGGATAGTTATATGATCCAGTTATATTATTATTGTTGAGAGGACTTACACTAGTGAAAGTATGAACCCTAGGCCTTGTTCCAACGCATTGCAATACCGTTTACGCTCACTTTTATCATTAGTTACCTTGCTGTTTTTATATTTTTAGATTACAAAAACCTTTATCTACCATCCATATACCACTTGTATCACCATCTCTTTGCCGAACTAGTGCATGTATACAATTTACCATTGTATTGGGTGTGTTGGGGACACAAGAGACTCTTTGTTATTTGGTTGCAGGGTTGCTTGAGAGAGACCATCTTCATCCTACGCCTCCTACGGATTGATAAACCTTAGGTCATCCACTTGAGGGAAATTTGCTATTGTCCTACAAACCTCTGCACTTGGAGGCCCAACAACGTCTACAAGAAGAAGGTTGTGTAGTAGACATCACATACACTCAAATACTAGCCATAGATTCATCAAAATAAGCAAACAACACACGAAAAACAGAATCTGTCAAAAACAGAACAGTCTGTAGTAATCTGTAGGTTTCCAATACTTATGGAACCCCAAAAATTCTAAAATAAATTGTTGTACGTGAGGAATTTATCTATTAATCATCTACAAAAATAAGTAACTAAGTAGCACTCTCCACTAAAAAATGGCAGCAAATCTCGTGAGCGCTAAAGTTTCTGTTTTTTACAGAAAGATCGCAAAGACTTTCCCCAAGTCTTCTCAAAGGTTCTACTTGGCACAAACACTAATTAAAAGCATAAAACCACATCTAAACAGAGGCTAGATAAATTATTTATTACTAAACAGAATCAAAAAGCAAGAAACAAAAATAAAATTGGGTTGCCTCCCAACAAGCACTATCGTTTAAGGCCCCTAACTAGGCAAGAGATTTCAACGATGCTCACATGAAAGACAAGAATTGAAGCACAAATAGAGCATCATAAAACACATGACAAACACATCTAAGTCTAACATACTTCCTATGCATAGGCATCTTATAGGCAAACAAATTATCAAGGCAAGCAAAAACTAGCATATGTAAGGAAGTGGAAAGAAACAATAGCAATCTCAACATAACGAGAGGTAATTTAGTAACATGAAAATTTCTACAACCATATTTTACTCTCTCATAATAATTACATGTAGGATCATAAGAAAATTCAACAATATAGCTATCATAAAACATATTCTTAACATGATCCACATGTATGCAAAGTTGACACTCTTCCAAAATAGTGGGATTAACATTAACTAAAGTCATGACCTCTCCAAACCCACTTTTATCAAAAACTTCATAAGATTGAACATTCTCCAAATATGTGGGATATAAAGTTGACACTCTTCCAAACCCACTTTCAATATTATTGCAAACATTATAATCAATCTCATATTCATCACGGGGCTTAAATAAATTTTCAAGATCATAAGAAGAATCACCCCAATCATGATCGTTGCAACAAGTAGTAGACATAGCAAAACTAGCATCCCCAAGCTTAGGGTTTTGCATATTATAAGCACAATTGACATTAAGATAATTTATGATAACATCATTGCAATCATGCTTTTCATCGAAGGAACTATCAAGTATGGGTGCAATAGCAACGATCTCATGTTTAACATAAGGAACTATAGCAAATTCTTCTTCATAAATATTGGCATCATGGCCACAAGAATAGCAAGCATCATGTTCATCAAGGGATATTTCAATCAAATCATCAGAATCATAATTATCTATAGATTCATGCATATCATTATTTTCTTCTGAAGCAGCGGTCATTCTTTCAACAAATTCTTTGACATAGACATTATGAGCATAGTTTTCATGGCAATATTTAAGTATGTCAAGATTTTTCAGATTCGTAGAGAGTAATATCATACTTTTCAATCAAAGAAGCAACTTCATAAGCACCCTTAAAAGCAACAAATTCTTCAATTTGTTCGATATCATAGTAACTATAAACACCCTTTGCATAAGAAGATAAGATTTCATTATCATTAAACTCACATAGGTAGGGGAGGTGTTTTTTACGGTTCTTAGAGCAACAAGTAAGATCACAAATTTCACAAAGATTCCAAGCATAACATAGCAATCTGTTTATTTGATCCCATAAGAGTATCCCTTTTTCAGACAAACGGTGACGCACGAAATGAGCATGCTCATCTAGAGATTTCCCATAAACTAGGCTAGTTGGGGTTTGAGCGCGAGCGCTGTTGGGGATATCACTACTGGGCATAAACTGGCCTATCTGGGCCGGGTTAACTTCGTTAGTAGTTAAGTAATGTTAAAGCCCAAGAAGACAGATGAGGGCTCAAGGCCCATAGTCGGTTCAAGGCCTGTAGCCGTAAACCGGCGCTGGTATTTAACTTGTATTGTAAGTTAGGAATAAGTAGAGACCAAACCGGACACATCTATGAGCCGGTATTGGGACTCTGTGAACCGACGGGCGTCACCCGTGTATATAAGGGGACGACCTGGCGGCGGTTCAAGGACAACAGACAACAACTCGAGACTTAGGCGAAGCTTGTTTGCTCCCTAGTCATCGAAACCCCATCAATTCCATCACAACTAGACGTAGGCTTTTACCTTCATCGAAGGGGCCGAACTAGTATAAACTCTCTTGCGTCCCTGTGTCCGCTTTAACCCCTTCAAGCTAACCCGTCACGATGGCTCCACGACTAAGTCCTTTCTCTAGGACATCTGCCGTGACAAAACCATGACAGTTGGCGCCCACCGTGGGGCTATCGCACGATGGTTTCAAGTTCTTGGAGGGCCGCTTTGAAGGACTCGAGGGCTACGTTGTGGGCCGGATGACTAAGAGTCGTCGCGGCAAGCTCTACATCGATGATGCAGGTTGGGGCCCCGAGGCCGGCTCAGTTGAGTATGGGTACCGGGTCCCCTTTGGTGGCATACACGTTTTCCTCGGCAGGATCGGTGAACCGGGCCCTGAGCCAGACATCTGCACCGACCTCGTCGAAACGGCTCAGCGTGCACGATCCGCCCGGGTTAAACCGGCCGTGAAGCGTGCCTTCGTGGGAGTCATCCATGGAGGAAGTTATGAGGATGGATCAGAATCTCGCGGCGAGACCGTCGTTTATTCCGGCGATGAGTCATCAACCGGAGAAATCTCTATATCAACTACAAGATGGCCGGATCGGGGGCTGTTCCGATGGCGACAGTATTCTGGACCCCTCTGATCAACCCAACCGAGTTGGAATATTCATGGCTGGCACACAAGCAGCGCTTCATTCTTCGACCGCTGCGCCAATAACCTCCGGTTCAGTAGCGGCGACAGCTGCCGGGGCAGGAAGCTCTGCACGCCCGCCGGCTCAAGTTCTATCTGATCTATTTGATGCATTGGTTGTGCTTATGGCAGAAGCTAATCCAGCGGATCAGGAAGTCCACAACACGGAGATTGCAAAGGTGAAGGAACAGATCACCCAGGCCAAGGCGGACCTGGCAGCTGAGAATGCCAGGATGACCACAGAGCGGGCCGCTTTAGACGCACAAGCCTACAGGCTCATGTTGGACCAGAACGTGTTGCATGAAGTCATGAAGAGGAAGTACCGATCCCGTTTGCCTTCGGTTTTCGAGGCCAGAGACCTTTTCAACACCCCAGGAGCAGGAACCAGTAATCCGGTGGAGGGAAACCAGCCGGAAGCTCCGGGGACCGGTGCGCCGGTTCAGCCCCGTCTGATGAATCCGCCTTGTCAAAACACTGTCATACCTCAGGTTGTTTCAACACCACCGGGTCACTACTCCAACCCGATGGACAATCTCGTTGCCGCTGCTGCACGGCTGGAGGCCATTCCAATTGAAGGTGACTCGCCGCAGGCGGTAGAGACATGACGGGTCAAGGAGCTTCTTAGGACAGCTTTGGTCCAACAGGAAGCGTACTCGTACAGCCGCGACCGGATCCACTCGACCCCTCGTCCAAGCCGGAGCTATAGCAGGCGTATGGATGAACCAGCAGTGTCAAGTAATGAACGACGTGGAGTACCCCGCGGCAACAACCCGGCAGGTGGTGCTGATAACGCTCAGGAAGTGGTGGACCGGGCCCGAGCACGCAGGGAGGCCGAGTTAGCCACACAGTATCAGGCTCGGCAGCTTATGCCGGTTCGTCCAACTATCTCGGTCGAACCCGGTGTTACTTCTAGCTCTTTGGGGGTGCCTTGCCTTGTCCCCGCTTTACGCAATGTGCGCCTGCCCAAGAATTTCAAGGGCCCGCGCAAGGTACCAAATTACACGGCGGATCAACCCCCAGAGACATGGGTGGAGAGCTATGAGATGGCCATGGAGATGCTTGATGTGGATGATGCGGCATGTGTGAAGTACTTCACCATGATGGTTGAAGGAACGGCACGCACTTGGTTAAAAAGCTTACCGGCCAATTCTATCAGTTCATGGGCCCAATTACGAGCCCGGTTTATCAGTAATTTCAAGGATACATGTAAGCAACCCATGTCGATAGTAGACTTAGCTGCCTGTGTCCAGGAGGAAGGAGAATCGATGACTCATTGGGTGCGCCGGGTCTCACAAGTGTTGCATTCATCAGACCGCATCAACGCTGACACCGCAGTCTTAACCCTAGAAGGCAACTGCCGGTTTGGGCCCCTAAAGCTGAAGTTGGGATGGATGAAGCGCCATTGCACTGACATGGGGACCCTCATGGCTGCTTTGGTAAAGTATGTTGATTCTGATAGTACTAAGGATGACAAGGCAGGGAAGGGAAAGAGGAACAGCAACTCCAAAGGTCAGCAGCATCACTTGGCAGGAAATGGTGGTGGAGGCAAGCGTAAAGCGGATGGTAACATGGACTTTGTGGATAATACCAACGCGCAGGACAAGGGCCAGCGACGCAAGGGTAAACCGCCAAATCGCAGTGGGGCACCCAACCCTAACCCGGACCGCCTAAATTATCTACTGAGGCAGCCCTGTCCAAGACATGGGACGAAGGAGGTGCCAGCAAACCACCTATGGAAGGATTGCTTCATTATGCAGGAGTTCAAGAATTCTAATGCTTTCCGGTATGATCACGGCTCCGGCGGTGGCTCAGGATCCGGACCGGGTTACGGTGGAGGAAATTCCGGTTCAGGATTTAATGGTAATCCGGGCGGACATAACAATCAAAATAATCAGAACAACCAGGGTGGTTACAACCAGCAGTAGCAACAGTCAGGTTACCAGAGCAACCCAAAGCAGTTGAATAGTGGGCAGTACCATGTCTTCACCACTAGCTTGGACAAGCGAGACCGGAAGGTTCAGAGGCGGGCAGTCAACTCTGTTGAACCGGCCGTGCCCCGTTATCTACGCTGGTCTGAACAGCCAATCATATGGAGCAGAGAGGATCACCCTCCCCAGGTTGATAATCCGGGTCAGTTGGCTCTGGTGGTGGCGCCTCGGGTGGGAGGTTACAAGTTCACCAAAGTGCTCATGGATGGAGGGAGCAGCATTAATATCTTGTACTATGAGACCTTCCGTCGTTTGGGACTAACAGATAAAAATCTCAAACCGTCTAATACGGTGTTCCACGGTGTGGTACCTGGAAAGTCAGCATATCCTGTTGGTAAGATAGCTCTAGAAGTGGCCTTTGGAGATGATCATGATTCCAGGTCGGAAACATTGACGTTTGAAGTAGTGAAAATCCAAAGACCATATCACGCCATGTTTGGGCGACCGGCCTACGCCAAGTTTATGGCACGGCCCTGTTATGTGTATTTGCAGCTCAAGATGCCGAGTCACAAGGGGACAATAACAGTTCACGGAAGCCGTAAAATCGCTTTGGAATGCGAGGAAGGAGATGCGGCCTACGCAGAGTCGGTTTGTGCCACCGAGGAGCTGAAGTATTATAAGGACAATGTTGATCCGGCGGACATGACACCATTAAAGAAGCCAACTACGGAGCATGATCCGGCCCTGAAGTTCAAATCAGCAGCAGAAACTAAGCTTGTTGACTTCGTACCTGGCGATTCGTCCAAGCAGTTCAGCATCAGTGCCAACTTGGATCCGAAATAGGAAAGCGCGCTCATCGAGTTCATCCGTGAGAATCGGGACATTTTTGCATGGAAGCCCTTTGACATGCCAGGTCTATCGAGGCAACTCGCTGAGCACACCCTTAATGTGGATCCTAAATACAAACCGGTGAAACAGTTCCTCCGCCGGTTTAACGAAGAAAGATGCAAGGCGATTGGAGAAGAAGTAGCCAGTCTCTTAGCAGCTGGCTTTATTGTTGAAGTTTTTCACCCTAAGTGGCTTGCCAATCCGGTGCTGGTCCTTAAGAAAAACGGCACCTGGCGCATGTGTGTGGATTATACAGATCTTAATAAGGCTTGTCCAGCAGATCCTTTTGCCCTCCCCCGTATTGATCAAATTATTGATGCTATGGCGGGTTGCGAGTGTTTAAGTTTTTTGGATGCATATTCTGGCTATCATTAGATCAAAATGGCAGTTAAGGACCAGGAGAAGATGGCATTCATAACTCCCTTTGGAGCCTTCTCCTATGTGTCTATGCCCTTTGGGCTCAAGAGTGCCCAGGCAACTTATCAACGGTGTGTACAAAATTGTCTTCACAAGCAAATTGGCCGTAATGTACATGCTTACATGGATGATATCGTGGTTAAGTCCAGGGAGAAGGAGACTTTGGTTGACGACTTGAAGGAAACCTTTGATAACCTGAGGACATACAAAATGATGCTTAATCCGGCCAAGTGTGTCTTTGGTGTACCGGCAGGCAAGTTATTGGGTTTTCTGGTGTCCAACAGGGGAATTGAGGCTAATCCGGAGAAGATCACAGCCATCACCTCCCTGGCTAAACCGAAGTGTATTAATGATGTTCAACGCCTGGCAGGCCGGATTGCCGCGTTAAGCCGGTTTATCAGCCGCCTTGGTGAGAAGGCAATCCCTTTGTATCAGATGTTGAAGAAGACGGATCAACTCGTCTGGAGTTTCGCTGCTGATGAAGCATTTGAGGACTTAAAGCGGCAATTGGTCAATCTGCCTGCGCTTGCTGCTCCCATTGACAAGGAGCCGTTACTGCTATATGTTGCTGCTAATGCTTGTGCGGTCAGCGTGGCTATTGTGGTGGAGCGAAAGGAGGCAGGTAAGGAGCATCCGGTTCAACGTCCGGTCTATTATATCAGCGAGGTAATCATTGAGTCCAAGCAAAGGTATCCGCATTGGCAGAAGCTGGTGTACGGAGTTTTTATGGCAAGCCGGAAGCTTAAGCAATACTTCCAAGGGCACCCAATTACGGTGGTCAGTTCTGCTCCTTTGGGGGATATCATCCAGAACCGGGAAGCGACTGGCCGGATTGCCAAGTGGGCTATAGAGCTTGGGCCGCACGGATTGAAGTATGTGCCTCGGATGGCGGTTAAGTATCAAGCACTTGTTGATTTCATCAATGATTGGACGGAACTGCAAGCACCTGAAGAAAAGCCGGATCACACATATTGGACCATCCATTTTGACGGATCCAGGCAATTGGAAGGCTCGGGGGCTGGAGTCGTATTAACTTCCCCATGAGGTGATAAGTTTTGTTACGTTCTCCGCTTAATGTTCCCTTGTACTAACAATGCAGCTAAGTATGAAGCCTTGCTCCATGGTCTCCAGATGGCTAAGGAGATGAATCTAAGTCGAGTTAAATGCTTCGGTGACTCGGACCTCATGGCTCAACGAGTATCTGGCACCTGGGATTCCAAGGACCCACTCATAGCAGCGTATCGTCGTGAGGTGGATATTGTTGCAGGTCACTTTAAAGGCTATCAGGTGGACCATGTGGACCGACGGAAGAATGAAGCGGCGGACGCTTTAAGACGGCTAGGCTCTCAGCGCAAACCGGTCTCGCCCAATGTTTTTCTGGATGTGCTGCACAACCCGTCGGTCAAGCTCCCTGGTGAAGCGGATTTGGCTATTCCTGATCCGGAGGCTCAATTGGTGGCAGCTCTTCATGTCATTCCGGATTGGACGCTTCCTTACCTGGTGTACATGAACCGGGGCAAGTTACCAGAGGATGAGACTCTGGCCTGACAGATAATCCGGCGGTCCAAGTCCATGACTATTGTCAATGGTGAGTTGCATCATTGCAGTGTATCAGGGGCGTTTCAACGCTGTGTGTCTCCTGAAGAAGGCTGTGAAATTTTGCGTGAGATCCACGAAGGACATTGTGGTCACCATGCCGGTTCAAAATCTTTGGTAGCTAAAGCGTTTCGCCATGGCTTCTATTGGTTAACTGCTCATGCTGATGCGTAGGATCTGGTCAGATGATGTGACGGTTGCCAAAAGTTTTCAAGACGAGCTCATGTGCCGGCTCAAGAATTGAGAATGATTCCAATTACTTGGCCGTTTGCGACTTGGGGCTGGATATGGTTGGGCCTTTCAAAAGGTCCAAAGATAAGAAGACCCACCTCCTGGTGGCGGTTGACAAGTTTACAAAGTGGGTGGAAGCAGAACCTATTAGCAAGTGTGATGCGGCCACGGCGGTTCAGTTCGTCAAAAAAGTGATTTTCCAGTTTGTCTTTCCACACAGTATCATCACAGATAATGGTACCAATTTGTCCAAGGGTGCCATGAAGGAGTTCTACGAACGGGAGCACATCCGGCTTGACGTTTCATCAGTGGCACACCCACAGTCCAATGGTCAAGCAGAAAGGGCTAATCAAGAGATCTTGAGAGGCATCAAGCCCCGGCTTATGGTTCCTTTGCAGAGAACGCCGGGTTGTTGGGTAGAAGAGTTACCATCTGTGTTATGGAGCATCAATACTACACCCAACAGGTCAACAGGATACACGCCGTTCTTCATGGTCTATGGAGCGGAGGCGGTTCTCCCAAGTGATATCCGTCATGACTCACCTCGTGTGGCAGCTTATGTTGAAGCTGACAACGAGACAGCACGGCAAGACGCTTTGGACCTGTTGGATGAAGAACGTGACATAGCAGCCGCCCGGTCGGCAATTTACCAACAGGATCTTCGTTGTTATCACAGTCGCCGAGTCAGAACCAGAGCCTTTCAAGAAGGAGATTTGGTGCTTCGGCTCATCCAAGACCAGACTGATATGCATAAGCTATCCCCACCTAGGGAGGGACCTTTCGTGGTCAGCAAGAATCTACACAACGGGTCATACTATCTGATCGATATTCGAGAGCATAAAGACTCACGTACATCAAAGGAAGAGACCAACGGGCCGTGGAACATAGCTCATCTTCGGCCTTACTATACCTGAGCCATTGGCTCTACTTATGTACATATTACGACAATGTATATATTATGATTAAATATAATAAACTGGAACCTCAGCTAAAGCGGGGTATCTGTTCTTTTACATCATGTGTGGTTACACGGAGTTGTTCTAAAGCGGCCTCTGGTTTACCCCTTGAGTTAGCTTTTCAAAAAGCATCATGTTATATCACTTGGGGGCTTGGTCGTGTCCGAACCAACGCAACACCTCTTGATAGGCGAGAGCCACCAGATCACTTGGGGACTTGGTCACGTTTGAACCAGTCACGCCCCTTGATCGGCCTAAGGCCATAGAATCACTTGGGGGCTTGGTCGAACCCGAACCATTGCCACGCCTCTTGATCGGCATAAATGCCACGGTTTCATTTGGGGACCTGGCTGACTTGAGCCATAGCTACACCTATCGGGAGCTTGGTCGTGTCCGGCCATGGTAACGCCATCTGATCGGCTCAAATAAGCCTCTTTTTGCAAACGGTTTTATCATTGCCTTTGCTTCACAATTTTCTTTGATAGATATTTCTTTCTTTTTGTTGCGTTTTTTAAACCGACAAAATTTTAAACCGGTTCACACTGTCGATTGACGGAACACGGTCCATTTTTAATCCGGAGACTATTTGCTCGGTTTGATTTTTTGTTAACATCCTATTATGGAGTAACACGGTGTTTTGTTATAACCTGGCATGGTTTACATGGTAAACCGGCATTATATATATACAGGAGCTGCTATCTCCTCCAACAGTGTGGGTTTATGAAACCTCCGCTTCAAGATTGGCTAAGCCAACTTCATGCCCAACGATGGCAGGTATTATGTATCTCAAAGATTTGATCATATGCTTAAATTTCAGATATTTTGATTTTATATATGCAGACATCATACTCCGCCTGACGGTACAACCGTGGTGGCACTTTAAGATTTTTTATGTTGCAGAAAATACTTTGGAAAGTTCATCACCCAAAGGAAGCACAAGTTGCAGTGGTTATGCACGAAGGCATATTAAGATCAAGAGTATCAGCTAGCCTATTACAAGGCAACACGGTGCCCAAAACAAGATCATTGTTTTTTCAAAGGAGAAGCAGTTTAAACTGGCTTCCGGTTCAAGTTTGGTCACCAGCCTGGCCTGATGGTTGTGGGTCATCCCGCGCCGCTTCAACTTCAGTTTCTCTACCCAGCGGCTGGAAATCAAAAGTTGTCCAGTCGATTCCCATGCTCGAAAGACAGCTTCATCATGGATCAGCAACGACGGTTCAATGTCGGGAGCGTAAGTATGCTTACGGATTGGAGGGATAAGATTTTCCGCTTCATGAATTGGTGCAGCTACTCGCTTGTTTTGATTGTCATATTGGGCTTGATAATGAGACAAGTCTGCTTCTTCAGCCAATTGACAAGCTAGCGGACGCACCTCCCGGTTTATTGCTCGCAGATCCGCTTCACTAAACTCTGACCTGTCTTCCTTCAAGCTGGGATAGCCCTGAGCCGCTTCAATAGGATCAAAATCCGGCACCCAAGCTTTTGCCCGGATTAAGGCATTGATCGCACCGGTTCGAGCAGCAGATTTCTTCAGCTCTTCAACCCGGGCAGGAAGCACCGAAAGTTTCTTCAGAGTGTCCTGAGTCAAAGTGGGCACTGGATTGTTGTGGGATGCAGTACAGATGATCTGCTGTGCACCAGTGTATAGTTGTTCGATCAACGTGTAGGCGGCTTTCAATTTCTTCCGCACATCTGACCCCAAGTGACCAATGCGTGTCCCTGAAATATCACAAAGGGTTAACAAACCGGCAGCTCTGTAAGACGGCAGAATCAATTCAAAAATCAAACCGGCTTACGAAAGATAGCAGTGGTCATGGCATGCACGTGCCGCTTTATGCTGGTCAGTTCGTCCACCACCGGTTTTAGTGCAGCCTCGGCGTCTTCTGCTTGTTTGATTAAAGCGGATTTTTCAGTAGCCCAATCCGCCCGCTCCTTCTTGAAATCTTTCTTAAGCTGTTCCATGACGCTTAAGGCGCTAGTCAACCCCTCTTTTGCTTTTGAGGTTTCAGTCTGTTGGGACTTCAGATTTTCTTGGAGATCGGCGATTTGGGTCTCTTTTGTCTTCAGCTCAGCCTGCATACAAACAGTTATATGATTCAGCAAGCAGTGCAAAAATTGAAGCACCAACCACATAACAAGTTATGCACTTGGCGCTTGGGGGCTAATGCCTATTTGATCTTCATATTTCACTTGATTATAAAGTCCCAAGATCAATACAAGTATTCAACTTGGCACTTGGGGGCTAATGGCTATTTGCTCGAATATATTCTGATGCGGCGATCTCAATTACTTAAAGTCCCGGTTTAACTACACTAAGTTGAACCGGCCCTTGGGGGCTACATCAGCGAGTTCCGAAGCATTGGGATTTATATTAGCAAGTCCCGGTTTGGATGCAGATTCTAAACCGGCCCTTGGGGCTAGGAGAGTTAACAAGATTGAAATATCCAAACAGGAAAAAGTACATGGAAGTTACCTCAAATTTCTCTTTCATCATATTAACCAGACCAGCTTCATAGTCACGGCTGGTGTATAGCCGGTTCAGATAGCCGGAATGGAGATCTTGGGCGTTCAAAGCGGCATAAGTTGTCAGGTCGGCATTCCATTTTCCCTTGCCAATGGCAGCAAATTCTTCCTTGCCAGTGTGTCTAGATAAAGCAACGGGATTGCCTGGCTCTGTGTGACCAATGCCAGTAATGACAACCTCATCATCCTTGGCATCGCCGGTTTGCGCTGGGGCCATTGGCTTATCAGTAGGCTTTGTTGGATTGGTGGATTTCTCAATCCGGATGGGGCTTGCGGGCTGGTTGACAGGACTTGAGGTATCAATAGGCCTCTCTTCAGCAATAAGATCATCATCTCGCTGCGGTGGATCATTGGGTATATTTTCAGGAATAGCCGCTTCAAGATCTGGTGTTTTGCCCGGTTCAGGGACGGCATCCTCCTTGGCCGCTTTATCTAGGCGAGCCTTCTTGCTCGGCCTAGGCTTGGCCCTGAAAGGAATAACAAAGTCAAATACAGCATATGTTCCAAGGTGATGTACCAGAAATATTATGATAAGTATAGCTTACCCAAGCACCATTTTGAGCGGTGGCAGCTGAGTAGCCTATGACTCGCCAGAGGATGAATGGGAAGTAACCTGATAATCGGAGTCAGATGGGTTAAGAGGTTGACAAAAACAGCCCGCTTTAGGACAAGCACTGACAAGCAAATTAGAGACCTCTGAACGGCGTTTCCGAACCGGACTGTTCGGTAAACCAGCGGAGGTAACTACCTGGCCGCTGTGCCGGGTTGTGTGGCGAGCTTCGTGTTGTTGGGTCTTCATAAGAAATTTGGGATCCAAGTAAGCAAGAGGATGAGAAAAATTAACCTTCCGGTTTGCCCGACGGATTTTTAGTGAAGGCAAAGGGTCTGAATCGGAAGAGAGAATAATTACCTCTGCAGCATCAGCATGGCTGGCTTCGGCATCATCCTGACAAATATCATCATCAATAAGACGCATGAAAAATAAGCCAAGTGAGTCAAGCTCTACCTCAAGGTCCGGATTATCCACATCATCATCGTCAGGGGCCGGATCAGAAGATGCAGTGGTTTTCTTCTTGTGAGCAGGCCGTTTCACGACTTTAGTCTTTGGCCGGGTTGGTCGTTCCGGTTTGTCTGGTTTTTCTGGCTTCTCCTGTGGAAGTTTCTTGCTCCAAAACGGATCATTACCCTGTTTAAACAGACATTGATATTAAACAATGACCAGATATATCAATAATAGGTTCAGTAAAAAGAAAAAATCAAATTCTTACAGCTGGCGGTTTGTTGGTGGCACAGAAGGGAAGCAGGCCGGTTCGAGCACAGACGTGTTCCGGTTCATTCAGCATTTTATTCACAGCCTTTGTGATTTCTTCGTCGGTGAGCTGGATGTTAGCATATCGCAGTGGGTCGTCAACAC
Organism: Triticum urartu; assembly: GCF_056163025.1. Taxonomy (NCBI): domain Eukaryota; kingdom Viridiplantae; phylum Streptophyta; class Magnoliopsida; order Poales; family Poaceae; genus Triticum; species Triticum urartu. The sequence goes on from NC_141874.1 coordinate 70,157,162, forward strand.
TGCAACTATACTCGCACATTAAACCGGAGCGCTGACTAAGGGGCAGTATGCTCCACGATATCCAACAGCGAGCAAGATCAACTCCTGTTAAACCATTGGCCATGAAGGCTCTGAGCTTGGACAGTTGTGGAGCGTATTTGCTTCTCTCCTTGGCAGTCAACCTTTGCGGAAAGGGGTGTGTATTGCTAAGCCGCTCCGGACGAAAGCCAGGCAAAGGATTTTCACCAGCAGGGGAGGTGTCTTTGCAATAGAACCATGTTTGATTCCACTCTTTGGGGTGGCTGTGCAGTTTGGCGTGAGGGTATGTGACCTCTTTCCTTTTCTGAATCGCCACACCGCCCAATTCCGTATTGGAACCGTCAGAAAACTCAGTACGGCGGTTTAGATGGAAACAATCTCTGAACAATTCCACTGTGAGCTCCTCCTGAAAGAACACCTCACAGAGCACTTGGAAGTGACACATGTTTGTAACAGAGTTGGGGCCAGTGTCTTGTGGATGGAGTTGAAAATCGGCTAAAACATCCCGGTAAAATTTAGAACCGGGCGGCTTAAAGCCCCGGACTAAGTGATCTACGAAAAAGCCGACCTCTCCTTCTTGAGGTGTGGGAGGACATTCTTTGCCAGGGGCTCTCCAATGGATGGTGTTTTTGCTGCCTAAAGCACCGATCAGGACTAAATTGTTCAGTTGAGTCTCTATGACGCGAGAAGGAACCCAGCTGCACTCATATACTTGCTTGGCCATGATGAAATCTACAAGATAGGTAATTCTGGTTCAAGAATGAATTGATTAAAGTGCACTGGTATGTATAATGTTAAACCAGAGACAGTTCTATCTAAACCGGAGTTTTATGAAGCAACAGCATCCGGCGGTTCGACAAGGGGACTAATGGTATATACCGGTTTGGAACTACAAAGTTAAACCGCCGGATCTAAGCATTGAAACAGTTGAGATTGCGGATGGATAAGTGTACAGAAACAGATTTCACAAGATTTCTCTACAACGACGGATCTGAAGCAAGTTCAGAAAACAAAGAAAATATTCAAGGTTCAAAAAACAACAGTACCGAATCAATGGGTAGATATATAGGTAGATCTATGGTCTTGAAGCATATAAGTAAAGGCGGATGCTAAGAACTACCGCTACACAGAGCAAAGGTTCACAGGTTCATCTAAGATCTATCATATGAGTACGAAGCAGACGATGAACACTGGAGAACTTGGAAACCCTAGAACGGATCTATGGGGGAAAAGGTGAAGAACTCACCGGAGCTGAGGAAGAAACAGAAGGTCACCGCGATGCTCTGGTATAATCAGGGTGATGCAGCGGCCAAGGTTGGAGCAGAGGTCGTCGATGGAGGCGGAGCTCCGAAGCTGGATGACGCGGGGAAGACGAAACAGAAGGGCACGAAGGGGAAAAGGAAATGACCCTTCGGTCCTATTTATAAGGCAAGGGACAGGTGTCAGGCGCGAAAATCAAGGGACCGTGGGTTTGGAAACGAAGTTGTCGCCTTAATTGTCGCAGACCTATTAAATAAAATAAAAAGGGGGGTATCATGGTTAAGGTTCTTTATAACAGGTGACGTCACGCCGGTTTACAACGACCAGAGAAGATGACATCACAGCGGTTCAACAAACTACAAGAAGATATTGAAGATGAAGATTTTTGCTAAGGATTGACATGAACCTATTCAAATCAATCTGGGGCCTAATGTTGGGGATATCACTACTGGGCGTAAACCGGCCTATCTGGGCCGGGTTAACTTCGTCAATAGTTAAGTAATGTTAAAGCCCAAGAAGACAGATGAGGGCTCAAGGCCCATAGTCGGTTCAAGGCCTGTAGCCATAAACCGGCGCTGGTATTTAACTTGTATTGTAAGTTAGGAATAAGTAGGGACCAAACCGGACACATCTATGAGCCGGTATTGGGACTCTGTGAACCGATGGGCGTCACCCGTGTATATAAGGGGACGACCCGGCGGCGGTTCAAGGACAACAGACAACAACTCGAGACTTAGGTGAAGCTTGTTTGCTCCCTAGTCATCGAAACCCCATCAATTCCATCACAACTAGACGTAGGCTTTTACCTTCATCGAAGGGGCCGAACTAGTATAAACTCTCTTGCGTCCCTGTGTCCGCTTTAACCCCTTCAAGCTAACTCGTCACGATGGCTCCACGACTAAGTCCTTTCTCTAGGACATCTGCCGTGACAAAACCATGACAAGCGCATAAGAATCGAAGATGATCCAAGTAGAACACTTTAAGTGGATCCATAACAATAGATTTTTAGCAAGCAAAGATGCAAACAAATAGAAGGCACATGGAAACACAAAGAAAGATACACATAGGAAGAAGGCGAACGGAAAAGGAGGGGGAATAAAACGGCAAGGGTGAAGTGAGGGAGAGGAAAACGAGAGGCAAATGGAAAATAATGTAATGCGAGGGATAAGAGTTTGCGATGGGTACTTGGTATGTCTTGACTTGTGCATAGACTCCCCGGCAACGGCGCCAGAAATCCTTCTTGCTACCTCTTGAGCACTGCGTTGGTTTTCCCTTGATGAGGAAAGGATGATGCAACAAAGTAGCGTAAGTATTTCCCTCAGTTTTTGAGAACCAAGGTATCAATCCAGTAGGAGGCCACATGCAAGTCCCTCGTACCTACACAAACAAACAAGAACCTCGCAACCAACGCGATAAAGGGGTTGTCAATCCCTTCACGGTCACTTACGAGAGTGAGATCTGATAGAGATAAAAATAAAAAGATAAATACTTTTGGTATTTTTATAATATAGATTGAAAGTAAATAGATTGGAAACTTATATGATAAAAGATAGACCCGGGGGCCATAGGTTTCACTAGTGGCTTCTCTCAAGATAGCATAATTATTACGGTGGGTGAACAAATTACTGTCGGGTAATTGATAGAAAAGCGAATAATTATGAGAATATCTAGGCATTATCATGTATATAGGCATCACGTCCGTGACAAGTAGACCAACTCCTGCCTGCATCTACTACTATTACTCCACACATCGACCGCTATCCAGCATGCATCTAGAGTATTAAGTTCATAAGAACAGAGTAACGCATTAGGTAAGATGACATGATGTAGAGAGATAAACTCAAGAAGTATGATATAAACCCCATCTTTTTATCCTCGATGGCAACAATACAATACGTGTCGTTTCCCTTTCTCTCATTGGGATTGAGCACCACAAGATTGAACCCACAGCTAAGCACTTCTCCCATAGCAAGAAAGAACAATCTAGTAGGCCAAACCAAACTGATAATTCGAAGAGACTTGCAAAGATAACCAATCATACATAAAAGATTTCAGAGAAGAATCAAATATTGTTCATAGATTGACTTGATCATAAACCCACAATTCATCAGATCTCGACAAACACACCACAAAAAGAGTTACATCGAATAGATCTCCAAGAAGATCGAGGAGAACTTTGTATTGATATCCAAAGAAAGAGAAGAAGCCATCTAGCTAATAACTGTGGACCCGAAGGTCTGAAGTAAACTACTCACACATCACCGGAGAGGCCATGGAGTTGATGTAGAGGCCCTCCGTGATCAATGCCCCCTCCAGCGGAGCTCCAGAAAAGGCCCCAAGATGGGATCTCTTGGGTATAGAAGGTTCCAGCGGTGGAAATAGGGTTTCGTGGTGCTCCTGGTTGTTTTCAGGGTATATGAGTATATATAGGAGGAAGAAATAGGTCGGTTGAGCCATGAGGGGCCCATGAGGGGGGAGGGCACGCCCAGGGGGGTAGGCGCGCTCCCTGCCTCGTGGACTCCTCGTTTGTTTCTTGACGTCCACTCCAAGTCCTCTGGATCACGTTTGTTCCAAAAATAACTCTCCCGAAGGTTTCATTCCGTTTGGATTCCGTTTGATATTCCTTTTTTGCGAAACACTGAAATAGGCAAAAAAAACAGCAATTTGCACTGGGCCTTGGGTTAGTAGGTTAGTCCCAAAAATAATATATAAGTGTGAAATAAATCCCATTAACATCCAAAACAGATAATATAATAGCATGGAACAATCAAAAATTATAGATACGTTGGAGACGTATCAACCCCCAGATCTTGGAGGAGCACCTCGCCATCGAGGCCACCGTTGACACCTCGCGCGCCGATGCCACGACGCGGTTGGCTACTTTAAACGACAGTTTGTGGCATTTTCTCGAGGCCACTGTCGGTGCCTTCGATGAAGACTACGGGGTGCTTTCTCAGTGTGCACGTGCTTACCTCATCTCGAGAGCCAGCAGGTTGGTGCCCGGAGCGGCTCAGGCAACTCACCACTACAATGAGGGCACCCATGATGCAGAGGCCTCGTCCCCTTCCATGTCCAAGGAGCCAATCGTTATCGATATCTCCGACAATGAGGAGTAGCTTGTCTTATTAGCTCACTATGAGGACCCATGTTCAGTTTGCTAGCTACTGCCTTTCCTTAACAAATTCTAGTGAATTGTGCAATCTACTTTTACCATGTAATCTTCTGCTATAGTGTATATGTTCTATATGTCATGCAATGTGGTGTTAAATTAACTGCTTGGTTCAAATCTGCAAATGTGACGTTCAATTCTTTAGGGTGCAATATTTCCAAGTTGTTAAACATGCTTAGTTTGGTTAACTGTCTGATCTTTTATTAGGAGTATGTTATATTGTTCTATTGGTGTTTAGTTAACTGCTTGGTTCATTTATTGTGGCTTGGTTCACTTGTTGTGGTGTTTAGTTAACTGCTTGGTTCAATTCTGCAATGCGATGTTCAATTGTTGTGGTTGCATTCTGTTATTGTATACCATGTGAGAAATAAATCGAATTTGGCTGTACTAAATACATGAGAAACAAATACAATTGCAATATTTCCAAGTTGTTAAGCATGCTTTGTTTGGTTAACTGTCTGATCTTCTATTAGGAGCATGTTATATTGTGCAATGTGGTGCTCAGTTAATGTTTGGTTCATTTGTTGTGGTGTTTAGTTAACTGTTTGGTTCAATTCTGCAATGCGATGTTCAATTGTTGTGGTTGCATTCTCTTATTGTATACTATGTGAGGAATAAATCGAATTTGGCTGCACTTAATACATGAGAAACATATACAAGTGCTATATTTCCTAATTCTTAATCATGCTTGGTTTGGATAAATGGGTTTTCCATGTGGCTTGAATTAATCTGATGAATCTGCAATGTGCTTATTTTTTATCAACATATTTTACTGATAGCATGTGAGCCCTTACTCAACCTGATGACTAACTACCTTATATGTGTTGCAGGGAAACAATGGGAAGCACTGAGGTTTACAAGATGGTACTAACTATTATACCTTGCCTTTTTGTATTCCTTTGCCCCATTTCCAATATAGAGAAGATGTTTATGCACATCCTTGTTTTCAGGCTTCACTGATGATTACCTCTCAAACCACCTCTGTGGTCAGGAGGCGAGGAAAGTTTTCATACAACACCCACTGTTCAATATTGAAGTGCTCCTGAAGAGGTCGAAGGATGGACGGTCAATCATCCACAGGCACTGGCCTAAAGTTGCAAAGACCTTCAACATGAATGAAGGCTCAATATTCGGCTTCCGCTTCAGCAGTTTTCCAGATGAGATGCATCTCTCTATGTACCGTCTATGATGTTAATTTCGAAAGGTTCTAGATGTTGCATGTGAAACTTGCTGCTGGTGCAGTTGTGTAATGGGGTGGCTGAGTGCTGAAGCTATATCATGTTGTAATACGATGTATTTCAATTATGAAATCATGCTTCCTTAATATGGAAATGGAATATATTATGTGCTTAATATGAATGTCAATTAGATTAGTAAATGGATTATTAATAATAGGTTATTAGCCTGCTAATTGGCCAATTAGCTTGCTAATTGGGTTTTCCTATTACAAACGGTTAATGAGAAAACACCGTGGGCGATGACCTCAGGCAATGCACATAGTTTCTAGGAATAAACCATGTTGGATCAATGAACAATCACACACGACATTCTCTTGAAAACTGTTTGCGTTACGCCACCTTGCGCAAACGTTTTCCTTGGAGTGACTGTGTGGGATGTATATACGAACATAAACGTTTAGCGGTGACTGACTGTGTGGGATGTACTTATAACCGGAAATGATTTCGCCTGTATAATTGTATTTTTAGCACTATTGTACGTATTTCTGTATTTGAGTGCTCGCCGATCGCACACGGCCTCATTTTGCCGAGTGTGTGTGCCAGTACGGCATATCCCCAACGGTTTTGGGTCGTGTGGGAAGGACCCCCCTATCGCCCACACTCACTTGGCGATGGTTCCGAATGCCGTCACGGAAAGGGGTTAAAAACTGTTTGTTAGGACCGACGTGTACCCGTGCAGTGATGTGCATTACCGAGAGGGCCCAGAGATACCTCTCCGATACACGGAGTGACAAATCCTAATCTCGATCTATGCCAACTCAACAAACACCATCGGAGACACCTGTAGAGCATCTTTATAATCACCCAGTTACGTTGTGACATTTGATAGCACACAAGGTGTTCCTCCGGTATTCGGCAGTTGCATAATCTCATAGTCATAGGAACATGTATAAGTCATGAAGAAAGCAATAGCAATAAAGTAAACGATCATAGTGCTAAGCTAACAGATGGGTCTAGTCCATCACATCATTCTCTAATGATGTGATCCCGTTCATCAGATGACAACACATGTCTATGGCTAGGAAACTTAACCATCTTTGATTAACGAGCTAGTCAAGTAGAGGCATACTAGGGACACTCTGTTTTTCTATGTATTCACACATGTACTAAGTTTCTAGTTAATACGATTCTAGCATGAATAATAAACATTTATCATGATATAAGGAAATATAAATAACAACTTTATTATTGCCTCTAGGGCATATTTCCTTCAAACCTGGATTAAACAATGGCGTGATGAGTGTAAAAACACACTTATCAACCGCCCCAAACTTAAACCTTGATCGTCCTTGAGCAACAAAGAGTGAAACCCAAACCGTAAGGAACTTGGTTGCTTAAACCAAAATAACGAGAAGGTTTTGGTTCACTTGTGATCGATACGTCTAGATAGCCCTGCGCTTCTTTACCGAAAACTTAGTATAGTTGTAGCGGTAGCTGTTGGGTTACGTAGTAATTTCAAAAAATTTCCTACGCACATGCAAGATCATGGTGATGCATAGCAACGAGGGGAGAGTGTGATCTATGTACCCTTGGTAGATCGACAATGGAAGCGTTTGGTTGATGTAGTCGTACGTCTTCACGGCCCGACCGATCAAGCACCGAAACTATGGCACCTCCGAGTTTTAGCACACGTTCAGCTCGATGACGATCCCCGGACTCCGATCCAGCAAAGTGTCGGGGAAGAGTTCCGTCAGCACGACGGCGTGGTGACGATCTTGATGTACTACTGCCGCAGGGCTTCGCCTAAGCACCGCTACAATATTATCGAGGACTATGGTGGCTGGGGGCGCCGCACACGGCTAAGAATAAGATCACGTGGATCAACTTGTGTCTCTCTGGGGTGCCCCTGCCTCCGTATATAAAGGACCAAGAGGGGGAGGCCGGCCGGCCACATAGGGCACGCCAGGAGGAGTCCTACTCCCTCCGGGAGTAGGACTTCTCCCCCAATCCTAGTTGGAATAGGACTCGCGAGGTGGGAAAAGAGAGAGAGAGAAGGAAGGGGGCGCCGGCCCCCTCTCTCCTTGTCCTATTCGGACTAGGGGGGAGGGGCGCGCGGCCTAGCCCTGGCCGCCTCTCCTCTTCTTCCACTAAGGCCCATGTACCTCCCGCGGGGTTCCTGTAACCTCCCGGTACTCCGGTAAAATCCCGATTTCACCCGGAACACTTCCGATATCCAAATATAGGCTTCCAATATATCAATATTTATGTCTCGACCATTTCGAGACTCCTCGTCATGTTCGTGATCACATCCGGGACTCCGAACAAACTTCGGTACATCAAAATGCATAAACTCATAATATAACTGTCATCGTAACCTTAAGCGTGCGGACCCTACGGGTTCGAGAACAATGTAGACATGACAGAGACATGTCTCCGGTCAATAACCAATAGCAGAACCTGGATGCTCATATTGGCTCCTACATATTCTACGAAGATCTTTATCGGTCAGACCGCATAACAACATACGTTGTTCCCTTTGTCATCGGTATGTTACTTGCCCGAGATTCGATCGTCGGTATTCCAATACCTAGTTCAATCTCGTTACCGGCAAGTCTCTTTACTCGTTCTGTAATACATCATCCCGCAACTAACTCATTAGTTGCAGTGCTTGCAAGGCTTAAGTGATGTGCATTACCGAGAGGGCCCAGAGATACCTCTCCGACAATCGGAGTGACAAATCCTAATCTCGAAATACGCCAACCCAACATGTACCTTTGGAGACACCTGTAGAGCTCCTTTATAATCACCCAGTTACGGTGTGACGTTTGGTAGCACACGAAGTGTTCCTCTGGTAAATGGGACTTGCATAATCTCATAGTCATAGGAACATGTATAAGTCATGAAGAAAGCAACAGCAACATACTAAACGATCGGGTGCTAAGCTAATGGAATGGGTCATGTCAATCAGATCATTCACTTAATGGACCCCATTGATCAAATAACAACTCCTTGTTCATGGTTAGGAAACATAACCATCTTTGATTAACGAGCTAGTCAAGTAGAGGCATACTAGTGACACTTTGTTTGTCTATGTATTCACACATGTATTATGTTTCCGGTTAATACAATTCTAGCATGAATAATAAACATTTATCATGATATAAGGAAATAAATAATAACTTTATTATTGCCTCTAGGGCATATTTCCTTCAGTCTCCCACTTGCACTAGAGTCAATAATCTAGATTACACAGTAATGATTCTAACACCCATGGAGCCTTGGTGCTGATCATGTTTTGCTCGTGGAAGAGGCTTAGTCAACGGGTCTGCAACATTCAGATCTGTATGTATCTTGCAAATCTCTATGTCTCCCACCTAGACCAGATCCCGGATGGAATTGAAGCGTCTCTTGATGTGCTTGGTTCTCTTGTGAAATCTGGATTCCTTTGCCAAGGCAATTGCACCAGTATTGTCACAAAAGTTTTTCATTGGACCCGATGCACTAGGTATGACACCTAGATCGGATATGAACTCCTTCATCCAGACTCCTTCATTTGATGCTTCTGAAGCAGCTATGTACTCCGCTTCACATGTAGATCCCGCTACAACGCTTTGTTTAGAACTGCACCAACTGACAGCTCCACCGTTTAATGTAAACACGTATCCGGTTTGCGATTTAGAATCGTCCGGATCAGTGTCAAAGCTTGCATCAACGTAACCTTTTACGATGAGCTCTTTGTCACCTCCATATATGAGAAACATATCCTTAGTCCTTTTCAGGTATTTCAGGATGTTCTTGACCGCTGTCCAGTGATCCACTCCTGGATTACTTTGGTACCTCCCTGCTAGACTTATAGCAAGGCACACACCAGGTCTGGTACACAGCATTGCATACATGATAGAGCCTATGGCTGAAGCATAGGGAACATCTTTCATATTCTCTCTATCTTCTGCAGTGGTCGGGCATTGAGTCTTACTCAACTTCACACCTTGTAACACAGGCAAGAACCCTTTCTTTGCTTGATCCATTTTGAACTTCTTCAAAACTTTGTCAAGGTATGTGGTTTGTGAAAGTCCAATTAAGCGTCTTGATCTATCTCTATAGATCTTAATGCCTAATATGTAAGCAGCTTCACCGAGGTCTTTCATTGAAAAACTCTTATTCAAGTATCCCTTTATGCTATTCAGAAATTCTACATCATTTCCAATTAGTAATATGTCATCCACATATAATATCAGAAATGCTACAGAGCTCCCACTCACTTTCTTGTAAATACAGGCTTCTCCAAAAGTCTGTATAAAACCAAATGCTTTGATCACACTATCAAAACGTTTATTCCAACTCCGAGAGGCTTGCACCAGTCCATAAATGGATCGCTGGAGCTTGCACACTTTGTTAGCTCCCTTTGGATCGACAAAACCTTCTGGTTGCATCATATACAACTCTTCTTCCAGAAATCCATTCAGGAATGTAGTTTTGACATCCATCTACCAAATTTCATAATCATAAAATGCGGCAATTGCTAACATGATTCGGACAGACTTAAGCATCGCTACGGGTGAGAAGGTCTCATCGTAGTCAATCCCTTGAACTTGCCGAAAACCTTTTGCGACAAGTCGAGCTTTGTAGACAGTAATATTACCGTCAGCGTCAGTCTTCTTCTTGAAGATCCATTTATTCTCAATTGCTCGCCGATCATCGGGCAAGTCAACCAAAGTCCATACTTTGTTCTCATACATGGATCCCATCTTAGATTTCATGGCTTCAAGCCACTTTGCGGAATCTGGGCTCACCATCGCGTCTTCATAGTTCGTAGGTTCATCATGATCTAGTAGCATGACTTCCAGAACGGGATTACCGTACCACTCTGGCGCGGATCTTACTCTGGTTGATCTACGAGGTTCAGTAGTATCTTGTTCTGAAGTTTCATGATCATCATCATTAGCTTCCTCACTAACTGGTGTAGGTGTCACAGAAATAGTTTTCTGTGATGTACTACTTTCCAATAAGGGAGCAGGTACAGTTACCTCGTCAAGTTCTACTTTCCTCCCACTCACTTCTTTCGAGAGAAACTCCTTCTCTAGAAAGTTTCCGAACTTAGCAACAAAAGTCTTGCCTTCGGATCTGTGATAGAAGGTGTATCCAATAGTCTCCTTTGGATATCCTATGAAGACACATTTCTCCGATTTGGGTTCGAGCTTATCAGGTTGAAGCTTTTTCACATAAGCATCGCAGCCCCAAACTTTCAGAAATGACAACTTTGGTTTCTTGCCAAACCATAGTTCATAAGGCGTCGTCTCAACGGATTTTGATGGTGCCCTATTTAACGTGAATGCGGCCGTCTCTAGAGCGTATCCCCAAAACGATAGCGGTAAATCAGTAAGAGACATCATAGATCGCACCATATCTAGTAAAGTACGATTACGACGTCCGGACACACCATTACGCTGTGGTGTTCCGGGTGGCGTGAGTTGCGAAACTATTCCACAATTTTTCAAATGTACACCAAACTCGTAACTCAAATATTCTCCTCCATGATCAGATCGTAGGAATTTTATTTTCTTGTTACGATGATTTTCTACTTCACTCTGAAATTCTTTGAACTTTTCAAATGTTTCAGACTTGTGTTTCATTAAGTAGATATACCCATATCTGCTTAAGTCATCTGTGAAGGTGAGAAAATAATGATATCCGCCACGAGCCTCAATATTCATCGGACCACATACATCTGTATGTATGATTTCCAACAAATCTGTTGCTCTCTCCATAGTACCGGAGAACGGTGTTTTGGTCATCTTGCCCATGAGGCACGGTTCGCAAGTACCAAGTGATTCATAATCAAGTGGTTCCAAAAGTCCATCAGTATGGAGTTTCTTCATGCGCTTTACACCGATATAACCTAAACGGCAGTGCCACAAATATGTTGCACTATCATTATCAACTCTGCATCTTTTGGCTTCAACATTATGAATATGTGTGTTACTACTATCGAGATTCAACAAGAATAGACCACTCTTCAAGGGTGCATGACCATAAAAGATATTACTCATATAAATAGAACAACCATTATTCTCTGATTTAAATGAATAACCGTCTCGCATCAAACAAGATCCAGATATAATGTTCATGCTTAACGCTGGCACCAAATAACAATTATTTAGGTCTAATATTAATCCCGAAGGTAGATGTAGAGGTAGCGTGCCGACTGCGATCACATCGACTTTGGAACCGTTTCCCACGCGCATCGTCACCTCGTCCTTAGCCAATCTTCGCTTAATCCGTAGTCCCTGTTTCGAGTTGCAAATATTAGCAACAGAACCAGTATCAAATACCCAGGTGCTACTGCGAGCATTAGTAAGGTACACATCAATAACATGTATATCACATATACCTTTGTTCACCTTGCCATCCTTCTTATCCGCCAAATACTTGGGGCAGTTCCGCTTCCAGTGACCAGTCTGCTTGCAATAGAAGCACTCAGTTTCAGGCTTAGGTCCAGGTTTGGGTTTCTTCTCTTGAGTAGCAACTTGCTTGCCGTTCTTTTTGAAGTTCCCCTTCTTCTTCCCTTTGCCCTTTTTCTTGAAACTAGTGGTCTTGTTTGACCATCAACACTTGATGCTCCTTCTTGATTTCTACCTCCGCAGCTTTCAGCATCGCGAAGAGCTCGGGAATAGTCTTATTCATCCCTTGCATATTATAGTTCATCACGAAGCTCTTGTAGCTTGGTGGCAGTGATTGGAGAATTCTGTCTATGACGCAATCATCTGGAAGATTAACTCCCAATTGAATCAAGTGATTATTATACCCAGACATTTTGAGTATATGCTCACTGACAGAACTGTTCTCCTCCATCTTGCAGCTATAGAACTTATTAGAGACTTCATATCTCTCAATCCGGGCATTTGCTTGAAATATTAACTTCAACTCCTGGAACATCTCATATGCTCCATGACGTTCAAAACGTCGTTGAAGTCCCGATTCTAAGCCGTAAAGCATGGCACACTGAACTATTGAGTAGTCATCAGCTTTGCTCTGCCAGACGTTCACAACATCTGGCGTTGCTCCTGCAGCAGGCCTGGCACCCAGCGGTGCTTCCAGGACGTAATTCTTCTGTGCAGCAATGAGGATAATCCTCAAGTTACGGACCCGGTCCGTATAATTGCTACCATCATCTTTCAACTTTGCTTTCTCAAGGAACGCATTAAAATTCAACGGAACAACAGCACGAGCCATCTATCTACAAACAAGCATAAACAAGCAAGATACTTATCAGGTACTAAGTTTCATGATAAATTTAAGTTCAGTTAATTTACTTAAAGAACTCCCACTTAGATAGACATCCCTCTAATCCTCTAAGTGATTATGTGATCCAAATCAACTAAACCATGTCCGATCATCATGTGAGATGGAGTAGTTTCATTGGTGAACATCACTATGTTGATCATATCTACTATATGATTCACGCTCGACCTTTCGGTCTCCGTGTTCCGAGGCCATATCTGTATATGCTTGGCTCGTCAAGTTTAACCTGAGTATTCCGCGTGTGCAACTGTTTTGCACCCGTTGTATTTGAACGTAGAGCCTATCACACTCGATCATCACGTGGTGTCTCAGCATGAAGAACTTTCGCAACGGTGCATACTCAGGGAGAACACTTCTTGATAATTAGTGAGAGATCATCTTATAATGCTACCGTCAATCAAAGCAAGATAAGATGCATAAAAGATAAACATCACATGTAATCAATATAAGTGATATGATATGGCCATCATCATCTTGTGCTTGTGATCTCCATCTCCGAAGCACCGTCGTGATCACCATCGTCACCGGCGCGACACCTTGATCTCCATCGTAGCATCGTTGTCGTCTCGCCAAGCTTGTGCTTCAACGACTATCGCTACCGTTTAGTGATAAAGTAAAGCATTACAGCGCGATTGCATTGCATACAATAAAGCGACAACCATATGGCTCCTGCCAGTTGCCGATAACTTGGTTACAAAACATGATCATCTCATACAATAAAATTTAGCATCATGTCTTGACCATACCACATCACAACATCCCCTGCAAAAACAAGTTAGACGTCCTCTACTTTGTTGTTGCAAGTTTTACGTGGCTGCTACGGGCTTAAGCAAGAACCAATCTTACCTACGCATCAAAACCACAATGATAGTTTGTCAAGTTGGTGCTGTTTTAACCTTCGCAAGGACCGGGCGTAGCCACACTCGATTCAACTAAAGTTGGAGAAACTGTCACCCGCAAGCCACCTATGTGCAAAGCACGTCGGGAGAACCGGTCTCGCGTAAGCGTACGCGTAATGTCGGTCCGGGCCGCTTCGTCCAACAATACCGCCGAACCAAAGTATGACATGCTGGTAAGCAGTATGACTTATATCGCCCACAACTCACTTGTGTTCTACTCGTGCATATAACATCAACATATAAAACCTAGGCTCTGATACCACTGTTGGGTTACGTAGTAATTTCAAAAAAATTCCTATGCACACGCAAGATCATGGTGATGCATAGCAACGAGGGGAGAGTGTGATCTACGTAACCTTGGTAGATCGACAACGGAAGAGTTTGGTTGATGTAGTCGTACGTCTTCACGGCCCGACCGATCAAGCACCGAAACTACGGCACCTCCGAGTTTTAGCACACGTTCAGCTCGATGACGATCCCCGGACTCCGATCCGGCAAAGTGTCGGGGAAGAGTTCCATCAGCACGACGGTGTGGTGATGATCTTGATGTACTACTGCCGCAGGGCTTTTCCTAAGCACCGCTACAATATTATCGAGGACTATGGTGGCTGGGGGCGTCGCACACAGCTAAGAATAAGATCATGTGGATCAACTTGTGTCTCTCTGGGGTGCCCCTGCCTCCGTATATAAAGGACCAAGAGGGGGAGGCTGGCCGGCCACATAGGGCGCGCCAGGAGGAGTCCTACTCCCTCCGGGAGTAGGACTTCTCCCCCAATCCTAGTTGGAATAGGACTCGCGAGGTGGGAAAAGAGAGAGAGAGAAGGAAGGGGGCGTCGGCCCCCTCTCTCCTTGTCCTATTCGGACTAGGGGAGAGGGGCGCACGGCCCAGCCCTGGCCGCCTCTCCTCTTCTTCCACTAAGGCCCATTAAGGCCCATGTACCTCCCGGGGGGTTCCGGTAACCTCCCGGTACTCCGGTAAAATCCCGATTTCACCTGGAACACTTCCGATATCCAAATATAGGCTTCCGATATATCAATATTTATGTCTCGACCATTTCGAGACTCCTCGTCATGTCCGTGATCACATCCGGGACTCTGAACAAACTTCGGTACATCAAAATGCATAAACTCATAATATAACTGTCATCGTAACCTTAAGCGTGCGGACCCTACGGGTTCGAGAACAATGTAGACATGACCGAGACATGTCTCCGGTCAATAACCAATAGCGGAACCTGGATGCTCATATTAGCTCCTACATATTCTACAAAGATCTTTATCGGTCAGACCGCATAACAACATACGTTGTTCCCTTTGTCATCGGTATGTTACTTGCCCGAGATTCGACCGTCGGTATTCCAATACCTAGTTCAATCTCATTACCGGCAAGTCTCTTTACTCGTTCTGTAATACATCATCCCTCAACTAACTCATTAGTTGCAGTGCTTGCAAGGCTTAAGTGATGTGCATTACCGAGAGGGCCCAAAGATACCTCTCCGACAATCAGAGTGACAAATCCTAATCTCGAAATACGCCAACCCAACATGTACCTTTGGAGACACCTGTAGAGCTCCTTTATAATCACCCAGTTACGTTGTGACGTTTGGTAGCACGCAAAGTGTTCCTCTGGTAAACGGGAGTTGCATAATCTCATAGTCATAGGAACATGTATAAGTCATGAAGAAAGCAATAGCAACATACTAAACGATCGGGTGCTAAGCTAATGGAATGGGTCATGTCAATCAGATCATTCACTTAATGGACCCCGTTAATCAAATAACAACTCCTTGTTCATGGTTAGGAAACATAATCATCTTTGATTAACGAGCTAGTCAAGTAGAGGCATACTAGTGACACTTTGTTTGTCTATGTATTCACACATGTATTATGTTTCCGGTTAATACAATTCTAGCATGAATAATAAACATTTATCATGATATAAGGAAATAAATAATAACTTTATTATTGCCTCTAGGGCATATTTCCTTCAGTAGCATGGTTATTATGCAAGTGTTGGCGAGGCAAAGATAATCAACACAAAGCTCTTGTTCATCTAGACAAAATAATAGAGTACATTTCATTCTATTTCCTCTAGTTAACACTTGCTTGTCACCGGGAACACACAGAAGAGTATTTTCTTTCTTGATCAATGAAAACATAAATTACGGGAGTGAAAGGTATGTAAAGACAACATGTACTAGAATAATTGATAATTCCCATGAGTGTATCCTTAGCAAGGTCTCACGCATTTATTTCAATCGTTGCTTACCGAAACTTCGTTGTCTAGTGACAGAACCAAAGAAATGATACATGCGTAGAGTTTCGCTATGACTTAAGTTTAAGTACTATGGACCAATGTGTTGTGTTTTTCAAGCTCTTGCGATCAATACTTGTTTATTGCCACTTACACACTCTGCAAGAGAAAGCCCAATAATATTCTTTGTAGTGTTACACTACGAACGTTAACAACTCATAGCCGAAATCCAAGGCGAAACTCAGGTGGATCGTTCATTGCCCAATGGAGTTCTCGGCATAACATCAAAAGAGGTGACGAAATCACATTTACGCACGTGAACACGCATATAGTGACAAGGACATGGCACCAGCGAGAAGTTGAAGCACCATGTATAGAAATGTAAACCAGATTTTTGACATAATCTCGATCACCTTTCAACTATGTTCTTCTAGAAAACTCTATCCATAAGTACTACTAAATCTATCAAAAATTAACACTAAGGGGTTGAGTATCACTAATATCATCTTCTCTACAATTTTTTCTCAACACCTAGTCTTTCTAGAGACTTTCCCATATGCATGTTTATTATTTGTTAACATCACCTTCTTTTTTAAACAAGTCACAACATAAGTCTTGGTAGAGAAAATGTTCTAAATTATTTATCTACCAGAACAAAACCTTTGTTTTAACCATCAAGACCTACTCCCACTTGAATACTTCACACATGCTACTACTACAACCATTCTAAGTCATTTAAGTGACCACTTTGGCCTTCAAAGCAAGGTTGGGCTTCTTCACTCGATGGACACAAGCGAGAGAATTGTTGGCGGTCTTGCCCAAGATTCTCAGGGAGATGAACTCATCCAACACATCATTGGACGACATGGTATGGAAGTACAGTCTTTGGTGAATCACAGAAGAAGTGCTCTTGTTGGAAGTCATGATCGCCTTAAGAAACTTGCGCTTGATCGAACTGTCATCCATGCCCCTGCTCCCATTATCCCTTGGAGAGACTGCAAGATCCGTCAACGTACTATAAAGCTCTTCTAGGGTCTCATCCTTGTTCATGACAAACTCATTGGCTTCATCTTGAATGCCATGAAACTTGGAGCATTGAATGCTTGAGTTGTCATTCAACAAAGTGTTCAGGTGGTCTCAAGCATCCTTTACGGTCACAAAGGGACAGATGTGGGGAAGATGCTCAGATGACAGAGGTTTCTGAATGATGAACAAAATAAACACATTAAGTTTCTTGCCCACTTCTTCTCTTGGAGTAAGTTTCTTGGATTGTAGGGTTTGAACCCTTATTCAATGATTCTCCCAATTTGAGTCGAAGAACTACTAATATGAGACTTCATAAGCAAAACCCAGTAAGTAAAATTAGAAGTATCTAATTGAGGAGGCATGTCGAGGTGAGTGATACGAGGCGAGGGAACCGGGCCACCATACACAATTGGTGGGGAGTAACGCGGAATGAGCACCTGACCCATTTTTCCCTTGTGAAGGTTCATGCGTCAAACCATTATCCCCCTCCTTGGAGGAGTTAGCATCCAATTCCAATGGAATAACATCCACTAATTTTCTCGGAAGCAGTGATGGTTTTAGACATGCCTAATAGGAATTTATCCAACATGTCTTGTACTTTGTCCACCATAGATGTATTAAGTGAAGTCATTGTTTCATTTAGTTCATCTCGAGTGATCGAAGTACTAGCCACGTCAGCAAGGATTTCGCCTTTCCATTCCTCTATGGCAACCATACTCTTTAGGCGATCAAGCCCTTCATAAAGAGAAGAGGATCTGATATCAATTGAAATGATCAAGATGATTGACTAGAGGGGTGGGGTGGGGTGAATATGAGACCAACATTTCTTCCAATTTTAGGGAAACAACAACAAAATAGGTTGTCTAGATAAGCGACTGGGTGAACAACCTACATGACAAGCTCAACTACAACAACAAGTTAGTAAAGATACAAATTAAAGAAAGCTTGTAATGAATAAGTAGAGATAAGAAGTAGCCACAAGTAAGACGTTGACGTAGTTCACAAAGCACCACAATGGCTCACCCTATTCTCCTCGCACCCTCGCATAATGTAAGGTGTCATGATTCCACTATGCGGTGCCTTTGAAAGGCAGCGACCAGAATCTTTACAATCAAGGTTGAGGCAGACTGCACAACTTAATTGGAGGCTCCAACACCAAATGGATTGTGGTTTCGAGATGACCTATTCCATCTAGGGTGCATAAACACCCAACAGTGACAAGATCCATAGGAGAAAGTAGAGGGGTGTCAAATTTCCTTTGTTGGAAGTCTAGAAATAGGTCGTCTCCCTCAAATCCTAGAAAATCAACAAGTTTGAGTTGCTAGAGAGCGAGATCAGGCAAGATTTCGCTTTTGGCAACAATGGAGGAGAGAAAGAGGCAAGAGGTAAGAACAAAGGAGGAAGAAGCTCCTCCTTATATAGCTCTCCCAAATCCAACCATTATGTCAAGTTTTTGAACTAAGTGCTAGTATCAACTAGATAGCTCCACCAAAGGTCCCTTCAAGTTGCAACGCGAAAGCTGAGCGGTACTATTGCTCCAAATTGCAGTAGTACTGGCTATATGAAAATAGCTAGTATTATCATAGCAGTGTCGCCTTGGTGCCAGTGTCTAGACAGTGGGAATTGCCCCCCTAGTTGGACCGACGCTATGCTCCATTGAAAGATCGTGGATGTCGCCTAGAGGGGGGTGAATAGGCGTTTTAAAATAATTACGGTTTAGGCTTGAACAAATGCGGAATAAACCTAGCGGTTAATTTGCCAAGCACAAAACCTAAAACAACTAGGCTCACCTATGTGCACCAACAACTTATGCTAAGAAAGATAAGCAACCATGTGATAGCAAGATATATGACAAGAAACAATATGGCTATCACAAAGTAAAGTGCATAAGTAAAGGGCTCGGGTAAGAGATAACCGAGGCACGAGGAGACGACGATGTATCCCGAAGTTCACACCCTTGCGGATGCTAATCTCCATTTGGAGCGGTGTGGAGGCACAATGCTCCCTAAGAAGCCACTAGGGCCACCGTAATCTCCTCACGCCCTCGCACAATGCAAGATGTCGTGATTCCACTAGGGGACCCTTGAGGGCGGTCACCGAACCCGTACAAATGGCAACCCTTGGGGGCGGTCACCGAACCCATACACTTTGGCAACCCTTGGGGGCGGTCACCGGTACCCGTCAAATTGCTCGGGGCGATCTCCACAATCTAATTGGAGACCCCGACGCTTGCCCGGAGCTTTACACCACAATGATTGAGCTCCGAACAACACCAACCATCTAGGGCGCCAAGGCACCCAAGAGGAACAAGCTCTAGGGTGCCCAAACACCCAAGAGTAATAAGCTTCTCGAACTTCACTTCCACGTATCACCGTGGAGAACTCAAACCGATGCACCAAATGCAATGGCAAGGGCACACGGAGTGCCCAAGTCCTTCTCTCTCAAATCCCGCCGGAGCAACTAATGCTAGGGAGGAAAATGAGAGGAAGAACAGGAAGGAGAACACCAAGAACTCCAAGATCTAGATCCAAGGGGTTCCCCTCACATAGAGGAGAAAGTGATTGGTGGAAATGTGGATCTAGATCTCCTCTCTCTTTTCCCTCAAAAACTAGCAAGAATTCATGGAGGGATTGAGAGTTAGCAAGCTCGAAGAAGGTCAACAATGGGGGAAGAACACGAGCTCAAAGGATAAAGTTCAATGGGGAAGAAGACCCCCTTTTATAGGAGGGGAAAATCCAACCGTTATGTGCTCAGCCCGCACACGAGCGGTACTACCGCTCCTGGTCCCGGTACAACCGGGACTCATAGTATACGTGTAGAACCCTACCAGGCAGTACAACCGGGCGACCAGGCGGTAGCACCGGTTGAGAAGAACAACCGGACCAACCGGGCCACCACCGCCCGAGTACCGCATCAAAACAGAGGCCTGACCGGTACTTGGGCGGTGCCTGGCCGGAACAACCGCCCAAGACTTTGCTGAGCAAGTTGGCGGTACCACCGCCCGGAAGCAGCGGTACAACGGCTGGGAGCTCCAAGAGGTACTACCGCTGGGGCACGCGGTACTACCGCTGGGACCAGACAAAAACCACTCTCAAGAAAACCAGAACTGCCATAACTTCTGCAAATGAGCTCCGAATTGAGCAAACTCAAGCTTGTTGGAAACAAGACGACCGAGAAGTGAAACCTTCAACCGAGAAGAACCGGCAAAACCTCCAACATCGAAAACATCATAGAAGATGCATGCGAACTCCGTTTTTGATGAACTCAAGCTTGTCATCAAGATGACCATAAGCTCTAAGACTCACAAATGGAACCAAACAAGAACCAAGAAAGATGATGCAAGGATGCAATGGTTTGAGCTCTCGACTAATGATACGATCAAGCTACTCTCTAGAGAGCCCCCCTTGATAGTACGGCAATCGATCCTACAACCCGGTCTCCCAACTACCACTATGAGACCGGTAAAATAGAAAACCTATCAAGGGCAAACCTTTGCCTTGCACATGGTCCACTTGAGCTAGATGATGACGATCTTGACTCCCTCAAGTTGGACCACCTTTCTTGATTGTGTTGACTCGATGAAGACTAGTTGATTGCTCCCCCATACTCCACTATGGGTGAGCCACTCTTCCGCACATCTTCACAAGTCCATTATCACCACAAAGGACGGCAAGCTTCAAGCATTTGATCTCTTCGTGATGCTCCACTTGAACTTGCACACCGCAACCTAACCCCACAACGAACTCTCATGAAGACCATGGGTTAGTACACAAAGCGTAATTGACAATTCTTACCATACCATGGGATCACTTGATCCCTCTCGGTACATCTTCTGCGCTTTGTGAGTTGATCAACTTGATTCACTCTTGACTTAGTCTTGATCAACCTTGAACCTTTCCAATTCTCTTCATTTGGATGATGTCTTGAAGGTAGACATGAATGATCACACAATCTTCTTCTTCAAGACATGCTTGCAATAAGCTCAACTCTCACATGACCAATCTTTGGATAATTCCTTGAATAACACCTTGGTCGACACAAACTCTCCTTGAAAGCAACACATGTACTCCAAGAAAAGCCTATGGACAAAACCTTTAAATATAACTCAAGGCAACCATTAGTCCATAGAGATTGTCATCAATTACCAAAACCAAACATGGGGGCACCGCATGTTCTTTCATCCGTAGTGCCGCTCCTACAAAGGGAGCGGTACTTCCATACCAGAGTGCGGTATTATCAACCCACTAGCCTAGTTGTAGCATAATGGACAGAGTAACACTACCTCTCTGGACGCCGATAGTGTTGGCTATTGAAAAATAGTCGATACTACCGTGGTGTTACCGCCTAACAACCGCTGCCAAAACAAGGAGGAATCACCTCTGGGCGGTAGTAGGTCCGATACTTGGAGTGGTAGTGTCGCTCCAACATGGGAGTGGTACCGCCGCTTTAGTACATAGTACTAACGCCCTAGGTGCCAACAGAGTACTACTCCCGCAAGAGGAGCGATACTACCGCAAGGCACAATAGTACTACCGGGTGTACAAAGACAACATCATGGTAGAATCCAAGACTCTCCTCGAAACTGATGGGAAGGTAATGTGGGTGCAATATATGTTGTGTGTTCGTGTTTTATTCCACCCACACCTCTAACGCGGACACCCCCTCTTAATACACATCTCCTACAACCATAGACACAAAAGCGTTGAAACCTGTGTCTTCAATATTTTCTTTCTACAGGGGTACCTAACCGTCTTGTGCCACTATTGAATATGCATGTGTACTTCAAACACACGATTAGTCCTCAAATTGTGTGGTCATCAACACCAAAACCATTTAGGGAGGGAAATGCCCTTTCAAAGGTGACACAGGAGTTGTCCGGTCACATTTACTAATTACACAAATCCAATAAACTAAAACTCATTGCACAACCATCACTACTAGGGAAAACGTTATACACAGAACTTTAGTAGTAACACTTGTTAAAAGAGCTACTGCTAGACAGCAGTAGCGCGTGCAAAATAAGCGCGCTGCAGATGGACATATATCAGTAGCGCGTCTCACCTAAAACTCGCTAATACTAAAATTCCAATCACTTAGCCGATGGGCTACACATAGTAGTTCAGTAGGGTTTAGTTTTTGAATTGAGTTTGTTTAACTAGATGTTAATTAGGGCAGTAGGGTTTAGTTTAGAGTAAAGTTTAGTTCAGTAGTTAACTAAATATAATCTATATTTGGTTTTTGAATTGAGTTTGATAGAGCATGAGATTTGTGTAGATTTTCTTGAAGTGTCAAACGCTAGGACATTCAAATTTGAAGTGGTCAGGATATATGCAAATTCCTCAATTGTGTTTGCCCATGTTTCGATTGTGCCCAAGTGGCCCTTTGTTGTTTCCAGGGAATGAAGCTGAGTGGCCTATGTTTTGCCGGAATGTTGATTCATTTCCGTTCCGGCAAATTTCAGGTTCTCGATTTGTCCACTTTTTAGCAAAGGTCATGCCAAAATTTTCCGTGAATTTCGGCATGGCTTGTGCTACAAACTAGGACATATCGAGTGCCTAGGATTTGCCGCACCAGGAAGGAGTTAACGTTCCTGCAAAACATAGGCCTTTTGTATGTCATTATTCATTTTATTAGGTCTAGAATTAATTTACTAGATTTAATCGTAGGAAACATGGCTAGCAACGATGAAGGACAGGGTTCTGGTGATTGCGACGATGTCTACCTGGCGGCAGACGAATTTTTGAGCCTTGCCGACGATCAACCGATGTTGCTGGGCCCACCGATCGCATCAGGGACTGAGACCGACACGCAGACCGGCGCCGAGACTCAGACCGGCGCTGAGACTGAGACCGGCGCTGCCTCGTGGAGTGGAGCCGGTATAGAACCGAAAGCAAAGATGCGACGGCTTCCTAACAAGCACACCCACGAGCACGCAGTTAGGTATGAACATCAACACCTCGCCCACTCCATTAGTCGCTGGTGACGTCGCCATAGATGAGGATGAGGATGAGGATGACACTCAAGAGTATGTCTATACTGGCGCCTACTTAGGGGTTGAGCGTCATGAGTCGGTGCCTGAATTGCCGCCTCTGGAGTCTGAACGTATTATGGACAACCTTCCGGTAGTAAAGAAGTCTAGGAAGAGACCGAGGAAAGGCAAAAAAATCTGCTTCTGTGATCCAGACACCTCAGTAGCCTCGGGTTCAAGACCGTGTAGATATCCCCTGTGCGGCAAAATGGCATATCCCCGGACAACCAATCCTACCTGAAGCAGCGCTGTGGGCCAGATTTGGCGATTTAAGGAGACTTCATGACGATGTGCTGCGGATAGAGAAATGCCTCATCGCCTCAAAAAATCCAGGATACCCACTCTACGTGGTTAACGTGCCGCGGGGATTGTCATACGTCGACACATTCCCCGCGGAGAAGTTCTTCCTTCGATTCGATTACATCTTCAACATGTTCCGCCTTTATACTTTGCACATGAACTACCTCATCGGGGTTGAGCAGATACCTTATATCTGTGTTGCTGACCCGTACTTCATGCACGAGACCTTCTTGGGAGCCTGCGCAAAGCATTGTGAATACGCGAGGGAATACATCGTCAATTTCTTGCTCACCAATAAGGACAAGGAGGCGATTCTCGTGCCTTATCATCCCATGTAAGTCATCCGCGCGGATATCCTTCCTTTGATTTCAATCATTCATTTGCACGGTGGAGGCTAATTAATTTGAGGTGCACTTATTTTGCGCAGCAGCGGGCGCGCCGTCCTCATCATCCTCTACCCCCGATACTCCCACGCTCTTTACTTGGACTCATCGAAGAACATTAACAAAAAGGATTACACCCACATCAAGTCTGTTCTCGACAGTGCTATGTTTTACTACGACGCGCGGGGTGGAGAGGTCAAGGACAAGAAGAAAAAGGACGACAGGCCCGCCTTCGACCATAAGACCGACTTCTGCTGCATCCAGCAACCGAGTGATTATCTTAATGATGGATTCTATGTCCTACACCAGATGCTGGAGTACAGACGGGATCACCAGAACCTTCGCATGTCACCTACATCCGGCGATGCCCATATTCTGCAATGGGCAAAGAACTTAGGATCATCGATTTTGAGCTGAGTTCTATCACATCCAGCGCGAACTTGCCCAAATCATCATGAAGGAGGTCGTCGAAAAAATAGGGATGTTCTACGAAGAGGGACAAATGTCGCAGGAAGACGTCCGAACACGCGTAGCCACTCAGCGTCTCGACCTGAAGCCTTTCACTAAGCTCGGGGACTATCTCCCTGATTTGGATGGATGGCACGACATGGAGTGATTGTCGATATATGACAATGTGTCCGTTTAGTTCATACTACCTGTATGACGAAACTTTGAATCATGCACGACGAAAATTTATTTGTGATGTAATTAAACCATCCTCCTCGACTAGCGAAGATCACTCTAGTTAGGGCATTTTGGTTATGATGAACTTTGTTATTTATGCTTATGATATGTTGCTTCTATTTTTGCCAAGTCTGTCTCTTTCTGTTGCTCAACTATATATGTTGCATATCATCGACTCATGTGACGATGCAGGTGTATAGATCATCGATGACGAAGAAGTGCTATGCCAGGAGTATACGACGAGTGGCCGGAATGTCAGGCCCAGGTGTACCGGTTTCCGGTTTCCGAGCGACAGCTAGTAGTTAGTTTAGGTTCACGCAAAGTGATAGCTCTTCTCGCGTATATCATTGTTTAGATGGATGAGATGTAGTTGCAAGTAATCAAGATTTGTATCGCTATTTTCGAGATGATGACGAGAGACCACTTTGTGTTGGATGATGATTATGATGATGACATGATTTGATGAGACTATTTGCATGTATATGCTATGATTACATTTGTATGCGTATCATATGCTAAAGATTATTGTATAAAGCCTATTCAAATACAAAACAAATATGCAGAATAAAAACTACTAAAATTAGCAGTAGCGAGTGGAGAAAAGTTAGCAGCAGCGCTACAATAGCAGTAGCGCGTCCAGGCAAAAAGTGCTAGAGCTATTAGCAGTAGCGATCTTCCACGAAGCGCGCTGCTGCTACACTTGTATAGCAGTAGTGCGGGTGCGCACGCGCTACTGCTACGAGTTAGCTGTAGCGCCGGTCCCCGCGCTACTGATATACCTAGAACCCGCGCTGCTGCTAGCCTTTTCCCTAGTAGTGCATAACCACTAGAAAAATAAAAACAAGGTGTAGGGAAGGAAACCTGTTGGTCCTTTATATATGAATCATTTGTGAACTTTTGTGGTAGATGAAACGAGCTACTTCGTCCGTCTAGGTGTATAGGGAGCGCGCGTAGTTTTGGGTCATCGATTTTACTAACTAAATACTATTGGTTATATGTCATCAAAAGTATATCATCAGATTCATATGTGGATGTAGTTTTTAAACATATCTTATCACATATAATACATATCTAATTAGCTAGCTAAATTGTTGACATAGAGCTACGCGCACTACGCGCATGCAATTAGTACTCAAAATCTCTCTACCTCATAATTCTCCCCAAAGAAGACCATATATATAGACATCCATTTTCCAGTCCATAAGAAAACTTGCTTCACTAATTGGATGAAATTTTTTGTTTTTGCCACTCTAGATTTTGCCAATTTTCCTTATGCCACTCTAGATTTTGACATTTTACTTTTGTCACTCTTAGTTTTTGACAATTATCACAATTGTCATTCCCGTGACAATTGTCATTCCCGTGACAAAGGCAAAATTTTCAGTGTGACAATTATGATACATTTCAAAAGCCAAGAGTGGCAAAAATGAAATAATTTTTTTGCCATGAAATGGCAATTGTGATAATTGTAAAAAGCTAAGAGTGGCAAAAGTGAAATGTCAAAATCTAAAATGGCATAAAAAATTGGCAAAATCTAGAGCGGTAAAAACATTTTTTTTTCTTATTTGATTGACTTCTCAATACTTGGCCTTCACGGTACTTTTTGGCTAGGATAGAAGTTTGCTTGCCAAAGGACGCTTGCATGCCAAGCTTGCTCGGTTGAGAGTTTGACCGTTGATCGAGATGTCTACTACCATGAGCCAACACGTTATCCTTCACAAGTTTCTCTAGAGACACGTGGTTTCACAGCAAAGAAAAGTCGGACACCGCTGATATCCTCCTCTCTGACTGAACGGGCCAACCAACTACAACCGGCCGTAGGCCCAGGCGGCAGAGCGAAGCGAGCCCTACAGCAAAGGCCCGGCCCAACTCGCGCGCCAGGGAAACCCTAATCCCCCCGGAGCTATAAGGCGCCGCCAGCGCCGCATTCCCCAAACCCTTGCGCCACAACCAGACGGGAGGAGGAGGAGAGCGGCGGCGAAGATGGTGTCGCTGAAGCTGCAGAAGCGCCTGGCCTCGAGCGTCCTCAAGTGCGGCAAGGGCAAGGTCTGGCTCGACCCCAATGAGGTCAACGAGATCTCCATGGCCAACTCCCGTAAGCGCCTCCCCCTCTCCCTCGCTCGTCGCGCGGCTCGATTAATCTCGCGTGTTTCGTAGATCTGTGGCCGAGGCGGCGACCCGCGAGGTTTAGGTCGTTCGAGGCGGGTAGAGCGCTGCTTGCTTGTGCTGCGCCTTCTCATAGATCGGATGAACGGCCTCGTGTTCTTCGGGTAGCTGAGTATTTAGACGAAACATCATGTGGCTGACCGCTCTATGGGTTTGATTTTGTGCTGAGCTGCCGTGATAGCTATGTGGCTGTGATGTGCCACTTTGACGGCGTTTCAGATAGCGGATGAATCGGCGATTCATGTAGGTGCTTCGTTTAGATTGAGCCTACACGCATGCTCTCAACATATGTTGCGTAGTTTACGCATCTTGCAGTGTATTTAGTTTTAAATTCACTGGCTTGTATGCGTAAATTGCTGAATTTGATAGTATGAATCCATATTGGTACCATGTATATGGGGCAGTGTATGGGGGTGTCTTCTTGTGATGAATAGGTTTCCTCTACGGGGCACTGGTAAACTGCAAAACATGTACCGCAAGAGTTCGAACCAGGTTTTAGAAATCCTGCTTGCACTTGTAAAGCCTACTAACCTATCCATAGAACAAGTTGAATCATCAGGAACATGTTCTCCATTAGCCTAACCTCCTAAAGTTATTCTACTGCTGAAGCTAAGAGAGTTGCTTGTTCTGATGTTCCTTTACCTTCACGTGCAATAACTTCTAACGATGAAGCTGGTTTCAGTGTTCATTTATCTTCATGTGCCTTAACCCAATACACCATTGTTAATTATACTGAAACAGGTTGCTCTGTTAGCCTAAACCATGATAACTCCACTTAAATGTTCTTCCGGTGACAGAGTAGCTGCTTTAGGTGTTCCTTTACCTTTGTAATTCATGTACCAGCAGTCTTGTCTATTAAGGTTTAATTGTTGCTTCATTTTGTGAATGTTAATCTTGTGGACCTAGCTCCTTATGATGTTCCTTGGTTTGTATTAATAAACACGTAGTTCACATGCACTTAATTGTCAGTGTATTGCAATCGCATACATTCTTCTGCTTTATGTTTGTTTATAATAGGCTGTTCTTGTGTTTGTTTTAACTCTTATTTGTGTGTAATTTGTACCTGTACTGTTGTTTCAATCCATTGGAGCTCTTCATTCTGCATTATGATGTTTCTATTGATTCATAACTGAGCATAACTGTGATTTATTGTTGGATTAATACTTGCAGGGCAGAACATCCGGAAGCTGGTGAAGGATGGGTTCATCATCAGGAAGCCTCAGAAGATCCACTCCAGGTCTCGTGCAAGGAGGGCACATGAGGCCAAGCAGAAGGGCCGTCACTCTGGATATGGTTAGTAGCTGCAGCTTTAACTGGCATGATAGTATTTGTTATTGTAGATATTTGTGTTGTAACCTGTGATTCTGCTCTCTGCACAGGTAAGCGTAGGGGTACCAGGGAGGCTAGGCTCCCCACCAAGATCCTGTGGATGCGGAGGATGCGTGTCCTGAGGCGCCTTCTGCGCAAGTACCGTGAGGCCAAGAAGATCGACAAGCACATGTACCATGACATGTACCTGAAGGTCAAGGGTAACATGTTCAAGAACAAGAGGGTCCTCATGGAGAGTATCCACAAGTCCAAGGCTGAGAAGGCAAGAGAGAAGACCCTCTCTGACCAGTTTGAGGCCAAGCGCGCCAAGAGCAAGGCAAGCAGGGAGAGGAAGATTGCCAGGAGGGAGGAGAGATTGGCTCAGGTAAGATGATGTTTTCATTTTGCCTGTGAATGAGGTCCTGCATTGTATTCTGTCTGAAATACAAGATGTTTAATTGTTTACACATCTCACCTGAGACATAAGCGTTTGACTTCAATCTCGTACTCCATCAAAGTGGGCCTTACTATATAGGGGTGGCATTTGCATGTTGATCTCTCTTAACAGACTGTTAAGAGCTGGATGTTGAAGTTAAATATAGTGCTATCATACATGTTTGATTTTGCTACTACTGTTGTACAGCAGTGATTTTGTTGTTAGCACAATTTGGCTGACTTGTACTATCTGGCAAACAGGGCCCGAGAGATCATGCACCAGCACCAGCGGCTGCAGCTCCTGCTCAGGCAGCAGCGTAAGTACCTCCAAAAAATTTCTCCACATAGTTGATGTGTTTTTTCTTCGGTTTATCTTACCTTCTCCGATTTGTATTGTGTTTACAGTGCACCTAAGAAGGCCAAGAAGTGAAGGTCTGATAAGAAGCTTTATCTTTCTGGTAATATCAAGGATTAGCCTAATTTTGGAACATCAGAAGTTCAGAACTGTTTTCTGTGCAATATCTTGTTTGTGTCAGCGTGTCAGATACCTTAAATATCATATCGTGTTTGTTCTGTTGGATGTTTCAATCAGAGATGCTTATGCAGAGTTTGTTAAACCATTTGGGTTCATGGTATTATATTATGCTTTTGAACCTAACATTCTGTGCGTGCAAATTTACGTGCTCTAATGATTAATTCGTTGTGTAATTCTGGACCCACCCGCTTCAAGATCTATCATCTGTAGATTTATAGTTTATTTATCGAGGAAAGCTGATCCTTGTTGCTTCAAGATCTATCATCTTTAGCCATCGGTTGAGGATCTGTCAAATTATGGGTTTAAATAAATGTAGAGCCTCCATAGTCCACTCAATGTTTGGACTGAAAGTGAGTCGTACTCCATGGTTATATGGCATGACTGCACAACATGCTAGTCTTCTCCTCTGGCTCGACCCTGAGCTCCTCGGCGACGGGCCATCCGCTACTCGTCCCTCCATTCCCTCCAGCACGATGGGGACGAGCCCAAGCACGAGCTCCCCTCATCTAGAAGTTCGTACAGGTGTCTATGTCATGGCGTTATATGAATGGTGCCTTAGAAATTAGATCAACGACGTCCACAGGGGCGGCCGTACACCACCACACGGAGAAGGTGTAGGTGGCGTGGCTGGGCTCGCACTAGAGAGCCCAGGGTTTCTGCTACTTTCGTCAAAGATATGTGGAGCTCGAAGACGAGGGCTTTCGTATAACATAGTGTGTACAAAGTTGGTTATGGTAGTAGCTCAAGTCCAATACAATCATTGGAAAGTTGCACAACACGACGATATAATTTGGCTAGATGATGTTTTTGTTTAAGTTGATCTAATTTTTGCTAGTCAATTTTTCTGTTGGCATCCTTAGTAGTTGTAATTGCACATATAGTACTTCCTCCGTTTCGAATTACTTGTCGCAGGTATGGATGTATCAGATATACTCTAGTTCTAGATACGTCCATTTCTGCGACGAGTAATTTGAAACGGAGGGAGTTCTTAATTGGATATGACCATTGGTAAGTTGCACAACACAGTCATACTAAGTTTACCAGATAACGACTCGCACTCACATTGCTTGTATGAAGTTTTTTGATGCCAATTTTGATGCTATATGGTGTAACTTTAGTACTACATTGTGCAATTTTTTTCAAAACCAATTTTATTAAGCTGCATGATTCAACTTCCTATGAGGTTGTAACTTGACAACTTTGATGTGCAACTAGTCTACTGCCTCGGCCGACTACCTAGTAGTCAATGTGCAACCCCCCCCCCCCCCCTCCCTACCCCCCCTTCCCTATCAAGGATATGTGCAACTTAGTCTATTGTTTAAGCCAACTGCCTATTAGTCAATGTGTAAGTCCCTCCCCTCCTTACTTGTGGATGTGTATTTTTAGTTGGCGGGGGTCACAAACAAAGTTGCACATAGTCTGCTAAGTAGTTGTCCAGGGCAGCATACGAAGTTGCAAATCTCACAAGGAAGGATAATTGAATGATGAAAATTTGACATTTATGAGGGTGTAATGAAACGTTGCATATTAATGAGGGTAGTGAAAATATGTATATAAACGGGGCGCTAAGGTTGCGTACCTCACTAGAAGGGTAGTTTGGGCTTGGTGCTAGCAGGGAAACTTCCACGGAGGGTACAAGAGAAAGTTGCACATCACTGTTAGATAGTTGACCGTGGCTATCTGAAGTTGCACATCTACTGTTAGGTTGTTGACCGATGCAGCAAACAGTGAGAGCACATCCACGGGAAGGGGCAAGTTGCACATCAAGTACTATGCAGTTGGTCTGGTTAACTGACAAAGTTGCACATCTCACTAAAGGTAGTTCGGGAATGGAGGTACCATCATTGAAAACTGCACGTCTATAGGGTAAGAGAAAAGTTGCACATCCACTGTCAGGTAATTGCACATCAACGGCTGGCGGTTGCACGAAACGGAGCCAAAATTGCACAAAAAAAATTCGTCAAAATATACCCATACGGGATCTAGTTTCGAAGAGCACGTCGCCAGGGTTCCAACAATGAAAACGGATCTTAATTTCGATGCGCAGTTTGAAAGTTCTGTTTTTTTAAAATTTTGAAAACCCAAATTAAATGCCTTCACACCTGTTTACCTGGGTGCTTTCCAATTATTTCTTACTTTTTCTGTTCACACATGTTCATACTTGTTCATTTTTCCTAATATGAATTAGAGGGGCCAACTATTTCCATTTATAGATTAGGGAGATAAAATATTTTCTTTTTCGGTCGGCCACTCTTGAGCGCTAGCGGGCCAACGGCCATCTGCTAGACGCGTCCTATATGAAATATATACAACAAAGACGGGAGTGTATTTGGTCATAGGCGAGTGAGAAATCTAATTGCTTTGAGTTTATTTTATATGTATCAAAATCGATACCGAAATAAAAAAGTGAAAGATGTACTCCCTCTGTCTCATAATGTAAGAACGTCTTACATTATGGGACGGAGGGAATACAATGCAATTTCTCTATTTAGTAGAAGCCAAAAAGTACATATATTAGACTTCTGAATTAAAAAGGGGGTTCTTGCCTATATCCTATCATTGGTTTGAAACGTCGAGAGATGTACTGGGGTCTGAATCCTTCTCTTTCCGCTTCCTTGGATCATGTGGGACTTCCGAATCAGGCAGAATGCTGCACGGCCAAAACGTGATTGCCCCGCGCTGTCACCAAACCTATCCGAAGGAACATGACGGCACAACGTAAACGCAAACGATGTCTTGGAGTACCGCCGGTAGACGAGACAGAGCAGTGCACTTCATGCCCATTTAAAACCCGGACCCATCTGGCCACCTCGTACGGTCTCGCTCTGCCATGTCACCGGACATGGACGGCATTGCTCCAGCCTCCGCCCCCGCCCCCGCTCCGGCCGGCCCGTCGTGGCAGCAAGTCGGCGTGACCCTCTCCGGCGCCGGCACGACGGGCCTGACGGCCGCCGGCACGGTGCTCCTCTTCCTCTACCTCGCGGGGCGCTTCGTCTGGGTGTACAACAAGGAGGTGGTCGCCGCGAACGCGCCCGGCGCACGGGTCGACTCGGCCACCCCGGTCCGCGTCGTCGTTGTCCCCCGGCCCCTCCACCGCGCAGCACCGCCGGTGTCACAGCTCCCGGCGTTCGTGCGCGGCGAGGAGGGCCATCGGGGCGCGCCGGAGGAGTGCGCGGTGTGCCTCTCGGAGTTCGGGGAGCGGGAGGCCGGGCGGCTGCTGCCGGGGTGCGGCCACGGGTTCCACGAGGCGTGCATCGTGGCGTGGCTCCGGCTCAGCTCGACGTGTCCCCTCTGCCGCGCCGCCGTGGCCTCGCCCGAGTGAGTACAACCAAGGCGAGGAGGAGCGACGGCCGTGGTCCGCATGGTCGATAACGTGCGTGTGCATGTAGAAGAATTGTAGACGTAGATAGACGTCGTTCGAAGCCAGCTCGGGCGTTTGTCTCTGTTCTGGGGCATATTCGCATATCCGGCCGCAGCGCTTTGCTCTGTCCTGCTCACCCAAGGCACATATATTTCTCTTGCTTGACATGTGTATAGTTGATCCATCAGTTGGTACTTCTTTCAGCACAGCACAGCACAGATATGACACGTACATTTGGTCGTTTTAGCAAAATGCAAGTACTCCCTCCGTTTTCGGACGGAGGGAGTATATGGTTAGTTTGTGTCTCATTGTACTCGCTACGATTGCTATGTTTTTTTTGGACAAAGTGTATCATTAACATTGAGAGGAATGATGATAAGAAAAGAACATTGAGAGGAATGTGCATGAGTAATTTTACAGTCGTTCATCTGTAGATTACCTAGCTTTAAAAGCATTGGGCATAGATCCTCTGAATGGAAACTATAACGGCTACAAGTCATATCTGGATGCAGACTTGCAGGAGCAAGATCTGCTGTAGACTCACAGTTGTGAGCTCCATTATCTGTTGATATGATAAACCTGAACTTGAAATGTAGCCAGACTGCCCGATCTGCCAATGTCCAGGGCTGTTGTGTACGTTCCCGGAAGCTGCAGCTTGAGCCAAGACTTGATTGTCAACGTAGAATGTGATTTCATTGTCTGTCAGAGATTGTACCGATCTGAGCGGCTGTTTGTAGAGCAAGAGCTTCTTCTTGTA
This sequence comes from Triticum urartu, assembly GCF_056163025.1. NCBI lineage: Eukaryota > Viridiplantae > Streptophyta > Magnoliopsida > Poales > Poaceae > Triticum > Triticum urartu. The sequence continues at coordinate 70,190,225 of NC_141874.1, forward strand.
ACGGTGATTTCACTTCTATTCCTGCTGCTCATATGCGAAGTGTTTGGAGAAGACCATGTGTCTTGTCCGCACTGTTGTTGCTCATCCACTTCACTCTGCTTTTCTAAGAGTTCTCCAGGCGAACGTTTGAACTCTAGAGCCATACCCTTTTCTTTTCAAGTTGGTTCAGAAGAGTGAAGACAGCAAACCACCCTGAAAGCTGAAGCTGACCTTAGGTCGATGTTTTTTTTACAGCAGGTTAATTATGTACCACCATGGCGATGAAATAGCATAGAACAAAGGCGCAGTTGTGAACTACGAGTCGAGATGGGCGATGGGCCATGACCCGGAGCGTATACAAATTTGCAGTTGCAAAGAGAAATTAACATCAAGCCAACATATTTACATTCGCTGGCACCCTTTATTCAGTGGCACTATCAGGCTTCTATTTTACACGAACGTGGCGACCTATTTTACACTCCACTACTATCCTTAAAAGTAGTGTCAGTGACGTGCGCGCGCGCGCGCCACGGTCACGCGAGCGAGACACGAATCAGCTTAGCTTCCCCAGGGCGCGGCGTCCCCGGCGCCATCGCCGCCCTCCCCGCCTTGCCGGGCCAGCATGGCGGCGAGCGCGCGGGAGTGCGGCCACGCGGGGTTGCCGCGCGAGGCCGCCTCGCGGAACATGGCCTCGGCGCGGGCCAGCGACGCGTCCGCGGTGTCCTCCACCATGGTCCCCGGCACGTCCTGCTCGAGCCGGTCCTCGGCGCCGCCGTCCGTGGCGCGCGTCACCGGCTTCCTCGTGTCCGCGAACTCCACCTCGGCCAGCGCCGACGGCTTGTGCGTCCGGTAGTACTCCCGGTCCTCCTCCCGCACCTTCCGCGCCGCGGCCTCCTCGTCCCCGGGCGTCGCGTCGCCGAGCGGGTCGCTGCCGGCTGGCTTGGAATTGGAGGACCAGCGGCGCTTCTGCGTGAACGTGGACCCGGCCGCCGGGTCCGCCAGCTCCTGCGACCCGAGCTTCCCCGAGGGGGTGAACGGCGGGACGCGATGCTCCTTGGCATACCCCTCCGTCGGCCGCGTCGTCGCGGACGACGGCGGATGCTTGTCGTGGCCTTTGCCCTCGATGGCCTCCTCCGCGCCGGAGAACTTTGGGGGCCCCTCGGCGTAGTCGTCGCTCGGATGGTCGCCGGAGTGGACCGCGGGATCGCCCGCGCCGCTGGCTTGCGATGACAATGCGGACAGCGCGCGGCCGTGCGCGCCGGGCAGGCCGCGCCGGGTCGCTGGCGAGCCTGAGGCGAAGAGACGGAGTGCTCGTGCCGTGGCCATCGTGCTCGTGTACTGTTTTTCTTCCCCCGTTTCGTTTCTTTGGTCATGGCGCCTGTGTGGCGGCGATTCTTATAGCAGGATGCTCGCGCTGGGAGCGTCGAGAGAGTTGCCGGAGCGGGAGGACGAGGTGGGAGGGAGACGGCTCGACACGTGGCGAGTTCGGGAGGATCGAGAATGAGGTGGAAGACACGAGTCGACCAGAGACCGACCGAGGAACTCCCCTGGTTGTCTAGAATGCACTGAACGGTTTGGGCCTTGGGTCAGTTGGGCCCGTAAAGTGAGACCCTTTGGAATTTGCACAGTTTACCTTTTTGAGGGGGCGAGGATTTTGGGCTCCTGGGCTATATGGAGCCCTAAATTTTGCAAAATAGAAAACAAACCCTTAAGTTTTAAAAATTATGAAAAAAGTACACATATGCACAGAGATTTATATTCAGTTTATGTAAATTTCCATAATGAAATGCGTTTTATGCGAGATACACAACAAAAATCATGGAGTCCTATAGTAGATTTGAGCCTATAATGTGCTGGAAATTCATGATCTTTTTATAGCTCATATTAAAATATATTTTATCATGAAACTTTTTTATGGTAATACGTGTTTCATTCATATCATAAAGAACAAAATACAAGTCACGTAAGGACGGAAATGACACAACTGAAAAAAATGCTAGAACATTTCTGAGCTTGACACCAACGTTCGTCACCTGCCTCCGGCACCACCACAACAGCCACCGAAGAAAAGAATGATGAATCACCTCTTCACTCGAACTCGACGCGGCTCCATCGATGATATGCAGTTTTCTGGACCTTCAAGGTGGCTCATCAAAAGTGAAGCCATTGCTGTTGGAGACGCCGAACAAGGAAACCATACCTGCCATCCACGACCCATGAACCCAACACACGTTCTGTTTTCCAGATGTCGTCGATCTAGTATACATCCCTATCTTGGAGAAAAAGTGGTATACATCTGTATCTACATGTGTAAGAATTTTAAGCTTTTTTTTTGAAAAAATTGTTTACATATATTTTTAGACGTGATTTTTTTTACATGTGCTTTAAATTCATGATGAAAATGTAGTATACATCCATATGAACCTTTTGTGAATCATACGTGTGCTACAATTTTATGATTTTTTATGTAGCTCACATAAAAACTATTTAACTGTAGAACTTACTAAAATGTAGTATACATCCCTCTGTACATATGTATTTTTGTCATTTTTTTGAACTAACTTCTTAAAATAAATATTTTACAACTACATAAAAGTCAAATGCAATAAATATACATTTTTAGCCTTACTTTTCATATTATTATTCAAAATGTTCCTTACAACCACATTGAATTATATTGAACCAATTCCTGCAGCAATCACCGATATATCATCTCATGTAATTAAATTGGCGATCCAATTTTAGCACATACAAGTATACCTGGCCATATGTCGGGCCGGGCTGGGCCGAAAAAAGCCCGGTGCTGAAAACCTACACCTGAGCCCGGCCTAGCCCGACCGCCAGGCCTAATAAATTGGGCCCGAGCCTGAAAACTCCCGACATGGCCTGGTCGGCCCAACCCGACCACGGTTGAAATCTGTTTTTACGCAAGCCCAAACCTGACCCTATCTACCCGTCGGACTCAATTTCTAGGCCCGAGCCCGGCCCAATGGCATGCACAAGCCTGGCCTAACCTAGGATTTTTGGCCGGGTCGGGTCAAGCCATCTGGGCCGGGTTGCCCATGGCCAGGTTATGTACAAGGCTGCTACATAACTATCTTCATCATTATTTCATCAATAAATAGTTTCACTATAGTCAGAATGTCAATAGGCGCTATAAAATAAGTATTCTATCAAACGTCTTACATTTGTTTACAGAGAGAGTACTCACCATTCGTTTGCTGATAGGTCTAATATCGTTCATGTATGGCAAAAATGTAAACATAAATTCTATTTTTTTATTATAGGTTAATTTATTATAGCTATTTTTTATTCTATGTCTTACATTTGTTTATAGCTACTCCCATCAATCCAAAATAAGTTTTGCAGTTTTGAACTAAGTTTAGTTTAATCTCAATTTAAAACTGTGGTACTTTTTATGCATCGGATGAAGTAACAGGCACAAGAGCGAACAAGTATAATAAACATCTTATAATATCACAGGACAGAGGGAGTATAATACAATATCAATACAATTGTTATTATTTGATAGAAAACGAACGAATACTCACACACACACACGCAAAAAAATCAATTTAGCAGCTGAACTGCTACAAGAACACTTGTGTTTCACGATCAGAAGCCGGCGAATTTCGATTTCATGGCGCTGACTTCGTCTTCGCCCGCGAGGAAGGTCTTGGTGAGCACCTCCATGGGCATGGCCGGCTTGGTGGCGAAGAGCCCGAGGGTGGGCGTGACCAGGCCGGGCGACTGGGCGTCGAACATGGCCATGAACACGGCGTCCCCCTTGCCGACGTTGAGCTGGAAGTGCTGCAGGCCGCGGGGCACGACGTAGAGCTCGTTCTTCTTCACGACCTTGGAGTATAGCCGGTTCGCGGCCGACGTGAACCCGACCATGACCTCGCCCTTGAGCACCAGCACGAGCTCGGAGCCGCGCGGGTGCGAGTGCGGCGGGTTTAGCCCGCCCGGGGCGAGGTCGGTGCGCGTGATGGACAGCCCCAGCGTGTTGAGGCCCGGGAAGGCCGACACGGTGGCGCGCGTGGAGTTGACGCCGAAGGGGTTGGTGTCGGTGCGGGGCGCGGCCACCATGGCGTCGGAGAAGAAGTCGTCCGCCACCGTCGACGCCGCCTTGCAGGGGAACCCGTCCACCGCCGTGGCGGCCTTCAGGTCGGCCACGCAGAAGTCCTGCAGCGGCGGCGGGTCCGAGAGCACGCCCGGCGCCGCCGCGATCAACAGCAGCACCACTGAGCTAGCCGATGCCATCGATCAGCCCTACGGAAGTATCGATCGTAGGCTCGTTCGCAGCTTGCACGACAAACTGCTCGCCTGGTGTTTGCTTCCGTGGAATCGCAGTGTGTTCTTGGTGGTGCCATTGTCCCGCGGTTCGTTCACTATAAATAGAGCGCGAGCGCGAGCGCAAGCGCCATTGCATTGCACGGGTGGAGTTGACGAGGATGCCACCGATTGACGGAGGCCGTTGCCGGCGGTTTACTGGGTCGTAAAGTGCGTGCATGACAGCCGGTGAGAAGGGGCTGTCGCTGTTGAGATTACGGCACCATTTGGCCTCGGATGGGAGTCGGATTTCCGGCAGCGACGGGTTCTGGTGTTTGTGTGTACCAAATAGCTGGACGCGCGCGCACCTCACCTAGCTGAGAAAATGCCCATCCGCGCATGGGTGCGGTGCTCTTCGGTTCAAGCTGCTGCGACCTCTGCTGCTTCCATTTGTGGTGCGCTAGCTACAGGAACTGCGCTGTTCGGTAGTACTGCCCAGCCAATTCCGACTTTGAGCTCGGCTATTCTTTTTAACACAGTACACACGCAAAAGCTCATACATACGCATATATACTCACCTCTATGAATGTACGCATGCACAATCTACACCTATGAGTATCTTCGAAAGACTGAGCCGACACATCATCTTGAAATTGACATCCTCCCACTGAACGCACATTGTCGAAAGGCCTGAACAAATACAGAAATAGTGCGAGCATCAATGTCGAGTTTAGGACTTGAACTCTGATGGGTTGAAAATACCACTGTCCTCCTAACCACAACCATAGGTTGGCTAGCGGCTCGCGCTATCTATGTATGCTTCATGTCAGTACTCTTGTTCCCTGGTTCTGTTCTTCGGGACCTCTTCGATTTGCAGTTTTTTTGAAAGCAGACAAAAGCTTTGCAAAAGTGACCGGTAAACGGCCAGGGACAATAAGACTACTATCGCGGCGCCAAATATCTCAAATTCTTAGCTCGGGCCAAACCCCAAAGATTAGCCTCAATCTTTACCTTACTAGTGAACGCGGTTGGCATGGAGGAAAGTTTTCTAAATACCCTACCGTTTCTCTCATTCCAAATTTTCCATGAGAGTAGCATATGGAGAGATGCCATGCCCTTCCCCGCATTGTCCGTGGATAGCCACCATTCTATGATGAAGTTGAAGTTACTCCAGGCGTCTATGTCAACCCAAGCAAAGCCTTTACCTCATTCCAAATGTGCTTGGAATATCCACACTTTTTTAAAATGTTCACAATTTTTTTTAAAAATGGCTTTAGAAAATACTGAAATTGCAAAAAGCACACTTTTAGAAAATAATGTATTAAAAATGGTTTAAAATGTTCACAAATTTTGAAAACATATTTGTGACTTTGAGAAATGTTCTCAAAATGAAAAATGTTCGTGCATTTTAAAAATTGTTCACAAACTTGGAAGCATATTCTAGAATTTTGAACAATGTATGTGTACCTGAAAAGATTTTAGATAGAAAACAAAAGGAAATGAAAGAAAAAAACCAAAAGAAAAAAGACTGGAAAAAGCTCATAGAAGAAACAGAAAATAAAAATTATCCCAAAAACGCGTCAAGAACATGTCCCCGAGTCGAAATGGACCGGCCCATCTGTCGTTCGCGCTATGCAGATAGGCGATATCTAACGGCAAAGAGAGGCAAACAAGATTTACTCGCTATGGATGAGTTGCTACTTTTTCTTCCTTTTTTGAGAGAAGTTCATATTACAATTTTGAATTGCCGCAATGTCTAAGATACAACCCTGGATGCTGACTAGGCAATGACTAGTCGAAATAAGTTTAAAAGACAGTTGGAATCGGTTCAGGATTGATTCTTGTCCAGTTCTGGAAGTTTGAGGTTGTGAAGTATGACAATTTTGACTTGTTTTGACTAGTTAAATGCCAGGGATGCTGACTAGGCATTTGACTACTAAAAAACAAGGTTAAATATGGTTCAGGGTTGATTCTTGTCTGGTTTTTGAAAGTTTAAGTTTGTAAAGTAGACGGTTATGAAGTTTTTTGTTGGATGTTGACTAGGCATTTGACTAGTACAAGTATGCATGTGGTTTGCATGGGGTTGCAAAATAGTGCTAGTGAATGTTGACATGACACACTTGGTGAGGTGGAAGGCCGCATGTTGAGAGAATTAAATTTGGTGAGAATGAACTATTTAAGATTTTTTTTTAGAAATGAAGAAGGACCCCCGGCCTCTGCATCTGGACGATGCATGCAGCCACTTTATTAATTAGGTGGTACCCCGCGCGTTGCTGCGGGATATTCTGGATGAGAGCCCGTGCAATGATAAATGTTGACATTGTGAAAGCAAACATATACTTGCTATGCCTTAAGGCTTGCCGCAACATTTTGACAATTTTTTATCATATCGATGTAATCAATATTTTGGAAGCAATTTCATTCAAAATTTTGATATGGCCTATCTTTATTTTTGTACTATTTGCACATGTAATAGGAAAATAGTATATATTGACAACAATTATAGTAAAATCTACATAATCATCCCAATAAAGTGGATAGAAGCGCATATATACTTCACAATTCAGATTTGCTCAGTTTCATACTAATGCAATTCAGCCCATTTATAGTTGCATAAGCTGAATCCATATACATGCATATGATCATCCTGAAGTAGTACAAATAATAGTTAGAATGGATTACAATTTAAGCAACAATATATAAATTTAAATAGAAGTGTGGTTCTTTGCTGCTTGCATGCATGCTTGACGATAGCAACCCATATATAACTCTTGTATATGATACTGACAGATCCATAGGCAGAAACCCCGAGTGATGGATTGCATGAAACATTAACCTAGTGAAGTAACACTTGAAGGGCATAATCATTTTTTACTCAGAAGGAGATAGTATTCGGTTGTGTTTCTATGCTATCATGGAATGCCAAATAGTCTTCTTATAGAGTAAAAGTGGTTTGCTAATCTAAGTTGCCACAACTTGTGGAAATCCATGTTGAATTCCATGATACTCTACAATAGCATGCAAACAAATATTATAATCTTACCCCTGGCCTCTTTCTGGTCAGTTAATCTGGTAGGCAGAGGTACTGTTTCAGGTCAAATGAATTACTATTCTGTCTGCCCCATCTTCAAAAAAAACTGCATATGATAGATTAAACTCTAGCATTGAAAGAAATGAATACAACATATCTTATGGACCACATACATATCAGGAAATAATATGGGGACCAAGAGAGGTTGTGTGATTTTTTTCTTCAATGAGCCAAGCACCTGTGGATCCAGAGCGCAAGCAGGCAATTCAAAAAGCATAAGTGCATGAATCAGAAAGAATGACGATGGTTAAAAATAGGGAGCGTCCACCTACCGGAGTGGAGGGCTAGAGACGAAGAGGACGAAGGAATTGTGCGTGCTTGAGGACGTCTTTTTAAAGAGAAAGGCAGCGTCGAGCGGAAGAGAGAGCGGCGGGGTAATGGAGGGCCGAGTAATGATCCGCGTTGAATGCTGCTGTTTCATGTGTAGTGGTGGCTGCCTTTTCATGGTGGCGACTGGCGAGTAGAAGAGAAAGCGTCGGCGGCGAGTAGAAGACAGAGTGGCGGCGATGAACGGAAGAGAGAGAGAGAGATGAAGCCTCAGAGACCTAGTGCGATGTGTTAGATGGGCTAACAACATGACCAACTAAGCAAGTTACATGCCTGCCTTTTACATGGGCTAGCACGGACAACCAACAACGTACCAGAAGATGTCACACGTAGCAGGGCTATTGGGCTTGATATGGGCTAGCAACGAACCGTGCGGCCGCAACCTCTATCTAGCCTAGTTTGGGTCATCCTCAAGCTTCGGCACAGGCATGGATGAACATATATAGACGCACAACTACCACCAAATCCTGTTGTATTGAACAATTTAGGTCATGGATTGCATCAACTCTAAACATAAAATTTGTTTCTCTATTCCTCGCGAACCCATTCCACCAGAGCGCACACGATATTGTCCAGTAACGAAGGAGATCAAAAAATAAGCTAGGCCGGCCATGGGGAACGACCAGACGCACTGTCGACAGAACCACGCGAGGGAGCGTCATCCGGCCATGGGGAGTGATCAGGCGCACTATCGAGAGAACCACATGGGAGAGCGACCTCGTCCGCCTGGGGAGCCCTCGTAGTTTGTGTGCTGCCACGGGGAGCTAGGTTGAGGAAAGCAACGGGGATGAGTTCTTGCAAGCGATGCCTTTCTTTTTTGTGTGTTGCGTTGTGTATGTCCGGTTCTGTCGAGGAGAAAGAATGAATGAGAGAGAAGGAACGAAGCGTTATCGTCACTTAGCGGTGGCAAGCCTCCGTAAATTTCACCGGTTGCTGATCAGACGGCTGCGGACTTCTCGGCTCTACAGTATCAACGGCTATAGCAATTCGGGTGACGTGGCTTCCTGAGAAGCCAGGAAAATCAGCTAATGGGGTGTTCCTATTTAGATATAGAAGATTATTCACACAAGACCTTACAAAGTCATACAACAGTAAAACTGAAGCCCAACGTCTAGGCAACAAAAATGTCGCTACTCCTATCCAATTGATGAAGGGATGCTGATAGTCTGGGCCTAGTATCAAACAGACCTCGCAGTCAAACCTAACATCTAAGACCTGAGGTCCCAACCAGGACGCGTGCCGGGTATGGGGCACCTACCAGTCCGGCGCACTCCTTAACCAGGACGCCTGCCGAGTATGAGGCCGCCGCATCCACCTACCAACAATCCATCCTCAGTGATGTACTGTTGCATCTATCTTGCCCGGCCTAGCTGCCGTCGACGCCACCACGACGCCAGACAACGCCACCATCCTGCGCGAGTCCATCTCCGCGCATCGGGCACCGAGTCTCCACCGCGCCACGCCGTCGAGATCCGCCGCCATAAATGGGCAACATGAAACACCACTCTTCCTCTTGTCCCCTCCAGCCAACACTTGCTTTAAAACGATGCCTTCATGGTTGTAATATGAACTATTCTCTTCTTTTTTAGCTCGATGGTGTTATGTGTTTTTTTGTCAACTAGAGCCTGTGTGGTCCGAAGCTCCTCGCTCCGACTTCCCTGTAAATCGGTTTTCTCTTCTCTTGAGTGTTTTTTTATACTGATACAAGAAAAAAAATTCTAATGCAAGATTAAAATAATGTTCATAAATTTATAAATTATACTGGATTTAAAAAAACATCGTTGAAAAACATTGAAATTCTCCAAAATGTTCAAAAAATAAATAAAATGTTTTTTCTATTTATAAATATTCAAAAGTGTAAACATCCAAGCTTGTAAAATAGATTATTTTAATTTGTTTTGACAAGTCAAATGCCAGGGATGGTGACTAGTTATTTGACTACTCAAAACAAGTCAATACAGGGTCGAAACCGGTTTGGGGTTGATTCTTGTCCGGTTTTAAAAGTTTAAGGTTGTAAAGTAGACGGTTTTAGAGTTTGGGTTGGATGTTGACTAGGCATTTGACTAGTCAAAACAAGTAAAAAATGGTTGAAACCGCTAAGGATTGATTTTTGTCCGGTTTTGGTAGTTTGAGGTTGTGAATTAGATGGTTTCAAAGTTGGGTGATAATTCAGGGTTCTAATGTGAACCCTTCTCTCTTTCTTTACCTCGATGGTGTCATGTGTCTTGTGTTGTCAATTAGAAGCTGTGTGGGCCGGAGCTCCTTCCTCCGACTTCCCTATAAATCGGTTTCTCTTCTCTCTGAATTATTGTAAAAAGACATTTATTCATTATTTTGACACAAGTCTTGCACAAACCGATGATATAGGGATGTAGCTTAGTTAGGTCATCCCCACTGCGCTAGTGTCTAGATGGTAATCCTCGGGAGCAAAGAAGAGCCGGTCGTGTTGGAGGTCAAACGTGAAGCGCGTGTCCAACATATGCCCTGCGCCTATCACTGACCTCTCAGCGTACGACGCGACGGTGAAACACGCGTAGTGGGTATGCTGATGCGTCACTGCCATGAACAGCAGCTCCGGCTTGATAAAGAGCGCGGCCGATTTCGGGTAGAAGGCTGGTGGTAATGGGGAGTATCATATACTAATATCATGCATATGATATTAGTGTATGATATTATCTTCCTAATGCATAGTATCATATATTAGTATCATGTAGTACTCTATTTATTACCGTGCATGACATAAAGTAACATAACATTTATTATAATACGGTATCATGATATGATACTACATCCTTTCTTTCTTCATTTAATGCTATGACATCTCATTAAAATTGCCTAGTTGGCATGCATGATACTAGCTATGATACTACGGTTACAACCAGCCGAAATGGAGCGTCACGCTCGGGAAGTACGCGCGGATACTGTCCCATGCCGCGTGGAAGCAGAGCTTGAGCTTCTGCACCGGCCCGGGCGCGCGGTGCACCCCGCGGCTCTGCATGTGCGCCACGACCTCGGCCGCCACGACATGGTACGCGGCCGGGGCCAGCACGGTGTACGCCGTCCCAATGTCGATGGTGCACCCGCCGCGGAGGGTGCGCGGGTCGCGTTCGAACATCGCCGGCGTGATCGCCGTGAGCCTTCGCCCGCCCAGGCTGATGCCGACGAGGTGGACGTAGTACATGCCCCCTCCTTGGGCGAGTTCCCGGTGCAGCAGCGCCGTGCTCCGTGCGTGCGATTGGTCCGGGATGTCGGCGCCGAACCGGAGGAAGCCACGCCGGTGGAGGTGCTCGTGCTCCTTGCCGACGAGGCAGTAGGAGAAGCGCGAGGCGGTGAGGCCGCGGTCCGAGAGCTGCCGGATCAAGGAGGTCGGGTGCCTGTTGAGGCTCATTACGCCGGCCCAGACGCCGTGGTTGCCGAACTGGTGCGTGGAGTGCGCGCAGCCGAAGACAAGGCCGTCCACACTGCTGATGGGGCTGCCGGGGCCGCTGCCGTCGAAGACGAAGCTGTCGGTGCTAAGGAAGCCCTGCGCGCTTGAGCCGTGGTACTGGTACTTGACGTCGAAGATGCAACGGCCCCGGCTGCCGCGCTTGTACGGAGCCGTGCAGCGATGGTCCGTGGATGCAATGGCGTGGTAATGAGGGGAGACGGCGGTGTTGAAGATAGAGCCCTCCTGCTTCATCTCCGGCATGCATGGTCGGCACCGTATCCACGTCAGGGGGCGGACGAGGTCCAGCGTGAGCTTTTGTAGAAGTGCTTGGTTTCGCCGCTGCCGACGCCGACGTGGACGCTGTAGACAGGCCCCGTCAATGGGATCATCTTGGGGCGTATGGACGTGATGTTCACGCCGCCCTCGGCATCACCTTCCGGCAGGAGCTCCTCGAGTATGCCAGCTTCAGTGCGGTAGTGGGGCACGAGGGGCAGGCTGAATCCAGCCGCACCGCTGCTGTTGGTGGTGCCGGCGGCGAGGCTCACCGGATTTAGCACGACAAAGAATAAGAACAACATGCAAGTGTATACGCTCGACATGGCTGAAGTGTCTGGTTGGATTAGCACAATGATCCTTCGCTTGGATGCCGCATCTTATAGATAGACGTACATCAGAACATTTATCCTTCGTACTACATCAATACATGTATTACATACACATCATCTAATGTCTCTGATTGAGCAAAACAATGATCTTTGGATTGGAGTAGTAGATAGATACACATCATTTAATGTCTATGGTTTATCACAACAATGATCCATGGCTTGGAGTAGATAGATATGCATCATTTAATGTCTCTGGTTTATCAGAACAATGATCCTTGGCTTGGAGTAGTGTAGATAGATACGCATCATATAATGTCTCTGGTTTTATCTTTATCAGAACACTGATCCTTGGCTTGGAGTAGTAGATAGATACGCATCATATAATGTATGAAAACAGTGATCCTCGACTTGGAGCGGTGGATAGATACGCATCATTATCTCAGAAGATGCGGATGTGGACTATTGCTTCTGTCAGAATATGTACTCATGATTTTGCACAGCAAAGATACAAGAAAAGAGGGGGGGGGGGGGGTCCTTTCTCAGCCCGAACTCAAATGAGCTCGGGTGAACAGTAAAATCAATAAATATTTTAAAAATGTTCAAAAAATTCTGATTTTTTTTTGTGATAAACATTGACAAATATTCTAACTGCTTGCAAAATTTCATCTTCATATCACATTCGTACAAGGCGTGGCAAAAAAACAAAATCAATGCTCCAAAATGCTTTGAAAGTAGCATTTTCAGAGCATCGATTTTGTTTTTTTGTCATGCCTTCCACGAATGTGATCTGAAGATGAAATTTTGCAAGCAGTTAGAAATTTTGTCAAAGTTTATCACAAAAAAAATTCAGAATTTTTTGAACAGTTTTAAAATGTATTTTGATTTTACTGTTCACCCGAGCTCATTTGAGCTCGGGTGTAGATACTCCGCGTCGGGGGGGGAGGGGGAGGGATTTCTCCTTACTATTTTAATAGATATGCGTCGAGAGGAACGGATAGGAGGGCTCTGAGCAGAGGACAAAGGAGCTCGAAATGGCGACGTCAGTGTAGTAGACTGCTGCTCAAAGAGAGATGAAGCTACGATCATTGAAACCAAAAATTTACAACACGGATGTTGTGAGGAACTGCGAGCTTAGGCTGCTGGTCAAAGAAAATTTCAAATGATCGATCGTGCGCGACGAATCTGACAAAATTCGTCCAGAATAGCTCCAAACGGGAAGACGCGATTGAGAACTTACGACCGACGAAACTACGAACTGATCGCCTGAACAAAACTGTAGCATCGAGGTGCATCTTTTTCGTGTAGAGCTTACTACGAATCGAAGCATCGTTGTGTAGATTAGAGGGGCATGGAAGAGAGGAGATCAGGGAGGAGCTTACTGGAGGTTGAAGAAGACACCACGTAAACACCTCACATCCCTCCCGTTTCTTCTCGTGCAGGGGCCCGCTCGCTGCGCTGCCGCTCGGCCTGACTCGAGAGAAACTGCCGATTTGAGCGTTTCTAGGGAGCCAGGCCCAGAAGTGCTTTAAGAAGCATGCGATGCACGCCCAATAGTGTATGCGGGCTACCAAACAGGCTGGATACTTTCCGCGCGGGCCTGGTCGAGGCCTATGCAGGCAACCAAACACGCCTCAGAGTGTCCTAACCAAACATGGCGGCACACCCCCAAACTTAAAAGATGCTTCGCTAAATTGTGAGCCTCGAAATTCGAACTCCTATACTCGTGAACAAAATTACATCTCAAGAAAGAGCGACTATGATCTATAATTTCATGTAATATTGCTCCATAACTAGTCAAGTGCCGCTGCTTGATATCATCCACCACAACCTTGCAGTCAGAAACAACATGAATGCTTTGAAGATTGAGGTCTTCAATGAGTGCTAGTGCCTCCCGGATCGCCAAGGCTTCAAGTGTCGGAGGGTCAGCTATACCCTTGAAAACAATGGCCGATGCCCCTTGGAAGACTCCTTGATTGCGGCAGATAGCTGCTGCAACTCCTCGGCCCCTGTTACGTGTGATGGAGGCATCAACATTGATATTAAGAAACATGTCAGGCGGCCGAATCCAATGTGTAGGTCGGGCCATTGGTTGTCCTACTGTGTTGTTGCTTGGCTTGTTAAGGGCATAAAGATCTGCTAGATAAGATTGGATGAACTGGCTTGTTGATATCGGACTCTGGAAGATATCCTCGTAAATGGCCTTCCTCCTTGCTCGCCAAACAACCCAGAGAGTGACTACCAGCAGTAAAAATTCTTTCTGTGGTAGATCAGTGTGCATCACAAAGAGCCAGTTCTGTGGTTTTTAGAAGACTTGATCATACCTTGGGGTCCCGGCTAGGTTTTGGGTAGGCCTTAACAAAGCTTGGCCTGGTTTTTTAGGTACTCACCCAACCGTCATCAACTTTGGTGATAGTGTGGCACTAGTTTTAATTGTTTTTACTGCCCATGTCTTAAGAACTACACTTCATTAACTTCTTTGTTGATAGGGTGCGCAAGCGCTGGATCTGCATGAGCTCGATCTGGGTGACAGAGCGGCATTGGATGTGGAACGGCGCCGGAGCAGCGGAGCGCCTGAGAAGCGTGAAGAGTGAAGACGGCCTCGTCTCCCTCACGGTGCACCCACCGTGGTAGCACGGCCCCTACCCCAACACGCCACGGTGCCATGGCTCCGTGCGCCTGGTAATTTGGCTTCATTAGATGTAGTAGTGCTATGTGCTCTGTCGCCTGGAACAGGGGCGTGAGATCTCTCTGTCGCCTCCCCTCCCCTCCCATTCGCCCCCCACCCCCCGCGCGGGCGACCCAGGGGCTCCAACCCTAGCTGTCGGGTCACCACTCCTTCCTTCCCTCCCCTCCGGTGGTCGGCGCTGGGCATAGCCTATGCGTGCGACGGTGATGGCGGAGGCACTCCTCCCTCTCGCAGGTCATAGGGTGATGCGGGGCGCCCTAGCTCGAGGGCGTGACCCCGATCTGGACTGCTGCGGCGCCGATCTGGTTCATGACGACCCAGATTTGGACTACGGCGGTGTGGCGGCCGTCCGACATCCTAATGACGGTTGTGGTGGCAGTGTTGGTGACGGTGACGGCTGTGGCGCGGTGGCATTAGAGGCGGCGTGGGTTGTGGGCGCGGCTGTTGGGGAACGTAGTATTTCAAAAAAATCCTACGATCATGCAAGATCTATCTAGGAGATGCATAGCAACGAGAGGGGGAGAGTATGTCTACGTACCCTCATAGACCAAAAGCGGAAGAGTTATGAAACGCGGTTGATGTAGTCGAACGTCTTCGCGATCCAACCAATCAAGTACCAAACGCACGGCACCTCCGCGATCTGCACATGTTCAGCTTAGTGACGTCCCTCGTACTCTTGATCCAGTTGAGGCCGAGGGAGAGTTTCATCAGCACGACGGCGTGATGATGGTGATGATGAAGTTACCGACGCAGGGCTTCGCCTAAGCACTACAACGATATCACCGAGGCGGAATTCTGTGGAGGGGGGCACCGCACACGGCTAAACAATCAAATTGTGTCTATGGGGTGCCCCCTCCCTCGTATATAAAGGAGGGGAGGAGGGGAGGGCCGACCCTCTCTATGGCGCGCCCAAGGGGGAGTCCTACTCCCAGTAGGAGTAGGTTTCCCCCCCTTCCCTAGTTGGAGTAGGAGAAGAAGGAAGAGGGAGAGAGAGGGAAGGAAAGGGGGGCCGGCCCCCACCCAATTTGGATTGGGCTTGGGGAGGGCGCCCTCCACCTGGCCTCCTCCTCCTCTCTCCCACTAAGGCCCAATAAGGCCCATTGACTCCCCGGGGGGTTCCGGTAACCCCCCGGTACTCTGGTAAATGCCCGAACTCACCCGGAACCATTTCGATGTCCAAACATAGCCTTCCAATTTATCGGTCTTTATGTCTCGACCATTTTGAAACTCCTTGTCATGTCCGTGATCACATCCCGGACTCCGAACTACCTTCGATACATCAAAACACATAACTTATAATATAAATCATCATCGAACGTTAAGCGTGCAGACCCTACAGGTTCGAGAACTATGTAGACATGACAGAGACACATCACCGTTCAATAACCAATAGCGGAACCTGGATGCTCATATTGGCTCCTACATATTCTATGAAGATCTTTATCGGTCAAACCGCACACCAACATACATTGTTCCCTTTTGCTCAATCAGAGACAGTAGATGATGTGTATGTAATACATGTATTGATGTAGTAAGAAGGAAAAATGTTCTTTGGATTGAGCAAAACAATGATCTTTGGATTGGAGTAGTAGATAGATACACATCATTTAATGTCTATGGTTTATCAGAACAATGATCCATGGCTTGGAGTAGATAGATATGCATCATTTAATGTCTCTGGTTTATTAGAACAATGATCCTTGGCTTGGAGTAGTAGATAGATACGCATCATATAATGTCTCTGGTTTTATCAGAACATTGATCCTTGGCTTGGAGTAGTAGATAGATACGCATCATATAATGTATGAAAACGATGATCCTCGACTTGGAGCAGTGGATAGATACGCATCATTATCTCAGAAGATGCGGATGTGGACTATTGCTTCTGTCAGATATGTACTCATGATTTTGCACAACGAAGATACAAGAAAAGAGGGGGGGGGGGGTTCTCCTTACTATTTATAGATTTATCCCTACTCCTTACATTAACATCAATCAATGGGCATCTCCATAGCCCGTTGATTAGCCATGTTGATGTGAGACTTTCTCCTTTTTTGTCTTCTCCACATAGCCCCCATCATTATATTCTATTCCACCCATAGTGCTCTATCCATGGCTCACGCTCATGTATTGCGTGAAGGTTGAAAACGTTTGAGATTACTAAAGTATGAAACAATTGCTTGGCTTGTCATCGGGGTTGTGCATGATGAGAACATTCTTGTGTGACGAAAATGAAGCATGACTAAACTATATGATTTTGTAGGGATGAACTTTCTTTGGCCATGTTATTTTGAGAAGACATAATTGCTTAGTTAGTATGCTTGAAGTATTATTGCTTTTATGTCAATATTAAACTTTTATCTTGAATCTTTCGGATCTGAATATTCATACCACAATTAAGAGGGTTACATTAAAAAAATTATACCAAGTAGCATTCCGCATCAAAAATTCTGTTTTTATCATTTACCTACTCGAGGACGAGCAGGAATTAAGTTTGGGGATGCTTGATACGTCTCCAACGTATCTATAATTTTTGATTGCTTCATGCTATATTATATTCTGTTTTGGATGCTTAATGGGCTTTGTTATACACTTTTATATTATTTTTTGGACTAACCTATTAACCGGAGGCCTAGCCCAGAATTGCTGTTTTTTTGCCTATCTCAGAGTTTTGCAGAAAAAGAATATCAAATGGAGTCCAAAGGGAATGAAACCTTCGGGAACGTGATTTTCGGAACAAACGTGATCCAGAGGACTTGGACCCTACATCAAGACATCAACCAGGAAGGCACGAGGTAGGGGGCGCGCCTACCCCCCAGGCGCACCCTCCACTCTCGTGGGGCCCACGTTGCTCCACCAACGTACTTCTTCCTCCTCTATATACCTACGTACCCCCAAACTACTAGATACGGAGCCAAAAACCTAATTCCACCGCCGCAACCTTCTGTACCCATGAGATCCCATCTTGGGGCATTTTCCGGAGCTCAGCCGGAGGGGGCATCGATCACGGAGGGCTTCTACATCAACACCATAGCCTCTCCGATGATATGTGAGTAGTTTACCTCATCGGGTCCATAGTTATTAGCTAGATGGCTTCTTCTCTCTTTTTGGATCTCAATACAAAGTTCTCCATGATTCTCATGGAGATCTATTCGATGTAATCTTCTTTTGCGGTGTGTTTGTTGAGACCGATGAATTGTGGGTTTATGATCAAGTTTATCTATGAACAATATTTGAATCTTCTCTGAATTCTTTTATGTATGATTGGTTATCTTTGCAAGTCTCTTCGAATTATCAGTTTGGTTTGGCCTACTAGATTGATCTTTCTTGCAATGGGAGAAGTGCTTAGCTTTGGGTTCAATCTTGCGGTGTCCTTTCCCAGTGACAGTAGGGGCAGCAAGGCACGTATTGTATTGTTGCCATCGAGGATAACAAGATGGGGTTTATATCATATTGCATGAGTTTATCCCTCTACATCATGTCATCTTACTTAAAACGTTACTCTGTTCTTTTGAACTTAATACTCTAGATGCATGCTGGATAGCGGTCGATGTGTGGAGTAATAGTAGTAGATGCAGGCAGGAGTCGGTCTACTTGTCTCGGACGTGATGCCTATATACATGATCATACCTAGATATTCTCATAACTAAGCTCAATTCTGTTAATTGCTCAACAGTAATTTGTTTACCCACCATAATACTTATGCTCTCGAGAGAAGCCACTAGTGAAACCTATGGCCCCCGGGTCTATTTTCCATCATATTAATCTCCTATCAACAAGCTATTTCTGGCACTGTTTATTTTGCTTTCTTTACTTTGCATCTTTATCATAAAAATACCAAAAATATTATCTTATCATATCTATCAGATCTCACTTTCGTAAGTGACCGTGAAGGGATTGACAACTCCTTTATTGCGTTCGTTGCGAGGATTTTATTTGTTTGTGTAGGTGCGAGGGACTCGTGCGTGGCCTCCTACTGGATTGATACCTTGGTTCTCAAAAACTGAGGGAAATACTTACGCTGCTTTACTGCATCACCCTTTCCTCTTCAAGGAAAACCAACGCAGTGCTCAAGAGGTAGCAAAGCCCCCCGTGATAGAATCTCCCTCCGGCAGATCGCCGGAAAAGGCCCCAGATGGGATCTCACGGGTACAGAAGGTTGCGGCGGTGGAAAAGTGGTTTCGTGGCTCCCCTTGATGTTTTTAGGGTACAAGAGTATATAGGCGAAAGAAGTACGTCGGTGGAGATACGTGGGGCCAACGAGGGTGGGGGCGCGCCTACCCCTGGGCGCGCCCTCCTATCTCGTGGAAGCTTCACGGAGTTCCAGACTTCCACTCCAAGTCTCCTGGTTTGCGTTTGTTTCAAGAAAGATCCTCGCGAAGGTTTCGTTCTGTTTGATATTCCTTTTCTATGAAACACTGAAATAGGAAAAAACAGAAACTGGCACTGGGCCTCCGGTTAATAGGTTAGTCCCAAAAACAATATAAAAAAGCATATTAGAGCCCATTAAACATCCAAAACAGATAATATAATAGCATGGAACAATAAAAAATTATAGATACGTTGGAGACGCATCAGCAGCGCGTGCGGGCTACATATAATTTGTAGACCAATATCGAGTGAATGAATCAATCAATAAGTTGAGCAAGAGCAAGTAAAACTTATTTTCTCCAGGGTGGTGTCCGCCATGGAGGTCGTCGATAGGGACCGGAGTGTACTTGGGTACAAACGGCTCCAGGATGAACAACTCAGTTGAGCGGGTACATCGTTGCTGGCTGCAGACGTCCGACAATGCCTTTGTGGTGGCTTGCGATGTACGACAGTGGCGGCGGAGGTGGAGGGGTGTAGATGCAAAGTAAGGAGGAGAAGGGGCGGAGTGGAAGAAAATGCGACCGAGAGGGGGGATTGGGAGGGCGGGGGGCGCCGGAGTCCTACATATCGGGTGTCCGAACTCCCGCAAACCTCCCCTGACTTTGTCTCGAATTTGCGAAAGAAAACACGTCCGGACCGCCCCGCGAATTAATACATGACCGCTTTGGATGGCTTCCTCAGCCCGGAGGGATGCGAGTGGTTTGCGGGTCCACCTTAAAGATGCTCTGAGTACCCAACACAATGATAACAATTGATAAAATAGCAGGAAGCACTGTTGTATTGGAAGCAATACTCCAAACGCTACTGCTTGCAAGCACTGCTCCAAGAAAACAAGGACACTACTGGTGTATTGGAAGAAAACTAGCACTACTACTGCAAGAAAACAACTTGCAAGAAACCTATAGATGCAAACACTACTCCAATCACTACAAGCAAGCAAGCTACTGGATCAAGAAGCTACTCCAGGAATTACACAAAATTGCTCCAACACAAACACTGCTAGTTGGTTGCAAGCAAGCAACGAGACACTGCAAGAAAACAAGAGCAGATACTGAACAATTTACTCCTACACAAACTCCAGGAACTACACGTAAAATTGCAGGAAGTACCAGGCGCAGTGCAAATTTAGGAGCAGAAGCTACTAGATCGATAGAAAAAGTACTCTAGCTGCTGGATCAAATTTAGGAGTAGGAGTACAAGCAAAATTACTACAACTAGAGAAGCAAAGAGAGGACGGCGACAGAGGATTTTTTTTTAGAAAAGGAGGTTAAACCCCCGGCCTCTGTATCAATCGATGCATGCAGCTATCTTTATTAATTATTTCACAAAGGTTTGATAAGAATATACATCAATTCACCCAAAGCCACCCACTCACACCTACAAACTTGATAATGTGGAGTGCTCTCACTCCCATATCTAAAACCGGTGTCGTCGCTGATCCATCCACATAACGTATCGGGAGAAACAGTCGGTGTAGCCTACCTAAAGCGCACACCACATGCATACGTTTTAGAAGCCGCCATCATCATCCGACCACTGACCCATCTTCAGGAGAGAGATCCACATCATCCTTGCCAATCCAGACATCCGTCGACGCCACCACGGCGCCACCGCCCTACGCTCGTCCGTCCAGATGTGAAGACTCTGGAAGATCCGTCGTGCGTAGCACCTGCCAACCATGCATGACTCAGCATGGCACCTGTCAGCTAGGCATGACTTGACAGCTCCACCGACATGCAAGACGAAACCACTCCTCCTCTTGCCTCTGTCTTAGCGGTGCTCCATAAACGATGCTTCCAAGAAAGAAACGACACCGTAGTACCGTCATCGTCCGATCTAGAAGACCAGATCCTAGGGTTTCCCCCGAAGCAACACGAGTGGGTCGACAACAGTTACACGACGATGCCTTCATCAAGGTAACGACGCAAAACACCGACATCGCTCGCCAACGGCTCGGTTTTCACCGACAACTAAGTCTCCCCGACTCCTAGCCGGGACTAGATGACGAATCTCGAGATCCGACCACCCAGCCGCAGGCCGGCCACCTCTGACGGAAGAGATGACCACCACCGCCGGCTGCACTGGTCAGAACAGATCTAACAGGAGGTGCCGCCGATGCGACCACAAGACCCTCCACACCACCGCCGCCGATCCAAAGGCAGATGGGGCGCCGCCGCCGCTCGAACATGCGAGGTCGCCCGAACAGACCAGACCGCCACTGAAGGAAATATGCCCTAGAGGCAATAATAAAGTTGTTATTTATATTTCCTTATATCATGATAAATGTTTATTATTCATGCTAGAATTGTATTAACCGGGAACTTGGTACATGTGTGAATACATAGACAAACAGAGTGTCTGTCGGGGATATACCCCGCGGTATGACCCAGCCGGAGTTGTAAACCGGCTGGGACTTGGTAAACCGGCGAACAGTTAAGACAGATGGCTATGACAGACGGTAAACCGGCAGGTGGTAAACCGGCAGGAGTTAAGTCAGACCATGTTAAACCGGCGGACCATGTTAAACCGGCGGACAATGTTAAACCGGCAGACAATGTTAAACCGGCAGACAATGTTAAACCGGCAAACAGTGATAACTGGGTTGTCAGGGGTTATGAAGCCCAAGATGTTAAGAAGCCCATGAAGATAAGTTAGAATAGTTAAGTCTTAAGTCCGAGTTGGACTCTACATGTAACCCGCCTCTTCAACATATATAAGGAGGGGTAGGGCTCCCCAAAGAGCGACAAGCTACAAGCAAGAGAAACAATCTTAGGGCTAGACACAAAGAGGAGAGTCGGTTTACGGCGACTCCCTCATGATGATAATGAGACCTAGCCTCAAACAACATGTAGGGTTGTTATCGGATGATGTTTCTCGGGGCCCGAAGCTGTCTAAATCCCTGTCTTGTGTTGCGTCTCTCGATTCCGCTCAACCCCTCTCAAGCTACCACATAGATGCGTTGGCCTCACGACTAAGTCCTCACCTTAGGACATCTGCTGTGACAATTCCACGACAGTTGGCGCCCACCGTGGGGCTCACGCACGGTGGTGTTGAGTTCTTGAAGGGATCTTGTCGTGGAATTGTCACGGCAGATGTCCTAGTGTAAGGACTTAGTCGCGAGGCCAACGCATCTATGTGGTAGCTTGAAGGGGTTGAGCGGAATCGAGAGACGCAACACACAAGACGAGGATTTAGACAGCTTCGGGCCCCGGGAAACATCATCCGGTAATAACCCTACATGCTGTTTGTGGCTAGGTCTCATTATGATTATGAGGAAGTCATCGGTAAGCCGGTGCTTTGTGTCTAGCCCTAGAGATTATTTTCTGTCGCCCTTCCCCCTTTGGGGAGCCCTGCCCCTCCTTATATAAGTTAGAGGGGCGGGTTACATGTGGAGTCCTAGTAGGACTAGAATTAGTCTATCTTCTCTTACAAGTTGATTACAAGTCCGGGTCTTGCTTCCTCGTAAAGGAGATATTCCTCACGCCTTTCCTCTTAAGCCGGCCTACCATAACGTAGCTGGCCTTCTGGGCCTTG
The DNA here is from genome assembly GCF_056163025.1 of Triticum urartu. NCBI lineage: Eukaryota > Viridiplantae > Streptophyta > Magnoliopsida > Poales > Poaceae > Triticum > Triticum urartu. The sequence continues at coordinate 70,212,517 of NC_141874.1, forward strand.
AGCCTCTTGGGCCCCCGGGTCTTGTCGCTCCTTTGATCCGCTTGCCAGGTCACCCATAAGTCGCCAGGCTCGGGCGGGTCACTTAGTGAGTCGTCCAGTCAGGGCGGGTCATTAGTGAGTCGCCAAGTCCGGCCGGGTTATACATCTGGCCGGGTCATACCGCGGGGTATATCCCCGACATTAGCCCCCAAGTTTAATTTGGATTTATCCATGTTAAACTGATCTGCAATATAAACACAAGAACAAATTGACAGGTTGCACTCCGGGTTAAATATTCTTGTAAGCCGGCACTTGATCATCCTTAAGTCCTTGTCATCTCCTCCTTCTAGAAAATCCGGGTCAATGGACCAACTTCGTAGTCAATTTGCTTGTAGAAGAAATATTGTAAATAAAGCATCCATTTGAGTCGGCCTTCAATGCTCTGACTTGATAAAAATATTGGTCTTCAAATATTCAACTTATATTCAGCCGACTTGAGATATAAAACTTGCCGGTTTATGATTACCAAAATTGCCGGGTTATAAATAGATGATGCCGAGTCATAATTGTCGCCGACGCCGGTTTATGATTTTTGCAGACACCGGGTCAATCTGATTTACTCAAACTGAAAATTTGAAGATATTTCTCCCTTATATCCATAATACCTGTAGTCCCCAAGGGCCGGTTTAATCAGCATGAATAAGCCGGGACTTATCACCATGGCTTTAAATGAAATCCATTTGTGTAGCCCCCATGAGTCGGCTATAGTCATAGTAGTGTAGCCGGGTCATCCTAGAATTGTCTTAAGCAAAGAGCAATATGCATTAGCCCCCAAGTGTCGGGTCATTATGTAATAATGAGCAGGGACTTTGTAAATATGATGATGTAAATTTGAGCAGTAACATGTAGCCCCCAAGGGCCGGTTTAGTAAGATAATACTAAGCCGGGACTTTTCATTGAAAATAATATCATATGATGTAACCCCCATCCTGGGGCTTGAACCCACGTCCATAAGGTTAAGAGCTTTATGCTTTACCAACTGAGCAGTGGATCCTTCAATATATAATGGAATAAGGCTTGTGTATCTTGAATTTTAACAGGAGCAATTGGTAGCCCCCAAGGGCCGGCTCATTACAATGGGATGAGTCGGGTCTTCAATAAGGCCAATAAAAATGACTTTGCATTAGCCCCCAAGTGTCATGGTGCATGCTTGCAGCGACATGAGACTTGCATATTTGATGTAACCTCAACTTGAATAATGTAGCCCCCAAGTGCCGGGTCGTAAGCCTGCAGCGACTCGGGACTATTTCCTCCATTGTAAAATAAATCATGCCCATTGATAAAGATAATAGCTGTGGCGCTAAAGCGACTTTGAAAACCTCAATCATAATACTGGTTATTGATAATCATAATAGAAATCCAGCCATGTTGGCTATTCAAAATTTGAATAATATAATCCGGTATGAAAACCTCAATCATTCAATATCATCATTGAAAATCCAGCCATGTTGGCTATTTAAAGAATTCAAATACCTTATCTGTTGACAAGTAAATCCGGAGTTTAAATACCCGGCGGCTCTTGGCCGATGGCAATTCAATACGCCTTCATTGTAAACCGGAATTTTCATGACCCGACGGCTTATAGCCTTTTGAGAAAAATCCAGAACGGATAATCATTTTGAAGCATCAACTTTGGTAATGAGCTTGAACTTAATCGTTTACATGTCATATTTCTGCAAATCCTGCAGAGAGTTTAAACAACATATGCCATGGCAACTTAGCGTCAAAACCAGGGCGGGTCATAATATCTCACATATAACTACTGTGATATTGAATTTGTACTGCCGGCTTACATAACCTGTACAGTAAGGGTGATAACCCAATCCTTAGAAGCCAATGCTTCCACATAGATGATGATTGTCATAAACTGGCGACTTATAGTCAAAAGTCAAGCCGGGTTAAGCATAAAACACTTATATATATTTGAGATATAATCCCCAAAAGGTCTCAAGTTAAGTAATTGTGGCTGCAATAAACTTTACCAGAGACAGAATAAAACTTTTTGAGGCTTCTGATTCGGATACGATCAGTAAACCGTTCCAAAAGGGTTCAGCTAAGATTCGAATACGATCATATAGCCCCCAGTGGCTTTGGCGATGCCGATCAAGAGGGTATCGACAGCTATGTTCTCTTTGGTTCGAATACGACCTATGTTTGAACAGGAAGCCCCCAAATGACTTTGAGAGTTGTTTAACGACGCTGATTCGAATACGATCCACGTCGATTCCCAAAGGGGTTGAGCTATGATTCGGATACGATCAAGAAGCCCCCAAGTAGGTTCGGCAGTTTGCCAATCAAAAGGGTATCGACAGCTATGTTCTCTTTGGTTCGAATACGACCTATGTTTGAACAGGAAGCCCCCAAGTGACCATATAAATTTTGGATTGCGCCGATCAAGAGGGTATTGATAGCTATGCTCGATGAGCAGGAAGCCCCCAAGTGATCATAATAAGATAAGCCGTAAGGTAGGATATCCAAGTTTGAACCGCGCATCATGGCAGCAAGTTCTTTTGGCAACCTTTAATTTTTCTGAGAACTCGAACTTGCGAGAGATTTAAATCTTTTTGAACCGGAACTTTAAACCGGATTTAAAAGCTTCAAAACTTTGTGAGAGACAAATTTACCTTGAGCCGGATTTTGAACCGGATTTGATAGCTTCAAAGCTTTGCGGGAGAGAGATGTCTCTTGAGCTATATTTTAAACCAGAATCTTCATTTTGAGCCGGAAATTTTTCTGACGGCCTTTAAATATTCGTCAATAAAGAGTAGCCTCCGGGGCCGGGTTATCTTCCCTTCAATGACCCGGAGTTCTTGAATTCATTGAAACCGGCTATTTTTGCCGAGCCATATCATTGTAGCCCTCGAGTCTCAAGATGACTCGAAGAGTTGGCTTGAGATTCTCCATATTTGACCATAGCAGAAGGTGTATATCATTAGCGTTGATAACGCGATGTGAATCCACAGAAGGTTGAGGTGACTGCGGCGGGTTATAAATGATCCCGTATGAGCCGCGTCAGCAACTCGGCCAATGGTTCCTTCCAACTGGTTGTTTTGAAGCTTAACCAAACTGTAGTGGCGGCGATTTGTGCGCCTGCCCATTGAGCCATCCAGTGCAGACGGCGGCTGATAATACATGATAATTTGCCTCCAATTTGTTGGAAGAAAACCGGCTTCCCAAGCAGTGACTTGCTCATACTCAATAAACAGCTCATGCCGACAGGTGCGGCCCGGTGTGTTGATGTAGATCAGGCCGCGAGAGACGGACGGTAAAGACGACCGTAACATCAGAGGCGGCATAGACAGATGAACCGGCCGTGGCGTTCTAAGCCGGTGCAGATGGGCAAATTGTCCTCCTTGTTGTAAGCCGGCGTGGTGGCGAGAGATGGCCACGGCGTTGTAAGCCGGCGCGGGAGTCCGTTGAGTAACGGCGACCACTTGTGCAAAAAGATGTTGGCGTGCCTCCATCTCCGCGGTATAATATCACTTTTTGTCATAAATAATTGCCCTGCATAAACAATATTGCAGACCAAGTCAAAGATAAACTTGTTTTGTAACAAAAACATGTGCCAATAAAATATATTTAAAATAGATATCACCTGATGTGTCAGGCCAGAAATAATCCGCCATGAAGTTGATGATCACTAGGTTAAGTTGAAATCACTCACAGGTGAGTCGGCCGCGGGAGTAGGCAGGTGAATCAGCCGCAGCATTTTTAAGCCGGTGCGGACAGGCGAGTCGTCCTCCTTGTCGTAAGCCGGCGTGGTCGCAAGAGACGGCCACGGCGTTGTAAGCCGGCGCGGTCGCGAGAGACAGCCACAGCGTTGTAAGCCGGCGCGGTCGGGCGAATCAATCACAGATGCGGTAAGCCGCGCGGACGGCCAGTCAATCACGGGTGCGATCATATCGAGTTGATGTAGATCAAACTTGCGTTTGTTGGATGAATGAGTATCATAGTACTTGCAGTACTGCGTCAGGCCTCCGCGTGACGGTAATACGGCAGCTAGCTAGCCTTTGGCTTTTGTTTCTGTTAACCTTCTGAACTTGCTTTGCTCAATCAGCATCAGACGTCCACTCTACGATTGATGTTTTGGCGACTTGAGCTTTCATTTACAGCCTAAGGACCTGGCCACTTGACTTTTTGTCCAGACAATCTCCTCTTATCTCTTTTCTTTTCTCTAACAGGGAGACGCACGAAAGGAGGGTCAAGGCCGTAAGGCGTCTTGCGGAAGCCGGCGAGGCAGCAGGACCTGCGGTTGAAGCGGCTTGATGGCTCGTCAGAAGCAGGAGTTTTCGCAACCGCTCGGCGAAGGCGGCGATCTGGCGCGGTCGACTCGTATGGCCGCTTGGCCGGCCCATAGGCAAAGGCTGGATTATCGTAGTCCAGGGCCGAATCCGCGTCCACGTAGCAAGGTAGCTGGCTTTCCTTTTCCTGTATACGTCTGAGTCCGTGTCAGACTAGCAGCAGCCAGATTTTTAATCTTTGAATGATTCCAGAGCCCTTCTTGTATTTTATCCTGATGAGTAGCTTTCACGTGAGGAGGTTAAAATCCATTAGACCTTGGTCCATGTGCCCATTACTAATACTAGTATTATTTTACTAATTTGATCCACGTGAGGAGACCACATGGGTTGACTGATTCTGAACTTGGATGTATCTGCCCGCGTCATGCGCGTCCTCTGAGCTGCGATGAGTGGTGTACTGATTCGACCTGTAGTTCTAATCCTTCACGTGTACAGGTAGCACTCGGAACTTGATCTAAACACGGACGAACGACGACACCGTCCAATCCTGTCGGTCTCGGCGGCTTAAACCTTGTGCCGATTTGATCTCGTGCACGTCTTCGACTTGTTGCAGCGGCGGCGGCGCTGTACTCAATACCACCTTAATTTCTCTTGATCCTTGTACTACCAGATCCAAAGCTGATCACAATTCCAATTATAAACAATAAACTTGCCGGCTTCTCGTATAGACTAGGGAGCCGATCGCTTGCATGCATGTGCGTGCGCCTAGTTTGGTCGGCCCGAGGAAACCGAGGACTGCGACGATTTGACCACAGAGCAGGATTGCTTCATGTCAACCTTGATGGCTACGCGCGTCGCATAAACCAAGAAGAAAAACTCCAGCGGAAAGTTAGATCGCGGTCTCGGCGATTTTTCGGACAGCAACAGCAGAGCGGACCGCAACCCTAGCTTCCTCTCGATCACAATTTGTACCTCGAGTTACCTTGCGCAATTGTTTCGCGTCGGCTCTTCTTCATCCATCAATTCGCGAGCTTCTCGATCATGTGAAAGATCCTCCAAGAACTCAACACCACCGTGCGCAGGCCTCACGGTGGGCGCCAACTGTCGTGGAATTGTCACGGTAGATGTCCTAGTGTAAGGACTTAGTCGCGAGGCTAACGCATCTATGTGGTAGCTTGAAGGGGTTGAGCGGAATCGAGAGACGCAACACACAAGACGAGGATTTAGACAGCTTCGGACCCCGGGAAACATCATCCAATAATAACCCTACATGCTTTTTGTGGCTAGGTCTCATTATGATTATGAGGAAGTCATCGGTAAGCCGGCGCTTTGTGTCTAGCCCTAGAGATTATTTTCTGTCGCCCTTCCCCCTTTGGGGAGCCCTGCCCCTCCTTATATAAGTTAGAGGGGCGGGTTACATGTGAAGTCCTAATAGAACTAGGATTAGTCTATCTTCTTTTACAAGTTGATTACAAGTCCGGCTCTTGCTTCCTCGTAAAGGAGATATTCCTCACGCCTTTTTTCTTAAGCCGGCCTATCATAACGTAGCCGGCCTTTTGGGCCTTGAGCCTCTTGGGCCCCCGGGTCTTGTCGCTCCTTTGATCCGCTTGCCAGGTCACCCATAAGTCGCCAGGCTCGGGCGGGTCACTTAGTGAGTCGTCCAGTCAGGGCAGGTCATTAGTGAGTCGCCAAGTCCGGCCGGGCTATACATCTGGCCAGGTCATACCGCGGGGTATATCCCCGACAGATCTGTCTCTAAGGGATCGAGAAGTTCGCAGTTCATTGGATGAAGATCCAAAAAATTAGGGTTACTCCTGTACGCCATTGCGAGTCGCCGGGATCATGGTTTTTATCTGCATCAACTCCCGAAAGGATTAAATCATTGCAGCTGCTACACTCGCGGAAATTACGGTCAAATACTAGTAGTTGCACGGTTTATAAGATCTGATTGATTTTGGAATAGTACTATGTACTACTTTTAGATCAAGAAATTCAGATGAAGAAGAACCGGCATGGAACAGTCAAACTTGGGTTCGCATAAACCTTGAAGCGGAGCCGGTAATGTTCATCGTGTTAAGATCACAGTCATGATTAAGCTTCAGAGCGGTCAGTTTTTTCCTTCTCGGATTACGAGACGTATACGCCGGGACCACAATTCGGCGCTGTGGGCAAGTCGCCGCAATTTTTGTTCTCTTCTGATTAACTTGAAGCATGGGAAACCACATCTGTTTGTACAAGCCAACAGCAGCAGTCATATTACTTCAATTAGTACTCTGCCACGTGATGGCCAAGTTGATCCACAACTCCAAGTATTTTATTGGCCCAAAAATTGCTATCTGGGGAGGCGTTTGGACCAGATCTGCCTTTGCAAGTTCATACACACACAAAAAAAAAAAGAGAAAAAGGGGGGCTACGACCCAGAGAAGGACTTGGACGTTGACCCGGCTTCCTCTTCTACCGCTGTGATCCGTGCCTCGCCTGGCCAGTCCGCCTTCGACTCACGAGGCCTCAAGCTGTCGTCGTTGCAGCCATGGCCACGCTCAGCCACTTCTACAGCCGGGGGGCCTACAATCCACCCCTACGCTGGTTCTGCCCTGCCTCAGCCGCTCTCAAGGTCCCGAGCCGCTGCCGTTGAGTCACCTTCACCATCAACTCGCCGCCATGGTTGTCCCTGTCAGTTTTGATGTACTGGGAGGAATAAAATTGAAGAACGACAGTGCTATAACTCGGAGGACTCGATGATGGCTGGACAGTGCCTTTGGTCTGTTGCTGGAGCCGGTCCTTTGCCGCGGTTGACCTGCGCCCTGGCCTCTGAGCCGTCGCGCCTCGCGCTGCTGTGAACCGCCTTCGCCGCGGTCAACTTTGTAAACCAGATGTACACGGCCGCACTTTGCCGCTTCACTTCGGACCAAGTGGTCTCAAGTCTCCGTTTCGGTCTCTGATCCGAGTCACAGCAGGCCGCTTCGCTCCGCTCGCTACTGGAGAATTTCAAACCGCGCTAAACCGCCCTGGATTCACCTTGCCATCTCCCGCGTAGAGCTACTGTAGCCGCCTCTGTCCAGTGTTTGACTGCGAGCCGCCCGCCGCCGAGGAGTCTCTAAACCGTTTTCTTCCGCGAGCGAATCGCCACGCTATGATGAAAAGAAGAGGGTATCAGTGAATCGCCGCTGTCTCTGAATCGCCGCACTCTGGATTAATAACACATCCATCTCTGAATCGCTGCTGCGGCCTTGCTCTACCTTGTTTCTCCAACGCCCGCGTCTCCCCTGGCCATGCTCCGTCCCGGCCGTGGCCAAGTGGCCTCCGACCGAGCCAAACCGCCGCCGAGTCAAGCTCATGTTACAAACCGCCTCGTCGGCCTCTGGCTTTGACTCGCCATCGAGTTGCCGCACCGGTAACCCGGCGCCGTCGCCGAGCTACAGCAAGTTTTTACCCAAAGCCAAACCGCCGCCGAGTCAAGCCCCTGCTACAACCCGGATTTGCCTTCCCCGAGTCGCCACCGTGATCCGCCCGGCCGCGGGCCTCCTCAGCAGCAACTGTGTCGTCCTCGCACTGCCGCCTCAAGTTGCATGGCCTCCGCTGCGCCGCCAAGTGTTAAAGTTCAGTGTGCAAGGACCTAGCAAAAGCAACGGAGGAGAGGGCAAGCCCACTTCACGGGAAGATTGGTTATCCAGCCGGCTAAGTCGCACGTGAAGCATTCAGACTATATATATACAAAAGAAAAATGCAGTAGCAGTATTACATTCAAAGTACTGTTACAAGTACTGCATCAGTCCAAAAAGCATATGTTCAGATCATCCGTCGTTCGAACAAATCAGGTGACCTCCATTTAAATTTATTTATTAGCATATATTGTTTTTTGTCAAAAGAACAATTACTTTGGTCTTTGTATTTTATATGCAGGACAATTGGTCACTATGGCCGGATCATGGATATATAAATCACACAATTAATGTCATGTGCTAGTATATGACCGTGCCATAATGATCAAAGAATATGCGCGCAAGACACCGTCCTGGCGGCCCGGACTACTTCAATTCACCGGGACCGTCCCTGCGGCGGACTCTCCCGTACGCACCGACTTACAAATGTCGCAGCCGATTCTCCCGCCCGCGCCGACTTACAACGCCGCGGCCGACTCATCTGTCTGTGCCCTCTCTGAAGCCGCAGTCGTATTTTCCGTCTGTCTCTCGCGGCCCGGTCTACATCGACACACTGGGCCGCACCTGTCTGCATGAGCTGTTTATTGAGTATGAGCAAGTCACTGCTTGGGTAACCCGGTTTTTCTTTCAACAAAGTGGAGGCAAATTATCATATACCATCAACCGCCATCTGCACTGGATGGATCAATGGGCAGGCACGCAAGTCGCCGCCACTACAGTTTGATTAATTTCAAATAGCCAGTTAGAAGGAACCATTGGCCGAGTTGTTGACACGGCTTATACAAATCATTTATAACCTGCCACAGTCACCTCAACCTTCTGTGGATTCACATCGTGCTATCAACATCAATGATATACAAGTTAGGTCGGTTTATATCATGGTCAAATATGGAGAGTCTCAAGACAACTCCTCGAGTCACCTTTGAGACTCGGGGGCTACGATGACATGACTCAGCAAATCTTGCCAGTTTCAGCCGGTTTAAGAAACCCAGGACGATGGAGGAAAAGATAACCCGGTCCCGGAGGCTACTGTTATATTGATGAAAATTTAAAGGCCGTCAGAAAATTTCCGGCTTAGAAAGTATATGACAGTTACAAAATCCCGGCTCAATGAAGAAGATCCGGGGTCATCAGAAAGGATTCCGGTTTAAAATCCGGCTCAAGGGAAGTCAGTCTCACTGAAGCTCTCAAATATCCGGTTTACAATCCGGTTCAAGAGAAATTTATTCTCCCACAAAGCTCTGAAGCGCTCAGATCCGGTTTAACAATGTACGGTTCAAAAAAGGAATTAACTTCTCGCAAGTTCGAGTTTAAAGGCCGTCAGAAAATTTCCGACTGAAAATGAAGATTCCGGTTTAAAATCTAGTTCAAGGGAAAGATGTCTCCCACGAAGCTTTGAAGCTCTCAATATCCGGTTTAACATCCGGTTCAAGAAGGATTTATCTCTTGCAAAAAGTTAAAGGGTGCCAAAGAGGACCTGCTGCCATGATGCGCCGTTCAAACATAGGTATCATGCCTTATTGGCTTATCATATTATTGATCACTTGGGGGCTTGGTCGTATCCGAACCATAGCTACACCTCTTGATCGGCTCAATGCCACAACATCACTTGGGGGCTTGGTCGTATCCGAACCATAGCTACACCTCTTGATCGGCTCAATGCCACAACATCACTTGGGGGCTTGGTCGTATCCGAACCAATGCAACACCTTTTGATAGGCGAAAGCCACAAGATCACTTGGGGACTTGGTCACGTCTGAACCAGTCACGCCTCTTGATTGGCCTAAGGCCACAGAATCACTTGGGGGATTTGGTCGAACCTGAACCATCGTCACCCCTCTTGATCGGCATAATGCCAATGCATCATGTGGGGACCTGGCTGACTTGAACCATAACTACGCCTACTGAGGGCTTGGTCGTGTCCGACCATGGTAATGCCACTTGATCGGCTTAAACCGCCTCTTTTTTGCAAATGGTTTTATCATTGCCTTTGCTTGAAATTTTGTTTTGATAAATATTTCTTTTATTGCGTTTTAAACTGACAATTCTTAAACCGGTTCGACTGTCAAATTACAAATTGACGGAACACGGTCAAATCTTAATCCGGAGGCTATCTACCCGGTTTGATTTTCTGTTACCATCCTATTATGGAGTAAACCGGTGTTTATCAACCCGGCTCGGCTTTCAACTACAAGTTGTCAGTACACGATCAAGTTATAATCCAGAGACTATCAGCCCGGTCTGGTTTGACTACGAGTCGCCAGTATTATATGTGGTTAAACCGGTGTTTATTACAACCTGGTACGGTTTTATCATAAACCGACACAATATGGAAGGAGTTCTCAGTACTCAAAATCTGGGTTATTACCCCTATTACAAAAAGTTGGTAAACCAACAATGTGATTCAATGTCACAGGTATGATATATTTCATATTTGATTATTTTTAAGTGCAACCTTGGTTATAAACCTGGGTTATATGTTGGGCATTATGACCCGTCCGACGGTAAACCGCCCGGACACTTTAAACTTGTTGTATGCAGAAACAAGTTGAATAAAGCATGATTATAAATCACCGGCGTTTACTAACCCGACCTGGCTTTCGACTATAAGTCGCCAGTATGATGATAAATTATCCGGTGTTTATTAAACCGGCCTGGCTTTAAGACGATAAGTCGCCAGTATATGATGAGAAATTATTCGGTGTTTATTAAACCGGCCTGGCTTCGGACTATATGTCGCCAGTATATATTTGGATTGCGCCATTGGAATCATGCGCTTATAAATGATTGGGTTATATTATTCAAATAGCCAAACTTGGCTGAATTTTCATTATGATGAATAAGATTTTCATACCGGATTATATTATCTTGAATAGCCAACATAGCTGGATTTTTATTATGGTTATTAATATTATGATTGAGGTTTTCAAAGTCGCTTTAGCGCAATGGATATTATTTTGTCGATGAATATGATTTATTTTACAATTGAAGGAATAGTCCCGAGTCGCTGCAGGCTCACGACCCGGCACTTGGGGGCTACATTATTCAACTGAAGATTATATCAAATATGCAAGTCTCATGTCACTGCAAGCATGCACCATGACACTTGAGGGCTAATGCAAAGTCATTTTTATTATTCTTATTGAAGACCCGACTCATCACATCATAATGAGCCGACCCTTGGGGGCTACCAATTGCTCCTGTCAACAATTCAAGTCCCTGCTCATTATTTGCATAAATGACCCGGCCCTTGGGGGCTACACTGGTTGAAGTTTTTATGAGCATCAGGAAATTATAAGTCCCAGGTTGCTGCAAGCATGACAACCCGGCACTTGGGCGCTACATATGTGGAATACTCAGTTCTGACTAGTGATTGAGATGAACAACCTGGTTTTCTTCAAGCTTGTGACATTCATATTGAAGCAAGTCTTAAAGCAGTTACTACGCTCCCTTCTTAAGACTTGGGGGCTACAAGTGATATGCATACAAAGGAGCTGAAGATCAGATGAGTATTTCAAAGACCAATATTTTTGTTAAGCATTGGGAGCTGAGTCAAAGGAGTTATTCTTCACAATATTTCTCTGTGACAAACCAATGTCGGCAAATTGATTATGAAGCTGGCCTATTGACCCAGATTTTCTGGAAGGAAATGACAAGGATTTAAAGAGGATCAGGACCAGTTTAACATGGATAAATCCAAATTAAACTGGGGGCTAATGTCGGGGATATACCCCGCGGTATGACCCGACCGAAGTTGTAAACCGGCTGGGACTTGGTAAACCGGCGAACAGTTAAGACAGACAGTTAAGACAGACAGTTAAGACAGATGGCTATGACAGACGGTAAACCGGCAGGTGGTAAACCGGCAGGAGTTAAGTCAGACCATGTTAAACCGGCGGACAATGTTAAACCGCCAGACAATGTTAAACCGGCAGACAATGTTAAACCGGCAAACAGTGATAACTGGGTTGTCAGGGGTTATGAAGCCCAAGATGTTAAGAAGCCCATGAAGATAAGTTAGAATAGTTAAGTCTTAAGTCCGAGTTGGACTCTACATGTAACCCGCCTCTTCAACATATATAAGGAGGGGTAGGGCTCCCCAAAGAGCGACAAGCTACAAGCAAGAGAAACAATCTTAGGGCTAGACACAAAGAGGAGAGCCGGTTTACGACGACTCCCTCGTGATGATAATGAGACCTAGCCTCAAACAGCATGTAGGGTTGTTACCGGATGATGTTTCCCGGGGCCCGAAGCTGTCTAAATCCCTGTCTTGTGTTGCGTCTCTCGATTCCGCTCAACCCCTCTCAAGCTACCACATAGATGCGTTGGCCTCACGACTAAGTCCTCACCTTAGGACATCTGTGTAACACCCCGGATGTAACTTTCCCAATTTGTACTCCAACTCTTGCCGTTTCCGGCGTTAAGTTATATTTATTTCTCGGGTTCGGGTCTTTGTCTCCGTGTGTTGTTTTCGTTTTCATGCATCTCATATCATGTCATCATGTGCATTGCATTCGCATACGTGTTCATCTCATGCATTCGAGCTTTTTCCCCGTTGTCCGTTTTGCATTCCGGCGCTTCATTCTCCTCCGGTGGTCATTTCTAGCTTTCTTTCGTGTGTGGGGATTAAACATTTCCGGATTGGACCGAGACTTGCCAAGCGGCCTTGGTTTACTACCGGTAGACCGCCTGTCAAGTTTCGTATCATTTGGACTTCGTTTGATACTCCAACGGTTAACCGAGGGACCGAAAAGGCCTCGTGTGTGTTGCAGCCCAACACCCCTCCAATTTGGCCCAAAACCCACCGAACTCTGCTCCATATCCTAGAGCGTTCGATCACGATCGCGTGGTCGAAAACCGCACCTCATTTGGACTCTCCTAGCTCCACTTATGCCTATATATACACCCCTCCGTTTTCGGATCTCTCTCTCTCCCCGAAACCCTAAAAACCTCCCCGCACCGACGGACGTGTCCGCCCCCGGCCGGACAGCGTCCGCCGCCGCCTGCGCCCAACCGGGCATCGCCACGTGGCAGCGTGCCCACATCACCGCCGCCTCCCACCGACGCGGGCCCGCAAGCCCAGCGCCGGCCCGTCCGCCGCCCGACCGGGCCACTCCGCCGCCCGCCGCCGCCTGTCCTTCTTCCCCCGAGCCGACTGGCCGCGCCGCCCGCCTCCTTGCTCCGGCCGCCGCGCACCCTCGCCGGCGACCTCGCCGTTTCGCCGCCCCGTCGTCCCGCGCCTTGACTCCGGCCGCCGCCCTGCCACCGGGGTCGAGCCGCAGCACCGCGGCGACCTTGCCGACCGGCCGGCCCCTCCTCCCCAAGCTTCGGATCCGGCCGGCCAAGTTCCGGCGATCCCCATCTCCGTCCGGCGATCCTCGAAGGCCGCACCGCTACAGTGACTCATCGGATCCAGATCTGACCCGGAATGAACAGTAAACCCTAGGTGAATTTCGTCTAAGTCCCAGAATTTTTAGTCCAAGTTGCTATGTTCGAGGCCCCGTAACTTTGCATCTGTAGCTCCGATTTGGACATGTAGTATATCAAAATGTTCGCCTCGACGAGTACATCATTTCATTCCATTGCATCATTTTCATTTCAGTTCATCTTGATGCCCAAAATGCTGTTAGAAGGAGGCTTCGTGAGTTAATTGTCAGATCTGCTAGTTCATCTTAGACTTTTGTCATTTTTGCCATGATTATTGTGTGCATGCTATGCCTGTGAGTCCTTCGTATGTTTTGTTAAGGATTTTGTCTTCTTTCCAGAGGTGTAACCCATGCATTTTTAGGATGTGTGTGGTGACTTGTGCAAGCTTGCAAAGTGAGGCACCCGGGAAATCTGTTTTCAGGGACTTAGTTGTTTTCACTAAGTCTGGGATTATTTAGTTCATGATGCCATATGTTCAGCTTGTTTCCTAGTGATCCGTGCCTCTTTTGAGGATGATCAGTAAAGGAGTTTTGTTAATCATGATATGCTCTATCCATCCATGTCTTTGGTTGCAATTATGGTGCACCCTAGCTTGAGTCAATCGAGCTCTACTTTTACTTCGTGGTGAATCTGGGCAGATCGTCAACTCGTTTGCGATTTTGCCGATGTTATTGTAGTTGATCCGTGCATGCTATGCCATTATTCTTGCCATTTCTAGCTAGCATTCTGTGCCTGCTTAATGGATGTATGCCTGCCTTGCCATGACTTGCACCGTAGTGAGTGCATCGAGCTCGTTTACATGCCTTCGGGAGTTATATTTCAGCATGTCTCAGTTTTCACTAAGTCCGAAGACTGATTGTGTTTTAGCTATGCTCGTGTGCCCGTTAGTATATTTTGTGAACCCTTTTGGCCCTAGGTCACTTTGGGTCTTTCGTTAAGCTTGTTGAGTAGCTCCATGCCATGTTCTTACTTGTCTTAATCAGGTCTTGTTTCATGTTGTTTTGCTGCTCCGAAGATGGCTTCGTGCTCTGAAATTTCAGACAAGTTAATTTCACTAAGTCTGGAATCTGTTTTGCATTTGCGTTTTTGCCATGCTTGTTTGAACCTCTTAATGGATGAATTGGCCATGGCTCAGTGCTAGTCTTTTGTTAAGCATCTTGTGTGCATCCCTGCCATGTATTTTGTTATCATGTTTGGTGGCTGTAGCATGTTCGTTTCGTTGCATTTAGATGCCTACTTGCTGTAAATCACAGACCGGTGTCATTCTTAAATCGCTTGCCATTTCCAAACCGTAACTCCGATTCCGATGATCTTTATATCGTTTTCAAGCGATTTCATCCCCTCTATCGAGTGGCACACTTGGTTTTCCAAGTTGGGGCCAGGTTCATGCATTTCCTGTCATATCTTGCATTTTGCATCCCGCATCGCATCCCGCATAGCATATCATCATTTCATCTTATTGCTTGTTCTTGCACGTGGTTGATTGTATCCTTATTGCTTGTTTGTCTTGTTGGGTAGAGCTGGGAGACGAGTTCGCTACCGAGGAGCCCGTTGAGTTCGCTTGTGAGGATCCAGTCAACTCTGACAACTGTGCAGGCAAGATGATCATACCCTCGAAATCACTACTATCTTTGCTATGCTAGTTTACTCGCTCTTGCTATGCCAATGCTACGATGCCTACCATTTGCTTGTCAGCCTCCCAATTGCCATGTTGAACCTCTAACCCGCCTTGTCCTAGCAAACCGTTGATTGGCTATGTTACCGCTTTGCTCAGCCCCTCTTATAGCGTTGCTAGTTGCAGGTGAAGATTGGAGGCCGTTCCTTGTTGGAACATCTTTTATTTACTTGTTGGGATATCATTATATTGCTATGTTATCTTAATGCATCTATATACTTGGTAAAGGGTGGAAGGCTCGGCCTCTCGCCTAGTGTTTTGTTCCACTCTTGCCGCCCTAGTTTCCGTCATATCGGTGTTATGTTCCCGGATTTTGCGTTCCTTACGCGGTTGGGTTATAATGGGAACCCCTTGATATTTCGCCTTGATTAAAGCTTGTCCAGCAATGCCCAACCTTGGTTTTACCATTTGCCACCTAGCCTTTTCTTTCCCTTGGGTTCTGCAGACTCAAGGGTCATCTTATTTTACCCCCCCCCCCCCCCCCCCCGGGGCCAGTGCTCCTCCGAGTGTTGGTCCACCTGTCAGCTACCGGTGGCCACCAGGGGCAACCCTGGGCTGGCCTACCCGTACCTAAGATAATCTGAGTGCGCCCTGAGAAAGAGATATGTGCAGCTCCTATCGGGATTTGTCGGCACATTCGGGCGGTGTTGCTGGTCTTGTTTTAACCTGTCGAATTGTCTTGTTGTACCGGGTTACCGAGTCTGGTCGGTGTATCTCGGGAGGAGGTCTATTCCTTCGTTGACCGTGAGATCTTGTCATGGGCTAAGTTGGGACCCCCCTGCAGGGATTGAACTTTCGAAAGCCGTGCCCGCGGTTATGGGCAGATGGGAATTTGTTAATGTCCGGTTGTAGAAAACTTGAACCTTAATTAATTAAAATGAATCAACTGAGTGTGTTACCGTGATGGCCCCTTTCCGGCGGAGTCCGGGAAGTGGACACGGTGTTGGAGTTATGCTTGCGCAGGTTGTTCCTTTAGCTTCTCGCTTGTGCTTTGCCTTCTCTTCTCGCTCTCTTTTGCGTATAAGATAGCCACCACATATGCTAGTCGCTTGCTGCAGCTCCACATATATTTGCCTTACCCTTTTCCTATAAGCTTAAATAGTCTTGATCGCGAGGGTGCGAGATTGCTGAGTCCCCGTGGCTCACAGATACTATAACTCCAGATGCAGGTCCAGGTGATTCCGCTCCAGGTGACGATTACGAGCTCAAGTGGGAGTTCGATGAGGACTCTCAGCGATACTACGTGTCTTTTCCTGATGATCAGTAGTGGTGCCTAGTTGGGGTTTGATTCAGGGCCTTGTCGCATGTTGGGTTTTCTTCTATTTTGGCGCCGTAGTCGGGCCATGAGTGTTTGCATGATGGATGTTATTTATGTACTCTGATGTGACGTGGCGAGTGTAAGCCAACTATGTATCTCCCCCTTTTATTATATATTACATGGGATGTTGTAATGATTTCCTGACTTGCGACATTGCTTTCAATGCGGTTATGTCTCTAAGTCGTGCCTCGACACGTGGGAGCTATAGCCGCATCGAGGGCGTTACAATCTGCCATGACAATTCCACGACAGTGTCCCTAGTATGCCTCTACTTGACTAGCTTGTTAATCAAAGATGGTTAAGTTTCCTTGCCATGGACATGTGTTGTCAGTTGATGAACAGAATCACATCATTAGAGAATTATGTGATGGACTAGACCCATCCGTTAGCTTAGCACTATGATCATTTAGTTTATTGCTATTGCTTTCTTCATGACTTATACATGTTCCTATGACTATGAGATTATGCAACTCCCGGATACCGGAGGAACACTTAGTGTTCTATCAAACGTCACAACGTAACTGGGTGATTATAAAGATGCTCTACAGGTGTCTCCGATGGTGTTTTGTTGAGTTGGCATAGATCGAGACTAGGATTTGTCACTCCGATTGTCGGAGAGGTATCTCTGGACCCTCTCGGTAATGCACATCACTATAAGCCTTGCAAGCAATGTGACTAATGAGTTAGTTGCGCGATGATGCATTATGGAACGAGTAAAGAGACTTGCCGGTGACAAGATTGAACTAGGTATGATGATACTGACGATCGAATCTCGGGCAAGTAACATACCGATGACAAAGGGAACAATGTATGTTGTTATGCGGTTTGACCGATAAAGATCTTCGTAGAATATGTAGGAGCCAATATGAGCATCAGGTTCCGCTATTGGTTATTGATCGTAGATGTGTCTCGGTCATTTCTACATAGTTCTCGAACCCATAGGGTACGCACGCTTAACGTTCGATGATGATTTATATTATGAGTTATGTGTTTTAATGTACCGAAGGTAGTTCGGAGTCCTGGACGTGATCACGGACATGACAAGAAGTTTCAAATGGTCGAGACTTAAAGATCAATATATTGGAAGGCTATGTCTGGACATCGAAAAGGTTCCGGATGAGTTCTGGCATTTACCGGAGTACCGGGGGGGTTAAAGGAACCCCCTGGGGAGTCAATGGGCCTTATTGGGCCTTAGTGGGAGAGAGGAGGAGGCGGTCAGGTGGAGGGCACCCTCCCCAAGCCCAATCCGAATTGGGTGGGGGCCCGGCCCTCCTTTCCTTCCCTCTCTCTCCCTCTTCCTTCTTCTCCTACTCCAACTAGGGAAGGGGGGGAAACCTACTCCTACTGGGAGTAGGACTCCCCCTTGGGCGCGCCATAGAGAGAGCCGGCCCTCCCCTCCTCCCCTCCTTTATATACGGGGGAGGGGGGCACCCCATAGACACAAGTTGATTGCTTAGCCGTGTGCGGTGCCCCCCTCCATAGAATTCCACCTCGGTGATATCGTTGTAGTGCTTAGGCGAAGCCCTGCGTCGGTAACTTCATCATCACCGTCATCACGCCGTCGTGCTGACGAAACTCTCCCTCGGCCTCAACTGGATCAAGAGTACGAGGGACATCACTGAGATGAATGTGTGCAGATCGCGGAGGTGCCGTTGATACGTCTCCAACGTATCTATAATTTTTGATTGTTCCATGCTATTATATTATCAACCTTGGATGTTTTATATGCTATTTTATATGATATTTGGGACTAACCTATTAACCTAGAGCCCAGTGCCAGTTTCTGTTTTTTCCTTGTTTTAGAATATCGTAGAAAAGGAAAATCAAACGGAGTCCGATTGACCTGAAACTTCACGGAACTTATTTTTGCACCAGAAGAAGCCCGCGGAGTATCAGAGTTGGACCAGGAGAGTCCCGGGCTGCCCACGAGGGTTGGGGGCGCGCCCACCCCCTGGGCGCGCCCCTGCCTCGTGGACAGCCCGGAGATCCACCAACGTGCTTCTTCCTCCCATATATACCCACATACCCTAAAAACTTCGGGGAGCACAATAGATCGGGAGTTCCGCCGCCAGAAGCCTCCGTAGCCACCAAAAACCAACCTAGACCCATTCTGGCACCCTGCTGGAGGGGGAAATCCCTCTCCGGTGGCCATCTTCATCATCCCGGTTCTCTCCATGACGAGGAGGGAGTAGTTCTCCCTCGGGGCTGAGGGTATGTACCAGTAGAAATGTGTTTGATCTCTCTCTCTCTCTCTCTCTCGTGTTCTTGAGGTGGTACAATTTTGATGTATCGCGAGCTTTGCTATTATATTTGGATCCTATGATGTTTCTCCCCCTCTACTCTCTTGTAATGGATTGAGTTTTCCCTTTGAAGTTATCTTATCGGATTGAGTCTTTAAGGATTTGAGAACACTTGATGTATGTCTTGCGTGGGATACCCGTGGTGACAATGGGGTATTCTATTGATCCACTTGATGTATGTTTTGGTGATCAACTTGCGGGTTCCGCCCATGAACCTATGCATAGGGGTTGGCACACGTTCTTGTCTTGACTCTCCGGTAGAATCTTTAGGGCACTCTTTGAAGTACTTTGTGTTGGTTTGAATAGATGAATCTGAGATTGTGTGATGCATATCGTATAATCATACCCACGGATACTTGAGGTGACATTGGAGTATCTAGGTGACATTAGGGTTTTGGTTGATATGTGTCTTAAGGTGTTATTCTAGTACGAACTCTTTAATAGATCGATCCGAAAGAATAACTTTGGGGTGGTTTCGTACCCTACAATAATATCTTCATTTGTTCTCCGCTATTAGTGGCTTTGGAGTGACTCATTGTTGCATGTTGAGGGCTAGTTATATGATCCAATTATGTTATTACTGTTGAGAGAACTTGGACTAGTGAAAGTATGAACCCTAGGCCTTGTTTCCTAGCATTGCAATACCATTTGTGCTCACTTTTATCATTAGTTACCTTGTTGTTTTTATATTTTCAGATTACAAATACCTTTATCTACCATCCATATACCACTTGTATCACCATGTCTTTGCCGAACTAGTGCACCTATACAATTTACCATTGTATTGGGTGTGTTGGGGACACAAGAGACTCTTTGTTATTTGGTTGCAGGGTTGTTTCAGAGAGACCATCTTCATCCTACGCCTCCTACAGATTGATAAACCTTAGGTCATCCACTTGAGGGAAATTTGCTACTGTCCTACAAACCTCTGCACTTGGAGGCCCAACAATGTCTACAAGAAGAAGGTTGTGTAGTAGACATGAAGCTCTTTTCTGGCGTCGTTGCCGGGGAGGTTAGCGCTTGAAGGTATATCTTTAGATCTTGCAATCGAATATTTTTGTTTCTTGTTTTAGCACTAGTTTAGTTTATAAAAAAACTACAAAAAATGGAATTAAGGGTACCTCATATGCTTCATCTTTTTAATATCTATCATGAAAATAAGGATTCCGATAATTGTGCTCAAGTGCTAGAAGAACAATGCATTAAAATGTTTGGCACTAAATCTTTGAATGATGATCATGATTTCAATGTTGTTAGTATGAACTCTTTAAATATCGATGGTACTAATGATGATTGCACTAGTTATGATGAAAATGTCTCCTATAAACATGTCAATTTTTGTGGAGTGCATTGGGTTTGCAAGTACACACCAGTTAGGGAAGATAGATTTTGCAAGAGGATAAGTACTTAAAAACTAAATTGTTGCAAGAAAGGCTAGATATTTGTGTTGAAAATTTAAATTTTCTTGGCCATACTTGTGAGCTTTGCAATGAACGTGGTCATTTAACAATCCGATGCAAATTGTTTCATGATCTAATCGTTTCCAAAAACTGTGATGACTTAATTTCTCTTGCACATCATAATGAACTTAGTTTGCTTATGGGTTATGAAGAAATGAAATGTATAACTAACTATCTTCGAGTATTTGCCCATGATAAACTTCTTGGTTTTGATTTAGAGGAAATTTATATGTATTGTGCGGTGAATTGTATTGAAAATCCTTATATTGCCAATTACATAAAGAAAAGAAAACAAATAGAAGATGAGGAGAATACTAATGAAAGGGAAGAGACTTCCTAATACCCTCCTATTATTTCTTATGATGAATCAGGTAATGAGAAGGAGCCTTCTGTTCAACCAATCTCATTGATAAGGAGCTCCAAAAAGAGGGTTGAACCCACACATGATGTGGTGAAGAAGAAGAAAATAAAAAGGAAGAGCAGTAAAAAGATATCTCTCCCAAATAATGCTGCCCCTATTACTGTTGTGCCTCATGAAAATATAATTATGGAAGATGATGCACTTGATGATGATCTCGTTATGCCTATTGCTTGTTGTGATGATTATGATTGGGAAGATAATGATACTTCTTATGATCTTGAAAATCTTTTTGGCACTTGCTTGGAAGAATATGATAATTGCTATACTATTGGTGCTATCCATACTATTAATGACGAGAGTGATTATGCTTATGATATGAAAAGGCCCAAGCTTGGGGATGCTATGTTTGATGAAGATGATGTTTTTGAGAATATATTTGCTGCAATTAATGTTTGTCCCAAGCTTGGGGATGCTACGTTTAATGAAGATAATATTTTTAGTCTCCCAAGTTTTGATATGCAAATTTGTAATGATGATAGCATGCCTCCTACTTATGATGATTATATTTATGAAAGTGGATTTGGAGAGGTCATGACTTTATTTAGTAATGATTCCACTATCTTGGAAGAGGTTTCAATTGATTATGATGAGAACAAAGTTGCTACTTATGATGATTATTGTGATGAAACTTATGCTATAAAAAGTAGTGATGATTATATTTATAAAACTTGTCAAGATTATGATTACCCTTTTTCTAAACATTACTCTTTTAATGTGGAAACAATTTATAGTATTCGAGTCTCTTATGATACTCTCACTATTCCGATTGAGAAGAATTTTGCTTATGTAGAGAGTAATAAAATTTCTATGCTTGTAGATCATGAAAAGAATGCTTTAGGTGCTGGTTATATTGTTGAATTCATTCATGATGCTACTGAAAATTATTATGAGGGAGGAATATATGCTTGTAGGAATTGCAATAATATCAAGTTTCCTTTCTATGTGCTTAAAGTTTTGAAGTTATACTTGTTTTTACCTTCCTATGCAAGTTGATTCTTGTTCCCACAAGTTGTTTGATCACAAAATCCCTATGCATAGGAAGAGGGTTAGACTTAAATGTGCTTGTCATATGCTTCATGATGCTCCCGTTATGTTTCAATTCTTATCTTTTATGTGAGCATCGTTGAAATCATCATGCCTAGCTAGGGACGTCAAATGATAGCGCTTGTTGGGAGGCATGAAGGAAATATGCCCTAGAGGCAGTAATAAAGTTATTATTTATTTTCTTATTCTCATGATAAATTTTTATTATTCATGCTACAATTGTATTAACCGGAAACGTAATACATGTGTGAATACATAGACAAACAGAGTGTCACTAGTATGCCTCTACTTGACTAGCTCGTTGATCAAAGATGGTTATGTTTCCTAGCCATTGACATGAGTTGTCATTTGATTAACGGGATCACATCATTAGGAGAATAATGTGATTGACTGGACTCATTCCGTTAGCTTAGCACTCGATCGTTTAGTATGTTGCTATTGCTTTCTTCATGACTTATACATGTTCCTATGACTATGAGATTATACAACTCCCGTTTACCGGAGGAACACTTTGTGTGCTACCAAATGTCACAACGTAACTGGGTGATTATAAAGGTGCTCTACAGGTGTCTCCGAAGGTACTTGTTGGGTTGGCGTATTTCGAGATTAGGATTTGTCACTCCGATTGTCGGAGAGGTATCTCTGGGCCTCTCGGTAATGCACATCAGTTAAGCCTTGCAAGCATTGCAACTAATGAGTTAGTTGCGGGATGATGTATTACAGAACGAGTAAAGAGACTTGCTGGTAATGAGATTTAACTAGGTATTGAGATACCGACGATCGAATCTCGGGCAAGTAACATACCGATGACAAAGGGAACAACGTATGTTGTTATGCGGTCTGACCGATAAAGATCTTCGTAGAATATGTGGGAGCCAATATGAGCATCCAGGTTCCGCTATTGGTTATTGATCGGAGACGTGTCTCGGTCATGTCTACATAGTTCTCGAACCTGTAGGGTCCGCACGCTTAAAGTTTCGATAATAGTTATATTATGAGTTTATGAGTTTTGATGTACCGAAGGTTCACTACAACAAAATTGAGATACTGTGACGAAAATCCACGTGACGTTGGTGGACAACGTCACGCAAATAACTAATATGTGACATTTTCGCAGGTGGCATCATTGATTACTTCAAATCGATGATGATAGACGTCACTAAATTGCCTCGACCATAGAGCGCACCTGGTTGACAATTTGTATGACGTTTTGGAAATTTCCATGACCAACCTACTAGAGTCACCGAATATTACGAATGTGTGATGATTGACTTTTTGTCATGTAATGTCGAGTAGTGGCACCCCCATAGCTACTTCATGGTTTATTGAGCGGCAAGACCCACACGTCAGTGTTGGTAGTGGGGCCTGCCATATTTTATTTACAGAGAAGCGATGTAATTATTTTGTTCTATCTAATATAAATAGGTATAGTGGCTAAGGAAAAACTTATTGTGTTATATCTTTTTTTTGCGGGGAGTGTTATATCTTTTTTATGGTGTGTTCTATCTAATATAAATAGGTAGTTGCTGGGCAAAAATGTTCAACCTGACATTCGTGCGCTCATGTTGTTTCAGTCAGTCCAAAAAAATGAAATAGGAGATTGAACGGAAAATGGGAAAACTTACAAATAGGTTTCGTTCTATTTGAAAAATAAGGTTTTTTACCCACCCACTCTGAATCGAGCGCTTATGAGGTGAGGTTTCATTCTATCTAAAAATAAAAAAATAAAAGAAATAGGAGAGTCGATGGGAAAAGTATGGCACCAGAGGTTCGACCCCAAGGGAGTTGACAATGGGAGTACTTTTTTTTGAGGCAATCAGAGTACAATTTACGTTGTGCTAAAATATAGGAGTATGTATTATTCCCCCACAAAATAAATACTCCGTACGTATTATTACGTTTTGCACCAAGTAACCATCAGATCAAATATTCCACATATAAACTATAGAAGATAATTAAAAAATAGAACAAGTTATTTTTGGTGAGAAACTAATTGACTGAACACAGGATTTATCTTCTTTGCCCACAAAAAATAGGACATATTTTTTGCAATCTAGCAAAAGCATGGAGACGGGAGAACAAATTTCAAGAAAAGAAGGGCAGGGCGTGAAGTCTATGTGGGGCTAGCAATGTCAGTGACACGTTCTCCTACCACAAATATCTCCTCCCACGATTTCTCAAAAAAAAAATCCTCCCACAATCCACGTCTCTTCTCTGGATACAAAGCCAAATCGCTATATAGCACTACTAGATTAGACGCCGCGGCCACCGTGCTGAAATCTGGATCTGGCAGCACCGGCGTCATCCTCGGCTGCGAGCGACATACCTCCTTCACCCTAGCGCCTCAAACTCGCCCCCTTCCTGCAAGTTGCGAAGGCCGCTGACAGGGCGTTCATCCACCTTCGACCTCACAACCGATCTGACCGCCCCGGATGTCGTTGCCGCCCGGCCAGATCGCCATGGCACTCGACGCCACCAACACCTGCACACTTCAGGAGGACCTGACGGCTGACGCCACACGGATCTGGCTGTCACGAACACCGCCACCGCCACACCGTCTTTCTCGCCAGTCCAGATCCACTTTTCTCTTATCTCAGTCGTGGTACGGGTGCCAGTCGTAGCACAGAACTATGAGGCATCGACGATCCAGCCGCTGTCTTGTTTTTTTGTCTCTTCAGGTAAGCCTATTCCCGCCGCCTCTGGTTCGTCTTTGCCTCCGATTCACAGGATCCCGATCTAACATCATTCCTCTCTACACAGGATGAACAATAATGCGGCACTCCCTCCATCGGGATCCAACAACACACGATAGTTGCGACTCCGTCTTCCTCCTCAACCATGTTGTTCCAAAATTTTGGATTGTTACAATCCACACCGTACACGATTTTGTATTTTTGCGTGTGTGCCAAAGTGCTACATAGGCGACAAGTTTGTTCCCTGTGTGATTACCCCTCATCAGCCAATCAATGATTGTTTTGCAGGTGGAGTAGCGCTCATGCCAGAATCGAGCATTATCTGAAACAGTTGTCATTCTCTCTAGATGCTAATAGGTACCAGTGAGATTGCTCACCTCCCCTCTTTGTCTTCCCACTGTAAAAAAAGCAAAATTGCTCTTTCTCGCAAGTAATGGATATGCATGGATTTATATATGTGCAGATAGTTGTAATGTGTCTATAAGTCTGTTAGCCGCACATGCATGATATAGCAAGTCACTATTAGCCTTATAATCACAGCATGCCCTCTTCTTTTGATCTGTTTACGAGTTTGTGGCAAATTTTAATCCTATGCTAGCTTTTGACAGGATAATATGCAAGTCACCTTTGAAGAAAATCGCGATGGACAAAGAAGCGTTACAACAACTTTAGTCGCCTTCAAAAAATTAGGAGAAGAGACGACCAAAAAATGTTCCTTCCTTTGATGAAGACGGAAGCTATACAAATATGTTTGGGGGCCAAGACAACTCATTTGTTAATTTAGTCCTTAGTGCCGATGCTACTTGTTTCATCAAGTTTCTATGTAACTCGTGTTATTTCGGCCTATGTAGTATGTGAGCTATGATTCTGTTTTTAATAAAAATTACGATGGTGATCTGTGCTGTGAAATAGGCGAGATTAATTGCCTGCCATATATCAAGTAAAAGTAGTATGTGTGGACAATCGAAAGATGGATTGAATGAGTAGAAAAATTAAATAAAAAATTAAAATAATTGGTGAAAAATGGATATAGCCCAACAAAGGCCCAATAAAAATTGAGTACTGCATCAAACGATATTGGGCTGCAAATTGGCCATGGCCGAGAAAATGGATATAAATTCAAATCAACCAAATTATCGGGCTCGGCCCATTTAGAAATATAATGTGTATTGAGCCATCGAAAATCTAGTGACGTCGGACGTCACTGAAGGTCCCATATTGAGTGACGTTTTGTGCGCGCGCCGTCACTAGGAGTAATCTGTGACGGGGATTCTGTGACGATGCTCGTGACGCACGTAAAATGTCATGCATGGGTATTTTGTGACGTTTATGGATTTTTCATGACATTTTTAACTCGTCATAGTAGGCCCGATCTCTTGTAGTGGTTGTTCGGAGTCCCGGATGTGATCACGGACATGACGAGGAGTCTCGAAATGGTCGAGATATGAAGATTGATATATTGGAAGCCTATATTTGGATATCGGAAGTGTTTCGAGTGAAATCAGGATTTTACCGGAGTACCGAGGGGTTACCGGAACCCCCCGAGGGCTTATTGGGCCATAGTGGGCCTTTGTGGAGAAGAGGAGAGGCGGACAGGGCAGGGCCGCGCGCCCCTCCCCCTAGTCCGAATAGAACAAGGAGAGGGGGGCGGCGCCCCCCCTTTTCCTTCCTCTCTCCCTCCTCTTTCCCCCTCCACTCCTAATCCAACAAGGAAAAGGGAGGGAGTCCTACTCCCGATGGGAGTAGGACTCCTCCTGGCACGCCCCCTCCTGGCCGGCCGCACCTCCCCCCTTGCTCCATTATATACGGGGGCATGGGGGCACCCTAGAGACACAACAATTGATCGTTTGATCTTTTAGCCGTGTGCGGTGCCGCTCCACCATAGTCCACCTCGATAATACTGTAGCGGTGCTTAGGCGAAGCCCTGCATCGGTAGAACATCATCATCGTCACCACGCCGTCGTGCTGACGAAACATCCGAGTTCGAGGGACGTCATCAGGCTGAATATGTGCTGAACTCGGAGGTGTCGTACGTTCGGTACTTGATTGGTCGGATCGTGAAGACGTACGACTACATCAACCGCGTTGTGCTAACGCTTCTGCTTTCGGTCTACGAGGGTACGTGGACAACACTCTCCCCTCTCGTTGCTATGCATCACCGTGATCTTGCGTGTGCGTAGGAATTTTTTTGAAATTACTACGTTCCCCAACAGTGGCATCCGAGCCTGGTTTTATGCATAGATGTCATATGCACGAGTAGAACACAAGTGAGTTGTGGGCGATATAAGTCATACTGCTTACCAGCATGTCATATTTTGGTTCGGCAGTATTGTTGGATGAAGAGGCCCAGACCGACATTACGCGTACGCTTACGCGAGACTAGTTCTACCGACGTGCTTTGCACACAGGTGGCTGGCGGGTGTCAGTTTCTCCAACTTTAGTTGAACCGAGTGTGGCTACTCCCGGTCCTTGCGAAGGTTAAAACAGCATCAACTTGACAAACTATCGTTGTGGTTTTGATGCGTAGGTAAGAACGGTTCTTGCTAAGCCCAGTAGCAGCCACGTAAAACTTGCAACAACAAAGTAGAGGACGTCTAACTTGTTTTTGCAGGGCATGTTGTGATGTGCCATGGTCAAGACATGATGCTAAATTTTATTGTATGAGATGATCATGTTTTGTAACCGAGTTATCGGCAACTGGCAGGAGCCATATGGTTGTCGCTTTATTGGATGCAATGCAATCGCCTTGTAATGCTTTACTTTATCACTAAGCGGTAGCGATAGTCGTAGAAGCATAAGATTGGCGAGACGACAACGATGCTACGATGGAGATCAAGGTGTCACGCCGGTGACGATGGTGATCATGACGGTGCTTCGGAGATGGAGATCACAAGCACAAGATGATGATGGCCATATCATATCACTTATATTGATTGCATGTGATGTTTATCTTTTACGCATCTTATCTTGCTTTGATTGACGGTAGCATTATAAGATGATCTCTCACTAAATGTCAAGATAAAAGTGTTCTCCCTGAGTATGCACCGTTGCCAAAGTTCGTCGTGCCCAGACACCATGTGATGATCGGGTGTGATAAGCTCTACGTCCATCTACAACGGGTGCAAGCCAGTTTTGCACATGCAGAATACTCAGATTAAACTTGACGAGCCTAGCATATCCAGATATGGCCTCGGAACACTGAGACCGAAAGGTCGAGCGTGAATCATATAGTAGATATGATCAACATAGTGATGTTCACCATTGAAAACTACTCCATTTCACGTGATGATCGGTTATGGTTTAGTTGATTTGGATCACGTGATCACTTAGATGATTAGAGGGATGTCTATCTAAGTGGGAGTTCTTAAGTAATATTATTAATTGAACTTAAATTTATCATGAACTTAGTACCTGGTAGTATCTTGCTTGTCTATGTTGATTGTAGATAGATGGCCCGTGTTGTTGTTCCGTTGAATTTTAATGCGTTCCTAGAGAAAGCTAAGTTGAAAGATGATGGTAGCAATTACACAGACTGGGTCCATAACTTGAGGATTATCCTCATTGCTGCACAGAAGAATTACGTCCTGGAAGCACCGCTAGGTGACAAACCCGTAGCAGGAGCAACGCCAGATGTTATGAACACCTGGCAGAGCAAAGCTGATGAGTACTCGATAGTTCAGTGTGCCATGCTTTACGGCTTAGAACCGGGACTTCAACGACGTTTTGAACGTCATGGAGCATAACTTGAGGATTATCCTCATTGCTGCACAGAAGAATTACGTCCTGGAAGCACCGCTGGGTGCCAGGCCTGCTGCAGACGCAACTAACGACGTTAAGAACGTCTAGCAAAGCAAAGCTGATGACTACTCAATAGTATAGTGTGCCATGCTTTACGTCTTAGAACCGGGACTTCAACAATGTTTTGAACGTCATGGAGCATATGAGATGTTCCAGGAGTTGAAGTTAATATTTCAAGCAAATGCCCAGATTGAGAGATACGAAGTCTCCAATAAGTTCTACAGCTGCAAGATGGAGGAGAATAGTTCTGTCAGTGAGCATATACTCAAAATGTCTGGGTATAACAATCACTTGATTCAACTGGGAGTTAATCTTCCGGATGATAGCGTCATTGACAGAATTCTTCAATCACTGCCACCAAGCTACAAGAGCTTCGTGATGAACTATAACATGCAAGGGATGGATAAGACGATTCCTGAGCTCTTCGCAATGCTAAAGGCTGCAGAGGTAGAAATCAAGAAAGAGCATCAAGTGTTGATGGTCAATAAGACCACCAGTTTCAAGAAAAAGGGCAAAAGGAAGAAGGGGAACTTCAAGAAGAACAGTAAGCAAGTTGCTGCTCAAGAGAAGAAACCCAAGTCTGGACCTAAGCCTGAGACTGAGTGCTTCTACTACAAGCAGACTGGTCACTAGAAGCGGAACTGCCCCAAGTATTTGGCGGATAAGAAGGATGGCAAGGTGAACAAGGGTATATGTGATATACATGTTATTGATGTGTACCTTACTAGAGCTCGCAGTAGCACCTGGGTATTTGATACTAGTTCTGTTGCTAATATTTGCAACTCGAAACAGGGACTACGGATTAAGCGAACACTGGCCAAGGACGAGGTGACGATGCGCGTGGGAAACGGTTCCAAAGTCGATGTGATCGCCGTCGGCACGCTACCTCTACATCTACCTTCGGGATTAGTATTAGACCTAAATAATTGTTATTTGGTGCCAGCGTTGAGCATGAACATTATATCTGGATCTTGTTTGATGCGAGACGGTTATTCATTTAAATCAGAGAATAATGGTTGTTCTATTCATATGAGTAATATCTTTTATGGTCATGCACCCTTGAAGAGTGGTCTATTTTTGATGAATCTCGATAGTAGTGATACACATATTCATAATGTTAAAGCCAAAAGATGCAGAGTTGATAATGATAGTGCAACTTATTTGTGGCACTGCCGTTTGGGTCATATTGGTGTAAAGCACATGAAGAAACTCCATACTGATGGAATTTTGGAATCACTTGATTATGAATCACTTGGTACTTGCGAACCATGCCTCATGGGCAAGATGACTAAAATGTCGTTCTCCGGTACTATGGAGGGAGCAACATATTTGTTGGAAATCATACATACAGATGTATGTGGTCCGATGAATATTGAGGCTCGTGGCGGATATCGTTATTTTCTCACCTTCACAGATGATTTGAGCAGATATGGGTATATCTACTTAATGAAACATAAGTCTGAAACATTTGAAAAGTTCAAAGAATTTCAGAGTGAAGTTGAAAATCATCATCACAAGAAAATAAAGTTTCTATGATCAGATCGTGGAGGAGAATATTTGAGTTACGAGTTTGGTCTACATTTGAAACAATCCAAAATAGTTTCGCAACTCACGCCACCCGGAACACCACAGCGTAATGGTGTGTCCGAACGTCGTAACCATACTTTACTAGATATGGTGCGATCTATGATGTCTCTTACTGATTTACCGCTATCGTTTTGGGGTTATGCTTTAGAGACGGTTGCATTCACGTTAAATAGGGCACCATTGAAATCCGTTGAGGTGACGCTTTATGAACTGTGGTTTGGCAAGAAACCAAAGTTGTTGTTTCTTAAAGTTTGGGGCTGCGATGCTTATGTGAAAAAGCTTCAACCTGATAAGCTCGAACCCAAATCGGAGAAATGTGTCTTCATAGGATACCCATAGGAGACTGTTGGGTACACCTTCTATCACACATCCGAAGGCAAGACATTCGTTACTAAGAATGGATCCTTTCTAGAGAAGGAGTTTCTCTCGAAAGAAGTGAGTGGGAGGAAAGTAGAACTTGAAGAGGTAACTGTACCTGCTCCCTTATTGGAAAGTAGTTCATTACAGAAACCGGTTCCTGTGACGCCTACACCAATTAGTGAGGAAGTTAATGATGATGATCATGGAACTTCAGATCAATGATACGTCTCCAACGTATCTACTTTTCCAAACACTTTTGCCCTTGTTTTGGACTCTAACTTGTATGATTTGAATGGAACTAACCAGGACTGACGCTGTTTTCAGCAGAATTGCCATGATGTTGTTTTATGTGTAGAAAACAAAAGTTCTTGGAATGACCTGAAACTCCACGGGATATCTTACAATAAATAATAAATAATCCTCGCCAAAGATGAAGACCAGGGGGCCCACACCCTTCTCACGAGGGTGGGAGGGCGCCCCCCCCTAGGGCGCGCCCCCTACCTCGTGGGCTCCCTGGAAGCCCCCCGACTCCAACTCCAACTCTATATAACTGCTTTCGAGGAGAAAAAAATAGAGGAGAAGAAATCATCGCGTTTTATGATACGGAGCCGCCGCCAAGCCCTAAAACCTCCCGGGAGGGCTGATCTGGAGTCCGTTCGAGGCTCCGGAGAGGGGGATTCGTCGCCGTCGTCATCATCAACCATCCTCCATCATCAATTTCATGATGCTCACCGCCGTGCGTGAGTAATTCCATCGTAGGCTTGCTGGACGGTGATGGGTTGGATGAGATTCACCATGTAATCGAGTTAGTTTTGTTAGGGTTTGATCCCTAGTATCCACTATGTTCTGAGATTGATGTTGCTATGACTCTGCTATGCTTAATGCTTGTCACTAGGGCCCGAGTGCCATGATTTCAGATCTGAACCTATTATGTTTTCATCAATATATGAGAGTTCTAGATCCTATCTTGCAAGTCTATAGTCACCTATTATGTTTTATGATCCGTTAACCCCGAAGTGACAATAATCGAGATACTTACCGGTGATGACCATAGTTTGAGGAGTTCATGTATTCACTATATGCTAATGCTTTGTTCCGGTTCTCTATTAAAAGGAGGCCTTAATATCCCTTACTTTCCATTAGGACCCCGCTGCCACGGGAGGGTAGGACAAAAGATGTCATGCAAGTTCTTTTCCATAAGCACGTATGACTATATTCGGAATACATGCCTACATTACATTGACGAATTGGAGCTAGTTCTGTGTCACCCTATGTTATGACTGTTACATGATGAACCGCATCCGGCATAATTATCCATCATTGATCCAATGCCTACGAGCTTTACATATACTGGTTTACGCTTATTTACTTTCCCGTTGCTATTGTTACAATCACTACAAAATACCAAAAACATTACTTTGCTTTCATTACTCTTTTGTTACTGTTACCATCACTATCATATTACTTTGCTACTAAACACTTTGCTGCAGATACTAAGTTTCCAGGTGTGGTTGAATTGACAACTCAGCTGCTAATACTTGAGAATATTCTTTGGCTCCCCTTGTGTCGAATAAATAAATTTGGGTTGAATACTCTACCCTCGAAAGCTGTTGCGACCCCCTATACTTGTGGGTTATCAATCAAGTTGTTACTGAACCTCGTATGTCAACCAGAGTAAGGTCCGCACCAGAGTGGTACGGTAATCCTGTTCTGGAGGTTATGTTACTAGACCATGACGAACCTACGAACTATGAAGAAGCGATGTTGAGCCCAGATTCCGCAAAATGGCTTGAGGCCATGAAATCTGAGATGAGATCCATGTATGAGAACAAAGTGTGGACTTTGGTTGACTTGCCCGATGATCGACAAGCCATTGAAAATAAATGTATCTTCAAGAAGAAGATTTACACTGATGGTAATGTTACTGTCTATAAAGATCGACTTGTTGCAAAAGGTTTTCGACAAGTTCAAGGCATTGACTACGATGAGACTTTCTCACCAGTAGCGATGCTTAAGTCTGTCCGAATCATGTTAGCAATTGCCGCATTTTATGACTATGAAATTTGGAAAATCGATGTCAAAACTGCATTCCTGAATGGATTTCTGGAAGAAAAGTTGTATATGATGCAACTAGAAGGTTTTGTCGATCCAAAGGGAGCTAACAAAGTGTGCAAGCTCCAGCGATCCATTTATGGACTGGTGCAAGCCTCTTGGAGTTGGAATAAACGCTTTGATAGTGCGATCAAAGCATTTGGTTTTGTACAGACTTTTGGAGAAGCATGTATTTACAAGAAAGTGAGTGGGAGCTCTGTAGCATTTCTGATATTATATGTGGATGACATATATTGATTGGAAATGATGTAGAATTTCTGGATAGCATAAAGGGATACTTGAATAAAAGTTTTCAATGAACGACCTCGGTGAAGCTGCTTATATATTGGGCATCAAGATCTATAGAGATAGATTAATACGCTTAATTGGACTTTCACAAAGCACATACCTTGACAAAGTTTTGAAGAAGTTCAAAATGGATCAAGCAAAGAAAGGGCTCTTGCCTGTGTTACAAGGTGTGAAGTTGAGTAAGACTCAATGCCCGACCACTGCAGAAGATAGAGAGAAGATAAAGGATGTTCCCTATGCTTCAGCCATAGGCTCTATCATGTATGCAATGCTGTGTACCAGACCTGATGTGTGCCTTGCTATAAGTCTAGCAGGGAGGTACCAAAGTAATCCAGGAGTGTATCACTGGACATCGGTCAAGAACATCCTGAAATACCTGAAAAGGACTAAGGATATGTTTCTCGTTTATGGAGGTGACAAAGAGCTAGTCGTAAATGGTTACGTCGATGCAAGCTTTGCCACTGATCCGAACGATTCTAAATTGCAAACCGGATACGTGTTTACATTGAATGGTGGAGCTGTTAGTTGGTGCAGTTCTAAACAAAGCGTCGTGGTGGGACCTACGTGTGAAGCAGAGTATATAGCTGCTTCAGAAGCAGCAAATGAAGGAGTCTGGATGAAGGAGTTCATATCCGATCTAGGTGTCATACCTAGTGCATCGGGTCCAATGAAAATCTTTTGTGACAATACTGGTGCAATTGCCTTGGCGAAGGAATCCAGATTTCACAAAAGAACCAAGCACATCAAGAGACGCTTCGATTCCATCCGGGATCTAGTCCAGGTGGGAGACATAGAAATTAGCAAGATACATACGGATCTGAATGTTGCAGACCCGTTGACTAAGCCTCTTCCACGAGCACAATATGATCAACACCAAGGCTCCATGGGTGTTAGAATCATTACAGTGTAATCTAGATTATTGACTCTAGTGCAAGTGGGAGACTGAAGGAAATATGCCCTAGAGGCAATAATAAAGTTATTATTTATTTCCTTATTCTCATGATAAATGTTTATTATTCGTGCTAGAATTGTATTAACCAGAAACGTAATACATGTGTGAATACATAGACAAACAGAGTGTCACTAGTATGCCTCTACTTGACTAGCTCGTTGATCAAAGATGGTTATGTTTCCTAGCCATTGACATGAGTTGTCATTTGATTAACGGGATCACATCATTAGGAGAATAATGTGATTGACTTGACACATTCCGTTAGCTTAGCACTCGATCGTTTAGTAGGTTGCTATTGCTTCCTTCATGACTTATACATGTTCCTATGACTATGAGATTATGCAACTCCCGTTTACCGGAGGAACACTTTGTGTGCTACCAAACGTCACAACATAACTGGGTGATTATAAAGGTGCTCTACATGTGTCTCTGAAGGTACTTGTTGGGTTGGCGTATTTCGAGATTAGGATTTGTCACTCCGATTGTCGGAGAGGTATCTCTGGGCCCTCTCGGTAATGCACATCACTTAAGCCATGCCAGCATTGCAACTAATGAGTTAGTTGCGGGATGATGTATTACATAACGAGTAAAGAGACTTGCCGGTAACGAGATTGAACTAGGTAATGAGATACCGACGATCGAATCTCGGGCAAGTAACATACCGATGACAAAGGGAACAACGTATGTTGTTATGCGGTCTGACCGATAGAGATCTTCGTAGAATATGTGGGAGCCAATATGAGCATCCAGGTTCCGCTATTGGTTATTGATCAGAGACGTGTCTCGGTCATGTCTACATAGTTCTCGAACCCGTAGGGTCCGCACGCTTAAAGTTTCGATAACGGTTATATTATGAGTTTATGAGTTTTGATGTACCGAAGGTTGTTCGGAGTCCCGGATGTGATCACGGACATGACGAGGAGTCTCGAAATGGTCGAGACATGAAGATTGATATATTGGAAGCCTACATTTGGATATCGGAAGTGTTCCGGGTGAAATCAGGATTTTATCGGAGTACCGGGGGGTTACCGGAACCCCCTGAGGGCTTAATGGGCCATAGTGGGCCTTTGTGGAGAAGAGGAGATGCGGCCAGGGTAGGGCCGCGTGCCCCTCCCCCCTAGTCCGAGTAGGACAAGGAGAGGGGGGCGCCCCCCCCCCTTTCCCTTCCTCTATCCCTCCTCTTTCCCCCTCCACTCCTAATCCAACAAGGAAAAGAGAGGGAGTCCTACTCCCGGTGGGAGTAGGACTCCTCCTGGCGCGCCCCCTCCTGGCCGGCCGCACCTCCCCCCTTGCTCCTTTATATACGCGGGCAGGGGGGACCTTAGAGACACAACAATTGATCGTTTGATCTTTTAGCCGTGTGCGGTGCCCCCCTCCACCATAGTCCACCTCGATAATACTGTAGCGGTGCTTAGGCGAAGCCTTGCATCGGTAGAACATCATCATCGTCACCACGCCGTCGTGCTGACGAAACTCTCCCTCAACACTTGGCTAGATTGGAGTTCGAGGGACGTCATCGGGCTGAACGTGTGCTGAATTCGGAGGTGCCGTACGTTCGGTACTTGATCGGTCGGATCGTGAAGACGTACAACTACATCAACCGCGTTGTGCTAATGCTTCCGCTTTCGGTCTACGCGGGTACGTGGACAACACTCTCCCCTCTCGTTGTTATGCATCACCATGATCTTGCGTGTGCGTAGGATTTTTTTTGAAATTAATACGTTCCCCAACAAGGCAACCCAACTTTATTTTTGTTCCTTGCTTTTTGCTCCTGTTTAGTAATAAATAATTTATTT
Organism: Triticum urartu; assembly: GCF_056163025.1. Taxonomy (NCBI): domain Eukaryota; kingdom Viridiplantae; phylum Streptophyta; class Magnoliopsida; order Poales; family Poaceae; genus Triticum; species Triticum urartu. The sequence goes on from NC_141874.1 coordinate 70,247,690, forward strand.
AGCCTCTGTTATGATTGATTTTTTATGTTTTAATTAGTGTTTGTGCCAAGTAGAACCGTTGGGAAGACTTGGGGAAGTCTTTGCGATCATGCTGTAAACAACAGAAACTTTAGCGCTCACGAGAATTGCTGCCATTTTTTATTGGAGAGTGCTATTTAGTTAAATCTTTTTGCAGATGATTAATAGATAACTTCCTCACGTCCAGCATTTTATTTTAGAATTTTTGGGGTTCCAGAAGTTTGCGTTAGTTACAGATTACTACAGACTGTTCTGTTTTTGACAGATTCTGTTTTTCGTGTGTTGTTTGCTTGTTTTGATGAATCTATGGCTAGTAAAATAGTTTATAAACCATAGAGAAGTTGGAATACAGTGGGTTTAACACTAATATAAATAAAGAATGAGTTCATTACAGGACCTTGAAGTGGCATTTTGTTTTCTTTCGCTAACGGAGCTTACGAGTTTTCTGTTAAGTTTTGTGTTGTGAAGTTTTTAAGTTTTGGGTAAAGATTCGATGGACTATGGAATAAGGAGTGGCAAGAGCCTAAGCTTGGGGATGCCCAAGGCACCCCAAGGTAATATTCAAGGACAACCAAAAGCCTAAGCTTGGGGATGCCCCGGAAGGCGTCCCCTCTTTCGCCTTCGTTCATCGGTAACTTTACTTGGAGCTATATTTTTTTTACCACATGATATGTGTTTTGCTTGGAGCGTCATTTTATTTTATTTAGTTTTGCTTGCTGTTTGAATAAAATACCAAGATCTGAAATTATTAAAGGTTAGAGAGTCTTCATATAGTTGCATAATTATTCGACTACTCATTGATCTTCACTTATATCTTCCGGAGTAATTTGTTGTTGTTGCTCTAGTGCTTCACTTATATCTTTTTAGAGCACGGTGGTGGTTTTATTTTATAGAAATAGATGAACTCTCATGCTTCACTTATATTATTTTGAGAGTCCTAAACAGCATGGTCATTTGCTTTGGTTATGAATTTAGTCCTAATATGATGGGCATCCAAGAGGGATATAATAAAAACTTTCATATAAAGTGCATTGAATACTATGAGAAGTTTGATACTTGATGATTGTTTTGAGATATGAGGATGGTAATATTAGAGTCATGCTAGTGAGTAGTTGTGAATTTGAGAAATACTTATGTTAAAAGTTTGTGATTCTCGTAGCATGCACGTATGGTGAACCGTTATGTGATGAAGTCGGAGCATGATTTATTTATTGATTGTCTTCCTTATGAGTGGCGGTCGGGGACGAGCGATGGTATTTTCCTACCAATCTATCCCCCTAGGAGCATGCACGTAATACTTTGTTTCGATAACTAATAGATTTTTGCAATAAGTATGTGAGTTCTTTATGACTAATGTTGAGTCCATGGATTATACGCACTCTCACCCTTCCACCATTGCTAACCTCTCTAGTATCGCGCAACTTTCGCCGGTACCATAAACCACCCATATACCTTCCTCAAAACAGCCACCATACCTACTTATTATGGCATTTCCATAGCCATTCCGAAATATATTGCCATGCAACTTTCCACCGTTCCGTTATTATGACACGCTTCATCATTGTCATATTGCTTTGCATGATCATGTAGTTGACATCGTATTTGTGGCAAAGCCACCATTCATAATTCTTTCATACATGTCACTCATGAGTCATTGCACATCCCGGTACACCGCCGGAGGCATTCATATAGAGTCATATTTTGTTCTAAGTACCGAGTTGTAATTCTTGAGTTGTAAGTAAATAAAAGTGTGATGATCATCATTATTAGAGCATTGTCCCAGTGAGGAAAGGATGATGGAGACTATGATTCCCCCACAAGTCGGGATGAGACTCCGGACTAAATAAAAAAAGGAGGCCATAAAAAAGAGAGAAAAAAGTCCCAAAAAAAGAGGCCATAAAAAATAGAAAAGGCCCAAATAAAAAAATAAAATAAAATAATGAGAGAAAAAGAGAGAAGGGGCAATGCTACTATCCTTTTACCACACTTGTGCTTCAAAGTAGCACCATGGTCTTCATGATAAAGAGTCTCCTATGTTATCACTTTCATATACTAGTGGGAATTTTTCATTATAGAACTTGACTTGTATATTCCAACAATGGGCCTCCTCAAGTGCCCTAGGTCTTCGTGAGCAAGCAAGTTGGATGCACACCCACTTAGGTTTTTTTGTTGAGCTTTCATACATTTATATCTCTAGTGCATCCGTTGCATGACAATCCCTACTCACTCACATTGATATCTATTAATGGGCATCTCCATAGCCCGTTGATACGCCTAGTTGATGTGAGACTATCTTCTCCTTTTTATCTTCTCCACAACCATCATTCTATTCCACCTATAGTGCTATATCTATGGCTCACGCTCATATATTGCGTGAAGATTGAAAAAGTTTGAGAATATCAAAAGTATGGAACAATTGCTTGGCTTGTCATCGGGATTGTGCATGATTTAAATATGTTGTGTGGTGAAGATGGAGCATAGCTAGACTATATGATTTTGTAGGGATAGCTTTCTTTGGCCATGTTATTTTGAGAAGACATGATTACTTGGTTAGTATGCTTGAAGTATTATTATTTTTATGTCATTATTAAACTTTTGTCTTGAATCTTATGGATCTGAATATTCTTGCCACAATAAAGAGAACTACATGGATAAATATGTTTGGTAGCATTCCACATCAAAAATTCTGTTTTTATCATTTACCTACTCGAGGATGAGCAGGAATTAAGCTTGGGGATGCTGATACGTCTCCAACGTATCCATAATTTTGATTGTTCCATGCTATTATATTATCAACCTTGGATGTTTTATATGCATTTATATGCTATTTTATATGATTTTTGGGACTAACCTATTAACCTAGAGCCCAGTGCCAGTTTCTGTTTTTTCCTTGTTTTAGAGTATCGCAGAAAAGGAAAATCAAACGGAGTCCAATTGACCTGAAACTTCACGGAAATTATTTTTGGCCCAGAAGAAGGCCACGGAGTATCGGAGTTGGACTAGGAGAGTCCCGGGCTGCCCACGAGGGTGGGGGGCGCGCCCACCCCCCTGGGCGCGCCCCCTGCCTCGTGGACAGCCCGGAGATCCACCGACGTACTTCTTCCTCCCATATATACCCATATACCCTAAAAACTTCAGGGAGCACAATAGATCAGGAGTTCCGCCGCCAGAAGCCTCCGTAGCCACCAAAAACCAATCTAGACCCATTCCGGCACCCTGCTGGAGGGGGAAATCCCTCTCCAGTGGCCATCTTCATCATCCCGGTGCTCTCCATGACGAGGAGGGAGTAGTTCTCCCTCGGGGCTGAGGGTATGTACCAGTAGCTATGTGTTTGATCTCTCTCTCTCTCGTGTTCTTGAGGTGGTACGATCTTGATGTATCGCGAGCTTTGCTATTATATTTGGATCCTATGATGTTTCTCCCCCTCTACTCTCTTGTAATGGATTGAGTTTTCCCTTTGAAGTTATCTTATCGGATTGAGTCTTTAAGGATTTGAGAACACTTGATGTATGTCTTGCGTGGGATACCCGTGGTGACAATGGGGTATTCTATTGATCCACTTGATGAATGTTTTGGTGATCAACTTGCGGGTTCCGCCCATGAACCTATGCATAGGGGTTGGCACACGTTTTCGTCTTGACTCTCCAGTAGAATCTTTAGGGCACTCTTTTAAGTACTTTGTGTTGGTTTGAATAGATGAATCTGAGATTGTGTGATGCATATCGTATAATCATACCCATGAATACTTGAGGTGACATTGGAGTATTAGGTGACATTAGGGTTTTGATTGATATGTGTCTTAAGGTGTTATTCTAGTACGAACTCTTTAATAGATCGATCCGAAAGAATAACTTTGAGGTGGTTTCGTACCCTACAATAATCTCTTCGTTTGTTCTCCGCTATTAGTGGCTTTGGAGTGACTCTTTGTTGCATGTTGAGGGCTAGTTATATGATCCAATTATGTTATTATTGTTGAGAGAACTTGCACTAGTGAAAGTATGAACCCTAGACCTTGTTTCCTAGCATTGCAATACTGTTTGTGCTCACTTTTATCATTAGTTACCTTGCTGTTTTCAGATTACAAATACCTTTATCTACCATCCATATACCACTTGTATCACCATCTCTTCGCCGAACTAGTGCACCTATACAATTTACCATTGTATTGGGTGTGTTGGTGACACAAGAGACTCTTTGTTATTTGGTTGCGGGGTTGTTTGAGAGAGACCATCTTCCTCCTATGCCTCCTACGGATTGATAAACCTTAGGTCATCCACTTGAGGGAAATTTGCTACTGTCCTACAAACCTCTGCACTTGGAGGCCTAGCAACGTCTACAAGAAGAAGGTTGTGTAGTAGAGATCAGCCATGCGTTTGGTACTTGATCGGTTGGATCGCGAAGACGTTCGACTACATCAACCGCGTTTCATAACGCTTCCGCTTTTGATCTACGAGGGTACGTAGACGTACTCTCCCCCTCTCGTTGCTATGCATCTTCTAGATAGATCTTGCGTGATCGTATGATTTTTTTTTCACAGCCCACGCCGCCTCTAATGCCATCGCACCACACCCGTCACCGTCGCCAACACTGCCACCACAACCGCCATTAGGACGTCGGATGGCCGCCACACCGCCCTGGTCTAGATCTGGGCCATCATGAACCAGATCGGCGCCGCCGCAGTCCAGATCATGGTCACACCCTCGAGCTAGGGCGCCCTGCATCACCCTATGACCTGCGAGAGGGAGGAGTGCCTCCGCCATCGCCGTCGCACGCATAGGCTATGACCGGCGCCGACCACCGAAGGGGAGGGAAGGAAGGAGCGGTGACCCGACAGCTAGGGTTGGAGCCCCTCGGTCGCCCGCGCGGGGGGAGGGGAGGCGACAGAGAGATCTCACGCCCATGTTCCAGGCGACGGAGCACATAGCACTACTACATCTAATGAAGCCAAATTACCAGGCGCACTGAGCCATGGCGTGTTGGGGTAGGGCCCGTGCTACCACGGTGGGTGCATCGTGAGCGAGACGAGGACGTCTTCACTCTTCACGCTTCTCAAGAGCTCCGCTGCTCCGGCACCGTTCCACATCCAATGTCGCTCTGTCGCCCAGATCGAGCGTCACGCAGATCCAGCGCTTGCGCACGCTATCAGCAAAGAAGTTAATGAAGTGTAGTTCTTAAGACATGGGCAGTAAAAACAATTAAAACTAGTGCCACACTATCACCAAAGTTGATGGCAGTTGGGTGAGTACCTAAAAAACCAGGCCAAGCTTTGTTAAGGCCGGCCCAAAACCTAGCCGGGACCCCAAGGTATGATCAAGTCTTCTAAAAACCACAGAACTGGCCCTTTGCGATGTACACTGATCTACCACAGAAAGAATTTTTACTGCTGGTAGTCACTCTCTGGGTTGTTTGGCGAGCAAGGAGGAAGGTCATTTACGAGGATATCTTCCAGAATCCGATATCAAAAAATCAGTTCATCCAATCTTATCTAGCAGATCTTTATGCCCTTAACAAGCCAAGCAACAACACAGTATGACAACCAATGGCCTGACCTACACATTGGATTCAGCCGCCTGACATGTTTCTTAATATCAATGTTGATGCCTCCGTCACACGTAACAGGGGCCGAGGAGTTGCAGCAGCTATCTGCCACAATCAAGGAGTCTTCCAAGGGGCATCGGCCATTGTTTTCAAGGGTATAGCTGACCCTCCGACACTTGAAGCCTTGGCGATCCGGGAGGCACTAGCACTCGTTGAAGACCTCAATCTTCAAAGCATTCATGTTGCTTCTGACTGCAAGGTTGTGGTGGATGATATCAAGCAGCGACACTTGACTAGGTATGGAGCAATATTACATGAAATTATAGATCATAGTCGCTCTTTCTTGAGATGTACTTTTGTTCACGAGTATAGGAGTTCGAATTTCGAGGCTCACAATTTAGCGAAGCATCTTTTAAGTTTGGGGTGTGCCGCCATGTTTGGTTAGGACACTCTGGGGCGTGTTTGGTTGCCTGCATAGGCCTCGACCAGGCCCGCGCGAGAAGTATCCAGCCTGTTTGGTAGCCCGCACACACTATTGGGCGTGCATCGCATGCTTCTTAAAGCACTTCTGGGCCTGGCTCCCTAGAAACGCTCAAATCGGCAGTTTCTCTCGAGCCAGGCCGAGCGGAAGCGCAGCGAGCGGCCCCCTGCACGAGGAGAAATGGGAGGGATGCGAGGTGTTTACGTGGTGTCTTCTTCAACATCCAGTAAGCTCATCTCTAATCTCCTCTCTTCCATGCCCCTCTAATCTACACAACGATGCTTCGATTCGTGGTAAGCTCTACACGAAAAAGATGCACCTCGATGCTACAGTTTCGTTCAGGCGATCGGTTCGTAGTTTCGTCGGTCGTAAGTTCTTAATCTCATCTTCCCGTTTGGAGCTATTCTGGATGAATTTTGTCAGATTCATCGCGCACGATCGATCATTTGAAATTTTCTTTGACCAGCAGCCTAATCTCGCAGTTCCTCACAACATTCGTGTTGTAAATTTTTGATTTCGATGATCGTAGCTTCATCTCTCTTTGAGCAGCAGTCTACTGCACTGACGTCGCCATGTCGAGCTCCTTTGTCCTCTGCTCAGAGCCCTCCTATTCGTTCCTCTCGACGCCGAAGCCCTTCCCCTTGATCTCATTGTCCACGTCCTACTACACTAGAGTCGTTTCCGGCGTCGCTCATCTCGGCCTACTCTTTGTCGTCCTCCTACTGCACTGACGCTGCAATGGCGCGCATGCTGCTTCTTGTGTCCTCTGCCTCCGTGCACACTGCAGTTCGCTGCGTCGTCGCCGGGGTTGATCATCTTGGGCTCCTCTCTCTCGCCCTACTACACCGGAGTCATTTCCGGTGTCGATCATCTCGGCCTCCTCTCTCGTCCAATGCACTGACGATACCATGGCGAGGGGACTGCATTATCCTCCTCTCTCGAGTGTCTTTGCGCGAGCACCGCGAGTAGTTCTCCGACGGTGTCGCTCGCCGTGCCGCCTACGGGGTCGCTCGTCCACGACTCCATGCTTGTCAGGTCGGACACGGCGCCACGGCCACTATCCACCGCAGTCGCCATGGTCCGGCGCACACTGCATTTCTTCTCCCACTTTCTCTGCTATCTCTTAACCCTGTGTGCTAAGTGCAAGTGCTAACTCTTAATCATACCCCATGTGGGCAACCAAACAGCGTGTAGTTGCATGCGCCGAGACAATGTAGGCGACTAAACAACATGCCAAAGTTGATCTCCTAATGCAGGCAGTCCATATGCAGACAACCAAACAACTTGCAGATTTCGCATATTAGGCTGTTTTTCTAGAGCCAGGCCGAGTGGAGATGTGTATGCAACGTGGGTACTGTAGGCGACGGCAACCAAACACGCCCCTGGTGATCTTTCTTTCGTGCCTGTAAGCTGGGTTCGAGTTAAATAAAGCTCCACGGGATTGTCTAAAAAGAAGTCTTTTAAAAAATTTAAGACTTTTGATTTTTAATTGTCTCCCTATTTGAGGCTATGTGTGTCAAATTACCGGACAACCGTACAGAGCGTCAGCGACCGGGCGTACCCATTTTCACGCTCGGGCACTGGAGCAATTTTCTTGCAGCACAGCTTTTGTTTTGTTAACCTTTTTTCTCCGAGAATACAATCACAAAATTTCATTACGGATATAAGAAAACAATGTAATGCAATATTAAAATAATGTTCATAAATTTATAAATTGTACTGGGTTCCTGAAAAAAACACATCATTTAAAAACATTTAATTTTTTCCAAAAAATAAATGAAAAGTTTTTGCATTTAGAAATATTCAAAGTTGTAAAGTAGAAGGTTTTAATTTGTTTTGGCTAGTCAAATGCTAGGGATGCTGAATAGGTATTTGACTACTCAAAACAAGTCAAAACAGCTTTGAAACCGATTTGGGGTTTCGAAAGTTCGAGGTTGTAAAGTATCTAGTAAACGATTTTAGAGTTCGGGGCTAGATGTTGACTAGGCATTTGACTAGTCAAAACCAGTCAAAGCAGGTCTAAACCGGTTTAGAGTTGATTCTTGTCCGGTTTTGGAAGTTCGAGATTGTAAAGTATATGGTTTTGACGTCGAGGTTGTATCTTAAACTTTGGTAGTAATTTAAGTTTGTCATACGGACCCTTCTCTTTTTTTAGCCCGATGGTGTTATGTATTTTGTCTTGTCAATTAGAGCCTGTGTGGGCCGGTGCTCCTTGCTCCGACTTCCCCGATAAATCAGCTTTCTCTTCTTTCAAGTGTCTGCATTTGTACTATTGCAAAAAAAACATGTATTCATTACTTTCACATAAGTCTTGCACGAACCGATAATATAGGGATGTAGCTAGCTTTTTTTGAAAAGGAGGGATGTAGCTAGCTAAACTGCAACGGTGTCTAGATGGCACTCCTCCGGAGCAAAGAAGAGCCGGTTATGTTGGAGGTCAAACGTGAACCGCGTGTCCAACATCTGCCCCGCGCCTATCACCGTCCTCTCTGCGTACGGCGCGACGGCGAAACACACATAGTGGATATGCTCGTGCGTCACCGCAACAAACAGCAGCTCCGGCTTGATAAAGAGCACGGCCGGTTCCGGGTAGAAGTGGAGCGTCACGCTCGGTAAGTGCGCGCGGATACTCTGCCACGTACCGTGGAAGCAGAGCTTGAGCTTCTGCACCCCTGGCACAGTCGCGCGGTGCACCCCGCGGCTGTGCATGTGCGCCACGACCTCGGCCACCAGGACACGGTACGCGTCGGGGGTCATCAAGGTGTCCGCCGTCCCAATGTCGAGGGTGCACCCGCCGTGGAGGCTGTGCGGGTTGCATTCGAACATCGCCGGCGTGATGGCCGTGAGCCTTCGCCCGCCGAGGCTGATGCCGTCGAGGCGGACGTAGTACATGCCTCCTCCTTGGGCGAGTTCCCCGTGCAGCAGCTTTGTGCTCCGTGCGTGCGACTGGTCCGGGATGTCGGCGCCGAACCGGAGGAAGCCACGCCGCTTGTCGTGCTCCTTGCCGACGAGGCAATACGAGAAGCGCGAGGCGGCGAGGCCGCGGTCCGAGAGCTGCCGGATGAAGGAGGTCGGGTGCCTGTTTAGGCTCATGACGCCGGCCCAGACGTCGTGGTTAATGAAGTTGTGCGTGCTGTGCGCGCAGCCGAACACAAGGCCGTCCACTTTGCTGATGGGGCTGCCGGGGCCGCTGCCGTCGAAGACGAAGTTGTCGGTGCTAAGGAGGCCGTTCGCTCTTGAGCCCTCGTACTGGAACTTGACGTCGAAGGTGCACCGGCCCCGCCCCTGGCCGGCGCGCTTGTACGGAGCCGTGCAACGAGGGTCTGTGGACGCAATGAAGTGGTAATGAGGGGAGACGGCAGTGTTAAAGACGGAGCCGTCCTGCTTCTTCTCCGGTATGCATGGCTGGCACCTCATCCACGTTAGGGGGTGGACGAGATCGAGCGCGAGCTTGTAGAAGTGCTGGGTTTCGCCGCTGCCAATGCCGACACTCACGCTGTATATGGCCCCCGAATATGGGATCATCTTGGGACGTATGGACGTGATGTTCATGCCGCCCTCGGCATCACCTTCCGGCAGGAGCTCCTCGAGTGTGCCTGCTGCAGTGCGGTAGTGGGGCACGAGGGGTAGGCTGAATCCAGCCGCACCGCTGCTACCGGTGGCGCCGAGGGCGAGGCTCACCAGATTTAGCACGGCAAGGAAGAAGCACAACATGAAAGCGTATACACTGGACATGGCTAATATCTGGTTGGGTTAGCACAATGATCCTTGGCTTGGATGTCATGTCTTAAGTACATAGACTCCTCCCACTCATACTGTATCAGTACATGTAGGATATGCATCATTTAATCTCCTTCGTCACAACAATGAGATCCTTCTCTTCGAGTTGGAGTAGTGGATATGCATCATTTATCTCAATCTCAGATGATGTGGATGTGAACTAAATGTATAATCATGAATTTGTGCAGCGCAGATACACATAGTTTCTTGTAGGGAACCAGGAAGGATTTCTCAATTTTTTTATAGATTTTCTTTTTTTATAGATTTTCAATAGAAGGATAAGTTGATCATACAGGTAAAATAAAAGAAAGAATAAAACAAGGTCTAAGGAAAGTACAATCAATGAAAGGCATTGGTGCAAGATTCATATCCTTTGTGATTAGCATAATGATCCTTGTTCGCTGCTTGGATATCATGATACATGTATCAGATACGCATCATTGGATGCCCCGTCTTAAATATATGGACTCCTCCTGCTCGTACTACATCAATACATGTACCCGATACATATCATTTCATATCCATGGTTTCATCACAACAATTAGATCCTTCACTTGGAGTTGGAGTAGTGGATATGCATTATTTATCTCAAATGATGCGGATCTGAACTATTGTTTCTCCCAAAATGTATAATCATGATTTTATGCAGCGAAGATACACTAAGTTTCTCCCAAAAAGCATATCATTGAAAACATTCAAATTTTCCAAAATGTTCAAAAAATAAATGAAAAGTTTTTGTATTTAGAAATATTCAAAAGTGTAAACATTCAAGGTTGTAAAGTAGATGATTTTAATTTGTTTTGACAAGTCGAATGCCAGGGATGGTGATTAGGTATTTGACTCAAAACAAGTCAATACATGGTTGAAACCGGTTTGGAGTTGATTCTTGTCTGGTTTTGCAAGTTTGAGGTTGTAAAGTAGACGGTTTTAGAGTTTGGGTTGGATGTTGACTAGGCATTTGACTAGTGAAAACCAATCAAAAATGGTTGAAACCGGCTCAGGGTCGATTCTTGTCTGGTTTTAGAAGTTTGCGGTTGTAAAGTAGATGTTTTTGAAGTCGAAGTTGTATCTTAGACTTTGGTGGTAATTCATGGTTGTAATATGAACTCTTTTCCTCTTTTTTAGCTTGATGGTGATTGTGTTTCGTGTTGTCAATTAGAGCCTATGCGGGCAGGAGCTCCTTGTTCCGACTTCCATGTAAATCGGTTTTCTCTTCTCTTGAGAGTCTGCGTATGTACTATTGCAAAGAACATTTATTCATTACTTCCACACAAGTCTTGCACAAACCGATGATATAGGGATGTAGCTAGCTAGCTAGCTAACTGTATCTAGATGGCACTGCTCCGGAGCAAAGAAGAGGCAATTCTGTTGGAGGTCAAACGTGAAGCGCGTGTCCAGCAAGGCAGCATCTGCCCCGCGCCTATAACCATCCTCTTTGCGTACGGCACTATGGTAAAACACACGTAGTGGGAATGCTTGTGCATCGATTCCACAAACAGCAGCTCCAGAACCGACGAACATTTTCTTGCAAATTGTTTGGTGGAACAAATTTTCAAATTCATGAACTTTTTTTAATTTAACAAACATTTTTTGAAATGCATGATCATTTTTGAATCAATAAACTATTTTATAAGTCACGAAAGGGTTTTGAAATTTTAGGATATTTTTCACTTCATGAACATTTTTTGAATTGGCGTTTTTTTCAATTTCATTAACATTTTTAATACACGGACTTTTTAAAAAAAATCCTGAAAATTTTTAAATTTCCTGAACATTTGTTTTCAAAATTGATAATATTTTTTGAATATGCAAATATTTTCTGAATCCACAAACATTTATTAATTATTAAACATTTTATTTCAAAATTTTCATTTTTAAAATTTCCGGAACTTTTTTTAAGTCCCAAATTATTTAAAATAGAAAAATAAAGACGGAAAAGGAAAACGAAAAGTAAAAAAATGAAATTTAAGAAACAGGCCGCGCGGACATGGACCGGCCCAAATAGATGCATTCTGTCTTCTCCCAGCGCATAGAGCGCAATATAGTAGGTTTCTACTGTATGGGCCGGCCCAGGCGGGGATTCCATGTGTGAAACGTTTTTTTTTATCACTTATAGGTGGCATCGACGGGTAATATTTTGCAACTTTAGGGGCAATTTTGATGACGTATCACCCGAAGCAATAGTCCCTTTATTATTATTAGGTATAGATATAGATAGATTAAGTCTCATATCCAAAATTCTGCCTACGTTTTTTAGTAGCTTCTCAATGAACTCCGTCTATCAGTACACGTCCGGAATCTTGTGAATTTGTAACCATATTGGCATATGCACAAATTCCACTTCTTCGGCTGGACTAAAACCATCATATGGATGGAGAAGGCCAAGCCAATATATCTGACCTAAACATACCTTGGTTTTTGGTCGAAAGGCAATTCTTGGCCACTAAGGGTGTGTTTGGATTGGTGGGTCACACCTGTATCACACCTGACGTGCAAAATCCAACGTGTTTGGTATCCTGCGGCCTTCTCAGCCTGGCCCATCAGATGCAAAAGAGGGCCTCTCAGCCAGGCTGAGGGAAACATGAGAATCGGGAGTATCCGCCAGCCAGCCTCGCGCATGGATCGCCCTTTAGTTTTTTGTCTCTCCCACGCTTCAGATCCGATCGAGCACACCAACCCGCCATCGCCACCTGAGCCCCCTCGTCCGCCACCGATGCGAACTCCCTCGCCGGAGAGCGAATCTGCCGGCGCTGCTCCACGCCCATGTTGTGGGCTCGCCGCCTTGCTTCGACATCGTTGGGTTCCGCCGCCGCCGAATTACGGCACCACCACGCGCACACGCACCCGCCACCCATTGAGATGAAGAAGGGGGAGGGGAGGGGAGCACCTGCACGTCACGAGCCGCAACTGGCATCATGTTTCTCCCCCTTTTCACCTTGAGCCGAGCCACCACCGCAAATCCAGTTGGGGTCAATTCTCTGCCGCCGGCATCTCCTCCCGGTTGTTGGCCCCCCTTCATTTTGTGGTGTCACGGCCATCTACCCCATCTAAGTGGAATGGTCAGATTTGGTGAGAATGTTTTTATTGTTTTGGTTCAGATTTCAGTTCATGGTTGTAATATGAACTCTTTTCCTCATATTTTGCTTGATGGTGTTTGTGTTTCGTGTTGTCGATTAGAGCCTCTGTGGGCCAGAGCTCCTTGCTATGACTTTCTTGTAAATCAGTTTTCTCTTCTCTTAAGCGTCCGTGTTTGTACTATTGCAAAAAACATTTATTCATTATTTTCACACAAGTCCTGCATGAACCGATGATATAGTTAACTGCGCCAGTGTCTAGATGGCAATCCTCGGGAGCAAAGAAGAGGCGGTTGTGTTGGAGGTCAAACGTGAAGCGCGTGTCCAACATCTGCCCTGCGCCTATCACCGTCCTCTCTGCGTATGCCGCGATGGCGAAACACGCGTAGTGGGTATGCTGATGCATCGTCTCCACAAACAGCAGCTCCGGCTTGATAAAGAGCGATGCCGATTCCGGGTAGAAGTGGAGCGTCACGCTCGGGAAGTGCGCGCGGATACTGTCCCACGTCCCATGGAAGCAGAGCTTCTGCGCTGGGGGCAATATCGCGTGGTGCACCCCATGGCGCTACATGTGCTTCACGACCTCGGCCGCCAGGACATGGTATGCGGGCGGGGCCATCAAGGTGTACGCCGTCCCGACGTCGAGGGTGCACCCGCCGCGGAGGCTGTGCGGGTGGAACTTGAACATCTCCGGCGTTATCGCCGTGAGCCTTCGCCCACCCAGGCTGACGCCAACGAGGTTGACGTAGTACATGCCTCTACCCTTGACGAGGTCCCAGTGCAGCAGCGCCGTGCTCCGTGCGTGCGACTGGTCCGGGATGTCTGCCCCGAACCTGAGGAAGCCACGCCGGTGGAGGTGCTCGTGCTCCTTGCCGACGAGGCAATAGGAGAAGCGCGAGCCGGCGAGGCCGCGGTCTGAGAGCTGCCGGATGAAGGAGGTCGGGTGCCTGTTGAGGCTCATGACGCCGGCCCAGACGTCGCGGTTGTCGAACCCGTGTGTGCTGTGTGCGCAGCCGAAGACAAGGCCGTCGACGCTACTGATGGGGCTGCCGGGGCCGCTTCCGTCAAAGACGAAGTCGTCGCGGCCAAGGATGCCATGCGCGCTGGAGCCACCGTACTGGAACTCGACGTCGAAGATGCACCGGCCGTGGCCGGCGCGCCCGTACGGAGCCGTGCAGCGTGGGTCTGTGGACGCAACGTAGTGGTAATGAGGGGAGACGGCGGTGTTGAAGACGGAGCCGTCCTGCCGCTTCTCCGGTACGCAGGGCTGGCACTGCATCCACGTCAGTGGGCGAGCGAGGTCCAGCGCGAGCTTGTAGAAGTGCTGGGTTGCGCCGCTGCCGACGCCGACACGGACGCTGTAGAGGGGCCCCGAGTATGGGATCATCTTGGGGCGTATGGACGTGATGTTCACGCCGCCCTCGGCATCACCTTCCGGCAGGAGCTCCTCGAGTACGCCTCCTGCAGTGCGGTAGTGGGGCACGAGGGGCAGGCTGAATCCGGCCGCACCGCTGCTTCCGGCGGCGCCGAGGGCGAGGCTCACCGGATTTAGCACTACAAGGAATAAGCACAACATGCAAGCGTATACACTGGACATGGCTAATGTCTCTGGCTGGATTAGCACAATGCATGATCCTTCTTTGCTTGGACATCATGTCTTAAATAGATACAAGAATTCTTCCACTCGTACTACATCAATACATGTACGATGTGCATCATTTAATGTCTTTGATTTCATCACAACAATGAGATCCTTCTCTTGGAGTTGGAGTAATAATGAGATCCTTCTCTTGGAGTTGGAGTAATGGACATGCATCATCTATCTCAATATCAAATGATGTGGATGTGAACTAAATGTATAATCATTATTTTATGCAGCGAAGATACAATAGTTTTGTATAGGGAGCCGGAAAAGATTTCTCATTAATGTATTTTTTTATAGATTTTCAATAGAAAAGAGAAGTACAATTAGTGAAAGGCATTGGCCCAAGATTTATATCATTTGCAATTAGCACAATGATCCTTCTTTGCTTGGATGTCGTGTCTTAAATAGATAGACTCCTCCAACTCGTACTACATCAATACATATATGAGATATGCATCATTTAATGTCTCTGGTTTCATTACAACAATGAGATCTTTTGCTTGGAGTTGGGGCAGTGGATATGCATCATTTATCTCAATCTCAAATGGTGTGGATGTGAACTAAATGTATAATCATGATCTTACGCAGCAAAGATACACTGAGTTTTTTTATAAGGAGCCAGAAAGGATTTCTCCTTAATGTATTTTTCTATAGATTTTCAATAGAAAAGAGAAGTTCATATAGGTAAAATAAAAAATGAATAAGGCAAGGTCTAAGAGAATTACAAATAGTGAAAGGCATTGGCCCAGGATTCATATCCTTTGCGGTTAGCACAATGATCCTTCTTCGCTTGGATGTCGTGTCTTAAATAGATAGACTCCTCCAACTCGTACTGCATCAATACATGTATGAGATATGCATCATTTAATGTCTCTGGTTTCATTAAAATAATAAGATCCTTTGCTTGGAGTTGGAGTAGTGGATATGTATCATTTCTCTCAGATGATGCGGATGTGAACTATTGCTACTGCCAAAATATATAACCATGATTTTGCGCAGAGAAGATACACCGAGTTTTTTGTAGGGAACTAGAAGGAATTTCTCCGTACTATATTTTTTAATTGATTTTCAAGAAAGAAGAGTAGTTTATACATGTAAAATAAAACAATTAATAAATCAAGTTCTAAGAAAAGTACAATCAATGAAAGGCATTGGCCCATAGTTCATATCCTTCATATCCTTTGCGGTTAGCACAATGATCCTTCTTCGCTTGGATGGCACGTCTTAAATAGATAGACTCCTCCCACTCCTACTACAACAATACATGTACCAGATACACATCATTTAATGTCTTTGATTTCATCACAAGAATTATATTCGTCGCTTGGAGTTGGAGTAGTGGATATGAATCATTTATCTCACATGATGCGGATATGAACTATTGCTTCTGCCAAAATGTACAATCATGATTTTGCACAACGGAGATACATAGAGTTTTTTTGTAGGGAACCAGAAGGGATTTTTCCTTACTTAATTTTTTATATATTTTTAATAAAAAGAAGAAGTCCATACACATAAAATAAAACAATGAATAAAACATGGTCTAAGAAAAGTATAACGAAAGGCATTGGCCCAAGAATGATATCCTCTGCGGTAGGTCCTATGAATTAGAAGAAAAATATCTTGTCTGAAGTTTATTACGCAAGAATAAATGTTTGGTTGCATGCCCTAGTGGATGAAATAATTCCTAGTGATCTACATAGCCTACGCAGTAGAGACAATGATTTCCATGGCAAATGGAACTTTGAGAGCAGATCTTAAGGATTGAATTTGGTCTTGAATGTGGTCTAACCCAGGTAACCATCCTTAGCAGAGATATTGCCAACATACATAAGCAAAGAGACATTGGAATGGTTTTGGGTCTGGTTTCCCCTATTAACTGGACTAACTCTCTTCTTCTTTAATGCAATATGGGGCTCTCCGCCCTCAGACGAGGTTCGTAAAAAAGTGATCTCTTGATTCGGTTGTCGGGCCTCCACATAGCACAAATGTGCAATCAAGGAGGAAGAAGTATTTACTGGGGAGCAGCTCCCTTGTGTTCAATTTGTTGTATATGAGCAGCCAAAATCAATCTTTGTGTTTTTTCTGGCAGCAGGAATTCCAAAGCTAATTGAGAGCGGCAATGGGGTCTTTTTCTCTAGTGATATCCATATACAGGGAAGAGACGGAGTATTCCAAAGGAGATGAGACACATTTCCATATATCATGATCAGTTTCTAGCTGAAAATCACTCTACATCTGCTCAAGGGCGGTGAATTTCTAGAAATCCTCCATAGATGGAGCAAAGGTGAAAAGCTTCAGGTCTATGATCATGATGCATGATCTGTTCGACAGTTGTGTTTTCCTCAAGGGCAAAAGAGACCAAATGGGACCATGAATCTTCCAGTTTGTTGCAAGTCCAGTTATCGTTCTAGGAAAGGATAGAAGCACCATCTTGCACCTGACATGATGCCATATCTTTGAATTTAGGAAGCAGTCCCTCTACCTGAAGGAGTAGTCTACATTTTGAGCAAGTGAGGGCCATCCTGATAATAAGTATCCCAAACTAAATTGGCCTAGGGGATATTCTGCGTATTGAGGAACTTAAAGATGTTTTCCATTAGGAGGGCATCATTCTGAGCTTCCAAATTCAAAATACGCAAGACTCCTTGCTCCTTTGGCCTGCAAACTAGTTCCCAAGCTGCCAGGGGTTGATTTTTATTTTCAAGATCTTTCCCTCTCCATAAATAATGCCTTCTATATTTTTTAATAGTACCTTTATATAATTTGAGGCAACTCATGATGAAAATAGGGATATAGGAGAGCACAACATTAACGATTTGGAGTCTACCCCCATATCCAAGGAAGTCGACACATACACTCAATCTTTGTTCACCTTTTTCAATCAGAGGGATAAAGTGATCCATCTTGGGTTTGGTGAGACCTAGATAAATTCCAAGGTATAGGAAAGGGGAGGAGCCCTGTTAATACTAAAGGAATGAATCATTTCAGAGTTGATGTTTATTGGCACCAAGAAAGATTTATAATAATTAACTTTCAGGCCAGATGCATATTAGCATGTGAGTTAATAATTTCTTCCAGTAACTGCAACTCAGCCTGACAGGCTCTCATAATAACCAAAGTATCATCAACATATTGTATCATAGGAAAGTCTAGGCAAATTTTCTTAAGGGCCGATCCAACCTTCCATAGCTCATTGCATCATTATTAGATTTTGTAGGAAATCATAGGCAAATGACAAAGAAGAGAGGTGAGAGAGGGTCACCCTATCCTACTTCTCTTCTGCACTTGAAATTTTTCCCAGACACCGTTTAATAGAACAACTAAGGAGGTAGTAGAGAAAATGTTCTTGACCCAAGTATACCCTTTCTCTCCAAGCCATTTATATTTGAGGACCCCCAAAATAAAATTGATCAATTTATCCAAAGCCTTCTCAAAAGATACACAGAGTTCATCGATCGTTGCATCTCCATATCGATTCTATTACTCATGCATTAATTAATTGACCAATATAAAAAGAAAAGAAAATCAATTTTGTAACCACTGAAAAATTGTTGAAGTCTAAGTGTAGCCCCATTCCAACACCCTAATATCGGGCATTTTTGGCGCTCAAGTGTAAAATCCGTCTAGATGTGGTCCCCTACCCCAAGCAAATTTGATGAAAATATAGGTAAGACCAGGGATAACCAGGAAAATAGAGCATGGGCAGTAAAAAAAGTTAATGAATTGTAATTCTTAAGACATGTGAAGAAGCAGAGAACGTCGTACCTCTCTCGAGGCAACGGTTTCGTGTTAATATAGGCAGGGGCTGAAGGAAATATGCCCTAGAGGCAATAATAAAGTTATTATTTATTTCCTTATTTCATGATAAATGTTTATTATTCATGCTAGAATTGTATTAACAGCAAACATAATACATGTGTGAATACATAGACAAACAGAGTGTCACTAGTATGCCTGTACTTGACTAGCTCGTTAATCAAAGATGGTTATGTTTCCTAACCATAGACAAAGAGTTGTTATTTGATTAACGGGATCACATTATTAGGAGAATGATGTGATTGACTTGACCCATTCCGTTAGCTTAGCACTCGATCGTTTAGTATGTTGCTATTGCTTTCTTCATGACTTATACATGTTCCTATGACTATGAGATTATGCAACTCCCGTTTGCCGGAGGAACACTTTGTGTGCTACCAAATGTCACAACATAACTGGGTGATTATAAAGGAGCTCTACAGGTGTCTCCAAAGGTGAATGTTGGGTTGGCGTATTTCGAGATTAGGATTTGTCACTCCGATTGTCGGAGAGGTATCTCTGGGCCCTCTCGGTAATGCACATCACATAAGCCTTGCAAGCATTACAACTAATGAGTTACTTGCAAGATGATGTATTACGAAATGAGTAAAGAGACTTGCCGGTAACGAGATTGAACTAGGTATTGAGATACCGACGATCGAATCTCGGGCAAGTAACATACCGATGACAAAGGGAACAACGTATGTTGTTATGCGGTCTGACCGATAAAGATCTTCGTAGAATATGTAGGAGCCAATATGAGCATCCAGGTTCCGCTATTGGTTATTGACCGGAGACATGTCTCGGTCATGTCTACATTGTTCTCGAACCCGTAGGGTCCGCACGCTTAAGGTTTTGATGATAGTTATATTATGAGTTTATGAGTTTTGATGTACCGAAGTTAGTTTGGAGTCCCGGATGTGATCACGGACATGACGAGGAGTCTCGAAATGGTCGAGACATAAAGATTGATATATTGGACGGCTATATTCGGACACCGGAAGTGTTCCGGGTGATTTCGGAGAAAACCGGAGAGCCGGAGGGTTACCGGAACCCCCCCCCCCCCCGGGAGAAGTAATGGGCCATATGGGCCTTAGTGGAGAGAGAGAGGGGCAGCCAGGGTGGGCCGCGCGCCTCCTCCCCCCTGGTCCGAATTGGACTAGGAGAGGGGGGGCGGCGCCCCCCTTTCCTTCTCCCTCCCCACTTCTTTCCCCCTCCTAGTAGGAGTTACTCCTACTAGGAGGAGGACTCCTCCTTGGCGCGCCATAGGGGCCGGCCGGCCTCCTCCCCTTGCTCCTTTATATACGGGGGCAGGGGGCACCCCTAGACACAAGTTGATCCACGTGATCATATTCTTAGCCGTGTGCGGTGCCCCCTTCCACCATAATCCTCGATAATATTGTAGCGGTGCTTAGGCGAAGCCCTGC
Organism: Triticum urartu; assembly: GCF_056163025.1. Lineage (NCBI taxonomy): Eukaryota > Viridiplantae > Streptophyta > Magnoliopsida > Poales > Poaceae > Triticum > Triticum urartu. Next base: position 70,267,451 of record NC_141874.1, read on the forward strand.
GACGGTAGTACATCAAGATCGTCACCACGCCGTCGTGCTGACGGAACTCTTCCCCGACACTTTGCTGGATCGGAGTCCGGGGATCGTCATTGAGCTGAACGTGTGCTAAAACTCAGAGGTTCCGTAGTTTCGGTGCTTGATCGGTCGGGCCGTGAAGACGTACGACTACATCAACCGCGTTGTGCTAACGCATCCGCTATCGGTCTACAAGGGTACGTAGATCACACTCTCCCCTCTCGTTGCTATACATCACCATGATCTTGCATGTGCGTAGGAAATTTTTTGAAATTACTACGTTCCCCAACAGTGGTATCAGAGCCAGGTTTTATGTGTTGATGTTATATGCACGAGTAGTACACAAGTGAGTTGTGGGCGATATAAGTCATACTGCTTACCAGCATGTCATACTTTGGTTTGGCGGTATTGTTGGACGAAGCGGCCCGGACCGACATTACGCGTATGCTTACGTGAGACCGGTTCTCCCGACGTGCTTTGCACAAAGGTGGCTAGCGGGTGACAGTTTCTCCAACTTTAGTTGAACCAAGTGTGGCTACGCCTGGTCCTTGCGAAGGTTAAAACAGCACCAACTTGACAAACTATCGTTGTGGTTTTGATGCGTAGGTAAGATTGGTTCTTGCTTAAGCTCGTAGCAGCCACGTAAAACTTGCAACAACAAAGTAGAGGACGTCTAACTTGTTTTTGCAGGGCATGTTGTGATGTGATATGGTCAAGACATGATGCTAAATTTTATTGTATGAGATGATCATGTTTTGTAACCAAGTTATCGGCAACTGGCAGGAGCCATATGATTGTCGCTTTATTGTATGCAATGCAATTGCGCTGTAATGCTTTACTTTATCACTAAGCGGTAGCGATAGTCGTGGAAGCATAAGATTGGTGAGACGACAACGATGGTACGATGGTGATCAAGGTGTCGCGCCGGTGACGATGGTGATCATGACGGTGTTTCGAAGATGGAGATCACAAGCACAGGATGATGATGGCCATATCATATCACTTATATTGATTGCATGTGATATTTATCTTTTATGCATCTTATCTTGCTTTGTTTGACGGTAGCATTTTAAGATGATCTCTCACTAATTATCAAGAAGTGTTCTCCCTGAGTATGCACCGTTGCGAAAGTTCTTCGTGCTGAGACACCACGTGATGATCGGGTGTGATAGGCTCTACGTTCAAATACAACGGGTGCAAAACAGTTGCACACGCAGAATACTCAGGTTATACTTGACGAGCCAAGCATATACAGATATGGCCTCAGAACACAGAGACCGAAAGGTCGAGCGTGAATCATATAGTAGATATGATCAACATAGTGATGTTCACCAATGAAACTACTCCATCTCACGTGATGATCGGACATGGTTTAGTTGATTTGGATCACGTGATCACTTAGAGGATTAGAGGGATGTCTATCTAAGTGGGAGTTCTCAAGTAATATGATTAATTGAACTTAAATTTATCATGAACTTAGTCCTGGTAGTATTTTGCAAATCATGTTGTAGATCAATAGCTCGCGTTGTTGCTTCCCTGTGTTTATTTTGATATGTTCCTAGAGAAAATTGTGTTGAAAGATGTTAGTAGCAATGATGCGGATTGGATCCGTGATCTGAGGTTTATCCTCATTGCTGCACAGAAGAATTATGTCCTTGATGCACCGCTAGGTGACAGACCTATTGCAGGAGCAGATGCAGACGTTATGAACGTTTGGCTAGCTCAATATGATGACTACTTAATAGTTTAGTGCACCATGATTAACGGCTTAGAATCGGAACTTCAAAAGACGTTTTGAACGTCATGGACCATATGAGATGTTCCAGGAGTTGAAGTTAATATTTCAAGCAAATACCCGAGTTGAGAGATATGAAGTCTCCAACAAGTTCTATAGCCAAAAGATGGAGGAGAATCGCTCAACTAGTGAGCATGTGCTCAGATTGTCTGGGTACTACAATCGCTTGAATCAAGTGGGAGTTAATCTTCCAGATAAGATAGTGATTGATAGAATTCTCTAGTCACCATCACCAAGTTAGTAGAACTTCGTGATGAACTATAGTATGCAAGGGATGACGAAAATGACTCCCAAGCTTTTCATGATGATGAAATCGATGAAGGTAGAAATCAAGAAAGAGCATCAAGTGTTGATGGTAGACAAGACCACTAGTTTCAATAAAAAGGGCAAAGGAAAGAAGGGGAACTTCAAGAAGAATGGCAAGCAAGTTGCTGCTCAAGTGAAGAAGCCCAAGTCTGGTCCTAAGCCTGAGACTAAGTGCTTCTACTGCAAAGGGACTGGTCACTGGAAGCGGAACTGCCCCAAGTATTTGGCGAATAAGAAGGATGGCAAAGTGAAAAAAGGTATATTTGATATACAGATTATTAATGTGTATTTTACTAGTGTTCGTAGCAACCCCTCGGTATTTGATACTGGTTCAGTTGCTAAGAGTAGTAACTCGAAACGGGAGTTGCAGAATGAACATAAACTAGTCAAGGGTGAAGTGACGATGTGTGTTGGAAGTAGTTCCAAGATTGATATGATCATCATCGCACACTCCCTATACTTTCGAGATTAGTGTTGAACCTAAATAAGTGTTATTTGGTGTTTGCGTTGAGCATGAATATGATTTGATCATGTTTATTGCAATACGGTTATTCATTTAAGTTAGAGAATAATTATTGTTCTGTTTACATGAATAAAACCTTATATGGTTACACACCCAATGAAAATGGTTCATTGGATCTCGATCGTAGTGATACACATATTCATAATATTGAAGACAAAAGATGCAAAGTTAATAATGATAGTGCAACTTATTTGTGGCACTGCCGTTTAGGTCATATTGGTGTAAAGCGCATGAAGAAACTCCATGCTGATGGGATTTTGGAATCACTTGATTATGAATCACTTGATGCTTGCAAACCATGCCTTATGGGAAAGATGACTAAGACTCCATTCTCCGGAACAATGGAGCGAGCAACTGACTTATTGGAAATAATACATACTGATGTATGTGATCCGATGAGTGTTGAGGCTCGCGGCGGGTATCGTTATTTTCTGACCTTCACAGATGATTTGAGCAGATATGGGTATATCTACTTGATGAAACACAAGTCTGAAACATTTGAAAAGTTCAAAGAATTTCAGAGTGAAGTGGAGAATTATCGTAACAAAAATAAAAGTTTCCACGATATGATCGCAGAAGTAAAATATTTGAGTTACGAGTTTGGCCTTCAGTTAAAAACAATGTGAAATAGTTTCACTACTCACGCCACCTGGAACACCACAACATAATGGTGTGTCCGAACGTCATAACCGTACTTTATTAGATATGGTGCGAACTATGATGTCTCTTACCAATCTACCACTATCGTTTTGGGATTATGCATTAGAGACAGCTGCATTCACGTTAAATAGGGCACCATCTAAATCCGTTGAGACGACACCGTATGAACTATGGTTTGACAAAAAACCTAAGCTGTCGTTTCTTAAAGTTTGAGGTTGCAATGCTTATGTGAAAAATTTTCAACCTGATAAGCTCAAACCCAAATCGGAGAAGTGCGTCTTCATAGGATACCCAAAAGAAAAATGTTGGGTACACCTTCTATCACAGATCCGAAGGCAAGATGTTCGTTGCTGAGAATGGATCCTTTCTAGAGAAGGAGTTTCTCTCGAAAGAAGTGAGTGGGAGGAAAGTAGAACTTGATAAGGTAATTGTACCTTCTCCCTTATTGGAAAGTAGTTCATCACAGAAATTTGTTCCTGTGACTACTACACCAATTAGTGAGGAAGCTAATGATAATGATCATGTAACTTCAGATCAAGTTACTACCGAATCTCGTAGGTTAACCAGAGTGAGATCCGCACCAGAGTGGTACGGTAATCCTGTTCTGGAAGTCATGTTACTAGACCATGACGAACTTGCGAACTATGAGGAAGTGATGATGAGCCCAGATTCCGCGAAATGGTTTGAGGCCATGAAATCTGAGATATGATCCATGTATGAGAACAAAGTATGGACTTTGATGGATTTGCCCGATGATCGGCAAGCCAAAGAAAATAAAAGGATCTTCAAGAGGAAGATGGACGCTGATAGTAGTGTTACTATCTACAAAGCTAGACTTGTCGAAAAATGTTTTTGACAAAGTTCAAGGTGTTGACTACGATGAAATTTTCTCACTCGTAGCGATGCTTAAGTCTGTCCAAATCATGTTAGCAATTGCCGCAATTTTATGAAATCTGGCAAATGGATAAACAAAATTACATTCCTTAATGGATTTAAAGAAGAGTTGTATATGATACAACCAGAAGGTTTTGTCAATCCTAAAGGTGCTAACAAAATATGCAAGCTCCAGCGATCCATCTATGGACTGGTGCAAGCATCTCGGAGTTGGAATATACACTTTGATAAGTTGATCAAAGCATATAGTTTTATACAGACTTGCGGTGAATCCTGCATTTACAAGAAAGTGAGTGGGAGCACTACAGCATTTCTGATAAGTATATGTGTATGACATATTGTTGATCGGAAATAATGTAGAATTATTCTGCAAAGCATAGATGAGTGTTTGAAAGGATTTTTTCAAAGAAAACCTCGGCGAAGCTGCTTACATATTGAGCATCAAGATCTATAGAGATAGATCAAGACGCTTGATAAGTTTTTTCAATGAGTACATACCTTGACAAGATTTTGAAGTAGTTCAAAATGGAACAGTCAAAGAAAGAATTCTTGCCTATGTTACAAGGTGTGAAGTTGAGTAAGACTCAAAGCCCGACCATGGCAGAAAATAGAATGAGAATGAAAGTCATTCCCTATGCCTTGGCCATAGGTTCTATAAAGTATGCCATGCTGTGTACCAGACCTATTGTATACCCTACACTAATTTTGGCAAGGGAGTACAATAGTGATCTAGGAGTAGATCACTGGACAGCGGTCAAAATTATCCTTAGTGGAATAAGGATATGTTTCTCGATTATGGAGGTGACAAAAGGTTCGTCGTAAAAGGGTTACGTCGATACAAGTTTTGGCACTGATCCGGATGACTCTTAGTCTTCATCTGGATACATATTGAAAGTGGGAGCAATTAGCTAAAGTAGCTCCGTGCAGAGTATTGTAGACATAGAAAATTGCAAAATACTTACAGATCTGAATATGGCAGACCCGTTGACTGAACTTCTCTCACAGGCAAAACATGATCACACCTTAGTACTCTTTGGGTGTTAATCACATAGCAATGTGAACTAGATTACTGACTCTAGTAAACCCTTTGGGTGTTGGTCACATATCGATGTGAACTATGGGTGTTAACCACATAAAGATGTGAACTATTGATGTTAGATCACATGGCGATGTGAACTAGATTATTGACTCTAGTGCAAGTGGGAGACTGAAGGAAATATGCCCTAGAGGCAATAATAAAGTTATTATTTATTTCCTTATTTCATGATAAATGTTTATTATTCATGCTAGAATTGTATTAACCGGAAACATAATACATGTGTGAATACATAGACAAACAGAGTGTCACTAGTATGCCTCTACTTGACTAGCTCGTTAATCAAAGATGGTTATGTTTCCTAACCATAGACAAAGAGTTGTTATTTGATTAACGAGATCACATCATTAGGAGAATGATGTGATTGACTTGACCCATTCCGTTAGCTTAGCACTCGATCGTTTAGTATGTTGCTATTGCTTTCTTCATGACTTATACATGTTCCTATGACTATGAGATTATGCAACTCCCGTTTGCCGGAGGAACACTTTGTGTGCTACCAAACGTCACAACGTAACTGGGTGATTATAAAGGAGCTCTACAGGTGTCTCCAAAGGTGAATGTTGGGTTGGCGTATTTCGAGATTAGGATTTGTCACTCCGATTGTCGGAGAGGTATCTCTGGGCCCTCTCGGTAATGCACATCACATAAGCCTTGCAAGCATTACAACTAATGAGTTAGTTGCAAGATGATGTATTACGAAACGAGTAAAGAGACTTGCCGGTAACGAGATTGAACTAGGTATTGAGATATCGACGATCGAATCTCGGGCAAGTAACATACCGATGACAAAGGGAACAACGTATGTTGTTATGCGGTCTGACCGATAAAGATCTTCGTAGAATATGTAGGAGCCAATATGAGCATCCAGGTTCCGCTATTGGTTATTGACCGGAGACATGTCCCGGTCATGTCTACATTGTTCTCGAACCCGTAGGGTCCGCACGCTTAAGGTTTCGATGATAGTTATATTATGAGTTTATGAGTTTTGATGTACCGAAGTTAGTTCGGAGTCCCGGATGTGATCGCGGACATGACGAGGAGTCTCGAAATGGTCAAGAAATAAAGATTGATATATTGGACGGCTATATTCGGACACCGGAAGTGTTCCGGGTGATTCCGGAGAAAACCGGAGAGCCGGAGGGTTACCGGAACCCCCCCGGGAGAAGTAATGGGCCATATGGGCCTTAGTGGAGAGAGAGGGGCAGCCAAGGTGGGCCACGCGCCTCCTCCCCCCTGGTCCGAATTGGACTAGGAGAGGGGGGGCGGCGCCCCCCTTTCCTTCTCCCTCCCCACTTCTTTCCCCCTCCTAGTAGGAGTCCTACTCCTACTAGGAGGAGGACTCCTCCTTGGCGCGCCATAGGGGCCGGCCGGCCTCCTCCCCTTGCTCCTTTATATACGGGGGCAGGGGGCACCCCTAGACACAAGTTGATCGACGTGATCATATTCTTAGTCGTGTGCGGTGCCTCCTTCCACCATAATCCTCGATAATATTGTAGCGGTGCTTAGGCGAAGCCCTGCGACAGTAGTACATCAAGATCGTCACCACGCCGTCGTGCTGACGGAACTCTTCCCCGACACTTTGCTGGATCGGAGTCCGGGGATCGTCATCGAGCTGAACGTGTGCTAAAACTCGGAGGTGCCGTAGTTTTGGTGCTTGATCGGTCGGGCCATGAAGACGTACGACTACATCAACCGCGTTGTGCTAACGCTTCTGTTGTCGGTCTACAAGGGTACGTAGATCACACTCTCCCCTCTCGTTGCTATACATCACCATGATCTTGCGTGTGCGTAGGAAATTTTTTGAAATTACTACGTTCCCCAACAGGGGCGTATCCCTGATAAGCATACAAGTTTTTTGAGATTACATCTTGGGGATCAAGGAAGGTAGAGATAATATAAAGATGAAAAGATTACAACCATATACTCTAACAACCTAGACCGACTTGACTCAACAGAACCGGTGCGTGGTGCACCCCTTGGAACGTGATCATCATGTTGTTTAACACCCTCCCATAATCACAACTAGGACAAGTTGAGATTACGTTTAAATTCTTCAAAAATTCTAGTAGATAAGGCTTTAGTGAATCCATCTGCAACTTGATCTTGAGATCGAATGAACCGAATGTCCAGCTTCTTTTCTGCAACTCTTTCTCTGACAAAATGAAAGTCTATTTCGATATGTTTTGTCCTTGCATGAAATATTGTGTTAGCAAAAAGATAGGTGGCGCCAAGATTGTCACACCATAAGCATGGGGCTTGTTTACAATATATCCCAAGCTCTTTCAGCAGCGATTGAACCCGGATAATTTCTACGGTAGCATTTGCTAGTGCTTTGTATTCTGCTTCTATGCTGGATCTAGACACAGTAGCTTGTTTCTTAGCACACCATGAGATTAAATTTGGACCAAAGAACAATGCAAAACCGCCTGTTGAGCGTCTGTCATCAAGAGAACCTGCCCAATCAGAATCAGAAAAAGCACTGACAAATATTGACGGTGACTTGGTGAAGGTGAGTCCAACACTGAAAGTGTTCTTAATATATCTAAGTATGCGTTTTGCAGCTGTCAAGTGTACTGTAGTGGGTGCATGAAGGAACTGACATACTTTGTTCACAGCAAAGAAAATATCAGGCCTAGTCAGAGTTAAATATTGCAGTGCACCAACCATACTTCTATACCTGGTGCCGTCCTCTTGATTCAAGAGTTTTCCTTTTGTTAAGGATAATTTCTCGGAGCTGGACAGAGGTGTTGGAGCCAGCTTGCAACCTTGCAACCCTGCTCTTGTTACAAGATCAGTTGCATACTTCTCTTGAGATAAATGAAGCTCATCTCCATTTCTTTTTACCTCAATGCCAAGAAAGTAGTGCAAGTTTCCTAGATCCTTAAGAGCAAACTCGGAGTTCAAATCCTTGAGCAGTGCTGAAATAGCTTCATCAGATGAGCTTGTGACAATAATATCGTCAACATATATGAGTACAAATATAGAGATATTTGACTTGTTGAAAATAAACAATGAGGTGTCAGACTTAGAGGGAGCAAACCCAAGTTCTTGAATCTTTGAACTCAGCCGAGAATACCATGCTCTAGGAGCTTGCTTTAGCCCATACAAGGCCTTGTCAAGCTTGCATATGTGAAGGGGTTTTTGTGTGTTATCAAACCCAGGAGGTTGTTTCATGAACACTTCCTCTTCCAGAACACCATGAAGGAACGTGTTCTGTACATCTAGTTGGCGTGGACTTCATCCTATGGATACGGCAATAGACAAAACAAGACGAATAGTAGCAGCCTTCACAACAGGACTAAACGTATCCTCATAGTCTAAACCGATCCTTTGCTTGAAACCTTTTGCCACTAGTCTAGCCTTATAACGGTCTATGGTGCCATCAAATTTCTTTTTAATTCTGAAGACCCATTTAGAATCTATCACATTTTTACCTTTACCTTGACATGCTGGAACTAAATGCCAAGTTTTGTTTTTGTGAAGCGCCATGTACTCATCTTCCATAGTCTTCTGGCACTTTGGATCACCTAAGGCTTCTGCAACAGTATGTGGTATATCTGGTTCATGTGAGACACAAGCAAATCCAAATTTTGCTAGATATTTGTAGTTTTTGGGTTGAGTTACTCCCCTTTGAAGCCTGGTGCGAGGTGGAGAAGAAGCATCCACAGAATATCCAGCGCCAGGATCTACCGCAGGCCTGTCAAGTGAGGACAAGCGAGCCGATCTTCTGTGGCCGGCGTGTGTGACGCAGAAGGAGGGAGCGGCGCAGAGGATCCCACACCGGTGGCAGGCTCATGATAGGCCAATGATGAAGCCGTCGGGGCAGGATCTGCATGGGAGTCCGCACCTCATCCCGCCGTGATGAGTGTCGAGTGTAGCAGTGGGTGTCGGCGCCAAACCGACTAGGCGCGGGGCCAGACGCGGGTGGCTCGAGGTGGCGCCACTTGGCGCTGGCGGGTTGGCGTGGGGCGGTCTCCTGGCGGTCCACCGGGCCGCTGTTGTCGTGAAGCGGCGCGGGGCTTGAACAAATGCGGAATAAACCTAGCGGTTAATTTGTCAAGCACAAAACCTAAAACAACTAGGCTCACCTATGTGCACCAACAACTTATGCTAATCAAGATAAGCAACTATGTGATAGAAAGATATATGACAAGAAACAATATGGCTATCACAAAGTAAAGTGCATAAGTAAAGAGCTCGGGTAAGAAATAACTGAGGCACGCGGAGACGACGATGTATCCCGAAGTTCACACCCTTGCGGATGCTAATCTCCGTTTGGAGCGGTGTGGAGGCACAATGCTCCCCGAGAAGCCACTAGGGCCACCGTAATCTACTCACGCCCTCGCACAATGCAAGATGCCGTGATTCCACTAAGGGACCCTTGAGGGCGGTCACCGAACCCGTACAAATGGCAACCCTTGGGGGCGGTCACCGAACCCGTACACTTTGGCAACCCTTGGGGGCGGTCACCGGTACCCGTCAAATTGCTCGGGGCGATCTCCATAACCTAATTGGAGACCCCGACACTTTCCCGGAGCTTTACACCACAATGATTGAGCTCCCAACAACACCAACCGTCTAGGGCGCCAAGGCACCCAAGAGGAACAAGCTCTAGGGTGCCCAAACACCCAAGAGTAATAAGCTTCTCAAACTTCACTTCCACGTATCACCATGGAGAACTCAAACTGATGCACCAAAATGCAATGGCAAGGGCACACGGAGTGCCCAAGTCCTTCTCTCTCAAATCCCACCGGAGCAACTAATGCTAGGGAGGGAAATGAGAGGAAGAACAAGACGGAGAACACCAAGAACTCCAAGATCTAGATCCAAGGGGTTCCCCTCACATAGAGGAGAAAGTGATTGGTGGAAATGTGGATCTAGATCTTCTCCCTATTTTCCCTCAAAAACTAGCAAGAATCCATGGAGGGAGTGAGAGTTAGCAAGCTCAAAGAAGGTCAAAAATGGAGGCAAAAACAAGCTCAAGATATAGGGTTCATTGGGGAAGAAGACCCCCTTTTATAGGAGGGGGGAAATCCAACCGTTATGTGCTCAGCCCGCACACGAGCGGTACTACCGCTCTTGGTCCCGGTACAACCGGGACTCACAGTATACGTGCAGAACCCTACCAGGTGGTACAACCGGGCGACCAGGCGGTAGCACCGGTTGAGAAGAACAACCGGAGCAACCGCCCAGCCACCGCTCAACCACCGCATAGGAACAGAAGGGAGTCACCCCTGAGTGCGGTAATCGAGCGGTACCGGGCCGGTGCAACCGCATGGCCTTGAGCGCTCGGGCGGCTAACTCCTGAGCGGTAGAACCGCTCCGGACACCGGTGGTACCGGTACGACCGGACCAACCGGGCCACCACCGCCCGAGTACCGCATCAAAACAGAGGCCTGACCGGTACTTGGGCGGTGCCTGGCCGGAACAACCGCCCAAGTCTTTGCTGAGCAAGATGGCGGTACCACCGCCCGGAAGCAGCGGTACAACAGCTGAGAGCTCCAAGCGGTACTACCACTGGGGCTCAAGGTACTACCGCTGGGACCAGACAAAAACCACTTCCAAGAAAACAAGAACTGCCATAACTTCTGCATATGAGCTCCGAATTGAGCAAACTCAAGCTTGTTGGAAACAAGACGACGAGTAGCATCAAAACAACGACTGGTGATAGTAAGAAGAGGCAGGGGAGGTATGCCTAACAAAAAGAGGAGTGAAACCTCCAACCGAGAAGAATCGGCAAAACCTCCAACATCGAAAACATCATAGAAGATGCATGCAAACTCCGTTTTCGATGAACTCAAGCTTGTCATCAAGATGACCATAAGCTCTAAGACTCACAAAAAGAACCAAACAAGAACCAAGAAAGATGATGCAAGGATGCAATGGTTTGAGCTCTCTACGAACGATACGATCAAGCTACTCATCGAGAGCCCCCCTTGATAGTACGGCAATCGATCCTATAACCCGGTCTCCCAACTACCATCATGAGACCGGTAAAATAGAAAACCTATCAAGGGCAAACCTTTGCCTTGCACATGGTCCACTTGAGCTAGATGATGATAATCTTGACTCCCTCAAGTTGGACCACCTTTCTTGATTGTGTTGACTCGATGAAGGCTAGTTGATTGCTCCCCCATACTCCACTATGGGTGAGCCACTCTTCCGCACATCTTCACAAGTCCATTATCACCACAAAGGACGGCAAGCTTCAAGTATTTGATCTCTTCGTGATGCTCCACTTGAACTTGCACACCGCAACCTAACCCACAAAGAAATCTCACGAAGACCATGGGTTAGTACACAAAGCGTAATTGACAATTCTTACCATACCATGGGATCACTTGATCCCTCTCGGTACATATTCTGCGCTTTGTGAGTTGATCAACTTGATTCACTCTTGACTTAGTCTTGATCAACCTTGAACCTTTCCAATTCTCTTCATTTGAATGATGTCTTGAAGGTAGACATGAATGATCACACAATCTTCTTCTTCAAGACATGCTTGCAATAAGCTCAACTCTCACATGACCAATCTTTGGATAATTCCTTGAATAACACCTTGGTCGACACAAACTCTCCTTGAAATCAACACATGCGCTCCAAGAAAAGCCTATGGACAAAACCTTCAAATATAACTCAAGGAAACCATTAGTCCATAGAGATTGTCATCAATTACCAAAACCAAACATGGGGGCACCGCATGTTCTTTCAATCTCCCCCATTTTGGTAATTGATGACAATCACTTTCAAGAGAGTTTAATACAAGGAATTATGCATCACCATGCAATGCAACAACCAATAAAGCATGCGTATGAGATGCAAATGCTTAGGAACAAAACTAAAGCAAGGAGAAAACTCTAAAGACTTCTCCACAAAACTTTCTGAAACCTCCACAAAACTCTCTAAAACTTCTCCCCCATTGGCATCGACTGCCAAAATGGGTGAAAAGCTAAGAAGTCCAATATAAAAGGTGTTCCTCCAAAAGTTGTGTCTTTCTCAACAAGAAAGTGGAATGCCATACACATATCCAAAGGTAATACTTGGAGGGAGACCAACTATATTGAGGCACCAAGATTGCTAAAGGAATGATATGCCACAAGGACATAACAAAGAGAGACACAAGCAATCAAGCAATCAAAAGGTACCAATTGAAGCAATCAATCAAAGGATATCAATTGAACCAACTAGACCAAACATCCTACGTGCCACAAGAATAAAGATATTGTGATATCAGAAGAGGATTGTGCTAAAGAAACTAGAGAAGCGCCCCATGATTTGTGCACATCAATAATTTTGTATTTGGATACAAAGTGCACAAAATAGGATCATAGCTCCCCCAAAATCAATAGAAACTTACAACAAGTGTAAGTGAGCATATAGGAAACAAAGCCTAGTACTTGAAACACACACATGGTTGAGCAACAAGTAATAAAAGAGGCAACTTAAGAATGGGCTCAACCGAAATGATGTGTGTGAGTCAAGGCAATGCACTTGAGAAGACTAATGTACGGATGAGCATTAGGAATCAATAAAGTCTTGAAAGAATGAGGCACACGGTGCAAGGCCTATCATTCCCACACACAACTAGCAAATGGGTTCACAAGCTTACTAATAAGCATATTAAGAACCTATGCTTGTGACAACCCGTGGTGAAGATAGAAGATGAAAGCCTCATCAAGACGAGGGATACCAATTAAGATGGCAAAAGCCTCGTAAAGATAAGCATGAGGAAAATAATCTTCACCACACACAACAGTGCATCAAGATGCAACGATAGAAGACACGCACTCAAGGCAAAAGCTTTCATGGAGCCATCAAAGAAATAACATAAGAAAGACAAGGTGGCCGTGAAAGAAAGGATATCAACTAGATATGCAACTTCTCTCAAGTGAATAAGATTCTAGGTAGACGAAATCATGATGATATATATCTACAAAGAAGGATGTACACCCGAAATAGTTACAACACGAGGAACAAGATATCCAAAGGGAGGTCATACATATACCAATAAGATATTTGCTTGGAAGCATAGCTCATGGCTAGATATGTTCTTATTGTATATAAATGAAGTCCACACACGAACAACAAAGACATCACAACTAGCAACAAGAGATCATTGTTGGGATGCTTTGAGAAAGAAAACAAGTATCACAAGAATGAATGAATATCATGCCATGATACAACCTACACAAGGTTGAAACAAGAAATGTGTGCATGAAGAATATGAAGATACTTGTTACCGAGTTAACATTGGAAGGATGTAGTAGATACCAATTGAAGGTAGATAGTAGTTCATTGATCATCCTAGCTCGACTCCAATAAGCACATGATGACAACACCTTCCTTGTGAGTGAGCCGAGCTTCCAATGTATCTCCAATTGTTCCTAGAACAACAACACAAAAAAATGGTACCCAAACTCATTGGGACCAAGGAGTTAGAGAACCGACAATACATAGGATAAACTCCTCATAAAAATGTGCATATAGATACGAAAATAAATTGCATGCACATCTCATCCAATTTGAGACTTGGTGGAGTTCCCCCTATATATTGGGTCAAAGAAAGAAAACATGCCAAAGAAACTACAAGAAGTAAATATGCAAGCTCAAGACTTTCAAGAACCGAGACCAAAAGACAAAGAAATACCAAGTGAAGAAAAGATACCAAATGAATAAATCATCACTTGGAGGATATCAATAAAAGATACATCAAGGAATGAGATATCCATTGATACCCACTAAATAAAGGATATCAAACCCCCAAAAGAGAGGATGGTTCCAAACAAACCAAGCTCTCTACAAAGTTTCAAGATGGCACAAAGTACCCAAAAGAAACGACTTGCCTTCCACCGACACACTTGATAAGGATCACAAGATGAGTGTTTTTATAGAAAATATGATAGCTCCCCCAAGACTAGTGCATTAAAGAGAAATTGCATTTGAATACAAAATGCACAAGGTGGGATCACCACTTTCACTATATCTAGAAAACACTAGACAAGATCAAGAAATAAACAAGATCCACAAGTGGTATGGAAGACAAAGGGAGTTGATACAATCCTTAGCAAGAGATAAGGCAAATAAAAGCAAAGGCTAATGTAAAGATGATCAATAATATCTACCACACAAGTGAGTACCAATTGTCAAAAGACAAGAAGTATTTGGAAATAATTCCCGGTGGTAGATAGCAAGGATATCCGACATCATCTTCACAGCAAACAAAAAAAACAAATTGCAACTTGTAGAGCTAACATGCCACCTAGGAACAAGATAATTTACAATATCAATTCTAGGTGACAATATCTCAAATGTACACATTTTCTAGGCTAGTAATATACACATAGCATATTACTCCCCCATAATGTGATACCAATTAACGATAAACAAGAGGCAAAATAACGATCCAACACGAGATAATTAATGGACAATATAGAATTTGAATTTCTCATGAGAAGACATACCACATAGCGACTAGATAATCTTGAAATATCAATACTAGATGGTATTACTCATGTACACACATATATAGGATTGTGAGGTGCACAAAGCACATCACTCCCCCATAATGGGATATTCCATTAATCTCTCACAAGAGCCAACTAAGAAAAGAACAAGATGCACAAAGGCTCAACTAACGACACACATGTACATGATGTGCAAACCAACACACACATACTTGATTGCTCAAGATAATCAAGTTGGAAGCACAACATATACAAACACATGCAAGGAACAAAACCAAACATGCAAAGGGGCAAGTAACTTTCAATGTAAACAATTTTAAGCACGAGTTACCGCAAGGAGGAACATTGGATATAAGATAGAAACTTGATAATCCGAATGACTTGGCTTGAGACAATAAGAATGATGAAGTCCCCTTAATTCTTCATAATGTAGCCAAGTCTCCAATGACCTCCAACATCACCTATTGATCAAGTTTGAGCTTGTTGGTCCCCAACCAAGTTGGGTCCTAAGAGGTTAGTCACAATAGGCTTGGCTACCCAAATGGTTCTTTGCTTCAAACCACTTTGAGTACCAACAAACTTGGCAACCACATTGCCAACCTTATCCTTCCCAAGAGAATAGACATCATCAATAATAATTGGGTTGGATAAGTTACCACTAGTGCATGAAGAGGCGAGGTGACCTTTCTCGCGACATAGGTAGCAACGTCTACTCCTCACTTTCTTCTCACTTGATTTCTCAACTTGAGAAGCATAAGCTTGAGTCTTCTTGAGAAGAGGCCTTTCTTCAACTTGAGGTTTAGCATGAGAATGAACTTGTGGCCTCTTCCCTTGTTGCTTGTCATTAACGTACTTCTTCTTCAATGAGCAAGATCTAACATGATGCCCTTCAATTTTGCACTTGAAGCAAATAATCTTGGCCGAATTCTTGACTTGTTCTTGGCCCTTCTTCTTGATCATGTTGGACTTCTTCTTATTGGAGTTGAATCCAAGTCCACCTTTGTCATTGGGGGATTTTTGCACACTCAAGATATTGTTGAGTGTGGATTTCCCTTCATGACTCTTTTCCAAGTCTTTCTTCAAAGAAGTGACTTGGGCCTTGAGCTCTTTGATTTCCTCTACACGGTTAGTCTCAACACAAGTACTAGAGGAAGTATAAGCTTCATCGTTAGAACAACACGGCAAGGAAAGCAATTCATCACAAGATGTACCAACATTGTGAGTAGATGAATTACAAGGACTAGCACATGGCAATATAGCATTTTGACTAGAAGTAGTGCTAGTATCCACATGAGGCTCACTAGATGTTACCTTAGCAAGCATGGCCTCATGAGCTAATTTTTGCACATTATGGGATACTAGAAGATCATCATGAGAGCTTGTGAGCTTTACATGATTTTCTTCCAACATTCCATAATTGCTAGATAGCAACTCAAGTTGAGCCCGAAGCTCAACATTCTCCTTCAAAATGGATGCTTCACAAGTAATAGAGTTAGTATCCCAAGCATCATCATTAACAACAATAGGAGAGGACACCTTGGCAAGCTCTTTTAAGTAAGAAGCTTCAAGTTGAGCATGAGACTCGGTGAGTTTTATGAGCTCACCCTTGATGACCCTTGAGCCATTTTCGAGGTGCTCAAAATCCTCAAGGAGTCTAGCACGAGCAACTTCAAGCTTAGCATTTTTAGTTTTGAAATCATTGGCCACCTCGAGTGCTCTATCATGAGATTCCTTTATTCTAGATAATTCTATAGCAAAGGTCTCCTCAAGAGATTCGGATGAGGTTTGTTCATGTTCAAGAGCTTGAGATAGCTCCGCGATCTCATTTGCGTAATCACGCTCATGAGCTTCCATTTTCTCAATGGTGACCTCATGCTCCTCTAGATGAGATTCCAACTCCTCAATGTATTTCTTGGCTTCAATGGCAATAGACATGATTTCCATGAAGTTGAAACGAGCAAGTTTATTTTTGTGAAGAGCTTTAAAAATCATTTCCCCCTTAGTTTTTAAGGAGGCAACATTATCATTCTCTTCATCATAATCAACATCATCATCACTCTTGCCATCATCACAAGATATATTGGGATTCAAAGTGGGAGATACCTTTGAAGCCTTGGCCATAAGGCAAAATGCAATAGATGATGATGTAGGATCCGTTGAAGCACCATTCAAGACCACATCTTGTTCCATGGGGTGTTGGGTTTCCTCTACATTGTTAGCACAACAATTCGAGGACATATATGCATTTTTATCATGGCAACAAGACATAGTAAACATATCATCATGAGATTTAGTCAAGCAATTTCTACATGACATGCAAGGACTTTCAACACAAGCATGTGAAACATTTTGAGTGCTCGAAGTGTTAAAGCCCAAAGAAGGAGCATTGCAATAAGATAGTGATGAAGGATCATCCACAATAAGCATACTATCATCATTGCAATGACCAACACTACTCACCATATCATTACCTTGTGGCAAACCACATGTAGGTGAAGTAGAAGAAGTTGAGAAGACTA
This sequence comes from Triticum urartu, assembly GCF_056163025.1. NCBI lineage: Eukaryota > Viridiplantae > Streptophyta > Magnoliopsida > Poales > Poaceae > Triticum > Triticum urartu. The sequence continues at coordinate 70,284,726 of NC_141874.1, forward strand.
TATGACTGGAGGTGGAGGGAGAACAATCATCCCCACAAATCTTGGACACACCATATTTTTCTTGAAGCTTCGTCCACAACTCATGAGCATCCCGGAACGGCATGAGTTGAAATATATCTATATTGCTAAAAGCATCGAAAAGCACATTAGAAGCTTGAGCATTGAGATAAGAGTTTTTCTCATCCTCTAAAGATAATCTTTGGGGATCCTTTGGAGGAGAAAAACCCATATCTACAATTCGCTCTAAATTTGGGTCCATGACCCTAAAGAGATTAAGCATGCGAATTACCCAAACATCAAAATTTGTGCCATCGAAACTAAGAGTGTCAGAGAATCCTAATCCCCTAGTCGACATCTTTACTCTCTAGGCGGTAAATCCTAATAAAGAGAGACGAGACTCTGATACCAATTGAAAGATCATGGATGTCGCCTAGAGGGGGGGGTGAATAGGCGTTTTAAAATAATTACGATTTAGGCTTGAACAAATGCGGAATAAACCTAGCAGTTAATTTGTCAAGCACAAAACCTAAAACAACTAGGCTCACCTATGTGCACCAACAACTTATGCTAATCAAGATAAGCAACTATGTGATAGAAAGATATATGACAAGAAATAATATGGCTATCACAAAGTAAAGAGCTCGGGTAAGAGATAACTGAGGCACGCGGAGACGACGATGTATCCCGAAGTTCACACCCTTGCGGATGCTAATCTCCGTTTGGAGCGGTGTGGAGGCACAATGCTCCCCAAGAAGCCACTAGGGCCACTGTAATCTCCTCACGCCCTCGCACAATGCAAGATGCCGTGATTCCACTAAGGGACCCTTGAGGGCGGTCACCGAACCCGTACAAATGGCAACCCTTGGGGGCGGTCACCGAACCCGTACACTTTGGCAACCCTTGGGGGCGGTCACCGGTACCCGTCAAATTGCTCGGGGCGATCTCCACAACCTAATTGGAGACCCCAGCGCTTGCCTGGAGTTTTAGACCACAATGATTGAGCTGCGAACAACACCAACCGTCTAGGGCGCCAAGGCACCCAAGAGGAACAAGCTCTAGGGTGCCCAAACACCCAAGAGTAATAAGCTTCTCAAACTTCACTTCCACGTATCACCGTGGAGAACTCAAACCGATGCACCAAAATGCAATGGCAAGGGCACACGGAGTGCCCAAGTCCTTCTCTCTCAAATCCCACCGGAGCAACTAATGCTAGGGAGGGAAATGAGAGGAAGAATAAGACGGAGAACACTAAGAACTCCAAGATCTAGATCCAAGGGGTTCCCCTCACATAGAGGAGAAAGTGATTGGTGGAAATGTGGATCTAGATCTCCTCTCTCTTTTCCCTCAAAAACTAGCAAGAATCCATGAAGGGAGTGAGAGTTAGCAAGCTCAAAGAAGGTCAACAATGGAGGCAAAAACAAGCTCAAGAGATAGGGTTCATTGGGGAAGAAGACCCCCTTTTATAGGAGGGGGGAAATCCAACCGTTATGTGCTCAGCCCGCACACGAGCGGTACTACCGCTCCTGGTCCCGGTACAACCGGGACTCACAGTATACGTGCAGAACCCTACCAGGTGGTACAACCGAGTGACCAGGCGGTAGCACCGGTTGAGAAGAACAACCGGAGCAACCACCCAGCCACCGCTCAACCACAGCATAGGAACAGAAGGGAGTCACCCCTGAGTGCGGTAGTCGAGCGGTACCGGACCGGTGCAACCGCATGGCCTTGAGCGCTCGGGCGGCTAAGTCCTGAGCGGTAGAACCGCTCCGGACACCGGTGGTACCGGTACGACCGGACCAACCGGGCCACCACCGCCCGAGTACCGCATCAAAACAGAGGCCTGACCAATACTTGGGCGGTGCCTGGCCGGAACAACCGCCCAAGTCTTTGCTGAGCAAGATGGCGGTACCACCGCCCAGAAGCAGCGGTACAACGGCTGAGAGCTCCAAGCGGTACTACCGCTGGGGCTCGAGGTACTACCGCTGGGACCAGACAAAAACCACTTCCAAGAAAACAAGAACTGCCATAACTTCTGCATATGAGCTCCGAATTAAGCAAACTCAAGCTTGTTGGAAACAAGACGACGAGTAGCATCAAAACAACGACTTGTAATAGTAAGAAGAGGCAGGGGAGGTATGCCTAACAAAAAGAGGAGTGAAACCTCCAACCGAGAAGAATCGGCAAAACCTCCAACATCGAAAACATCATAGAAGATGCATGCGAACTCCATTTTCGATGAACTCAAGCTTGTCATCAAGATGACCATAAGCTCTAAGACTCACAAAAAGAACCAAACAAGAACCAAGAAAGATGATGCAAGGATGCAATGGTTTGAGCTCTCTACGAACGATACGATCAAGCTACTCATCGAGAGCCCCCCTTGATAGTACGGCAATCGATCCTATAACCCGGTCTCCCAACTACCATCATGAGACCGGTAAAATAGAAAACCTATCAAGGGCAAACCTTTGCCTTGCACATAGTCCACTTGAGCTAGATGATGATAATCTTGACTCCCTCAAGTTGGACCACCTTTCTTGATTGTGTTGACTCGATGAAGACTAGTTGATTGCTCCCCCATACTCCACTATGGGTGAGCCACTCTTCCGCACATCTTCACAAGTCCATTATCACCACAAAGGACGGCAAGCTTCAATCATTTGATCTCTTCGTGATGCTCCACTTGAACTTGCACACCGCAACCTAACCCCACAAAGAACTCTCACGAAGACCATGGGTTAGTACACAAAGCATAATTGACAATTCTTACCATACCATGGGATCACTTGATCCCTCTCGGTACATCTTTTGCGCTTTGTGAGTTGATCAACTTGATTCACTCTTGACTTAGTCTTGATCAACCTTGAACCTTTCCAATTCTCTTCATTTGAATGATGTCTTGAAAAGGTAGACATGAATGGTCACACAATCTTCTTCTTCAAGACATGCTTGCAATAAGCTCAACTCTCACATGACCAATCTTTGGATAATTCCTTGAATAACACCTTGGTCGACACAAACTCTCCTTGAAATCAACACATGCACTCCAAGAAAAGCCTATGGACAAAACCTTCAAATATAACTCAAGGAAACCATTAGTCCATAGAGATTGTCATCAATTACCAAAACCAAACATGGGGGCACCGCATGTTCTTTCACCTGTGCTTGCGCTCGGCTGATCCGTTTTGCTAGTGAGCATGGGGGCATGACACATGTTGTGATATGCCAATTTGTTGAAAGGAGTTGAGGTTTCTGTACTCCCCTTCCCAATCAGATTGAAGAGCTAAGATTTTACAATCAAACTTTCTTTCTACTAGTGCTTGAAAGTTATGGAAAACTTGGAACACATCAGATTTCTTTTTGACGAGATAGATCCAGGTGTACTTGCTATAGGCATCTATAAAACTTACGTAATATGTGTGTCTACCAACGGAAGTAAGGGCGGGATCCCAAACATCGGAAAAAATGAGTTCGAGAGGTTTAGTGGAAATGCTTGTAGACACAGGGTAAGGTAACTGATGACTTTTAGCACGCTGACATGAATCACAAACTGTTTCACAATCACGCTCACCAACAAACGGGAGCTTATTCTTTTTAAGCAAATGTTCAACTAAGGAAAAAGAGGCATGTCCTAATCTATCATGCCACCGTGTTGAAGAGACTTTGGTGACACCATAGGCTTGTTTATTCAATCTCCTAAGCTCCGGAATCAACGGGTAAAGCCCTCGAACACATCTACCTCGATATAGAATTTCCGTCCCTCATTTGCAAAGTGCAGGTTTGATCCCTCAAATCTCAAATCAGACAACTTGCACAGTTAAGTCTTCAAACAGGACAACTTTAGTCCCTTGACCCAGCATTCTTAATGATTGAGCGTGGTTTTGAGCGGTCTTTCTCCATGTGGCAATCTCTCTCTTTCCATCATATTTCTCTTGTGAACGTTCTATCAAGAACTTGGTATCCAATGTCTGTCGCTGCAGCGACACACCTCCACCGTTGCTGGCGACGTCGTCCAATGTTCATCGTTCATCGACACCTCCGCCGCTAACCGGCATGGTGCACCTGAATTTTAAGAAGTCAAATATTTTTTAAACTTCTTGGCAACATACATGGTCTAGCATAATACTCACGGTAAAAAAATTGGGACAAAATGACTTACGCCATATTCCAAGCAAAAACCCCATTATTCACGGTTTTTGTATCAGCACTTTTATTTATTTTTTATTTTTTTGCTCAGAATATGACATAGCTCATTTTGTTCCGAAACTTTAAAAATGAGTATTATGCTAGACTATGTTTGTCGCAAAAAAGTTTCACATTTTTTTACTATTTTCTAAAAAAAATTGCTTAATCGGGTGCGCCTGCACACATGTTCCAAAAATCCGTACCACATGCCTAATTGACTAGGGAAGATGAAAGTTTGCAATATAGGTATAGCTAAAATGACTTGTGTTTCATAATTTGACGTCTTAATAAAGATTTGCATGTGGTAGTGTTTATTTCATTACAGAATTGAACCAATACAGATCTTCTTTAGCTGATGCTCTCTGTTTATATGCTGGTTAGTTTGTCATCTACAAACCATATAGCAGTAGGGCAGTGGTCCACATAGGTTTGAAGTACTGATACATCAACAGTTGGTACTATTTCCTTGTGTATGTTTATCACAGCAGTTCTAATTAGGCCCCTCAGAGAGCTACGGGTAGAATTTGGGCTGCCAGGCTCTGCACTGCTACTTTGTCTGTAATACACAACAAAACAACCTCCGACGCCGACAATCTGTTTATCCGCAATTCTGATCCCCAACAATCACCACCGGCGCATAAGTCCGCTCCACCAAGCGCCAACAGAAACGTCAGCACTGCATAAATATAGGTGCCGCCTCCTTATCACAACATGGCAAATGCAGAACGAAATATTACATGATCAAATGAGAAGATTCTTTTCCATTTCCTATCTGTCTGAACAACCAAACTTCAAACAGTTGAGCATGACTCACCTTGATCACGTGTTTCAATTCGAGGGAGAAAAACAAAAATCATCTGCTTGTCGTCAACGGAACAAGCTCTTCACTTGTGCCACTTGATGCTGCACCCGACACTACAGGAACAGAAACGAAACGTCGGGAAACTAACAAAGTGGATTAAAGACATATGAAAACATGCTAAGATTCTACTTGACCTGAACATACCTTGGTTTTTGGTCGAAAGGCAATTCTTGGCCACTAAGTGCACAGTCGATTGCACGGCTTAAATCTCTACAAGTTGCAAACGAATAAGAACACATGGTAACCTGGAGCGTTTGCGCATCAATTCACAATATACCTTCCGGTGACTGGCACATTGTTACTGGGTCTTGAATCATCAAATTGCCCATGGTAAAAAAGTTCAAATGGCCTTCGCCCATCCTGGCACAAAGTTTAGACAGATAAGAAATAAGGAACGATGTGACACAAGAAAACCGAGACACGGAACATATAAGCATCATGAATTCATAGATTACGAGCATACGAGTCGATGTTGTTACCTTTTTGAACAAGTAGAACTCTGGTGTGCAGACTGCTCGAAAACCCTTAGCAACTTCTTGAGACTGCAAGGTGCAATAGTAAGCATAGAGTTGGAGAGATCACAGGGACTGCATCAGGAAGCACATATAGTGGGCAGACCTCATCATACAAATAAGGAAAAGGGTATTTAAACAATTTTGCCTCCTCCGCCATGTACTCGGGGCCATCCTGCAGAATCACAAGATTAATTTGTGTTCAAATGGGAAAACCTGACAAGTTGCATCAACCATAATGGAATAATATGTATTGATACAGAAGCAGCACAATACATAAGTCTAATGAGCAAAGAACAAAAGGCATCTCCCATTTAAGTACTAAATTCCTCCAGTTACCTATCATTCATTTTATTAGCTAGATGGATAAGGTTCGGTCATAAATTAACTAAAAATATGAATTTTCTGAGAAAACATTTTTAAGTTTGCAGGAAGAAATGTCCTGGTTAAGAAGTACTACCTCCATTCCTAAATATAAGTCTTCATAGAGATTTCACTATGGACTACATACGAAACAAAATGAGTGAATCTACACTCTAAAATGCATTCACATGCGGATATATGTGGTCCATAGTGAAATCTCTACAAAGACTTATATTTAATTAGGAACGAAGGGAGTACATAGAAAGGAACTAAAAGCTATTCATGCTTATTGGTTGTAAGTAAAGCATAACCTGGGGATGTGTCACAATTGAATTTGAGGATATGGCGACAGAAGCAAGTCCTTTCTGCATTGCATTATATTTGTATCCATGTCAATTTCAAGCTACAAGCACAAATCAAAGAGAAATTTTCATCTGGTCTTGCAATGTTCTTACCTCCATATAGAATGAAGTGAGCTTTGCAATATCTTTTTTCAGATGTTTCACAAATGGACAGTGATTGCATATGAACATAACCTGAAAGAAAGACAAAGTCGAGAATTACTCTCTTAAATTAAGGCGATGAATGAGATGGTTATTTGACAAAAATTAAGAACGGACTTGTGTTAAACACCTTCAAGAATTACAGTTATGTTTGCACAACTGAGTAGATATATGACACTCCATATTTCTCCTCAAGGACATGATTTGGCTGAACACCTAGCCTTTAGGGCAGTCTACTGAACCATTCGTACTTAAAACACCAATTTCCGAATTGTTAGCCGTGGAAATATATATTTTTTGTTTTTACCCTCGTTTTAGATACCTATTGTAAAGGTTAGAAATTAATTCTTGGAGTCTAAACTATTCATGGCGAAATTTCCGGAAAAACAGCGCTTAAGAAACATGTGACTGCAGTGGAGTAGTAAAAGCTAGAAAAATAGATGGCTATCTTCACAAGCATTTTAAGGAACAATATATGTATGCATGCCTAATAAATCAACTTGCTTCAAGACCTACAAATTCAACTTGTTTCCAACCATCAGATCAGCAATATAGTTGCATAGCTCATTGATCCATCAACACCCCAGCATTATCATCAACACATCAAAAAACACATTTATGTCATCTCATATGCCAACTCAACGAATGCTGAATAGAAAGCATGCATGCTAACTTTTTTCAGTCATTAAAGCGAACGATGCGTCTATCTATAGCACAGACTACCAAGAGATTCACTGACCAGCAAAGCAGGGCTACCCTCGAAGTCATCCAGCGTCCAGATTTTCCCTGTCAGGGGCTCCGGGAGCTGCACAATCAGCAGCAAGAAACCATGAGGAACAACACGGCAGCTACATGAGGCTTCAATCTTGATTAAAACATGGGCTAGAGATTACTAAAAAGCAAGAGCGACCTCGAATTGGGGAGCGCGGAAGCCCACGGAGACGCCGGTGGACTCCAGCCTGGCTGCGCGCACCCGGAGACGCGTCCTACGGCGGCCTCCCCTGCTCGCCGCCGGCGAGATAAGGGACCGATACGCACGGACCTGGTGGGCGAGGGCCTGGCATGGGCGGGACGAGGACGATGCGGGGGAGGAAAGCAGGGAGGCGCGCACTCCGGCGACCAGGGACATGGCGCGCTCTGCTCTTCCCTTCCCTTCTCTGCTGCTGCTATGCGCCTGTGTGGCTGCCACTGTCCGAAATCCTGGCTTCCGTTCGGCGTATCTCCCGATTCCGTAGATGGGCTGACAGCTTAAGAAAGTAGTCCAGTTTGCGGAAGAAAATGGCCCAAAGAGAGCGATGGTCCATTGGTCCCGTCCAGTTGAAGAAAGCACATTTACCCCTAAAAAAACACACATTTACACCTCAAAAAAAACTCAGAAAAAGTCGAAGAAAGCACATATGTCTTGCATGATTTCTCAAAAAAAGAACGCCCTGCATAAACCGCCCCCAAAAACAGAACAAGATTAAAATCATGCCCTCAGGGTCCTAACCCACACATTTGTCATCGTGCGGTACTCGCTGAATGGCAGGTCAACGCGTGTAGAGGTGGTTGGTTTACCGGAAGACTTTGAGCGATGAGACGACTAGGTGATACGGAGTAGAGACGAGGGAAACAACGGCTATTTGAACGGAGGGTAACGGAGACGAGCGGAGATACGGCAACGGGGATGAGCACGGCTGCCTGGGCCAGGAGGAGGAGAGTTAGGGGTGGAAACGGATCGCATAGTGCTTTTACCACTTCTATTTTCATATTTTCAAAATGAATACGAATCCGAATACGGATGTTCTCGGATCCGGATGGGGCTAAGATATTATTCGAATACGGATACGTATCGGATATTTTCTTGATTCGGAACGGATACGAATAATATCAATATATTGCTTCAGTAAATTAGTCGATAGTTATGTGACCTAAAATAATCAACTTGTGACATACAATAAGTCAATGATAAATAGGTTTATGAATAAATACTATTGTAATGCATAATAATTTATAAGTTTAATCATATAAAAAGTAAAATTTGACCACTTATTTGGCTTTTATATTGGATAATTGGAATATTGGGCCTAGAATTTAAAAAAATACCTCCCATAATCTTATTCGGATACGGATATATCCACTTCCATATCCATATTTGTGTCAAAATCTCCTATCATATTTTATTTGTATTTGTTTAATAAATTCGGATACGGATAATTTCCATTTTCATTTTGGTTCGGATGCGGATGTTTCGGATACGAATAGGCATTTTCTCGAATATGAATATCGGATATTTCGGATTATCCGCTACCACTTTCCACCCCTAAGGAGAGTCCACGCGCCTTGGTGATCTCCTCGTCATCATGTACCATGTGGCAAAAGGAACATCCAGCCATCTTTTGTAAACCACTTGAACCGCCAGTTACCGTACCACTGATACTGAAACAACCATCACTCACACTTATTTAAGACCTTTAAACCTGTGACCACCTAGACCTCCAGTAGGAACTAAAAGACCAATTACAAAAAATAACCCTCTATCCTTCTTAAAACCTTAGGGCATGAACACTTATTTCCACCCAGCTATGGCCTTCCTCACAACTCAAAGCATAAGAATATTAAACCCACTCATGCACGTTCACCCCCCTTATGCATGGCAGGACGTGCGGATGTGTTTTGGCTAACGGGAAAGTAAGGGTACTTTCTACCATTGTGTATGAGGAAAGAGACACGTGTTGGCTAGCTATGCTTTCGCTAGCGTATTTTTGTTGATAAGAGGGGTCTATTCCCCCAAAAAGGTAAGAATTCAGTTCGGCGGAAGGGTACAAAGGTTAAAAAAAAACATCCTCAACAAGTTGATACGCTCTCTTAGGGCATCTTCATGGGAGACTTGTAGAACATCGGTATATGTTCAGCCGGACATGTGTGTTCACTTTTGCAACCCAATGAGACCTGTATCAGTCTGTGAAGTTGTCCGGACGTCCAAATTTCGGTATTTTGGAGGCAAAAGTAGGCAAGCTTTGCTGGAGTCTGGACATGCAATTGACTAATCACATGGTTCATCTCTTCTCTCTCTTCTCCCATCTGCACATGCATGGCCCTCCTTCTTCTCTTTCTCCTCCTAACCCACAAATATTCCACTACATGCATGGATACTTTGCAATAAGTGTTGGATTGCTCTCTCCCGTGTCATGTCCACAGACCACGTCCCTAAACCCTAAAACCACGAGCGAAACACGACGCGGTGAAGCGCGCGTTTATCCTCTAGTCTGCGTTGTGCGTTGCGTATCTTTTTCCTGAATGACGACCGACGAGGTTAACGGACCGGACAGAGAGTCAGCTCCAAGCGACAGCAACTGTTCGGCCCGCCGGTCCGCTGCTTGTTTGCTACTACTCCTACCAGAGAGCGCATGGCCATCCCTGCGTCGGCTGACAAGAGCATGAGCCAGCCGGATCTACTTGTCGGTGAATGTGCCTGCCTGCTCGCCACTGCCGGTGTGCGGCGTGTGGCCAAACCGCGTCGGTAAAAGCGGCACCCCACTGTGCTGGGCGGAGCACCGGGCATGTGGTCGAGCACCGGAGCCAGGACGATGGCGGCCTCGCGAAGCTTTCCGGCCCGATCAGTGCGTCGCGGCTGGCCCTGCGCGTGCGCCAGATTAGCAATGTGGCCACAGGTAGCCTACGGTGGCTTGCTTGGTGGACCATCCCATTCCCTCCATGGCTGCAACCTCACTCCATGCCTCTTCTTCGTGCAATGCCAAGCCACCAGCCCGGTGATAGAAGGGACGCGAGAATCTCGCATCGTTGGTGGCTGCGCTCGCGACACGCGCGGGTCGTCGTCCCGTCCCGGTAGGCCGTGTGCACTTCTATCGCCCGTTTTGCTGTTCGTTTGCAGCCTCGCAGCGCAGCTCTGTCTATCTATCAGTGGTCATGGCATGGGTGGTTGCAGCTTGAAAGCTGTCGTCCATTCATAGACGCAGGGAGATCAGTGCTCCTCCAGAGCGATTTTGCCAAGGACTGCTCCTTCCTCTCAGTCTAAATGAAGATTAAGAGCAACTCCAACGCGCCGATCGGACACGCATTTTGTTCTTTTTTTTCGTTTGAGTCGGCTCGTCCGCCCTCTTATGCGTTTGGATCGGTCGTGCGCCCAATCTGCCAAGACAATTCTCGTTCGGGCAGAAAACAATATGAATTTAAACAAGACATGTGGCCATAGATCATGCTAGCGGCCATGCCATTGGCCAGAGTTCACGCCGACGCCATGCCAGCGACCGAAATAATTGACAGCCTTCAAAAAAGCACGCAGTTCATGCTGGCGCACTTGCCATCGGCCGTCACACGTGCCCATGGCAAATTTGGGCTGTGTTTGCGTAGGCACCAAGTTGATTAAATCATGTCAGCTGGTCGTGCCCTCCTGCAATCACAAGCTCTTCATTTCCTATCACGTACGTTTGCACGAGAGAGTGTCGACGTTGCTATAAAAAGTGACGCTCCTCCAATCAACCCCCCTCGCTCGCTCGCTCGCACCGACGCGCGCCACGGTCCCTGTTTGTCACGTTCGGCCCCGCTCACTCCCACACACCACAGTGATCCCACTCCCACCGCGGAATGCCACCTCCGACTCCCAGAACCAAGCGACGGGACGCGGCCAGGCTCCTCCTCCTCCTGCTCCTCACATTCCTCTTCGCCCAGAGCGCATTCGCCGCCGACGACCACCACGACGGTGGTCACCACGCACGCACGCTCCTCGACGCCAATGCGGATACGGATGCCGACGCCGAGCACGCGGCGGCCGTGGACCGGCATTGCGCGGGCATGCTGCACCGGGACGTGTGCGTGTCGACGCTGGCGGGCATCGAGGGGCTCGCGCGGAAGCCGCTCGGGGAGGTGATCTCGGAGGTGGTGGGGCGCGCGGCGTCGGCGGTGCGCGCGGCCGCGTCCAACTGCACGTCCTACCTCTCCCGCCCGCACCGGCTGCGCCTGCGCGACCGCCTCGCGCTCTCCGACTGCCTGGAGCTGTTCGGGCACACGCTGAGCCAGCTCGGCACGGCGGCGGCCGAGCTCTCGGCCGGGAACCGCAGCGCGGAGGACTCCATCGCGGGCGTGCAGACGGTGCTGTCGGCCGCCATGACGAACCAGTACACCTGCCTGGAGGGGTTCGCGGGGCCGTCGGCGTCGGAGGACGGGCGCGTGCGGCCCTTCATCCAGGGCCGCATCTACCACGTCGCCCACCTCGTGTCCAACTCGCTCGCCATGGTCCGCCGCCTCCCGCAGCGCCGCCGCGGGCGCGCCCTCCGCGCGAGGACCACACGAAGCGAGGCGTTCGAGGGGTACGGGCGCGTGCGGCGCGGGTTCCCGGCGTGGGTGGCGGCGGCGGACCGGAGGCGGCTGCTGCAGCAGCAGCAGGGCGAGGGCGTCGCCGGCGCCCCGGACCTGGTGGTGGCCAAGGACGGGAGCGGCAACTTCACGACGGTGGGGGAGGCGGTGGCGGCGGCGCCCAACAACAGCGCGACGCGGTACGTGATCCACATCAAGGCCGGGGGCTACTTCGAGAACGTGGAGGTCGGGGCCGAGAAGACCAACCTGATGCTCGTCGGCGACGGCATGTGGAGGACCGTCATCAAGGCCAGCCGCAACGTCGTCGACAACTACACCACCTTCCGCTCCGCCACGCTAGGTATGCGAGTCCACGCCCGCTCAGACATAGCCAATTTACCGCAGTCTGCATAGCCCCATAATGAACACGAACAGTGGCGCTGCACGGTCGATCGCACGGGCCGTTGCCATGCTCTGCTCGCCACGAGCCGATGTCGGCATGCCGACGCCGACGCCGGCATGGGCATGGGCGGCCGGACGAGCGAGTGACGCCGTACTGACGGACGCGTCGTGGGAATGCAAGTGCACGCGCGGCTTGGTCGTTTGCGCGGGACGCCGCTCGTGACGGAGCGTCCGTCCGCGGTACATTGATCACGAGTGGCATCGGTCAGGTAACAACGGGGAACAGGGCCTGCTTCCATTGCTTCTTCTAGGACTCTACCAGTAGCGTACTAGGTGCAGGGGACTGGACCACGTCGTGGCGGGTTGGACAAATACTAGTGCTAGCTAGGGTGCCATTCGCATTTGGATTGTATTATAACAGTTCATCACGAGCTCTGCTCCCTCCCTCCGGAGAAATGGAGGTATTCCAGATACATCCATTTTTTATCCATTTGTTCGACAAGTAATTTTGGAGGATGCACTTAACACACTCGATCGGCCGGTGGAAGAGCTCACGGTTCGGATATTTTCTGCAATGCGGACTCGAGCCATTGATCATTGGCATTTGGAGTAGTGGAGCACGGGCGTTAGTTATCATGGTTAGGCTTGGTGGGTGAGGGCGCCGTGAGCTAGCTAGCCATGTACGAGCACGGCAAACCTACTACACTGACGCTACGTGAGCTAGCTCTGCCGGTTTTGTAGAATTGCAAGTGCGACGGCAGGATGAGGTTGACGGTAGCAGAAACCGATCCTGCGATCTGACCGCATTCAACAGCCACTAGTCCACTACTGTACTGGAGTACGTACAGAGGGAGGCCCAACTGTAGCACAATGGAGCACCTTCTTTGGGCGCTTCGCTTCGATCTCCTTTTACATTTCTCATCTTTTCCGCTTTTCTGCCCAGTGCTCAGTGGACGTGAAAGAACTGGTGTCTACTAGTAGCTCCGATCGGTCGAGCTGGTCCCCCTGGATCGGAGTAGGGATGGCCGATGGCCCAACCTCGATCTTCTGCACGCACCGACACATAGATTCGTCTGAGTACTGTAGGTTGCCAAACAGTGAGCACTCGTCCAGTGGAGGGCAACACCTAGCACATGCATGCACGCCTTTCACACCAGAAAGCAAGTCCTTATCGTTGGCAATACTCATGTTAAGCAAGAGGAGCAATCCAGTTAGGTCCTCTGATGCCACCTTAAGCCAAGCAACAAGAGGAACCCGACGCCGGTCGTGACGATCATTCGAGTCGGGCTAGACCGATGTGCATGGCCTATCCGGCCGGCCGGACGCGGCCTCGTCCACCACGCCGCCACTTTCCGGCCTTGTCCGCTTGCCCCATCGGCACAATTTTAGCACACGCATTCTAGGACAATTTTAGGACACAAGATGCATTGCATGGGCGCCTCAGGATAGATTTGGGACGGGTGCGGTGCAGCAGGGAGGGCCCTCCACTGCGACGATCCCGGCCACAGCGGAGCCCTGATTAACTCCGTCGCCGAATGTGGCGCGCGGTGCGGTTGACACGCCGCTGTCGTCGTCCACGGTGGGTGTCGGTGCGACGAGACGACGCGTCGCCACCCGCAAGACCGGTACGGCCTCACGTGCCTCTGTTCCTCGCCTTCACTCCTTCATGGCCTGGGGCCTGGGCTGGCCGCCCGCGTCCGGCTCGGCTGCACGACACGACTTGTACCACACCAGTGCGGCAACCGGCAATAAGTACGCGGACGCCTTCACGTGCAGCAAGAGCCATAGACAGAATCTACCACTGCTCGCCTGAATGTAATGGCTCATAAATTTTCAGTTCTGGTAGGTCGATGGATGTATCTGACCGACATCCGTTAATTCAATTTCGCAGCGGTGATTGGGACGGGGTTCCTGGCGCGGGACCTGACGGTGGAGAACGCGGCGGGGCCGGCCAAGCACCAGGCGGTGGCGCTGCGGGTGAACGCGGACCTCTCTGCCTTCTACCGCTGCAGCTTCGCGGGGTACCAGGACACGCTCTACGCGCACTCGCTCCGCCAGTTCTACCGTGACTGCGACGTCTACGGCACCGTCGACTTCGTCTTCGGCGACGCCGCCGTCGTGCTCCAGAACTGCAGCCTCTACGCGCGCCGCCCGGGCCCCGGCCAGAAGAACGTCTTCACGGCGCAGGGCCGCGAGGACCCCAACCAGAACACCGGCATCGCCGTGCAGGGCTGCAAGATCGCCGCCGCCGCCGACCTCGTCCCCGTGTTGTCGAACTTCTCCTCCTACCTCGGCCGGCCGTGGAAGACCTACTCCCGGACCGTGTTCATGCAGTCCAAGATGGAGAGCCTGGTGCACCCGCGCGGGTGGCTCGAGTGGAACGGCACCTTCGCGCTCGACACGCTCTACTACGCCGAGTACATGAACCGGGGGCCGGGCGCCAACACGTCGGCGAGGGTGGCGTGGCCGGGCTACCGGGTGATCACCAGCGACGCCGACGCCGGCAACTTCACCGCGCAGGCGTTCATCCAGGGCGACCTCTGGCTCAACTCCACCTCCTTCCCCTACACGCTGGGCCTCGGATAGAATAGAGATGAGAGGGTTTTTGAATGACAAAAATAAGGGGCGGTTCATCTCAGGTTTAGTCAGGAAAGGGGTTATACTAGGCTCTCCTCGTTTCTTCCCGTTCGTCTCTACTGTATACACTGAAGAAAAACTGAAGTGCCAGCCAATGTTCAGATCTGCAATGCCCATTGGTAGTGTATAACTATTGTTCAGATCTGTAATAGTCACTGGTACTCATGTAACTGTGCTGGTAGGGTTGGACTCTTTACAACAGAGGACGAAAATTAAAGATGTGTCATGGTTCTAGTGGACAAATGACAAGGGAATCGACAAGGCAAACAGGGAGTGTACATGGAGGAGGAATCTAACGCCACTTATTTCACCATTCTATCTACCCGTGACTCTGATGATGTCCTTAACTGACCTTCTCCAGAAGTTTGCCGTCCCCCTTTTTATTCAACATATATGGTCCTGATCTTACATCCTCGCCCTTTGCAGCTCCAGCTTTGCGATCGTGCCGAGATGGACTTCATCAGGGCCGTCGGCGAGCCGCAGTGTCCTAGCGGTTGCCCATAGATGGGATAGGACCGTGTCGGATGAGACCCCAGCAGCGCCGTGGACTTGTATTGCCATGTCAAGCACTTTCAGGGCCATATTTGGGGCCGCCACCTACACAGAGGCCAGATTCACTGAATTTTTGTTGCTACGGTTCGTTGAAAATGAAGGTGCTAAAGTGCTGGAACTTTACCTTGGCCATTGCGAGGATCCCGCGGGCTTTCTTGTTCCCATGCCGGTCGAGTTGATCGGCTGCTTCAAGCACCAGAAGCCTAGTTTGCTCCAGTTCTATCCGACACTGGAGTCCGCATTCAAGTTAGTGGATGGAATGCACAAAACAAAAGATGCGAGCAAAGAAACACATGAGTGAACAGTACAAAAGTGAAGCATTATGCTAGCTTAAGCTAGATATACATCATCACTAACATGCTTCAATTCAAAGAAACAAATGGATGAACAGTTCAATCTGAGAAGCTGAGTGGGGGTGTTATTTGTATGATCTCTGGACCACCTATATGTAAAGGTGGTAGATTAACATTATAACTCCCTGGAAAAAAAATTCTATCTAACTAATGTGGTTCTCGACGTCTGAAGAAACAATTTTTTAATCTATTCAAGGTTTTGTAAATAAACCATGTAAACAGTTAATTGGATCATGCAAGCAATCAAAGAGGTTATACCTTTGCCAGGTCTGACTGAAAGGAACCATGCTGTGCAATCTTCTTTCCAAAAGCGGTCCTGCTTAAGGCCCTCTCAACCATCATATTCATGCCACGTTCCGCTGCTCCTATTAGTCGCATGCAATGATGTAATCTTCCAGGACCTAGTCTTCCCTGCAGAGCAACATAAATATGACATCGAAAGTACAGGTTGGAAATGATCGATAGTAGTATCAGAACAGTTCTGCTTACTTGAGCAATCTCGAAACCACGTCCTTCTCCGAGGAGGATATTTGTGACAGGAACACGCACATTATCAAAAGTAATCTCTGCATGTCCATGCGGTGCATCATCAAACCCAAAGACTAACAATGGTCTCTTTATCTGCACTCCGGGAGTGTTTATATCCACTAAGATCATCGACTGCTGTTTATGTCTAGGTGCAGAGAAATCTGTTTTTCCCTGCATGAAATAAACACCGTTTAACATTACAAGAAACATATACATCACCCACAGCACTGCTCTCATGGATAGATGTTATAGTTACCATTAATATCAGGATTTTGCACCTCGGGTCCATAGCCCCACTGGTCCACCATTTCCTGCCATTTATCACATAGAAATCTCCCTGCCTGTCAAGGGAAAAATATTAAAGTAATTAGCAATGCAGAAAGCTCAAAGTAAAGAAAACGATGACATTTTTATAAACTATCAAAAGAGTAGAGCAGGAAATGTATGCCATGAGGATATAATTGATTTCCTGTTAATACACAAGAATTTGGAGGTCTCCGCCAGCATACTATAATTATTGTTTGCTGTTAAACTGAAAATAGTTTTCAGATGAGAAAAATAGACAAAAGAAATGCTGGCATCTGTAGGAACTAGGACCGGCTAAACATAACTATATGATAGCCCATAACAAGGTATAATAGCTTTGCAACTAAAGAGAGGCGGAGAGGCAGTAGAGCACATGTGACAAGATATCAACAACCTAAAGCAGCAACTATAACATACTTGTTGCCCACAAATATTTTATTCGTATTATTACCTGGATATTGCACATTCTATATTTGTTGCATCTGAAGATGCAACTTGTGGTTCTGTCATTGCAAATCCCGAACGAATTTTCCCTTCCAGTAGAGGAACAAGCCACTGCTTCTGTTGCTCCTTAGTCCCATATCTCAACAGGACCTACAATGAGATTTTCATATAATAAAAAATTGTCAGATACAAAATTACTAGCACCAATCATAACAAAGCATTCACAGTTGAGATATATTTTAAGATACCTAAAAAAAATATTGGCATGCTAAAGATGGCACATTTCCATGGAGAAACATAAAGATGGCGTCATTCATCGATAATTTGCAGATTTTATACAGATAGATATTTTCAAAACACGTAATTTCTCAAAATATGCTTGGCTAGTGGGGTAAGATACACTGATACAGTGACAGTCTTTGAGAATCATGCCTATACCTATAAATGAACATGATGAGAAGCCCTACCTCCATATTACCCGTATCGGGTGCACCACAGTTAAATATTTGTGGAGCCCAAACTGACCGGCCCATAATCTCACATAAATATCCATACTCAAGATTTGTGAGACCAGCACCTAGCAAAAGATCATTTGAACTTCCAGCAGAAACATGAGATTGGTCCTCAAGTAGTAGCTTTCTTGCTCTAGCTGCACTGTCAAGCTGCAGATTAACAATTTTAATCAGCACAGAAGTTCGCATAATATAGAAGTGCCCTCCATTACTATAAGAAATAAAGTTCTTAATTTTCTGGATCAGGTAAATATGAAGGCATGAAAAGAAAATAGTGACTACCGGAATAAATAAGTTCCACAATCCCTCCTCTTTTGCTAATGCTTTCAAATTTTCTTCTTCAGGATGGATTGTCCACCGTGAGGTTGATTGTGCATGTTTGTATAACTCATCCTCCTTGGGATATATATGATCTTTCATGAACTTTATTATTTTTTGCCGTAGCTGCATAACCTTTTCGCTAGGAACAAATTTTCCTTGACCATTTGTCAAAGTTGAATCTTCCTGCTCTACATGAAAACCTTGCCGGGGAGCCTTCAAGACATGCATACCTGTGAAATGTGAATGCTTAGTTAACAACATTTGAGTGCATTAGACTTTACAAGAATGATGATTGCTCCTAAAAGGCGAATAAAGGATCATAACAACATTTTCCATGTCTATGTGAAGCAGTTTATTTGGAAACAGGAACAAGGTTTAAGAAAACGAAAAGATCTTGCCCACAAAGCACACTCAAACAGGTGGCAGGAAATTGTTAAGACGAGGCTGTGAAATATAATTACCTGTAGCAGGGTGTGCTCGCAGGACATTTTCTCTATTAATGTAATGCCAGGCACAGTCAACCATAACATTGGCAGCCTTACCGGCAAATCTAGCACGCTCACCACCTGAAGCATTACCCTGTGTGGCAGCTAAAATAAATTAGAATATATAAACAGACACGGATTTCATGAGTTAAAGACTAGTACCATAGTCCATCTGTGGTATACTCCTGCATAGATAGATGCCCCTCGAAACAGTGAAAAGGCAATGTAGAACTTCCAATTTGCTGCAGGCCAAGGTCGTGCCTGAGGGAAATTTAAAAGAAGAAAGTGATTGATAAAAACCAGTGAATATGATTGGCGTGTTATCCAGCCAGCATGAAAAAAATAAGCAACACGATGCTTACAGACATAGAGCAGTACACAGCTAGGTACTCTTCCAGTTGAGGAATGCCATCTGGAATGCCAGAATGTTCAAATCCTCCATACGAACTATTTTCACTGAGTGTTGCATCAATAATATATGGCTGCAAAGATAAATAATAAACAAAGTAAAACATACAAAATCACATGACCTAAATGCTATGCAAACAGGTACAAGAATTTCTATTTTTGGTGAACACATGGTACCGGTACAATAATGTTGAGCAAATAGGACACAAACTTTTCTTCAGAATTACCTAGAAAAAACTTCTCAGACTTAACACATAAAGTTCAGTTATGACCTTTGACCTATGTTGATGGTCGTGACTATCACACAACTCAATTAAAACAGAACATGTGGAGAACTCAAGAAAAATAAGCTTGCTGAAAACGAAATATTCATATCAAAGTGACCCCAAGATATCAAGAGTATATTCATCCTGCATTTATTATAGGCCTTCAGTCAAAGGTATGGTAGGGCAATTCCCTACAGTACTTCTGTTAGAGTACATAATGGGGCTAATGGGCCTAGGCTGGCGGTATAGCCCTTTAGTCTTAGGGTTAATTAGAGATAAGGGTCGCTTGCTTAGGAGTCAAGTAAGCCTTGCTTGGGAGTCAAGTAAACTTCTCTATATAAAGAGAGGAGATGTATCAATCTAATCAAGCAAGAATTAAGAAGGAAATCCCTTCCATCTTGCCCGGCCGTGGGCAAAAGTCCCCCGGCCGGCCCTCTCGCGCCCTCCTTCTAGCAGCGCCATAACAGTTTGGTATCAGCTAGCTTCGGTTCGATCATGTCTTCCCCGCCGCCAACCCTGTCGCTTCCGCTGCCGACCGCCACCACCGCGCCGCTGCTCTCCACCTCCGGCGCCGCCACCGCGCAGATGCCGGCGCCCTCCGCCGCGCCGTCGGCAGCCGCCTACACCCCGGAGGAGGTCACCAGGGTCCTCAACGACCTCGTCACCGCCGTCCAGGGGATCCGGCTGTACCTGGCCAGCCCCTACGGGCCGCCGCCGCCACCGGGCCGCCAGCCCTGTCGTGGTACTCGCCGCACGCAGCGGCCTCGGCTGCAGCTGCAGCCGCCGCCCACCACCACCCCGCAGTGGTCGCCGTGGCCGGCGCCGGCTCTCGCCGCGCCTCCTGCGCCCACCGCCGTGGTTGCCGTGGCCGCTGCAGCAGCTGCTACCCACCGCCACCACCGCCCCGCCCTGGCTGCAGTGGCAGCCACCGCTCCTGGCGGCCTCCGCCGCGCCTGGCGCTCCGCCACAGCAGCCGCTGCCGCTGCCCGGTGCGACACTGCAGCAGCCACCGCCGATTAGCTTCGGCCCCGCATCGACCGCGCCGGCGGGAGTCCCGATCCACCAGATCAAGTTCCCGCCGTCGCCATCACCGCTTCTCCAGGGCGTCCCCATCCAGCAGATCAAGTTCCCGCCGTCGCCGTTACCGCTTCCGGCTTGGCTCACTACCTGCCACGTGTCGGCGGCGGTGAGGCTGCAGGCTGCTGCGCGCGGCCTCCTAGCGCGTCTGCGTGTGCGGGAGATGCGTGGTCTGCAGCTGCAGCTCCTCCCAGTTGCGCTTCGCTGCGCAAAGGACCTCGATCTCGTCCACTGCGTCGAGGATCTTGGGCATGTTGTTTTCCCCACGGACAGCGACCTCAAAGTCTGCGACATCGGCGGTTGGGGGGGCGCACCCCTCCTCGCCATTCTCCATCGACAGCCCTCCACTCTTCTCTGTGCGGTGCAGACCAACAGCAGTCCGGCGGGGAGAAGGCATGGTGTCACCGACAGGAGCGCACCATGTAGCACCACTGCATTCCGCCGCCGGCCGCCGCGAGGGCGCCTCTGCTGGTCACTCTTGCGACCACTTTCAGGTGGCCATACACATGCACTCCTTTTGTCCAGATGGTGTCCATGGGATCCAGGTGGCTGTACACGTGCACGTCCGACGTGCGGATGGTGTCCACTTTATGTTCAGGGGTCCCAAATAAAGCGTCCCAGTCCATTTCAGGTTGAGAGTAATAAAACAAGCCGAGATGTAAAAGGCTTGTTTTTAGGTGTTAGGTGTTAGGTTTGTGTTGCGTCGAGTCATGGTTATAAGTTGGTTAGGCTGCAGCTCGAGGACAAGCTGCATGTCCAGGTGGGGTGTAGTGTTAGAGTACATAATGCGGCTAATGGGCCTGGGCTGGCGGTATAGCCCTTTAGTCTTAGGGTTAATTAGAGATAAGGGTCGCTTGCTTAGGAGTCAAGTAAGCCTTGCTTGGGAGTCAAGTAAACCTCTCTATATAAAGAGAGGAGATGTATCAATCTAATCAAGCAAGAATTGAGAAGGAAATCCCTTCCATCTTGCCCGGCCGTGGGCAAAAGTCCCCCGGCCGGCCCTCTCGCGCCCTCCTTCTAGCAGCGCCATAACAACTTCTTTCAAGACAACTTCAGATAGAACTGTTTTTAGAGAACATGCAAATAGCACAAGAAAACATGTCATAAATAGGTGAGTAATTCCTAGGAGGGGAACTTTTGGTCTATGGGGACATATGCACCCTATATGGGAAAAAAAATTAGTAATTCAACAAAAAGTCAAAAATTCCTGAAAATATTTTTGAAATAAACTTGACCTTCTATTGTACTCGTGAGAAATAAAATCCACAAAAAAATATATCCTTTTGACTTCTTTTCAAAAAAGACAAATTTTTGGCCAAAATAGTGTGAATAGTGACCTATAATAGCAAATAAATTTTGTCTTTTTTGCTGTGAGGTCAACTTTTGTTTTTTTTTCGTCGACATTTATATATCAGTGCAAAAGTAAGCCAAATGTTTTGTCAAAATAGTTCTTACCTATTTTGACTTTTTATTAAAATATTAAAAAAAAATCCCCATATAGGGTGCATATACAACCAGGAACCAAAGTGTATTTCCCGTAATTCCTAACCATATTATGTATAAGAAGGTACTCCCTCCATTCCTAAATATTTGTCTTTCTAGACATTTCAAATGACTACTACATACGGATGTATGTAGACATATTTTAGAGTGTAGATTCACTCATTTTGCTCCGTACGTAGTCACTTGTTGAAATGCCTAGAAAGACAAGTATTTAGGAACGGAGGGAGTATTTCACATTTTCCCTAACAGAGTTTCATATTTCATACCATACAGCTGTAAGCAACATCACACATCTGATTCCCCAAAGTAGATAATTCCCAATCAAGTACACCTATCACTCGATCCTGTAAAGAAACAGAAACGATATTTTCAGATCAATCAAACAGAAGCAATAATCATATAAAATATTTAAATAGTGTAAAGTTGTTAGGAGATTGCATAAATACCTCAGTTGGGTGAAAAACAAGGTTATCAACACGATAATCACCATGAACAAGGCCAGTTCCCAATCCTGTTGATGAATCTTCTTCTGGTATATTTTCTTTCAGCCAATCAATCAGATCAAGCATCTTCTGATAACGCGCGGGCTTCCCTTCACCAGTTGAATGAAGATATTGTTTCCCCCATCTGTCTACCTACCCAGTAAACAGTAAGCATCTTTAGAAACAAATGGAATATCACATTCACTGGTATCAATGTATCATTATCCATAACATGACAACAAGAATTCCATTTTTTATTTGTTAATTTAATCAATCAAGTCCACATAAGAAAGCATTTGTGAAAAAAGGACAGCACATTTGCTTGTAGAATTCTTAATCTGCTTAACTGCCAAAGTGCAAAAAAAAAGACAAGGTAGTCAAACTGATTAAGAACTCTATAAGCAAATCGGAAGTGTTTCCAAGTATCATTGCTTTGCTTCGCTGTTGATAGTAACTAATCACAAACCCTCTGGAGGCATATCAAAGGCTTGTTGGTGTTTCATTCATTTATCCTTACTAAACCAGATATTAGATGCACATAGAATGTGTTAAGTTGATATATGCATGATTCCTAGAGCTTCCTACTAGATGATGAGGTGCTTGAAGAGTAGCCCTGTGAATGCCAAAAGAGCCAACTACTACGTGGCTCTACCAATCATATATCAACAACCTTTTTGGGACTTGGCTAAACGGGGTACAGCCTAAGTTAGCGGTGCATATTCGAGTCGGAGTGTGTGCATTACTTTGGGCCATATAGAACTGCCGGAGTGACGCGATTTTTAACAGACAAAACATCACAAATTTTTGCAGGTAATCGACAGATCAACTGGCTGGATCCGTATGTGGTCGTTACTCAACCGTGCGGAAGCCAAGGAGCATATGGCTTATGGGTGCAACCGATGGGAGACGGTAGCATGGGATACCTACAACCGGTTTGGATGGTGGTCCAACAACAGGATAGGTGTATAGGCATCTAGTTCTATTTTTTGTCGGTTGTGGCTTCGAGTTCTCCCTTTATTTATCTCTTGATGAGTTTTTGTATCGTACTACACACTTGTTGGACCTTTTGGTTAACAAGATGGCTGCATGCATCGCTTTGATGCAGAGGCCGGGGGTAATCCTCCTTTTCTAAAAAAAAAACGTGACTCTACCAAGCAGGTTGAATTTGATAGGTTATTTGTCAATGAGAAGCTGGACAGCAACATGCTGAAGTTTGAGCGTGTCAAATCCGGTGATCAGTGGCTTACGGTTTCATTAAGCGGATAGATCCCAGTGAGGATAATTGTGTAATTATCTCCATGTTCATCGGTTTTTCCTCTCAGGGACAATAAATAATGTTCCATGCAAGCTAATGCATAAGAGCATTGATAAACGTTTGAAAGTGCAGTAATTAGCTCTTTTTATGAAGGACAAACTAGAGACGAAATGGCTAAAGTTACATTAGAAGTGTAGAGAAGTATTTCGACAAACAGTAGAGAGGTTAAAATGACATATTTCAAAACAGAAGGGGTAATAAGTGTTTGAGCGGTGGTCTCATGATGATATGTATTGGAGTCTAGTTGTAATCATAGAAATGTAAATAAAGACTGTCCGGTCCTGAAGGACAATACATAATTATGCCCCTAGTTTTCTGTACAATTAGAGGTAGATTGACCTAAAAGCAACACCAAAGTACTTTAGTTTATATCTCCCCAAGAGGCATAGTTCATCCTTCAAAATTAAGCTACACGTGAGACTTGTACTTAGTGTGAGAGTACAAAAGCTTTTACTCCCAGCATTGCACCCTAGGAGAGGAGAGTTCTCTTATGCAACTCAACTCAATGATAATGGAAATGGATTTGATTTACTTTTGTCCTCAGAAAACAGTCAGGGGAGGGAGGTAAATACTCCATAACACTTACTTGTCTTTTGCAATAATTGTCTCTTTTTCCATACTTCTGCAGTCCAACTGCGGTCGCATCAATTTTGTGTATAGCAGCCAAAGTTTTCGCAGCAGCCAAGTATATATTCCTCCGTTTATCTGGGGTTATTCCCTGTGTAAGAAATGGGTACAAGAGATCAGAAAACTACCATGAATATAATCATTGCCAATTTCACACATTCATTTCCTTAAACTGGAATTATGGGAAATCTGATCCCAGCTCTCAAAGTGGCGTACAGGAGCGAGGGGCTTGGAAAGTGTCATTGCCTTTTACAGTTTGTGTTTAATATAACTCTTGTGGGTTCAAAGCAATGCTAAGGTTTCTAGTTGTCGATGCGATTTTAAGACTGCTCTCTGTATATTCCAATACATTGGATATGAGCACAATAACACTGTGTTTGTGCTAAAACCACTACTATGGTAAACTAGGAAAATGTCTGGTGATAGGCAAATACTGTCCAGATTCCTCATGGAAGCGTTAGCTACTAACATGTAACCTAACAGGTTGATGAACTGGTCAATAAATCTTAAGAATCGGTAACAATAAGAACACTTAGTAAGAAGCGTACCGTTAACTTGTTATTAAGATATAATGCTCCTTCCAGATACTCCATTATGTAGAATGGGGTTCCGATCACACTGGCATCAGTGCAAAGGCAAAACACCTTAGGGACAGGAACATCCGTGTAGGCACCCAAAGCTTTGAGAACCTGCGTCCATAACAGAACAGATCAGACAATAAACTCACACCAGTTCAGAGAAGGGAGCAACATCACATGAGATGCATTTCGCATCAACATATCATGTAAACCCAGTATGACATACGACAGCTATTTAAAGCCAAAATATCACAATCGTTTTGCTCTAAACAAATATGACAACTGCTCTGATAAATCTCCTAATAATCACACAACAGCTAGAAGGCCCAAATGGATGTTCATAAGCACCCAAAACGAACTGTTCGGTTAACTGAGACCAAACATTACATGTACAATTTCATCAATCAGAGAAGAGGTAGAATTAGAATGACTCCCTTCCGAGTTCCGAAGTAGACGGTACTTACCACTGTAGCACAACCACATAAGCCCGAGCATAAGCAACGCCTAAGACTATAAGAGCGTCTCTATCCCATCCCAGATCGAACCCAGTTTTCGCAGCGGATTAAATCCAACAAAGCCGGGGAACGGGAACAGGAGCAACAGCAACCCCGCGAACCGAACTGGGAAGCGGAAGGATCTGGGGGCGAACCTGGAACTCGCGCTCGACGGCGTGGGCGGACTGGAGGATGGCGCCGGCGGGCTTCTTCCGCAGCACGTAGCGCCGGGCCTCCCCGCCGGGCGCGGAGGCCTGGATGCAGTAGGTGGGGTTGGACTGGCCGTGGCCGAACTGCGTGAGGGCGAGCGACGGCGCGGGCCCGGGGAAGCCCGGGACGTGCGCGGCCGCGTAGCGCAGCAGCGCCGCCTCGTCCAGCGCCTGCGCCGCGTGCACCGGCCGCAGCAGCTCCGAGGTCATCGTCGCCATCCCGCTCGCTCGCCAGTCACCAGCCCCCGGGATTCGATTGCGGGCGGAGCGGGCGGAGGACGGGGGGGGGGGGGAGGGACAGGGGACGACGACTGTGGAACAGCTCGCTTCGCCCTCTCTGTTTTTTTTCCTCCTTTCTTGTTTCGGCGGGCCTTGATGGCTGATCGTGGCCGTTGCCGGCCCGCACGGAGTTGCGTACTTGCGTGCGCGCCTCGTAAACATCGGCGTATATGCGTACTTATCTCGGATGATGCGACTTTGGGCGAACACGATTGGTTTCGCCATTTTGCTTTCGTTGCCGGCTTGCCGAACTGGGAGTCCGGAACGCGACGTGACAGGCTTGGATTGGATTCGGTACGGTGGTGGCAGGGAGAATATCCGGTGGAGCCGCCTTGTGGTGCTTTTTCGGTAAAATGAAATTTGTCATCTGAAAAGAAAGTTGCCATTCAAAATGCTCGGAGCTGCCATGTGTTCGTGTCACACGTGTGGCATTTTATCGGGTCCCTTTCTTAAGGGCCTTTTGGTGCTACCCTGTACCGATCGATAAGAAAAATACTACACTCTATAAGCACTTAATAAAAAAATCCCCTAAAAACGTTTAATAAAAAATCTAAAAATAATTTAGCATGCATACAAAATGTACGTTGGCACGTCACAAGATTTTAAATTCGGATTAGACCTAC
Organism: Triticum urartu; assembly: GCF_056163025.1. NCBI lineage: Eukaryota > Viridiplantae > Streptophyta > Magnoliopsida > Poales > Poaceae > Triticum > Triticum urartu. The sequence goes on from NC_141874.1 coordinate 70,310,847, forward strand.
AAATTTTGAAACAGAAAATATAAAATCTTCCATCAGGCACAAAAAAATGAGAAATAAATCTTCTTATTTATTTATTTATTAGCACAACCAAATCTTATTTTTTTAGTTGGTACAACCAAATCTTCTTATGAATAGTACTCTTTTTATATTGGTCCATAAATTTGGCCCATTTACGCGATGGGTGCTGAATTTGTTATTTTTGTTTCTTACTCTTTTTGTGACACTATAGATATACGCTGTGTGTACATGCTAAATTATTTTTCCGGCTGTGCCGCCACAAGGATGTTTTATTATTCAATTCTTTTTGTTATCAAAATTATGTTTTTAGGGGTTTTTGTTGAAAAAATAATTTAGCGACGTGACAGGCTTGGATTTGGTGCGGTCGTGGCATCCGGCTGCGTGGCACGATCGGACTACCAGTGCCCGGCAAACGGAAAAAAATTCTCTCCCCGTGCATACCTTGTGTGAGATGACGCCACGTGGTCCACCTGGCGATCCGACGATTCGCCGCTGAGACGCTCAGTTCGTTGGTTCTCGGCTCGGCAGCCCCTGCGCTCGGCTCCAAAACTTGCCATGTATGATTACGGCTCCCGTCAGTTACGCATGGATTGATTCCAAACAGATATGCAGGAAGATTGCTAGCTTCAGCCTCTTCGGTGCAGCGGCCATTCGATCGTGAATCTCTCATGGCTGAGAGACCGGAACACGGTCATGTACGCGATGGAACTATCGGCGAGTTTGCCGGCTCAACGCTTACTACAGTGGTCGGAACGGTAAACATGTCGGCTACTAAACAGAGTTTTCTGTGTGCAGACAGGTTGAGTAGCCTGCTGTTGCAGAGGTTTTCATGAGTAATATGCTTTTCCCTGCAGAAATCATCAACTGTAAAGTTGTAGCTATTCTCAAGGCAAAACTATTGTAAAAGTTTGAAAATTTGGGAGTGCTGATTTATTTACAATATAAGTATTTTTCCAAACTGCCTGTGATAAAAGGTTCTCAGATTTCATACTCAAAATTAGCCTGACTTCAACTGAAGTTTAGGCCTAAACAAAAAGATATAGCATCTTCGCTACAGTTGAACAGCAAATCAGAGAAACTAGAGATACAATCATAATTTTTTAGGCATCTGGACAGATATTTTGCAAGAAGTAAGATGGACATTTCATTAGCTGTCATTCATTGAAATTCTGTCATTTACATAATTTGGTCCTCGCAATCTAAGGTTACTCATTATACCAGCAGGAACCTACATAATGTTTGACTGATTTTGCCGCGGAACATGAGCTGCTTCCTTGACATATTTACATGATGAATGTTACACAACAAATTTCAGTCAGGGCCGGCCCTGAGAGGGGGGGCGGCCGCCCCGGCCCCCAAAATCCAGGGGCCCCCACCCAGGTATGCAAGAACTAGGCCTAGGTAGGCTATGGGCCTATGTCAGGAAAAAAATGAAAGGGCTGGGCGCTAGGCTTCACGCAGTAGCGCAGCAAGCAGCAGGCCGATCGCTTGCCGAGATCGATTCAACCGGGAGCGAGTCCTTCACGTGGAAAAAGGGAGCAATCGACGCGAGCCTTTCCAATTCCATCACGGCAATCAGGTCGGTGCAGCTATTCGAGCCCTAAGCCGCCGCCGCCCGACGTTAGTACTGGTACTGCCGCCTCCTCCCTCATGTGTCCTGGTAATTTCCTTCCTGATTAGCTGCTGATTTCAGTTCTTAGGGCCCCCATCTGCAATTCTATATAGGCAGTTAGGAACACGTATAATCTAGTTCCCGCTGATTTCAATTCCACGGACCTCGATCTGTAATTCTGTGTAGGTACACGCACTAACACTCATCACCAAATTGACCATTAGGTATAACATATTGCCGTTCCTTGATGCATAAGCCGATACTTTTCAAAAATTGATGCAACTTTTTTTCCAGCATTGTGTTATCATGTCGTAAAGGAAACAATACGTATACATCGGGTAGCGATAAAAGGAAAATAAAGAAAGCCGTGGATAAATTGGTACAATCACGGCGCGGAGATATGCACAAATTCCTCAAGAGTAAAAGTGATGCTTCCACTGCTTCGGTAAACCAAGATGATGAGTTGGCGATGGTTGCCATCGAGGAAGAGCAGTAACCTATTTGGAATTCAAAATATGATCAACGAGAAGAAAATGCTGACACCAACATCGGTGATAACAATGTAAGTGGCTTCGAGAATGTAGGTAATTCATCAGATGCACATGCACAATCTGCTAGTCTTGATGAACAACATGTTCATGCTCCTGATATTTAAGATCCAAGAAATTAGGATAATCATAATAATAAAGCAAGATACATCCTAGTTGAGAAAGGGATGTCGGAGAGAAAAAACGGAATACCATGTAGAAGAAGCAGGAAGACATTTTTCATAGGCTCGTTATTATGAAATTAAGCAATGGAAAGCAACATGATAAAAAGTGGCTAGTTTATTCAAAAGATGCCTGACAAAGTTTTTTTTGCTTATGTTGTAAGATTTTCTATTGTAGTGTTTCTTATGGAGATTTTCGAGCATGTCAGAGAAGTTGATTGCTATCATAATATCTTCATTGCTTATCCAGTCTTATTTACTATGCCCGTCACGGTCGCATCGGCCGAAAAAAGCTTTTAGAAGTTGAATTTATTGAAAAATTATTCGAGGTCAACAATGACTCATGAGAGGTTAAATGGCTTTGCTGCGTTATGAATCAAGAAGAAATTATTGGATGAGATTGACATCGACCCTATCATAAGTGGCTTTGCATTGAGGGATGTAGAAGAAAATTTAAAGGTAATATGTATAAATTATTTGATTCGCATACTGATTCATAATATTTCATGCATACATATTTCATTGTTATTATTATGATGTCTATATGAAGGGCCCCGAGTTTTAGTTTCGCCCCGGGCCCCCAAAATCTCAGGACTGGCCCTGTTCACAGTTTTACATATGATATCATCAATTATGATGCTAGTATGGGATCTATCTTGCCGCACTCTTCATCTTGTTGATGAACGACAAGCAAGCTGATGCCTTTTCCATTTTCTGAAACATGCTTGTGCTGCAAAGTTCAGAGCATGTCTTATAGCTAAAGCTTCAGCTAGTTCTACATTTTCCCACTTGATGAACGAAGCCTACTCTGGCTGCTTGTACAGATCTTAGGTGATCTTAGATTATCACGCCTTGTGTGGGTGTAGTTGAACAAGAAACAATCAGGAAGCATTCCATCATCTCCAATGGTTTCCTTTCAGTCTCCTTTTCTGCAATGCTGAAGTGGTTCCCAAATCTTCTGCAAAGAACCGGTTTCAAGTTTATTCAGTTAGACAGTGAAGTATACACATGTGTTATGCATGACATCGCAGCTTCAAAGTGACAAACATGGAAGAGAGTTTTGTCTAGGGTGAGACAATATTAATCTTTGCGTTGTCATTATTTACATCATCAAGGTTTTTCTGCTGAAACCAACGTTTCCTGGCAGCTAAGGTACTGCACGGTGATTAATCAAATGTTAATGGTCACCACTTCCACTAGAACGAAATAGATTGACACTAGAAGCAAAAAAAGGGAATATGCGGATTTGGAGGCGTACCTGTGTCGCTTGGCTGCCGGCCGCGCTCCCGCTGTCCTGTGTCGGACGAGGGGCAGGTCGGGGACGAAGGAGATGACGAGCGGCAAGCGGACGATCAGCCGGTGGCGAATGACGGAGGCGACTGCGCCAAGGGATGGAATCCGGCTGCGGCGGCGACAAGAGATGCGCTGACTCCAGTCCAGATGGGGTGCAGGTCGTGCGCCTAATCCCAGCCGAGCCGAAGTTTTGGAGCCGAGCGCAGGGGCTGCCGAGCCGAGAACCAACGAACTGAGCGTCTCAGCGGCGAATCGTCGGATCGCCAGGTGGACCACGTGGCGTCATCTCACACAAGGTATGCACGGGGAGAGATTTACATTCCCGGCAAACGGGGTGTACCGGTGTAGTATTTGGATTGGGATTAACTTTTTGGTTTTAGTTTGGATGGGCTGTGCGGAACTGTTTAATAAAGCCACCCACTCACACACACACACACACACACACACACACACACATCTCCCGCCAGCTCCTAGTCTTGTTGCTGGAAGCACCGCTCGCTCGTCACCCCACAGCCTTGCAGCTTTGGTCACAACAGTCAACTCGTTACCCGCTCAAAGCATCGACGCTTTGCCGGCAACGGTTGCAACACGTTGTCGTTGGTCGCAACATCCCATGGGCACCGTCACAGCTCGCCTTCAGCCACCAACTTGCAGCGGTGGTGGTAGCCTAGGTAGTGTTCCCCCTGCAAGTGCAACAATACCTCGCTAGCCAGCCGACAATTCCGCTCGTGGAGTGGTCGGGATAGGCTTGTAGCAGTGCCTTGGTCGCGGCCTTGCGGCATGGCGGAGACAAGCTCGCAGCACATATTGTGCGCAGCGCGGCGCCGATCTTGCAACATGCACCCTAACTTTAGAGCCTCAACGCAATGAGGCCGAAGGGGGAGGTTGGGCCGATGACTTGCAAGAGAGAGGAGGAATGGAGGATCAGGTTGTCGTTGGAAAATAAACGACTTGCTTGGATTCTCATGCGGTAAAGAGAGGGCGGTGTGTGGGCCTTACTGGGACGCATGACATGCGTGGAGGCGGTATTTGACCAAGTTTGTACCAAAAATTATTGGCATTCATAATATAGCATTACCATCATTAGATTCATCATGGAATATATTTTTATATTATATTTATTGTGCATTGTAGATGTGGATATTTTCCAATACGGTTTTCGCCCGAGAAAAAAAAACTTTGCAAAGTTTGACTTCAAACAATTTTAATATGCAGAGTAAAAAGAAAAGAGACGGTACTGAGTTGTACTCCCTCAGTTAGTACAAAAGTCGAGTCACTTATTTTGAGACGGAGGGAGTAGTACATAACGCTTACTTGCTGAAGAAAATGCGCATAACTTGCTCGAATGATAACGACTATATCACGTGCAATTAAGCGATGCGACGCGAGCTTAGCCGTCAAGTCAGACGGATCTCCAGGTCAGACAAAGGCCCCGATGCATAACCCGTCGACGGCCGCGGCATTCGGTGGGCCGCCGTCGGGTTATTACGCATTCCATTCGGCAGGACAGCAGTGCATTACCCAGACTGTTCAGCAGCGCACGCATCGCTGCCAACACGCATGGCGCGGCTGCGGCTCCGCACAGGGCTTCCTGAAAGCAGAGCAAAGCAGAGGCGGCGGCCACGCCAGACCAGACCAGACCACGCGTCTGCGATGATGAAACCCGGGGGTCCGAGACTGTCGTAGGCTCGTAGGCCAGGGAGTTGTTAATTCTATCTGAACTAAAGGCGGCACGGTGAGCAGATGATCTCGGGCCCGGTCGGCCGGGATCACGCGCACGCGACGCACCGTCTCACGGTCACCACCCGAGCAAAACAGCGGCGCGCGGCGATGCGGCGTCCACCGATTCGCCCGTCCGAGGAAGCTGCCCCGACGGGACGGCCGCCGTCACGTTCCACCTCCGAGGAATTCACTCACGGGCGAGTCCTCGCTCGGCCCCTCTACTTAAGCGCGCGCCGCACACGACTCACATCACCTCACCTCTCCTGCCACTACCACAGCAGCGCCACCTTTCTTCTACAGAACTCGATCATCTCCTACACCAGATCCAGCGCTCTCCTCTACTTGCTCTATAAGCAGCATACACCATGTGTGGCGGCGCGATCATCTCCGACTTCATCCCGGAGCGCGACCACCGCGGCGGGAGCAAGCGGAGCCTCTGCACCGCCGACTTCTGGCCAAATGCCGCCGGCGCCGGCGCCGCGTTCGACGACCCTACCGGCCACCACGACTTCTACCCAGCCGACCTGACCGGCGCCGGCGCCTTCACGCCTGAGCACCAAGGTACCATCACGTTCTAGCATCACGCCAAGCACTTGCTCCTACGTACTATCTGTGCCCGAACGTACCGTGAAAACCTTCTGCCTTCCGGCGTGCGTGCGTGCGTGCAGCGGAGGAGGAGCCGAGCAGGAAGCGGGAGCGCAAGACGATGTACCGCGGCATCCGGCGGCGGCCGTGGGGCAAGTGGGCGGCGGAGATCCGCGACCCGGCCAAGGGCGCGCGCGTCTGGCTCGGCACCTTCGCCACCCCCGAGGGCGCCGCGCGCGCCTACGACCGCGCCGCCCGCCGCATCCGCGGCACCAAGGCCAAGGTCAACTTCCCCAACGAGGACCCGCCCCTCGACCTCGACGACTACGACGTCGCCAACGTGGCCGGCTTCTTCCACCAGCCGTCGTACATGGCCGATGCCGCCGCGCCGGTGGCAACGCTGGCGACGTACGCGCACCAGCAGCAGGACGAGCCCGGGATGGAGCTCTGGAACTTCGACAACATCAACACCCAAGTGCCTATGTGATACTAGATACAAACTGTTCGTCCCTTCTGCATGCATGTAATATTGCCTTTACCTAATTATTATTAAGCTTGTCATGAATTATGATTTGTTTTTGACAGCCACTGTCATCGGATCTAACGAACACTGAAAAGTTACATTGGAAAAGTAGAATGAGCACAAGCAGCGTAACACCAACGACACTGCAAACGGAGACAACTTCTGATACTAGGAATGATATTCATAACTGGATTGCAAGCATGGTCTCAAGTTGCAAAATACTGAAACAAGAATGAACTGGTTCTGAATACTCATCGACACAAGACTCTGACATCTAAAGCAGTATGATTCTGGTACCCAGAAAAGTGAAGATTGACCGGTAATAGCAAATGTGACAAGGGTGCCGAAAATTCCACGGCTTAAACCTTGAAGCCCCTGCTGTTCCTCCTTCCTCTTGCCTTCTCGAATTTCCTGCCCTTGGAGCGGACATATGGCTTGGTGTGGCTGTGTGGCACTCCTGGAGCCTTGCCAAAGTGCCTAACAGCTTCCCTGGCGTTCTTGGGACCCCTCAGGAGAAGCTATTAAGAAAATGTAAACTGTTAAAATGGTTGTCTATGGCATTTATCCATGAATAACGCTTCAAAAGCATGCACCTCATATTGAGGTTCATCACTAATTTATGGGAAGGGGGAAACCATCATCATACCACATGTTTGACACATCTCAAAACAAAAGAAAAAGGATACCGTAAATCAGAGCAAATACCTCTACATGACTACAATACCAAAGATTCTAGCATCAGTAGCATGTACTAAAGTCTAAAGACACGGCAACGCAATGAAATCATAAAGACCATGTCAAGAAGGAACAGCGGCAACAACACACACACTGAATTATCACGTACTCCCTCTGTCCGGAATTACTTGTCGTAAAAGTGGATGAATCTAGACATATTTTAAGTTCTAACACATACATTTCTATTCATTCCGCGAAAAGTATCCAGGACAGAGGGAGTACTATGAATCAACAAAGATTTACATTACTATTTATGCAAAGAGAACATATGCAAGTTTTAAACAACTCTTAACAAAGGAAAATAAAGTAGACAAGACCTCGTAACCAAGACCGCAACTACTACCATAAAATAAGCATATGTACATATTTGACCATTAAGATTGACTTTCTCAGTGAAAAGATATAGTAGTTAAATAATCATCAACAAGTTAGTTAAAGTTGGAAATTTGACCAGCTGTCCGGCACAACCATGAAAAAACTGCAATTGGCTGTAGGTACACGATATAGATTTAGACAGATATATCAACTTCGTTTATGTGTACCCTTAACACCTGACAATAGGAAAACCGATGAATCAGAAAAATAATACATCGTTCCTTGAATACCCTACCACAACCTACACCTAAAAGTCTCTCTGTAACACACTATGAGCATGAACAATAAACTTGGTTTTCTCCACCTGCAGGAGTCTAGCATACTTAATAGTTCAAACAATAGAATTGTCTGCTTCGATTGTAAAGCTTTGGATACTACCTCATGCAATATAAAATGCATCAAACAGCAATATTAGCAAATACAGTAGCTAAAAAAGGAGAACTCAAGCCATACCGTGTTCTGTCCAAGCGGAGCACGGAGCGCGAGCTGGTCAAAGGTAAGGCACTCGCCACCGGCATTGACAATCCTTGCCCTCGCCGTCTCGGTGAACCTGAGCGCGGCCACCTTCATTGCCGGTATCTCGTAGACCCTCTGGTCATCGGTGATGGTGCCCACTATCACAGCGATCTTGTCCTCCTACACGCGTGTCACAACCACAAACACCGCCCAGGTAAGCTTCACATGGATTCATCCTGACCAAAGGTAAACAAAAAATGGCACCGCGCGCGAGAGAGGGATACCTTCCCCTCCATGAACCTGACGAGGCGGCGCATCGAGAGCGGGGGGCGGTTGGTCTTGCTCATGAAGAGGCGCTTCAGGATCACGGCGTTGAACTGGCTCTTGGTCCTCCGCACCAGGAAGCGGTAGAGCTACGAACAGGAAATCCAATTGCGGTAAATCTGAATCCCTGAGCAGTAGACGGGGGTGCTGCGGTGACACCGGATCGAAGGGGGACTGACCTTGACGAGCAGCTTGAGGTACACATCGTCCGATTTGGGCGCCGTGCGCTTGGTCCTCTTGTTGCGGCCGCCGGCGACGAGGTCGATACCCTGGGTGCCACGGGAACGGATGGTGTCAGCTAGGCGTACAGTTCAGAGGAAGACGAGGAGGAGGGAGCGGAATGAGAGATTACCATGGTTGCGCGGTGGAGGCTGCAGCAGCGGCGAGGGTCAGGGCGGCAGCGGCAGCGGCAGCGGCGGCGGCGGGACGGGTGCTAGGGTTTTGGATGGAGTGAGGAGTGGAGTCTAAATATGGTGGTGTGGGCGGAGAATCGTTTGGGCTGGGCCTAAATTGGTGGTCTTTGTTTCTTTCGTTTGGGCCCAAAGAAGCCTTCCTTGTTCCTTAACGGATGACGAGTTTTCCCTCCAAAAAAAAAAATCAAGTGAAGAGCTTATTGCCTCCAAAAGATGGTGAAGAGCTTATTTCCAAAAAAAAAGTAAAAGTGAAGAGCTTATTGTGCTGGCGATAGCCAGATGATATTTCTCTCTCTCTCTCTCTCTCTCCACTTGGAACATGTGATCAAGGTGAGTCGTGCACTCGTGCTCAACTATTTGAAGTTTGGATGTTCAGACAGACGAAAATGGAGAAGAACCTTTTCATTCGATCATGTAATATTTCGTTTGGCATCTTGCAATAAGGAGGTGGTACATTTTTTTTTGCAACGATGATGCTTCTGTTGGTGCTTGGTGGAGCTGACTTATGCGCCGGTGGTTTATTGTTTTGTTGTGATTTAGAGTCGGAATCACAGTGCAAAACCTGGTGTTATGTCTTTCTTGTTACTATAAATCATAGGCACCCATCGCAAAAAAAGAAGAGAAGAAGATTAGGCACGCTTTGTAGCGCCGGGAACATGTAGGCTTGACATGCGTTAGGAACTCTGAAGTAGATAGCACAGCAGAAAAAGAGACATGGATCAGCCCAAATTCCACCCATAACTTGCTGAGGGGCTTAGAACTGCTCTAATAAACACATGCAAGGAGATTGTGCACCATTGCGCTATTGCTATATGGTTTGTTACGGCTCATGGCTTGCAGATGACAAAATAACCAGCATACAACATTTTATGGCCTGGTCAAAACAGATTATTCTCACTGGACTAGAGCTCCTTGGTGATGCATTAATTTTACGTGTGGTTTATTGTTACTTTCAGTAAACAACCTGCTCTTCCCATTTTTCCCACTGGAGCAGAGTACTGACATTTGCATATCTACTATAGGTCTCTGGATTCTTGTCTTTCTCTAACCACCATGGTGGACAAAATAATCTGAAATCCAATTGTATGAAGCACATCTGAGATGGCCTTTGTCCACCTAGATGCACCAACGTAATAAAGGCAAAAGCACGAAGCAATGGAGATGAAGGGAAGCAACAGAAATTACCTTGTGGTATCTGAGATGTGGCGACGTGGACCGAAAACAAAAACAAACAAAACTGAAGCTGGTAACTTCTACAGTAATACACAATGACATTCATTTAGATGCATGGACGAGAGAAAAAAGAGTTGTGATGCCAATAAAGATTGCATGTCAGAACAGTTCACCATGTTAAATGAGATGACTACTATCACATCTAGGCTGTCAACAAAAAGAAGACAACAATGGGTAACTACATTAGTCATTTTTGTTACACTGCACAAAACCAAACCAATACTCTTCTCTTTGGTGCTTTGCTCCTCATCATACTTTCTAGAGTTCTAGTTTCATTCCAACCTTTATAAGACTGCAATCATCTATAACAGAAGTAACCAGCAAAGAAAGCAGAGGGGGGGAAGTTCAACCACTCCCGATTACATCCTAAGCAAAGGTAGCCACAGCTCAAAATCTCTGGCATACGAAACCAAGCGCATTACAGAAGCAAAAAACAACAGCGCTATGCTCGAACACCTCAGTCATGACTAGCAAATCAAGGACAGATGATCTTTATCTCCAGTCTTGGGACCCAAAAGATCCAACTACTCCTCGCACGGAACACCTCAGCTTTGACTAGCTCCAGTGATCTTGCTTGTTGTTTTCAAGAGTCCTTCACCTGCCAAATCAGACAAACAATCAATTCAGTAAACCACTCGAAAAATGACATCAATGGGTTCAGCAGGCTACTTCTGCTGGAAGCATGCAAGGTTGTGTGCTTTCCATATGTACTCTAGAAGACAGATGCTACCCCAACAGTGCAGACCGTCCTAGATTCAGCCCCCATGCCCTTTAGCCAAATATGGAAGCATGATTCAGGATCACTGAAATTAAACCCTATCCCAGTTGACACACCAACAACATTCCATACAAACCTAGCAAGGGGACAATAAGAAAATAAGTGCTTGATACTCTCATTCCGTGCAAACCTAGCCAGGCATCAAGTTTTCGGATCATACTAGCCTCCAGGAAATCAAGGTTACAAGCTTCCAAAGCAGCAAAAGAAACAGGGACTCCTAGGTACTCAAGGGGAAGAGTTCCAACAGGGCAGCCAAAAACATCAGAGTAAATTCAGCAACTGAATTCCCCCCCCCCCCCCCCCCCCCCCTCTTAGAATAGTTCAATTTCAGTCCAGACATAAGCTCAAACATATAAACAGAAGGTTGAGATTAATAGCTTTATCAGGATCATGACTAACACATAAAATCGTGTCAACCTTAACTAGAATGTGTAATTAGAATTAAAATGAGCAATCTGGATAGGACCATTTGACATCACAAAGCATCAACTGGCATTGGTTTAATATCAACAAATCATGTCGTATTCTTGGATATCTTAGGTCTATTCTATGGACATGTTGGATTCATTTATGTAAGACGAGTTGCGTGAGTAGAAAAGAGTCAAGATAAGGTACTCTTGAATTGGGCATGGGTTAGGGCGGACATAAATGACAATGAAATGATAGATTAGGAAGACTTTAATAGATTACACATGTACTAAGACCGAGTGCAACCCAGGCAAAAGGTTAGATAAATTTGGATATGGTATGTGTGCAACTGTCATAACATACTAAATATTGTTCTGGTAGCAAGAGTAATGATCTGACACACAAAAATCATGTTAAGTACGTAATAAGTTGGTTCAGTTAAGCGTAAAGATACAAGTACCACAAAGTCACATGTACACACATTCAGAATGTAAACTATGATTCCCCACAAAAAAAAATGTAAACTATGATAGCAGCAAAGTGAAATGGGATATTTTAGAAGTTTTCAGAGAACGTATTCCTATAATTTTGCATGATAGCCATGACAGTACTATATATGAAACTGAAATCATATTTGTGAGTATGTGAATCAAGATGATGTGATTGAATGACCACGCCCCACCAAAGCAAGTTACGCTCAATCTCGCTGATAACTAGATTTTCATAGACAACCAGATAGAGCAGTTATAATGTTATACAAAAATCTACAGTACGTGACATACCCACAATCAAATCATTATGTGAATTGCAACATGCTGCTAACAGCACAACATTACAGTACTAATCCAAGCGCGATTACGAACTCGATCCACATTGCAAACTCTAAGACCAGGTTGAGGAGCCCTTCCTGATGCACCCCGGCGGCCTTTCCGACCCCAGACTACGGCCATGAGCGGAGAGGAGAGGAGGGGAGGGAGCGGCGGTTCGTACCTACGCGGAACTGGCGTCGTTGTCTCGGTCGACACCGGGAGAGGTGTCTGGAGTCGCGGACGGATCGGAGTCGGTGGCCGCGCCGAGCACCCGAGGGGCGGGGCGCCCTGGGTCGGGATTGGCCCCTGCGGACTCGCCGAGGGAGCCAACCCCCGGTGTGGAGGAGGCGGCGGCGGTGTCGTCGTCTCCCCGCGCCCTCTTCACGCCCCGCGGCGCGGCTTCCACGGAGGGAGACGACGAGGCTGCGGAGGCAGGCGTCGCGGACGAAGAGTGGTCGGCGTTGGCGGCGGCGGGCTTTCCGACATCAGCGAAGGAGTCCGCGCGGGCACCGGGGGTCGTGGAGGCAGAGGCGTCGTCGGGGTCGTCGTCGTCGTCGTCGAGCCCGTGCTCTTCCCTTCTTTTTTGCGCTTGGCGATAGCGAGCTCTTCCCGAGCGTTCCAATCATCGAATAATCGCAGGAACGTGGGGGAGAGCTCCTCGTCCACGGCGGTGGTGTCCTTGTAGAGGCCGAAGACGTGTCCGGGGAAGTTCGGGTCGCCTGACACGGCTGCCCCGACCAGAGCCCACGTCCCGTCCCCCGAGCCGGTCACGCCGACCAGAGCGCGAGGGCGGCGGTCCGCCGGGTCAAACTTGGAGGAGATGGCGCCGTCGATGGGGGGCAAGGCGGAGGGGTCGATGGGGGACAAGGCGGAGGGGTCGATGGGGTCAGCGTCGGGCCCGCCCATGGTCGGCGGGCGCTGGTGCAAGCAGGGCGGGCGCCCGGCGGTGGTTGCGGCAGCGCGGGCGGGAGGCTGGGGAAGCGGTTGCGGCAGCGCGGGCGGGCGGGAGGTGGGGGGAGCGGTTGCAGCGGGGCGGGCGAGGAGGGGAGGGAGATATTTTCTAGTATTTATTATTATTCACCGTATTATATCCGGTTGGATTGGATGATAGCATCTCTATCCCCTACAGATTGATGAAATGGAGCTCATTTGTGTTCCCTCAGATTGATGAAATGGAGCCCTTTTTTTTTTAACACAGTTCAGTCGCAAGCGCTCATATAAACACGCATACACTCATCCCTATAAACACACACACGCATACCCTACCCCTATGAGCACCTCCGAGAGACTGAGCCGGCATTTCATCTTGAGATTTTACGAAATCATCGTAGGCGCCTCGTAGTTGACGGGAACGTCTCCTCCCACTGAAAGCGTATCGCCGGAATTCCTGAAATAAATCCAGGATAAATGCGAGCATCAGGATTTGAACCCTGTTGGGTTGGGGATACCACTGTCCACCTAACCATCTCAACCTGAGGTTGGTTCGCATGGAGCCCATTTGTTGCAATCTAAATTTATAGCAGACTTTCACTTTCTCCTACTCACCACTCTACCAGGAATACCAGGTCATCCTCCTCGCGTCCGCGTCGCTCCCAGGGGGGCGACACGGATGAACCCTAGCCCGCCGCTGCCCACCACACCTCCTCTCCCTGCCCCCTCGCCGCCGCCGGGCAAAACTCCGATGGTGGTCGGCAGCGGCGGGGTGTTCTCCCTCGCGCGACCTTGTCTGCGGCGGCGGATTCCTACCCCGCCCGGCCTGGCTCGCTTGGATCCGGCCGGTGCGGCGCACGGCCCTGGACGGCGCGTTGCTCACGCGGTTCATGGGCGCCGGGGAGTTGGCCTCGGGCTCCTTCAACGACGCGGTGGTCGGCTTGGATAGGGAGCTACTCGGGGAAAGGAGCTTCAAGGCGGCGGTTGCGAGCTGCCGATCTGGCGCGGCTTGAAGGGCGGCGGTGTGCTCGTGCTCTCGATCTGGTGCGCTAGATGGGTTCTGGCGCGGCTAGAAGGGAGACGTGTTGCTCGTGCTCTAGTCTAGGTGTGGTTAGAAGAGCGGCAGCAGTCGTGGTGCATTGGGACGTCAGAGCTAGCTTGGTGTTGCCGGATCTGGCTCCGGTGGTGATGTTCAGGCTGCTTGGCCGGTCATCTCTGCATGGTGCAGGTGATGGCGGTAGGGAAGCTCTCGCCTTTGGTTCCTTGTCTTGTGGTTTCGCCAAGGCTGACTGTTGCTGGGCACCATGGTGGTGTTGGTGGTTGCGGTGTGCTTGGCGGGGTGGTGTCGGCTGTTTGGTGGAGGTTTGGAGGCACCGCGGGGACACGGCGAGGGCGTTCGCCGGATCTTGGCGAGGAGCACTACCGGTAGGTGGCTACAGGTGGAGCGCTAGCAACGGCGGCGACGGTGTTGGATCAGCCATGGGGGCGGCGGCGCCGAGATGGCCCTGCCAGGAAGGTGTCCTGGCGTGCAGCGGGCTTCCGGCCGCCTCCGTGTGAGGGGATCGCGGTGATGCCCCGGTGGAGATGGCGCCGGAGTGAGGTTGGAGGGGCGGGCCAGATCCAATCTGGCAGTAGTCTCTCGGTGTCGATGAAGGCCGATGGAGCGGATCTGGCTTTTGAGGCTTGGAGGATATGGTTGCTTCTCGACGGCGATGTTGGTGGAGGCCTGATTCGCGCTCTCTCGACAGTGCGGATGGTGTTGGGCCACGTCTACACGGCTTCGGCGGATTTGCTACGATGACAGCAGTGCGAGGCTTCAGGAACAGTGCTGCCCGGTACCTCGTCGGAGTCGAGATGCGCAACATTACGGATGAAAATCCTATCCGGTTTGGCCGACCGGCGTCGATGGCACCCGCGGGGTGTCGTTCCCCTCTCTGGAGGCGACGTCGAGTGTGTCGCCATCTCCCTCGTGCTTGGTGTTGGCAGTTGTCTCCAGGCGAAAGCCTTGGTCCTCTGGAGCGGCATGATGGCGGCGTCTGCAACGTCGTTTCTCTGTTGGGAGCATCGTGTGAGGAGACCGAGTTTCCTGTTGGCGCTCCTCCGGTGTTCGTCGTGGCCCTGACCGCTCCCCTCTGGCGCTATGTATGGTCATTGCTGATGAATCCAAAGGAAGCTGGAGTTGCTGTTCTTCAGAGGTGTTCGGTGTCGATCAAGACGCGGCGAGGTTTTTTGGTTTTGGGCATGTTTTTCCATGTTGTAGTTGTGTTGTCGTGCGTGGCTGTCCTGAGGATAGCCGGATGTGGTGTTGTGTTACGCCCGCTGTTCACAGTGAGTGGTAGATGTTATGTACTATTTTTCTCTCCTTCTATAAAGCTACGGTACGTAATTTGCGTACCCTCGAAAAAAATTATAATAGAGCCCCTAAAGAATAGCATGAAGCCCCCTAAAAGCAAAATATAGGTTGCAATTGGGTCCTGGCCGCAGCCATGGCAATGGTGCTGCAAGCGGCTCCTGGCCCGCCTCGTGCGGCGACCCTCCACGGCTCCTGGCCAAGCCTCCTTTATCGCCTCGTGCTATCCCAGACGGGGCGGCTAGCTACCACCCACGCACGCCCGACAACAGCGTCTGACGGCTAGCATGCACGCACGTGCGGCAACGACGGCTAGCTAGCGCGCACGCGGCTGGTCGATGGCAGCGGGGACGTTCAGAATCGGGAGCTGGTGACTGTGGCAGTTTGACGAGAAATTTTCCTCTCACCAACAGTTTTCTTTTATCAGAGCTGGAAAAGAGCCCACGAAAACTGAAGATACTAGATGATACCCCATGCGTTGCTGCGGGACGTTGTGGTTTCTATGGGTAGATTCGAAGAAAAACATATATTGTATGAATGATTATTAATACATATTGAAATGTTGGACAAATATATTTCTGCACAAAGATAAAGAGAATTATCAGTAACGTGCACCGATTTCCTCTCCCAAGTAACTATGTTGAATTTGTAGAACATTGAAGTATTTCTAGTACAGTCGCTCCAAATGAGACAAAATTTGTATGGCAAAATTTTGACAACTGGAAAAATAAAGTATGGGCATATGATAGTGGAGGTAAAGCACACCTAATAAGTCAGCAGAGATATATGTTCCAAACATCCAGAGAGGCATCATGAATAGCATAAATCGATAAAGTTCTTTTAGTTGCTAAGGAAGCAATACTGTACAAAAAAACTAAATTTTATTTATATATACTGGTATGATAACTTTTTTCGAAGACTTATACATGTAGGTTTTACTTTGTCTAGAAGTTTCCTACTCTAATGATTTTATCCTTTTCATTTGTAGCAAAGCAACAATCAGAATTTTTGTTGTACTTCCATCTTGATTTAAAAATTAAAAATAACTACCACCGGAGGTGATCCATGAAATAAACTGAATGATGTAGTTTTACCAAACTATTTATCAAAAAGGTACTACTTCTCAGGTCGATGGTCAAATACCAAGAGATTCAACATTTCTAATAGCTAAAATATTGAAGAGAAAAAACAACGCTAACCAAATAGAGAAAAGATAACAGTGGTGGCAAAGAGGGAGCTTCTGAAACCTTCATGTAAGCGGATGGCGACGGCGTGTGATGCGACGATGGTATCCTCCATAACCCACCAGCTGCTTCACACAATCACACCCCACCATTTATCTTTGTACCACTACCTACATACATCCCGTGACAGAGAGGTCAGGTTCAGCCGGCGGAATATGCCAATGTATGGCAGGTGAGGCACAAGAGAGACATACTCCCTCCGTAAACTAATATAAAAGCGTTTAGATCACTGCTTTAGTGATCTAAACGCTCTTATATTAGTTTACAGAGGGAGTATCATTTTTTACTCAGTTCAATACTCTTAGCTTGATTGACTGGTGGCTGCATGCTCTGGATTATATTCCTGATTGCAGAGTGCATACTTTCTTGTCCATTGTCATGATTATTTTGTGGCGCATATGGATGGAGCGATCTGACCGTATTTTCAATCTCCAAGCTTCGCCGTTCCTGCATAAGTATGATTTCATTGTTCTGGAGCTAGGCACCTTGCGGACGGTTAGATCAAGAGCGTCCGGTGGCTGGGTAATCATGGATAAGAAAAGTTTAACCAGTCCAGGCCTTTGCTGCTTTGCAGCTTTCAATCACTAATCATCTAATCCTATTTATACTCCTACTGTAATCCATCCTTCTTTATTTCCTTCTGTCGACCTTGCACAGTGGATCTGTAACAAAACTTTCCACCTCATTTTGAGGTGTGCTCCCGTTCTTAATGAATGAAAATAGTGATCTAGCTATGTTTCGCCAAAAATAATAATTAGAGAAGAGCACAAGAACCTGACAAAAGCCTTGTTCAGAAGAAAAGAAGAGCTTGACCAGAGAAGAAACGGGACACCGTCGTGGGCCTCCTCCAGATCGTCATCTTCAGATCAAGGCGGAAGAAGCAGGCTGGTTGTTGGGGCCACGGGCACATCGTCGCTGGCCGTTGGGCGAGGGAGGAGGGTGGGAGACGCCGACGGGAGGTTGAATCACGTGCATAGATCAATACGTCACAGGGAATGTCGAGAAGGAGAGGGGAGGGAGTTGATCACCAGTGGTACAGGCATGAGAGGTATGGCAGACGCCCACCCGTATGGAGGATGATTGGTACAAAGTGAGTTCGGGTGGAGCACCGAATTTAAAGAAGAATCCATCAGTTTCTTCTACAGAGATCATAGGAAGAGGAAGTGAAGCGCCCGTCACTAATGACCAGCAGCTGAAGGGTTTAAGTGATGGCATCGGAGAAGATAAACAACATGGGCCATTTGGAGCATTGGGCTGCAAAGGCGTCCACAAAGTGGGCTGGTTTGGTGTCAGCAAACGAAAAATTTGAGGATCTCTAGCTTCCAGCTTCAGACGCCTAGCGAGCAGCAGTGAAAAACTGCGGAAGTGCTCACCTCTTTGAATCGGGCTCCTCGCCTCGCCATCCACGCCGCGGTGCAGAGGACCGGTGTGCAGAGGGTCCGTTCTGGGTGGCCGGTGACCATGGCGGACAACGCTGGCCGGTGACCATGGCGGACAACCCGCGTCACGCTCGGAGCTGAGGAAAGTGTGTTGTGAGGGGAGCTGCTAATGGTGTGGTGAGCAGCAACGACGGCTTGAAGGTGGGACCGGGAGTCAGTCTGGCGATGGAGGAGGTGTACAGGGGTGGCGGCGCGCATGGTGGGCAGGTGGATGCGTGGGTGCCGGGGGCACAACAGTAGGAGAGCGAGGAGGAAACACGGCGGATGGCCGGTGCTTTGCCTGTGGCGCGACTGGTCGGCACGATCGATGGCCGTGGGCACAGTGGGAGGAGGTGACCGGAGGAGGGAGAGGAGGAAGCGCGACGGAGAGCCGGCGCTCTGCTTGTGGCATGACAGGCGCATGGCAGGGCGCTGCGACAAAGGAGGAGTAGACGGGAGGTAGGAGAGGAGGAATTGCGCCAGACGGGAGGCACTCCAGTGGTGAGGCGAGGTCACCGTGGGCGCATCGAGGATAACGGAGGGAGGAGGGTAGCCCGGCGCTGTAGATTCGATGAGGAGGCCTGCCGTGCGGGATGGGGAAAAGATGAAAAAACTGTTTTTTTCAACGCCATGACCATAGGGCGAATAAGGTTGACTGGCTGATTTTTCATTGGCTGGTTTTGAAAACTGATTGATGGCGTGGCATAATGCTGATGTGGACAGGGTGCATGTTGAGAGAATAGGTAGAAGTGGGGAGCAACTTCTTAAGAATGTTAGATGAGGTAGTTGGGCTCTCATATTGGGGGATCACTATTTTTTTATGGTTTGGCCAAATATGCGGGATCAGTTCAGGTCAGTTTTTTGACAAAACTAAAATTGACAGTTATTATAAGGGTCGATGCCTTTTACGGGATCTGCTAGAGATGCTCTGAAATAGTGACAGATATCAGGGAATTGCTCTCAGTTCGAAAAGAATGCTTTATTTAAATGAGATGGCCACAACCCTGTGGCCGGCGCTAGGCGCTGGGTTCTTATCCTGGCATGAAAACCATATGCACCGCCCTCCAAAACCAGCAACAAGGAAGGACCACCGCAGAGAAATCTAGAAGAGGCTTTGTGAGCGACATGAAGAGAAGTATGTGTGGGACGAGCACCGGTGCAGAGCAAGACCACCCCCATTATATACCAAAACAAACCAACATAACACACCCCGAGGACCCCTTCGTCGACACCTAGCCGCCGGACACAATCAAGGGTGAACCTGGAGCCCCCACCCCATTAGGCCAACTCCAACGCACGACTCCAAAACTGCATACTACGTTTCTCAACACCAAGCCCATAAGTTGACGGAGGCACTAGTCAGGTTTTAGGCATATGAAGCCAGGAACGCCTAAGTTCCACCTAAAAGTGGCCTAGATTTAGGTAAAAAGTGGCAAAACTTGTCAAATCTCGCAATCCACCCCTCTAGGCCAAAATCAATCAATTTAGGCGACAATTAGGAAGGTTGCCCGGTTTCAAGCAAGTTTGTAGGCCGGCAGCCTCGTACACCCCCCACTACTACCTAGCTTTTCAGTCTAATCAATTAGCCTCAATATATGGGCCAACTTGAGCTGGGCCCAATGATGTCTACTATGCAACTTTATTCTTGTAGACTCATCTTGGGCCTCCAAGCGCAGAGTTTTGTAGGACAGTAGCAATTTTCCCTTAAATGGATGACCTAAAGTTTATCAATCCGTGAGAGGTGTAGGATGAAGATGGTCTCTCTCAAACAACCCTGCAACCAAATACAAGAAATCTCTTGTGTCCCCAACACACCTAATACAATGGCAAATTGTATAGGTGCACTAATTCGGCGAAGAGATAATGATAAAAGTGTGATATGGATGGTAGAAATATATTTTTATAATCTAAATAAATAAAAATAGCAAGGTAGCAAATAGTAAACGGGCACAAAAATGGTACTGCAATGTAAACAGGCACAAAAATGAGGCCTAGGGTCCGTACTTTCGCTAGTGCAATCTCTCAACAATGCTAATATAATTGGATCATATAACCATCCCTCAACGTGCAATGAAGAATCACTCCAAAGTTCCTATCTAGCAGAGAGCATAAGAAGAAATCGTTTGTAGGGTACGAAACCACCTCGAAGCTATTCTTTTCGATCGATCTATCCAAGAGTTTGTACTAAAATAATAGCAAATAATTTCAGATTCATAATACTCGTTCCAACACAAAGAACCTCAAAGAGTGCCCCAAGATTTCTACCAGAGAAACAAAAGACGAGAACGTGCATCAACCCCTATGCATAGATTACCCCAATGTCACTGCAGGAATCCGCAAGTTGAATGCCAAAACACATATCAAGTGAATCAATATGATACCCCATTGTCACCACGAGTATTCATATGCAAAACATATATCAAGTGCTCTCAAATCAATAAAAGTATTCAATCCGATAACAACGAAATCTCAAAGGGAAAAACTCAATTCATCACAACAAGACAGAGAGGGGAAAACACCATATGATCCGACTATATTAACAAAGCCTGCGATACATCAAGATCGTGACATCTCAAGAACACGAGAGAGAGAGAGAGATGAAACACATAGCTACTGGTACAAACCCTCAGCCCCGAGGGTGGACTACTCCCTCCTTGTCGTGGTGGCCGCCGGGATGATGAAGATGGCCACCGGTGATGATTTTCCCCTCCGGCAGAGTGCCAGAACGGGGTCTAGATTGGTTTTCGGTGACTACAGAGCCTTGCGGTGGCGAAACTTCTGATCTTGGGTTATTTCTGATGGTTTCTCTATTTATAGGATTTTTTGGTGTCGTTTTCACGCAAAGATGGGCCTCGAGGTGAGTACAACCCACCGGGGTGAGCCTGGCCCACCAGGCGCGCCCTGGTGGGTTGTGCCCTCCTCGTGGCTCTTCTGCCCCTCCCACGAAGCTTCGGGGGTCTCTTTCGTTCCAAAAAAAATCGTCAAAAAGTTTCAGCTCATTTGGAGAACTTTCATTTCTGCACAAAAAACAACACCACGGTAGTTCTGCTGAAAACGGTGTCAGTTCTGGTTAGTTTCATGCAAATCATACCAAAACCATATAAAATTACTGTAAACATGACATGAATACTTCATAAATTATAGATACGTTGGAGACGTATCAGCATCCCCAAGCTTAATTCCTACTCGTCCTCGAGTAGGTAAATGATAAAAAAATTATGAAGTGTGAATGCTAACAAAGTGCATAAGTTTGATCAATGATAATTTCAGTCACTTTTCCTAGCATCATAATAGAAACTCTTTCTTATAAAACTTCTCATGTTAAACTAGCAACCAATTCACTTGTTAAGGTTCAAACGATGAATTCTCTTGAAACTCAACAACCTATGTTCTCAGTCACCAAACAATTGTAATTCAACTTATTCAACAGAGTTTAAGTAAGAGCTCCACATACTCAACCATCATATAGTCTTCTATGATTTCTAACACTCACTGCATACACATGAGCAAAACGTTTCAACCGAACACATAGAAAGATAGGGGCTTATAATTTCACCTCCCAACGTATTCACCTCAAGGGTGATGTCAACAATAATAACTCATGCTACCCATATCCAATTGGATATATGTGTCTAGATCTTTCCTCACCACATGATGCTTGCCAAATATAAAAATAAAAAGGAACAGAGAGAAGAACTTTGACTCTTTGCATAAAAGTAAAAGATAGACCCTTTGCAGAGGGAAGCAGTTTGTTTGTATGCTCAACCCCTTAGTGCAAAAGAACATCACGTTGTATTGCCCCTTGTGATGGTAACCTTTATTATGCAGTCTGTCGCTTTTATTCTTCACCATCACAAGGTCGTACAATGCTCAATTTTCTCTTACACTAAATGATCTCACACTTTTAGAAGCAATTTTTATTGCCTTATTGCACTGCTGACAACTTATTTGAAGGATCTTGCTCAATACTTAGGTAGGTATGGTGGACTCTTGAAGATAATATTTGGGTTTAAGGGTTTTTGGATGCGCAAGTAGTATCTCTACTTGATGCGGAATTTTTGGCTAGCAAGGATGGGGGGCAAGCACCACAAGGATCTATGACAATATAACTTCTATGTGAATATGAACAAACATAAACCATTACGTTGTCTTCCTTGTCCAACATCAATAATTTTGGCATATAATATTTTGATGGGGGCTCACAATCACAAAAGATTTCCATGATAGTGTATTTGCATGTGAAAGTTCTCTTCCTTCTACTAATAATTCATGAATTACTTGTATGACCAATATTGTGATTATGAAGCTTCAAAAGATTTCACTTTCTAAACCCAATGTGAAGCTACTACTAGGCATGATATAATTTCAACTTCATGATATTCAATTCATTCAACAATTAGTCAAAGTATATAAGTGAAGCACAAGAGTAAATGACAAGCTATTCCAAAAAGATATAAGTGAAGATCAAGCGAGTAGTTATGTAAATGGGTAGCTACTTGAGGACTCTCTCTTATTTAAAAAAACTTCCAGATCTAAGTATTTTATTAAATCAGCAAGCAAAACAAAATAAAATGACATTCCAAGGATAGCACACATCATGTGAAGAAGCAAAAACTTAGGCTCAACCGATACTAATGATAATTGTTGAGGAAGAAAGGTGGGATGCCTACCGGGGCATCCCCAAGCTTAGATACTTGAGACTTCTTGAAATATTATCTTGGGATGACTGTGTCTTCTTAATTCTTCTCATATCACAGTTTCCCTAAATCTTAAAAACGTCATCCACACAAAACTCAACAAGAACATGTGAGATAAGTTAGTATAAAGCAATGCAAAAACTTTATCATTCTCTACTGTAGCAAATCACTAAAATTATTATTTAACATTTCATACTAAACGCCTCTGCATATTTAACACTCCTATCCTCAAATAGAATCATTAAACAAGAAAACATATGCAAACAATGCAAACATAACAGCAATCTGCCAAAATAGTACAGTCTGTAAGGAATGCATGAGTATCAATACTTATTTAACTCCAAAAATTATGAAAATTTAATACACTTTAGAAAATTTATCAGAGCTTAATATGCATAAAGTTTCAACATTTTATCACATTCTGACTTTTCTAGGGATTGTTTTCAACAACGATAAACTTTCTGTTATAAAACAACAACGTGTAGACTTGCAAAATAAGCATGTCAAAGGCTATACTTGACATTTTTATTGAAATAAAAGATGCAAAACATTATTCTAAATAACAGAAAGCAAATCCTAACAAAATAAAATGACTCTCCAAGTAAAACTCATATCATGTGACGAATGAAAACATAGCTCCAAGTGAGGTTACCGATAATGTTGGAGACGAAAGAGGGGATGCCCGATCTTCCTTAGATATTAACTAGGGGTTCCTTGGGCATCCCCAAGATTAGGTTCTTGTCACTCCTTATTCTCCTCATATCGATATCTCACCCAAAACTTGAAAAATTGAATCACACAAAACTTAACGGAACTTTGTGAGATAGGTTAGTATGATAAAGAGCAAACCATTTCACTTTGGTACTGTAAAAGACAAGATTCATAATTGTTCTCACACAATGCCTACTGTAGCATATCATTTCCACAATTTATATTGAGCAATATAAGCCATAGAAATTAGAAAACAAGCAAACTATTCATTGAAAACAGAATCTGTCAAAAACAGAACAGTCTGTAGTAATCTGTAATCCAACCATACTTATGTTACTCCAAAAATTCTGGAAAATTAGGAAAACCTGGGAAATTTTCTATTAATATTCTGCAAAAAGAATCAGTATTTTATAACGCTTCTGTTAAAAATGAGAATTATTTTCCTGAGCGCAAAAGTTTCTATTTTTCAGCAAGATCAAACCAACTATCACCATAGACCATCCCAAAGGCTTTACTTGGCACTTTATTGAAACGAAAGCTATAATACATGATTACTACAGTAGCTTAATCATGTGAACACAGAAAAATAGTAGGGGTAATGATATGTCTCCAACGTTGATACGTCGCCAACGTATCTATAATTTTTGATTGTTCCATGCTATTATATTATCAACCTTGGATGTTTTATATGCATTTATATGCTATTTTATATGATTTTTGGGACTAACCTATTAACCTAGAGCCTAGTGCCAGTTTCTATTTTTTTCGTTGTTTTTGAGTATCGTAGAAAAGGAAAATCAAACGGAGTCCAATTGACCTGAAACTTTACGGAACTTATTTTTGGACCAGAAGAAGGCCATGGAGTAAAAGAGTTGGGCCAGAAGAGTCCCGGGCTGCCCACGAGGGTGGGGGTGCGCCCACCCCCTGGGCGCGCCTCCCTGCCTTGTGGACAGCCCAGAGACCCCCTGACTTGTTCTCGACGCCAAAACCTCTTATATATACTGAAACTTCCAGAAAGAAACCCAAATCAGGAGTTCCGCCGTCGCAAGCCTCTATAGCCACCGAAAACCAATCTAGACCCGTTCCGGCACCCTGCCGGAGGGGGAATCCCTCTCCTGTGGCCATCTTCATCATGCCGACGCTCTCCATGATGAGGAGGGAGTAGTTCACCCTCGGGGCTGAGGGTATGTACCAGTAGCTATGTGTTTGATCTCTCTCTCTCTCTCTCTCTCTCTCTCTCTCTCTCTCTTTCTCTCGTGTTCTTGAGTCGGCACGATCTTGATGTATCGCGAGCTTTGCTATTATAGTTGGATCTTATGATGTTTCTCCCCCTCTACTCTCTTGTGATGGATTGAATTTTCCCTTTGAAGTTATCTTATCGGATTGAGTCTTTAAGGATTTGAGAACACTTGATGTATGTCTTGCATGTGCTTATCTGTGGTGACAATGGGATATCACGTGATCCACTTGATGTATGTTTTGGTGATCAACTTGCGAGTTCCGTGACCTCGTGAACTTATGCATAGGGTTGGCACACGTTTTCGTCTTGACTCTCCGGTAGAAACTTTGGGGCACTCTTTGAAGTTCTTTGTGTTGGTTGAATAGATGAATCTGAGATTGTGTGATGCATATCGTATAATCATACCCACGGATACTTGACATGACATTGGAGTATCTAGGTGACATTAGGGTTTTGGTTGATTTGCGTCTTAAGGTGTTATTCTAGTACGAACTCTAGGGTAGATTGAACGAAAAGAATAACTTCGTGTTATTTTACTACAGACTCTTGAATAGATCGATCAGAAAGGATAACTTTGAGGTGGTTTCGTACCCTACAATAATCTCTGCGTTTGTTCTCCGCTATTAGTGACTTTGGAGTGACTCTTTGTTGCATGTTGAGGGATAGTTATATGATCCAATTATGTTATTATTGTTGAGAGAACTTGCCCTAGTGAAAGTATGAACCCCATGCCTTGTTTCAACGCATTGCAATACCATTTACGCTCACTTTTATCATTAGTTACCTTGCTGTTTTTACATTTTCAGATTACAAAATCCTTTATCTACCATCCATATTACACTTGTATCACCATCTCTTCGCCGAACTAGTGCACCTATACAATTTACCATTGTATTGGGTGTGTTGGGGGCACAAGGGACTCTTTGTTATTTGGTTGCAGGGTTGTTTGAGAGAGACCATCTTCATCCTACGCCTCCCACGGATTGATAAACCTTAGGTCATCCACTTGAGGAAAATTTGCTATTGTCCTACAAACCTCTGCACTTGGAGGCCCAACAACGTCTACAAGAAGAAGGTTGTGTAGTAGACATCAAACGTATCTATATTTTCTGATTGTTCCATGCTATTATATTATCTGTTTTGGATGTTTAATGGGCTTTAATATACCTTTTTATATTATTTTTGAGACTAACCTACTACCAAAGGCCCAGTGCAAATTGCTGTTTTTTTTGCCTATTTCAGTGTTTCGCAGAAAAGGAATATCAAACGGAATGAAACCTTCGGGGGAGTTATTTTTGGAACAAACATGATCCAGGAGACTTGGAGTGGATGTCAAGCAAGAAGCGAGGAGGCCACGAGGCAGGGAGGCACGTCCAGGGGGGTAGGCATGCCCCCATGATAACCCACAAGTATAGGGGATCGCAACAGTTTTCGAGGGTAAAGTATTCAACCCAAATTTATTAATTCGACACAAGGGGAGCCAAAGAATACTCTCAAGTATTAGCAGCTGAGTTGTCAATTCAACCACACTTGGAAACTTAGTATCTGCAGCAAAGTATTTAGTAGCAAAATAATATGATAGTAGTGGTAATGGTAACAAAAGGTAACGATAGTAAAAGTAATGTTTTTGGTATTTCGTAGTGATGATAGCAATAGCAACGGGAAAGTAAATAAGCGAAGAACAATATATGAAAAGCTCGTAGGCAATGGATCGGTGATAGATAATTATGCCGGATGCGGTTCATCATGTAACAGTCATAACCTAGGGTGACACAGAACTAGCTCCAGTTCATTGATATAATGTAGGCATGTATTCCGAATATAGTCATACGTGCTTATGGAAAAGAACTTGCATGACATCTTTTGTCCTACCCTCCCGTGGCAGCGGGGTCCTTACGGAAACTAAGGGATATTAAGGCTTCCTTTTAATAAAGAACCGGAACAAAGCATTAACACATAGTGAATACATGAACTCCTCAAACTATGGTCATCACCGGTAAGTATCCCGATTATTGTCACTTCGGGGTTAACGGATCATAACACATAATAGGTGACTATAGACTTGCAAGATAGGATCAAGAACACTCATATATTGATGAAAACATAATAGTTTCAGATCTGAAATCATGGCACTCGAGCCCTAGTGACAAGCATTAAGCATAGCAAAGTCATAGCTGTTGGAAATATGCCCTAGAGGCAATAATAAAAGCACTATTATTATATTTCCTTGTTCATGATAATTGTCTTTATTCATGCTATAATTGTATTATCCGGAAATCGTAATACATGTGTGAATAATAGACACCAACATGTCCCTAGTAAGCCTCTAGTTGACTAGCTCGTTGATCAACAGATAGTCATGGTTTCCTGACTATGGACATTGGATGTCATTGATAACGAGATCACATCATTAGGAGAATGATGTGATGGACTAGACCCAATCCTAAACATAGCACAAGATCGTATAGTTCGTTTGCTAGAGTTTTCCAATGTCAAAGTATCTTTTCCTTAGACCATGAGATCATGTAACTCCCGGATACCGTAGGAGTGCTTTGGGTATGCCAAACGTCACAACGTAACTGGGTGACTATAAAGGTATACTACGGGTATCTCCGAAAGTGTCTGTTGGGTTGACATGGATCAAGACTGGGATTTGTCACTCCGTATGACGGAGAGGTATCATTGGGCCCACTCGGTAATGCATCATCATAATGAGCTCAAAGTGACCAAGTGTCTGGTCACAGGATCATGCATTACAGTACGAGTAAAGTGACTTGCCGGTAACGAGATTGAACGAGGTATTGGGATACCGACGATCGAATCTCGGGTAAGTAACGTATCGATTGACAAAGGGAATTGCATACGGGGTTGATTGAATCCTCTACATCGTGGTTCATCCGATGAGATCATCGTGGAGCATGTGGGAGCCAACATGGGTATCCAGATCCCGCTGTTGGTTATTGACCGGAGAATCGTCTCGGTCATGTCTGCTTGTCTCCCGAACCCGTAGGGTCTACACACTTAAGGTTCGGTGACGCTAGGGTTGTGAAGATATGTATATGCAGTAACCCGAATATTGTTCGGAGTCCCGGATGAGATCCCGGACGTCACGAGTAGTTCCGGAATGGTCCGGAGGTAAAGAATTATATATAGGAAGTGCTGTTTCGGCCATCGGGACAAGTTTCGGGGTTATCGGTATTGTACCGGGACCACCGGAGGGGTCCCAAGGGCCCTCCGGGTGGGGCCACCTGTCCCGGGGGGCCACATGGGCTGTAGGGGGTGCGCCTTGGCCTAGATGGGCCAAGGGCACCAGCCCTACTAGGCCCATGCGCCTAGGGTTTCCATGGGGGAGGAGTCCCACTAGTGGAAGGCACCCCGAGGTGCCTTGGGGGGGAGGGAAACCTCCCCTGGCCGCCGCACCTAGGAGATCAGATCTCCTAGGCTGCGCACCACCCCCCTTGGCCCTCCTATATATAGTGGGGGAGAGGAGGGATTTCATACACCAGCCCCTGGCGCCTCCCTCTCTCCCCGTTACGTCTCTATCTCGTAGTATAGGCGAAGCCCTGCTACTGTGACGCCCTGCATCCACCACCACGCCGTCGTGCTGCTGGATCTTCATCAACCTCTCCTTTCCCCTTGCTGGATCAAGAAGGAGGAGACGTCTCCCGTCCCGTACGTGTGTTGAACGCGGAGGTGCCGTCCGTTCGGCGCTTGGTCATCGGTGATTTGGATCACGTCGTGTACGACTACATCATCACCGTTCCTTTGAACGCTTCCGCACGCGATCTACAAAGGTATGTAGATGCATTCGATGGCTCGTTGCTAGATGAACTCCTAGATGGATCTTGGTGAAACGAGTAGGAAATTTTTTGTTTTCTGCAACGTTCCCCAACAGTGGCATCATGAGCTAGGTCTATGCGTAGTTCTTCTTGC
The DNA here is from genome assembly GCF_056163025.1 of Triticum urartu. Taxonomy (NCBI): domain Eukaryota; kingdom Viridiplantae; phylum Streptophyta; class Magnoliopsida; order Poales; family Poaceae; genus Triticum; species Triticum urartu. The sequence continues at coordinate 70,339,363 of NC_141874.1, forward strand.
GCGAGTAGAACACAATTAGTTGTGGTCGTAGATTTGTCAACTTTCTTGCCGTTACTAGTCTTTTCTTGCTTCAGCGGTATTGTGGGATGAAGCGGCCCGGACCAACCTTACACGTACGCTTACGTGAGACCGGTTCCACCGACTAACATGCACTAGTTGCATAAGGTGGCTGGCGGGTGTCTGTCTCTCCCACTTTAGTTGGAGCGGATTCGATGAACAGGGTCCTTATGAAGGGTAAATAGAAGTTGACAAATCACGTTGTGGCTTTAACGTAGGTAAGAAGACGTTCTTGCTAGAACCCTAAATCAGCCACGTAAAACTTGCAACAACAATTAGAGGACGTCTAACTTGTTTTTGCAGCAAGTGGTTTGTGATATGATATGGCCAAAGTTGTGATGAATGATCTATATGTGATGTATGAGATGTTCATGCTATTGTAATAGGAATCACGACTTGCATGTCGATGAGTATGACAACCGACAGGAGCCATAGGAGTTGTCTTTATTCTTTTATATGACCTGCGTGTCATCGAGAAACGCCATGTAAAATTACTTTACTTTATTGCTAAACGCGTTAGCCATAGTAGTAGAAGTAATGGTTGGCAAGCAACTTCATGGAGACACGATGATGGAGATCATGATGATGGAGATCATGGTGTCAAGCCGGTGACAGGATGATCATGGAGCCCCAAGATGGAGATCAAAGGAGCTATGTGATATTGGCCATATCATGTCACGTTAATTATTTGATTACATGTGATGTTTATCATGTTTTGCATCTTGTTTACTTAGAACGACGGTAGTAAATAAGATGATCCCTCATAACAATTTCAAGAAGTGTTCTCCCCTAACTGTGCACCGTTCCTAAAGTTCGTCGTTTCTAAGCACGCCGTGATGATCGGGTGTGATGGATCCTTACGTTCACATACAACGGGTGTTGATGAGCCTAGCATGTACAGACATGGCCTCGGAACACATGCAAAACACTTGGGGTTAACTTGACGAGCCTAGCATGTACAGACATGGCCTCGGAACATAGAAGACCGAAAGGTCGAGCATGAGTCGTATAGAAGATACGATCAACATGAAGATGTTCACCGACGTTGACTAGTCCGTCTCACGTGATGATCGGACACGGCCTAGTTAACTCGGATCATGTAATACTTAGATGACTAGAGGGATGTCTAATCTAAGTGGGAGTTCATTAATAATTTGATTAGATGAACTTAATTATCATGAACTTAGTCTAAAATATTTTACACTATGTCTTGTAGATCAAATGGCCCACGTAGTCCTCAACTTCAACGCGTTCCTAGAGAAAACCAAGCTGAAAGACGATGGCAGTAACTATACGGACTGGGTCCGGAACCTGAGGATCATCCTCATAGCTGCCAAGAAAGATTATGTCCTACAAGCACCGCTAGGTGATCCTCCTGTCCCACAGAACCAAGACGTTATGAACGCTTGGCAGACACGTGTTGACGACTACTCCCTTGTTCAGTGTGGCATGCTTTACAGCTTAGAGCCGGGGCTCCAAAAGCGTTTTGAGAGACATGGAGCATATGAGATGTTCGAAGAGCTGAAAATGGTTTTTCAAGCTCATGCCCGGATCGAGAGATATGAAGTCTCCGATAAGTTCTTCAGCTGTAAGATGGAGGAAAATAGTTCTGTCAGTGAGCACATACTCACTATGTCTGGGTTACATAACCGCTTGTCTCAGCTGGGAGTTAATCTCCCGGATGATGCGGTCATTGAAAGAATCCTCCAGTTGCTTCCACCAAGCTACAAGAGCTTTGTGATGAACTTCAACATGCAGGGGATGCAAAAGACCATTCCTGAGTTGTTCTCTATGCTGAAATCAGCGGAGGTAGAAGTCAAGAAGGAACATCAAGTGTTGATGGTCAATAAAACCACTAAGTTCAAGAAAGGCAAGGGTAAAAAGAACTTCAAGAAGGACGGCAAGGAGGTTGCCGCGCCCGGCAAGCAAGCTGCCGGGAAGAAGCCATAGAATGGACCCAAGCCTGAGACAGAGTGCTTTTATTGCAAAGGGAAGGGTCACTGGAAACGGAACTGCCCCAAATACTTAGCGGACAAGAAGGCCGGCAACACCAAAGGTATATTTGATATACATGTAATTGATGTGTACCTTACCAGTACTCGTAGTGACTCCTGGGTATTTGATACCGGTGCCGTTGCTCATATTTGTAACTCACAGCAGGAGCTGTGGAATAAACGGAGACTGGCGAAGGACGAGGTGACGATGCGCATCGGGAATGGTTCCAAGGTCGATGTGATCGCCGTCGGCACGCTGCCTCTACATTTACCTACGGGATTAGTTTTAAACCTCAATAATTGTTATTTAGTGCCAGCTTTGAGCATGAACATTGTATCGGGATCTCTTTTAATTCGAGATGGCTACTCATTTAAATCTGAGAATAATGGTTGTTCCATTTATATGAGAGATATGTTTTATGGTCATGCTCCTATGGTGAATGGCTTATTCTTAATGAGTCTCGAACGTAATGCTACACATGTTCATAATGTGAGTACCAAAAGATGTAAGGTTGATAATGATAGTTCCACGTACTTGTGGCACTGCCGCCTTGGTCACATAGGTGTCAAACGCATGAAGAAGCTCCATGCAGATGGACTTTTAGAGTCTCTTGATTATGAATAATTTGACACGTGCGAACCATGCCTTATGGGTAAAATGACCAAGACTCCGTTCTCAGGAACAATGGAGCGAGCAACCGACTTATTGGAAATCATACATACTGATGTGTGCGGTCCAATGAGTGTTGAGGCTCGCGGTGGCTATCATTATGTTCTCACCCTCACTGATGACTTAAGTAGATATGGGTATGTCTACTTAATGAAACACAAGTCTGAAACCTTTGAAAAGTTCAAGGAATTTCAGAGTGAGGTTGAGAATCAACGAGACAGGAAAATCAAGTTTCTACGATCAGATCGTGGAGGAGAATACTTGAGTCACGAATTTGGTACACACTTAATAAAATGTGGAATAGTTTCACAACTCATGCCGCCTGGAACACCTCAACGTAACGGTGTGTCCGAACGTCGTAATCGCACTCTATTGGATATGGTGCGGTCTATGATGTCTCTTACTGATTTACCGCTATCTTTTTGGGGCTATGCTTTAGAGACTGCCGCATTCACTTTAAATAGGGCTCCGTCGAAATCCGTTGAGACGACACCGTATGAATTATGGTTTGGGAAGAAACCTAAGCTGTCGTTTCTAAAAGTTTGGGGATGCGATGCTTATGTGAAGAAACTTCAACCTAAGAAGCTCGAACCCAAGTCGGAAAAATGCGTCTTCATAGGATACCCAAAAGAAACTATTTGGTACACCTTCTACCTCAGATCCGAAGGCAAGATCTTTGTTGCCAAGAATGGGTCCTTTCTAGAGAAAGAGTTTCTCTCGAAAGAAGTAAGTGGGAGGAAAGTAGAGCTTGATGAAGTATTACCTCTTGAACCGGCAAATGGCGCAACTCAAGAAAATGTTCCTGAGGTGCCAGCACCGACTAGAGAGGAAGTTAATGATAATGATCAAGATACTTCTGATCAAGCTCCTACTGAGATTCGAAGGTCCACAAGGACACGTTCCGCACCAGAGTGGTACGGCAACCCTGTCTTGGAAATCATGTTGTTAGACAACGGTGAACCTTCGAACTATGAAGAAGCGATGGCGGGCCCAGATTCCGACAAATGGCTAGAAGCCATGAAATCCGAGATAGGATCCATGTATGAAAACGAAGTATGGACTTTGACTGACTTGCCCGTTGAACGGCGAGCCATAGAGAATAAATGGATCTTTAAGAAGAAGACAGACGCGGATGGTAATGTGACCATCTATAAAGCTCGGCTTGTCGCTAAGGGTTATCGACAAGTTCAAGGGGTTGACTACGATGAGACTTTCTCACCGGTAGCGAAGCTAAAGTCCGTCCGAATCATGTTAGCAATTGCCGCATTCTACGATTATGAGATATGGCAAATGGACGTCAAAACGGCATTCCTTAATGGTTTCCTTAAGGAAGAATTGTATATGATGCAGCCGGAAGGTTTTGTCGATCCTAAGAATGCTGACAAGGTAAGCAAGCTCCAACGCTCGATCTATGGGCTGGTGCAAGCATCTCGGAGTTGGAACATTCGCTTTGATGAGATGATCAAAGCGTTTGGGTTTACACAGACTTATGGAGAAGCCTACGTTTACAAGAAAGTGAGTGGGAGCTCTGCAGCATTTCTCATATTATATGTAGATGACATACTGTTGATGGGAAATGATATAGAACTCTTGGACAGCATCAAGGCCTACTTGAATAAGAGTTTTTCAATGAAGGACCTTGGAGAAGCTGCTTATATATTAGGCATCAAAATCTATAGAGATAGATCAAGACGCCTCATAGGTCTTTCACAAAACACATACCTTGATAAGATATTGAAGAAGTTCAATATGGATCATTCTAAGAAGGGGTTCTTACCTGTGTTACAAGGTGTGAAATTGAGCTCAACTCAATGTCCGACCACGGCGGAAGAAATAGAAGAGATGAGTGTCATCCCCTATGCCTCAGCCATAGGTTCTATTATGTATGCCATGCTGTGTACCAGACCTGATGTAAACCTTGCCGTAAGTTTGGTAGGCAGATACCAAAGTAATCCCGGCAAGGAACACTGGACAGCGGTCAAGAATATCCTAAAGTACCTGAAAAGGACTAAGGAAATGTTTCTCGTTTATGGAGGTGACGAAGAGCTCGTCGTAAAGGGTTACGTCGACGCTAGCTTCGACACAGATCTGGATGACTCTAAGTCACAAATCGGATACGTGTATATGTTGAATGGTGGAGCAGTGAGCTGGTGCAGCTGCAAGCAGAGCGTCGTGGCGGATCTACATGTGAAGCGGAGTACATGGCAGCCTCGGAGGCAGCACATGAAGCAATATGGGTGAAGGAGTTCATCACCGACCTAGGAGTCATACCCAATGCACCGGGGCCAATCAAACTCTTTTGTGACAACACTGGAGCTATTGCACTTGCCAAGGAGCCCAGGTTTCACAAGAAGACAAGGCACATCAAGCGTCGCTTCAACTCCATTCGTGAAAATGTTCAAAATGGAGACATAGAGATTTGTAAAGTACATACGGACCTGAATGTAGCAGATCCGTTGACTAAACCTCTCCCTAGAGCAAAACATGATCAACACCAGAATTCCATGGGTGTTTGATTCATCACAATGTAACTAGATTATTGACTCTAGTGCAAGTGGGAGACTGTTGGAAATATGCCCTAGAGGCAATAATAAAAGCATTATTATTATATTTCCTTGTTCATGATAATTGTCTTTATTCATGCTATAATTGTATTATCCGGAAATCGTAATACATGTGTGAATAATAGACACCAACATGTCCCTAGTAAGCCTCTAGTTGAGTAGCTCGTTGATCAACAGATAGTCATGGTTTCCTGACTATGGACATTGGATGTCATTGATAACGAGATCACATCATTAGGAGAATGATGTGATGGACTAGACCCAATCCTAAACATAGCACAAGATCGTATAGTTCGTTTGCTAGAGTTTTCCAATGTCAAAGTATCTTTTCCTTAGACCATGAGATCGTGTAACTCCCGGATACCGTAGGATTGCTTTGGGTATGCCAAACGTCACAACGTAACTGGGTGACTATAAAGGTATACTATGGGTATCTCCGAAAGTGTCTGTTGGGTTGACATGGATCAAGACTGGGATTTGTCACTCCGTATGACGGAGAGGTATCACTGGGCCCACTCGGTAATGCATCATCATAATGAGCTCAAAGTGACCAAGTGTCTGGTCACAGGATCATGCATTACGGTACGAGTAAAGTGACTTGCCGGTAACGAGATTGAACGAGGTATTGGGATACCGACGATCGAATCTCGGGTAAGTAACGTATCGATTGACAAAGGGAATTGCATACGGGGTTGATTGAATCCTCGACATCGTGGTTCATCCGATGAGATCATCGTGGAGCATGTGGGAGCCAACATGGGTATCCAGATCCCGCTGTTGGTTATTGACCGGAGAATCGTCTCGGTCATGTCTGCTTGTCTCCCGAACCCGTAGGGTCTACACACTTAAGGTTCGGTGACGCTAGGGTTGTGAAGATATGTATATGCAGTAACCCGAATATTGTTCGGAGTCCCGGATGAGATCCCGGACGTCACGAGTAGTTCCGGAATGGTCCGGAGGTAAAGAATTATATATAGGAAGTGCTGTTTCGGCCATCGGGACAAGTTTCGGGGTTATCGGTATTGTACCGGGACCACCGGAGGGGTCCCGGGGGCCCACCGGGTGGGGCCACCTGTCCCGGGGGGCCACATGGGCTGTAGGGGGTGCGCCTTAGCCTAGATGGGCCAAGGGCACCAGCCCTACTAGGCCCATGCGCCTAGGGTTTCCATGGGGGAGGAGTCCCACTAGTGGAAGGCACCCCGAGGTGCCTTGGGGGGGAGGGAAACCTCCCCTGGCCGCCGCACCTAGGAGATCAGATCTCCTAGGCTGCGCACCACCCCCCTTGGCCCTCCTATATATAGTGGGGGAGAGGAGGGATTTCATACACTAGCCCCTGGCGTCTCCCTCTCTCCCCGTTACGTCTCTATCTCGTAGTATAGGCGAAGCCCTGCTACTGTGACGCCCTGCATCCACCACCACGCCGTCGTGCTGCTGGATCTTCATCAACCTCTCCTTTCCCCTTGCTGGATCAAGAAGAAGGAGACGTCTCCCGTCCCGTACGTGTGTTGAACGCGGAGGTGCCGTCCGTTCGGCGCTTGGTCATCGGTGATTTGGATCACGTCGTGTACGACTACATCATCATCGTTCCTTTGAACGCTTCCGCACGCGATCTATAAAGGTATGTAGATGCATCCGATGGCTCGTTGCTAGATGAACTCCTAGATGGATCTTGGTGAAACGAGTAGGAAATTTTTTGTTTTCTGCAACGTTCCCCAACAATAGCAACATCAATCTCAGAACATAGTGGACACCAGGGATCAAACCCTAACAAAACTAACTCGATTACATGATAGATCCCATCCAACCCATCACCGTCCAGCAAGCCTACGATGGAATTACTCACGCACGGTGGTGAGCATCATAAAATTGGTGATGGAGGATGGTTGATGATGACGATGGCGACGGATTCCCCTCTTCGGAGCCCCGAACGGACTCCAGATCAGCCCTCCCGAGAGGTTTTAGGGCTTGGCGGCGGCTCCGTATCGTAAAACGCGATGATTTCTTCTCTCTAATTTTTTTTCTCCCCAAAACTCAATATATGGAGGTGGAGTTGGAGTCGGAGAGGCAACAGGGGGCCCACGAGGTAGGGGGGCGCGCCCTAGGGGGGCAGGCGCGCTTCCCACCCTCGTGGAGAGACGGTGGGCCCCCTGGCCTTCATCTTTTGCAGGTATTTTTCTTATTTTCTGAAAAGTGGCTCCATGAAGTTTCAGGTCATTCTGAGAACGTTTGCTCCTGCACATAAATAACACCATGGTAATTCTGTTGAAAACAGCATCAGTCCGGGTTAGTTCCATTCAAATCATGCAAGTTAGAGTCCAAAACAAGGGCAAAAGTGTTTGGAAAAGTAGATACGTTGGAGAGGTATCAACTCCCCCCAAGCTTAAACCTTTGCTTGTCCTCAAGCAATTCAGTTGATAAACTGAAAGTGATAAAGAAAAACTTTTACAAACTCTGTTTGCTCTTGTTGTTGTAAATACATAAAGCAAGCATTCAAGTTTTCAGCAAATATTATAACTAACCACATTCACAATAACGCATAGGTCTCAAGTTTACTCATATCAATAGCATAATCAACTAGCGAGCCATAATAATAAATCTCGGATGACAACACTTTCTCAAAACAATCATAATATGATATAACAAGGTGGTATCTCGCTAGCCCTTTCTGAGATCGCAAAACATAAATGCAGAGCACCTTTAAAGACCAAGGACTGACTAGACATTGTAATTCATGGTAAAAGAGATCCAGTCAAGTCATACTCAATGTAAACTAACAGTAATGAATGCAAATGACAGCGGTGCTCTCCAACTGGTGCTTTTTAATAAGAGGATGATGACTCAACATAAAAGTAAATAGATAGGCCCTTCGCAGAGGGAAGCAGGGATTTGTAGAGGTGCCAGAGCTCAGTTTTGAAATAGTGGTGAATAATATTTTGAGCGGTATACTTTCATTGTCAACATAACAACCAAGAGATGGTGACATCTTCCATGCTACACACATCATAGGCGGTTCCCAAATAGAATGGTAAAGTTTATACTCCCCCTTCCACCAACAAGCATCAATCCATGGCTTGCTTGAAAGAACGAGTGCCTCCAACTAACAAGAGTCCGAGGGGGAGTTTTGTTTGCAATTATTTTGATTTAGTTTGCATAAAGCATGGGACTGGGCATCCCGGTGACCGGCCATTTATCTCGTGAGTGAGGAGCGGAGTACACTCCTCTTGAGAATAACCCACCTAACATGGAAGATACAGATAACCCTAGTTGATACATGAGCTATTCGAGCATACAAAACAGGATATTTATTTGAAGGTTTAGAGTTTGGCACATACAAATTTACTTGGAACGGCAGGTAGATACCGTATATAGGTGGGTATAGTGGAGTCATGTGGAATAACTTTTGGGGTTTAAGGGATTGGATGCACAAGCAGTATTCCCGCTTAGTACAGGTGAAGGCTAGCAAAATACTGGGAAGCGACCAGCTAGAGAGCGACAACAGTCATGAACATGCATTAAAATTAATCAACACCGAATGCAAGCATGAGTAGGATATAATCCACCATGAACATAAATATCGTGAAGGCTATGTTGATTTTGTTTCAACTACATGCGTGAACATGTGCCAAGTCAAGTCACTTAAATCATTCAGAGGAGGATACCACCCTATCATACCACACCATAACCATTTTAATAGCATGTTGGCACGCAAGGTAAACCATTATAACTCATAGCTAATCAAGCATGGCACAAGAAACTATGATCTCTAATTGTCATTGCAAACATGTTTATTCATAATAGGTTGAATCAGGAACGATGAACTAATCATATTTACAAAACAAAAGAGCTCGAGTTCATACCAGCTTTTCTCATCTCAGCCAGTCCATCATATAACATCATAATGCCTTTCACTTGCACGATCGAATGATGTGAATAATAATAATAGTGTACGTGTATTGGACTAAGCTGGAATCTGCAAGCATTCAATAAACAGGAGAAGAAAAGGCAATATGGGCTCTTTTGTCAGATAAACAATAATGCATATAAGAGCCACTTCAGCAATTTAATTATGGTCTTCTCCTATCGACCCCCAAAGAAAAGAAATAAAACTATTTACATGGGAAAGCTCCCAACAAGCAAAAGAAGAACATGAAATCTTTTTGGGTTTTCTTTTTAATTACTACTACAAGCATGGAAAGTAAATTAATTAAAAGCTACAATTAATTTTTTTTGGTTTTTCTTAAGGTTTATTAAACACACAAGAAGAAAGCATAAAAGTGAAATAAACTAGCATGGATAATACAATGAAAAAGTATGAGCACCGATATCTAGCGATGAGTGTGTGAACATAAATGTAATGTCAGTGGGAAATACGTACTCCCCCAAGCTTAGGCTTTTGGCCTAAGTTGGTCTATGGCGACGGCTGGCCTGGCGGATATCCATAATAGTAGTTGGGGTCGTACTGCGATGCAGCAGCTATCGCCTGCTGAGCTGCAGCGTGGCGACGAGCGGCCTCCTCTCTCCTCTCGTACTCATCTGCCTCCTCTCTGGTAATAGTATATCCTCCTCTTGCCTGATAATCAAAGAAGGCAGGAGCAGGGAGAGTAATACGGACAGCACGACGTCAGTCAAAGATTAGTCGATACTGGAGAGGTGATTCGTTCCTCTCGACAAACTGGTGGTGAACCATAGCATTAAAATCTAGATAAGCAGGAGGTAATTCAATATCATCTTCGCGTATGGCTATACTAAGAAAAATAGCTATGCGGGTTGCATAAATTCCACCAAAGAAATCTCCATTAAGTCTATTAAGATGCAACCTACGTGCAACAATGCCTCCCAAATTATATGATTTGTCTCCTAACACAGCACTCCTAAGAATACTGAGGTCAGGGATACAGATGTGACATGCCTCATCTTTACCGTTTATGCATCTACCTATGAAGAGAGCAAAATAATGTATAGCAGGAAAGTGAATGCTCCCTATGGTAGCTTGTGTAATATCTCTAGATTCTCCCACAGTTATGCTAGCAAGAAAATCTCTAAATTCAGATTTGCGAGGATCCCTTATACTACCCCATTGTGGAAGTTTGCAAGCAGTGTGAGGGAGTCCTGGATTAGGGGGTGTTCGGGTAGCCGGACTATACCTTCAGCCGGACTCCAGGACTATGAAGATACAAGATTGAAGACTTCGTCCCGTGTCCGGATGGGACTTTCCTTGGCGTGGAAGGCAAGTTTGGCGATGCGGATATTCAAGATCTCCTACCATTGTAACCGACTCTATGTAACCCTAACCCTATCCGGTGTCTATATAAACCGGAGGGTTGTAGTCCGTAGGCAATCAACTCCATATACAACAATCATACCGTAGGCTAGCTTGTAGGGTTTAGCCTCCTTGATCTCGTGGTAGATCTACTCTTGTACTACCCATATCATCAATATTAATCAAGCAGGACGTAGGGTTTTACCTCCATCAAGAGGGCCCGAACCTGGGTAAAACATCATGTTCCCTGCCTCCTGTTACCATCCGGCCTAGACGCACAGTTCGGGACCCCCTACCCGAGATCCGCCGGTTTAGACACCGACATTGGTGCTTTCATTGAGAGTTCCTCTGTGCCGTCACAATCAGGAAGGATGCCTCCTCCCGTCTTTAAAGACGGCGCCATTGCTAAGGGAGCCTTGGCTGTTGGCCAAACCCTCCGGCTAGGTGGTTTCCTCATGACCGCCTGTTCGGCTGTTGCGCCGACGGTGACCTCTCGGGTCATCAAAAGCAACCTACACGTCAGCTCGGAGCTCGTCGAGCAGCTAGATCCAATGGAGCTCTCTTCCGTAAACGAGCTCTTGGATCGCATCGCCGCCCTGGGGGTCGCTACGGATTACGACTAGGTTGGGCTTAAACCCGATCTAAGAGAAATTAACTCTCCCCAAGTCACCCACCATGTTGCCGTGGTAGAGACGCTGTGCGGCGACCCTTCATCTATTTTAAGGACTAGCTACATCCGAATTCCCGACTCCTCCAAGCCGGATACCCACGGAGGGGGAGATATAACTCAAGACTTGAGCTTAGGATCAGGCAACGGGCCAGATTCATTGGACAACATCCAAGAATCCGAACTTCAGAGTTCGGAAACTCTTCGGCCTCCGAATCTTGGATTGGGTGAGGTTTCAGATTCAACGACACCCGCCCACCTAATCATAAGCGATCTCTCCCAAATCAGGCAAAGGCCCGAGGAAACCGTACATCATTACTGGGCCAGATTCCTCCTGGTTATGAACAGGATAAAGGATTGCCGCGAGGAAGATGCAATCTCAATTTTTTGCGGTAATTGCACGGACAAGGGAATCCTTAACGCCATAAGTCATCGTGATATCACACGCTTCGCTGACTTGGCGTCCATAGTACAAAAATACTGTGCGATGGAAAGCGCCTGGAAAACCGAAATAAATTATTGGGATAATCCGGCCTTGAATAGTAATCCCGTCCGAACTAAGAGGGTGCATCATCACAGGACACCCGGGATAAACACCAAAAAGCCAAAACCCTCTACAGGGCATGGAACCGTACTAGAAAGATGGCTTGATGGACCCTGTAGAATTCACAGTACAGAGGACGCCACACCAACTCACAGCCTTAGAGCATGTTGGATACTCCGGCAGGTGGCCAAAATCGGCGAGGAGCTCTTAATTCTGGAGGCCGCAGAAAGCCAGCCCAAGGACACCAGTACCGTTCTCACAGTCTTTGAGACTTTCGCATCAAACAATGTGCGAAAAAGAACACTCCGCAGCCTCGCCGAAGTCTATCAAGTTGCAACAATAAATCCATGGAGCGACACCGCCATTACCTTCAACGCAAGTGATGAACTTAGATTCCGAACAGCCCGAGCACCAGCCGCATTGGTCCTCAGTCCCATAGTGGACGACTTTCGCCTCACCAAGGTGCTCATGGATGGAGGCAGCGGACTGAACCTCATTTATGAGGAAACCCTTCAAAAAATGGAAATAGACTGGAACTGCGTCGAGCAAAGCAGCACAACCTTTAGAGGAATAATCCCCAGTCGGGAAGCGCGCTGCACAGGAAAAATCACACTAGATGTGGTGTTCGGCACGCCGGATAATTACAGGTCCAAAGAAGTCACGTTTCAGGTGGCCCCGTTTAAGAGCGAATATCACGCTTTACTAGGGAGGGAAGCATTCACAATCTTCCAAGCAATACCCCATTATGGGTACATGAAGCTTAAGATGCCCGTGCCAAATGGAATTATCACTCTAGTTAGTGATCCGGACATAGCACTCCGCGCCGAAAATAAGACGGCTGCATTAGCCCTTGAGGCGCTATCCGAAGCCTTAGCGGCCGAGGAACTGACTTCGCTGCGCTCCACGGTTAACAGGGATGATGTGATACTCGATAAGAGATCCAAATCCACATCCTTCAAGCCAACCGACGAAATAGTCAAATTCCAGGTCCATCCAACGGACCCCAATAAAACAGCTTCAATCGGGGCACGACTGAACCCTAATGTAGACGCCGCACTGCGAGAGTTCCTACGAGAGAACTGGGACATCTTCGCCTGGCACCCTTCAAACATGCCAGGGATCCCACGCAGGCTGGCCGAACACAGCTTAAATATCCTAAAAGGATTTAAACCTGTCAAACAAGCCCTTCGGCGTTTTTCCGAACCCAAGAGACAGGCTATGGGAGAGGAGCTAGCCAAGCTATTGGAGGCCGGATTCATCAGAGACATAAAACATCCAGACTGGCTAGCAAACCTGGTGATGGTACCAAAGAAGGACAAATCCTGGCGCCTGTGTGTCAACTTTAAAGACCTTAACAAGGCTTGCCCAAAGGATCCCTTCCCCCTCCCCCGCATCGATCAAATTATCGATGCCACCGCAGGACACGATTTGTTGTGTTTCCTCGACGCATACTCCGGTTACCATCAAATCAAGACGGCAGAATCAGACCAAGCTGCAACAGCATTCATCACACCATACGGCCCATTCTGCTTCAACACAATGCCCTTCGGGCCGAAAAACGCCGGCGCAACATATCAGCGCATGATCCAGACATGTCTGGCAAACCAGATCGGCAAAACAGTGGAGGCATATGTGGATGATGTGGTCGTCAAATCAAGACATGTCGAATCCCTAGTAAACGACTTGAGGCTTGCATTCGATAACCTCCGACAATATGACATCAAGCTCAACCCAGAAAAATGCATCTTTGGCGTTCCAGCCGGAAAGCTCTTGGGCTTCATTGTATCCGGTAGAGGAATTGAAGCAAACCCAGCCAAGATCCGAGCTTTGTCACAATTGGATGTCCCAAAGGACCTTAAACAAATACAAAAATTAACCGGGTGCGTGGCGGCTTTAAGCCGCTTCATCTCCCGCTTGGGAGAAAAGGCACTACCCCTTTATCGCCTCCTTCGGCGCACCGAACACTTCGAGTGGACGGATGCCGCCACGGCCGGACTTGATGAAATAAAAGCCATATCGGCAACAAACCTAGTCCTGGCCGCGCCAATCACCGGCGAACCAATGTTATTGTACATTGCAGCAACACACCAAGTTGTCAGCGCAGTGCTCGTTGTCGAGCGGGAAACTGAAATTCATGCCGGACTCGGGGGTCACCACGCCGCTCGGTCCCTCGTTAGCAAGGCTTTCCGTACAGGCTTTTACTGGCCGACGGCCCGAGCAGACGCTCAGGACCTAGTCCAACGATGCGCTGGTTGCCAACTTTTTGCCAACCAAAGCCATATGCCACCCACCGCACTCCAAACTATACCCATCACCTGGCCTTTTGCGGTCTGGGGGCTTGACATGGTCGGACCCCTTAAAGGTGGAACCCATAGAAAAAAATACTTACTGGTCATGGTGGATAAGTTCACCAAATGGATAGAAGCCAAGCCTGTTAAAACGGCCGAATCCGGACCTGTGATAGACTTCATATCCGGGGTTGTACACCGTTATGGCGTCCCCCACAACATCATAACCGACAACGGTACAAATTTTACCGCCGGCGAGGTAAAACTCTGGTGCAAAAACATGGGCATCAAGCTTGATTATGCTTCCGTCTATCACCCACAAACCAACGGCCAGGTCAAACGTGCAAATGGTCTTATCATGAGCGGCATCAAACCCAGACTGGTGCGGTCCCTCAAGGAATCTAACACGCACTGGGTAGAGGAGCTCGACTCCGTGCTATGGGGGCTGCGGACCACGCCAAATCGCACCACCGGGTACACACCATTTTTTATGGTGTACGGCGCAGAAGCAGTTCTGCCCCGCGACATAATTCATGACTCACCTAGAGTGCGCATGTACGAAGAAAGAAAAGCCAAGGTCGATCGGCAGGACAACTTGGACGCCTTGGAGGAGGAGCGTGATGTGGCAAAAGCCCGTTCCGCATTTTATCAACAGCAGGCCCGAAGATATCAAAGCAGAGAAATACGGGCCAAAAATTACAATGTTGGCGAACTAGTTCTACGCCTGCCGGATAAGAAAAAGGACAAACTCAAGCCCAAGTGGGAAGGTCCATTCATAATCGACCAAGTCCTGACTGGTGGGGCGTACCGCCTGCGAGATGCGTCGAACAACCGACTCGAGCTGAACCCGTGGAACGCCACCCATCTCCGAAGATTCTATGCCTAGCGCCGGACTCTGTGTTCATCTCCTTCCTCTGTCCATCCCTTCTTGTATTTTTCTGTCTTACATTTCTCTCCTTCCCATTTTTTTTCTTTCATAGCCCTTAAAGGCTCATCTAGTGACGCGCCACTCGCGCTCATTAATCCTGGGGGCTTCTTTAACAGAAGCTTATTTATACGGGCTTCACGCCCAACACATGCGTCAAACTTCCGCATGTACCTTTTTTCTTCACCATTATATGCATCAATATGACTTAAGTTTTGGCCAAGCTGGGTTGCCTGGCTCCTGTGCTTACCCCTACGTTCCCGATTGTTCGGCTAGGCGGTAAAGGGAGCACCTCTGCGATTGTTACTACCGGGTCAGCCGGATGTGTAGCTCAGACTGGGTGAAGCCGAAAGCTAGCGTTCTTAAGGGAATATTCGGTCGGTGAAATAAAAGATGATCTTTTTACTCATTTTATGCACCCCCAGATGCCTTTTTTTCTGCGTCTCTTCACGCAGTCCGGACATGCACCTTAGGGCATGCCTCCTAGCGAAAGGAACCCTTAACGGAACTATTCTCTCTGGAAGATGTTTCTTACTAACCATGTAATATAACATAACTAGTTGGGCACTTGTCTGATAAAGCACTAATGACCCCTACGCCTGGTCTCCACGCATATCCCGGTTCTTATATAACCGCTAGGGTATTCAGACACACTCCGGACTGTCAGGTCCGAGGTTGAAGCGAAAAGGTCGGCAACGACAAATGATCTACAATCCGGCTAGAAGGCATTACACATGTCAATTCAAAATTACACAGTCATTCTGACTGATTGTATTCCTCTTCTATACCATCTAACAGGCTGTCTAATTTACAGTCCTGCTGGGAATACTTCGCGAACAACTCTACTTGGCCGTATACTAAGCTTACAGGGATCTCCTTCCCGTCAGGCCCCACTGGTCCGACCTCGGCCATGTGGTTTGGGTCAGACTTCGTAAAACGGGTCTTCACCATGGCCCAGGCCTCCCTAGCGCCTTGTCGGCAGGCCGATATCTTCCACAACCGGAAGCGCTGTCGAGCTCCCTTCAGCTTCTCCGCAAGCTCTCCAAGGTCCTCGGGCACGGAGTGGGCAGGCCATAAGGCTTGGGCAATATCCCGCATCGCCTGCCGAATTCGCTCGTGCAGTTGCAAGAGTTCGGGAAGAAGGTCACCCGTAGAACCGGGCATCTCCTCTGCAGGACGACCTGTGAGCATACCTACAGACATTACTCTGTTAGTCGACTTCCTCGCCGAACTCTTTTTTCAAAGTTCGTTCAAGCACTTACTAAAAATGCCGCGTCGAAGCCACTGATTCTCCTTCGTGGAGTCCGACAGCTGGCCACGAACATCTTTAAGTTCGACGTCCAGCTTGGTGTTGGCATCCTGAAGATCATTCTTCTCTCGCCTCACCTTTGTCAACATACTCTCACCGGCCTTTAGCCGGTGTAAGAGTTGTTGCTTGTCCGGATCGAGTCCGGCGCCATCTGCAATATGATTTGTCAGATTTGCACCCACACCGCACAATACTAATCTTTCGAAGTGTATCTTACCTGAGGGGGTCTCTTTGGGCTCCTCTGCTGCGGCTAGTGCGGCCTCTAGTTGGGCCTTGCACTTTTCCAGCTCCTGGGACAGTACGGTATTCTTCTCTGTAAGAAGTTGCATATTAAATGATCCTTAAATCAGTTGCTCTAACTGCTTCAAGTCTCGGGGGCTACTGGCATACATATATATTTAACCAAAATTTTCTTACCCGTATGTCTTTTACATACTTCTCTGTGGCTCTGGCTAAACCATTTTGAGCGGCACGGAGGTACGCATCTCCCGAATTAAAGGCATCTAAAGCCTCTTGGGAGAAACAAGCGTCGTGTAGAATTGTCCGGTGACGCCCGTGGTTCATGGCACTCTCCACTTCAGAATTTGTGGCAGACAGCCTGTCCGCATCCTCTGTCGGAGGAGCGTCCAGTGCGCGCCTTGTGCTCGCCTCCGCTTCCTGGCCAGACATTGGAGCCTGGCTGGTGGAGGCGCGATTGGCAACCTCTCCGGATGTAGTCCGGCGAGGTCTCTTCGTTCTGAAGATAGCACGAACATTAATATGCCCTGACAAAATAACTCCAGGGAAACAGAGGGTGCATTATACCTTTGCGCCGGCATCTCAGTCCGGACTTCATTCCTTTTTGCCCCACGGGGCCCTGCGGCCCCTCGTTGGATAGCCGCCGCAGGTTCGGCCTCCTGCCTCGGAAATCTCCCCTGCAAAACATGGCTGTTGTCAGAAACACCGGGCTACGTGAGGGTGGAATCTCTTTCAAGGGAATAAGACCCCGGTTTCTGTCACCTGGGAGGCCGGGATTAACCCTGGGTAATCCGCCGTAATGGCTACCAAGGTATTGTCCTTGCTTAGCTGATGGAACACCCCGTCGATAAGCTCCACCGATATGTCCGGATCCTCTTCGGAGTCCGGATTGAGGGACCGTTCTGGGTCCTCGGGCTGTGGAGGGCGGCTGCTTATATCCTTTACCTCCTGTCGCAGTTCCTGCATTGAAGTCGTTAGACTACCTATCTAACCATTGGAGTATAAAACAAACGGGCAAGCGCAATTGTTCACTTACCCAACTTGGAGGATCGTACATACTGAATCCGGCCCGCGGGTTGACGTGGAGGAATTCCTCCTTTTCTCCCTTGTACAAAGAGGATAAGATCTTTACTAAGGCGGCGGCTGAGGCCGGCCCCTTACGACCGTAACGTGTGGCGTCATCCTCCCCGTTGAAATCCCACATGGGGTGGCCTCTATATTGATGCGGCTGCACCCCCCGCATAATGCATGCGGCCATGACTCCAATCATGGTTAGTCCAGAATGAGCCAACAGTCTTATCCGGCCCATCAGGTAAAGGACGTCTCTGTCGCTTTCTCTCTGAGAGCTCCGCGGACGCCAGCTCAAGCGTTTCTTCAATGGAGCACTGTTGAACTCAGGGAGACCGACCCGGATAGGGTCCGGTAGCGGGACGTCATCTATATAAAACCATTCCGAAGGCCAGTCCTCGGACGCCTTCTTTGGGGTTCCGGATAGGTATCCGGTCCCGGCGATGCGCCATACTTCGGCTCCACCCACTTGGTATATAGACCCCTCTTGAGAACGGGGCACCAGGCAGAATAACCTCTTCCACAGCGCGAAATGAGCCTCAACGCCTAAAAATAGCTCGCAAAGGGCGACGAAACCCGTAATATGCAATACGGAGGCGGGCGTGAGATTGTGCAGCTGGAGGCCGTAGAACTCCAGAAGCCCGCGGAGAAATGGATGAACTGGAAATCCCAGTCCCCTTATTAGATAGGGGACGAGGCACACCTGCTCTCCTTTAGAAGGATTGGGGGTGCTCTCTGCTTGTTTTCCGCCATTGTAGGTGGCGAGACCGGCTCGGACTAGGACCATGTATGCCTGAGGGAGAAATCCCTTGGCCTGAAGCGACACTAACTCGCTATGCGGGATGGTGCAACTCTCCCAGTCCCCGGGTTTGGGACCGGAGGGACGAGGGGAGGAGCTGCGACGGCTGGTCATGTTGGAATGGACCTTTGCTGGAAGCGCTCTGATGATAACTCGCGGAAAGGAGAAGATGTGGTTTGGACCTAAATCCCCATCCCGTTAAATAGGCGGCTCGTTTATACGGCTAGGGGTGTGGATGTAAAAACGCCCCGGCTTTTCGCATTCGTGGAAGACGGCCATTATTGGGCGTGGAAGCCGAGGAGCACTACATTACAAAAATCGGACATTATTCCTACAGGTACACAAGATTTGGAGAAGAACCCGCCTTGCAATGCCGAACAATCTGCGCGCCAAACTCGTTGTCATTGAAGCCTGGTTCAGGGGCTACTGAGGGAGTCCTGGATTAGGGGGTGTTCGGGTAGCCGGACTATGAAGATACAAGATTGAAGACTTCGTCCCGTGTCCGGATGGGACTTTCCTTGGCGTGGAAGGCAAGTTTGGCGATGCGGATATTCAAGATCTCCTACCATTGTAACCGACTCTATGTAACCCTAACCCTATCCGGTGTCTATATAAACCGGAGGGTTGTAGTCCGTAGGCAATCAACTCCATATACAACAATCATACCGTAGGCTAGCTTCTAGGGTTTAGCCTCCTTGATCTCGTGGTAGATCTACTCTTGTACTACCCATATCATCAATATTAATCAAGCAGGACGTAGGGTTTTACCTCCATCAAGAGGGCCCGAACCTGGGTAAAACATTGTGTTCCCTGCCTCCTGTTACCATCCGGCCTAGACGCACAGTTCGGGACCCCCTACCCGAGATCCGCCGGTTTTGACACCGACACAGTGGTAAAATCCTCTAAGTCCATAGTGTAATATTTATCATAAAGATCAAACAGGACAGTTGGAGAATTACGTGAAGTTGAAAATTCAAACCTCCTCATAAAGGTACTGGTGAGGTTGTGATACTAGCTGCACTTCTCTTCCTCGAAGCTCACGAGATCAGCGTTACGCAAATATGCGTTGAATTCTTCCTTAATTCCCGCCCGATCCATAAAGTTCTCAGAAGGCCATTCACAAGGACGCACTGGAGCGTCTCTTGGTGGCTCTTCATCAGCATCACGCATTGCAAGCCTGGGTCCTTGCTTCCTTGAGGAACCACCTTGGAACATTTTCCTAAGCATTTTTCTTTCTCTGAAAATTTCTGAATTTTTTTAGTAACTTCAAAATAAAAGTAAACCAAACTCAACAATATTGATAGCAACTACTCCTACAAGTGCCTAGAGCCTATATCATGCATCAAAACTACTTGGAACCATATAAATTTGACATGCAAGCTCAAGAACAGGGTCACCTAAGCAACAAAAATTTGCAATGAATAAAGCACTAGAACAAAAACTAATTGGACCAATGGAGGAGTCACATACCAAGGAACAATCTCCCCAAGCAGTTTTGTGAGAGGTGCTTTGAGCAAGCAGATCGAAAATGGCAGCAAGATGAGCTAGAACTCGTGCTTGAGCTGGATATTTGTGTTTGTGGGAGGAAGATGAAGTGTGTGGGTGCAGGAATAAGTGGAGGAGGACCACCGTGGGCCCACTAGGCAGGGGGGCGCGCCCAGGGGGCAGGGCGTGCCCTCCACCCTCGTGGGCAGGTGGTTGACCCCCCTACTGTGTTCTTTGTGCCAAATATTCTCAAATATTCTGGAAAAAAGCATATTTAAATTTCAGGGCATTTGGAGAACTTTTATTTTCGAGGTATTTTTATATTGCATGGATAATCAGATAACAAACAAAAAAATATTTATTTTATTTAATTTAATATAATTAACAAAAAGTAAAAGTGGGGTATAGAAGGTCGTGCCTTCTAGTTTCATCCATCTCATGATCATCAAAAGGAATCCACTAACAAGGTTGATCAAGTCTTGTTAACGAACTCATTCTGAATAACATGGATCCGGAGAAATTTCGAATAACACTATGTTACCTCAACGGGGATATGCACATCCCCAATAATAAGAATATCATATTTCTTCTTGACAGTAGGAAGAGGAAATTCAAAACCTCCAAATATAATCGATGGCATTTTCCCAATAGAATTGATACTGTGAACTTGAGGTTGTTTCCTCGGAAAGTGTACCGTATGCTCATTACCATTAACATGAAAAGTGACATTGCCTTTAGTGCAATCAATAACAGCCCTACAATATTCAAAAAGGGTCTTCCAAGAATAATAGACATACTATCGTCTTCGGGAATATCAAGAATAACAAAGTCCGTTAAAATAGTAACGTTTGCAACTACAACAGGCACATCCTCATAAATACCGACAGGGATAACAGTTGATTTATCAGCCATTTGCAAAGATATTTCAGTAGGTGCCAACTTATTCAAATCAAGTCTACGATATAAAGAGAGAGGCATAACACTAACACCGGCTCCAAGATCACATAAAGCAGTTTTAACATAGTTTATTTTAATAGAGCATGGTATAGTGGGTACTCCTGGATCTCCAAGTTTCTTTGGTATTCCACCCTTAAAAGTATAATTAGCAAGCATGGTGGAAATTTCAGCTTCCCGTATCTTTCTTTTATTTGTAATAATATCTTTCATGTACTTAGCATAAGGATTGGTTTTGAGCATATCAGTTAATCGCACACGCAAAAAGATAGGTCTAATCATTTCAGCAAAGCGCTCAAAATCCTCATCATCCTTTTTCTTGGATGGTTTGGGAGGAAAAGGCATGGGTTTCTGAACCCAAGGCTCTCTTTCTTTACCATGTTTCCTGGCAACAAAATCTTTTTTATCATAATGTTGATTCTTTGATTGTGGGTTATCAAGATCAACAGCAGGTTCAATTTCTATGTCATTATCATTACTAGGTTGAGCATCATCATGAACATTATTATTAACATTACCACTAGTTCCAGGTTCATTACTAGATTGAGTTTCAGCAACAGAAATAGAAATATCATTTGGATTCTCAGGTGTTTCAACAATAGGATCACTAGAAGCATGCAAAGTCCTATCATTTTTCTTTTTCTTCTTTTTAGAAGAACTAGGTACAACTATATTATTTCTCTGAGAATCTTGCTCAATTCTCTTAGGGTGGCCTTCAGGATACAAAGGTTCTGTCAGAGTAAATGACCACGGGTAGCCTAGCCGGCTTCCCCTGGCACTTCAGAAAAATTACAGGCCGATCAAGCCTCCAAGCGTCCAAGACACGGGGCCGCCTTCCCCTAGCCGGCTACCTCTCAAGCCGGCTGCGCGAAGGCGGCCCAGCCCTGAAATCCTTGAGAAACAAGACCACGAGAAGGCCGACTTCCAGAAGCCGGCCATAAAAGGGCCGACTCCCAGGAGCCGGCCCCTCAGCAGGCGACTAAGATCTTGCCCTCAGAGTCTGCACCCACATAACGACGACAAGACGAGGCATGGCTATAGTTAAGCCTGCCACCCCCGAATCCCGGCACACGCCTGGCCACAGTGCACCGTACGCGGTGGCCATCCCCGTCCGGCGCGGCACTGTTGCCACGATGATCGTGACATCACCCACGGCGAGCGGTCAGTACGACCCGTGGGTGGCGGGCCCCCTCGGTCAGGGAGATCCCAAAGGCGGCCAGGCTTCCCACAGTCAGCCAAGGGTATGGCCGGCTTCCAACAGCCGGCCAGCTCTCTCCCTCCAAGGAGGTGCTCCATTAAGGAGACAAGAGAAGGTAAGGCTACAGTGATGAGCCGCCTCGCGGCGGCACTGTAGCCATGCTTACCACGACAAAGCCATCGTCACCAGGGGCAAGGTAACAGTAACCAGCCCCCGACAAGACCCCCGAGCGGTGGGGCCGGCCTATCAACCAAAGGGTCGGCAGCCGGCGGGCCCACCAGTCGGCAGGCCCCACCAGTCGGTGGAGAAGCCGGCGGGCGTAGACACAGACGGCTAGGGCCCACGCCCAGCCGGGTTACCATTGTACCATGGGGGGTAGGCCTATATAAACCCCCCAGGGTTCCCATGTAGGGGAGATCGCTCTTTCGATAGATTTTAGACACCACAAGGAGAAGAGGAGCGGGCTGGCCAGGCCCTCCTTCATCCTTTCACCGAACAACTCAAGGAGCATTCTGTAGCTACCCATCGAGTTAGTGATCATGCGAAGACCCCGCAGAGCAGCACTAGGGGTGTTATCTCCACGGAGAGCCCTGAAGCTGGGTAAGATTCGCCGGCGTGCATGTCTTCGCCTTATACCGTTTCCAGGCACCGACGGTGTTTTATTGGCTTCCACAATGATAAGCCATCCATTGGCATATGTCGCACCAACCACCCAACATTTGGCGCCCACCGTGGGGCCAGGTGCACCATCGTCCGGAGACCTGCTCTAGACGGGAACCCTCTTCCTTCCCAACGTGCGTAGCCAGCCTGGCTCGCCTGATGGCGCTTGCCCCGACACGCTGCAAGACGTCACCGACGCCTGTGCGGCGAGCTGGCTCGCCGATCTTCTTGGCGAGGCTCGCATCTCTGACGAGCCCGCATCCGATGCGGGCATAGATTGCCCCGAGAGCCACCTCGTCAGCCTCCTCGATCAACTCCACGTCTCCGGCGAGCTTGCCGCGGACTTGGAGTCGGTTGGCTCCACCGACCCGATGCTTGTCGACTCCGACACAACATCCCTTGACGCCTTCCCCACCAACATGGTGGTCTTCAATGACCCTCTTCCTCGAGCCGACAGCAGCGGCAGTGCCATCACCGAGGTACTGGTTATCAGCCACGGCGCCCCCTCAGGCGAAAATGCCCACGACGCGGACACGGATGCCAAGACGTTGGAGGTGCGCCGCCTCGCCCTCGTTGCGGAGGGCCAGAGGCTCGCCACCATGAGACGCCTCACCGAGGAGCACCAGCGCGAGGTCGACCGAGCTGCCTTCGGCATGCCGCCTCCCGACGGGCCGAGCCGCGTCGGTATCGTCAAGAAACACGGCGCGGCTATCGCCGACATGATGGGAGCAGACCGCCCAGTCTATGCCACGCCTCTCGAGAACTTGCGCGCCGCCCAGGCGGCCGCAGACGAGTTGAATGGGCTAGGGCCTGATGAGCTCCCTTACATGACCAGACGCATCCAACAACTTATCGACGCGGCCACAGAGCGGCATGAAGCCGGCGTCCGCGCCGAGAGTCCTCCCCCGCGCCGAGAGGACGGTGCGACGTCCCGAACACCGACCGCGGGCAACACCCGCATGAGAAAAGAAAAGGAGCCGGCTGCCAGCCGCAACCGGACTCGAATCTCCATCGAGCGTGACGCCGAGGGCCGCCCTCGAGCCGTGGAGTGGCGGGGCAACCCTCCTCCTCCTCCACCTCGTGGGGAGAGATACCCTACCCCGCCGCCTGTCACGCACCCGACTCTCAGCGGCCGGCTGGGTCGCCGCGAAGGAGTCGGCGAGAATGACGCCCGCCACCGGATCGACCGCCTTGCGTGATCCCTGGCCCTGGAAGAAGAAGATGATGTCGGCCCCACTTGCTTTGGTCCCCGCATCCGCGACGAGCCCTTCCCCAAAGGGTTCTCGCTCCCAAGAGACACGCCCAAGTACAACGGCTCCGTGAAGCCGGAAGATTGGCTGATCGACTACTCCACCGCGGTTAGCATCGCAAACGGCAACAGGCGTGTTGCCGTAAAATATGTGCCCCTCATGCTCCAAGGCACGGCGCGCACCTGGCTTAACAGCCTCAAGCCTTACAGTGTCAACAGCTGGCTAGACTTCACTGAAGCCTTCATACACAACTTCACCAGCACCTACAAGCGGGCTCCTAAGCCCCGACAGCTCTCCTTATGCATCCAAGGGCCCAATGAATCGACTCGCGACCACCTCACGCGTTGGGCCGAGCTCCGCAATTCCTGCGAGGGAGTGCACGAGGTCCAAGCTATAGAGTACTTCACCGCTGGGTGCCAAGAAGGCACCCTCCTCAAGCACTGTCTCCTCTACGACGAGCCGACTACGCTTGACGAGCTACTGGTCATAGCTGATAAATACGCCACAACCGATTCCTCGATGAAGACCGAGCTCCGAGTAGACGCCTCCGGGAAGGTGCTCGCTCCGAGTCCCAAGACGCCAGCTGGAGAATCCAGCCGACGCCCGCACCAGAACGACCACAAGCGCAAGGCTCCCCTGCCGCCTTCCACCAGTCGGCAGGTGGCCACAGTCGAAGACGAACAACCCGAAGGACGGCCCGCACCCAAGAAGCAGAAGGGCGGCAGGCCGGCTTGGCAGCCGGCTTTCTCCTACGAGCAAGCACTTAATGCCCCATGCAAGTTTCACAGCGGCGCAAAGCCTTTAAACCACATGACCAGAAAATGCCATTGGCTCACTCGGATCTCCAAGGGTGAGGGGATGGCGCCGCCTCCGCCTGCTGGTCAGCCGCCTCCGGCTCCTCCGCAGCCGGCCGCTCGACCAGCGGTCGGGGTAGTTCAAGCCGAGTACCCCGACGAGCATGCCGCCTACGTCGTCTTCACCAGCCAGCTAGAAGATCGGCGTAGCCGGCACCGACAACACCAAGAAGTCAACGCAGTCGCCTCCAACAACCCAGAATTCATGCACTGGTCCGAAAGGCCTATTAGCTGGAGCCGGACAGATCACCCAGAGGTGATGCCATCTCCCGGCTCCTACGCATTAGTTCTGGACGCCACCCTCGCTACGAAAAGGCGAGCCGCCCGTTTATCCCGTGTGCTGATAGATGGTGGGAGCGACATCAATATCCTATACCGCGACACCATGGAGAAGCTAAGCATCAAGACAAAGCAGCTCATGCCCAGTCGGACTGTGTTCCATGGCATCGTACCCGGCTTGTCCTGCTCCCTAATCGGCAAGATCAAGATAGACGTCCTCTTCGGGGACAAGGATCATTTCCGCCGAGAGGCGGTGTTGTTTGAAGTGGTGGATCTAGAGAGCCCTTACCACTCGTTGCTTGGCCGACCTGCCCTGGCCAAGTTCATGGCTGTACCCCATTATGCCTACCTCAAGATGAAGATACCATGTTCCAAGGGCATCATCACCGTAGCCGGAGACTACAAGAAATCCTCTGAGTGCGCGGCTGCCAGCAGCCGGCTGGCCGAGTCCCTTGTAATTGCTGAAGAGAAGAAGATACTGGACCGAGTCGCGGCCATGACCGGCAAGCAGCCGGCCCTGTCCCCCGACCCCAAGGAATGTGGTGCCTAAGGGTCTTTTCAGCCGGCCAAAGAAACAAAGAGGGTACCTCTGGACCCAGATCACCCAGAAAGGTTTGCCACCATCGGGGCAAACCTGGACAGCAAATAGGAAGGCGAGCTCACCGATTTCCTCCGTGAGAATCGGGACATTTTCGGATGGTCCCCCAAGGACATGCCGGGTGTGTCGAAGGAATTCGCCGAGCACAAGCTACATGTCCGAGAAGGTGCGAAACCAGTCAAACAGCCTCTCCGCTGACTATCGGAGGAGAAGAGAAGGATTGTAGGAGAAGAGATAGCCCGGCTTCTGGCAGCCGGCTTCATTATGGAAGTTTTCTTCCCAGAGTGTCTCGCCAACCCGGTCCTTGTGCTGAAAAAAAATAACAAGTGGCGCATGTGTATAGACTACACTAGCCTCAACAAGGCTTGCCCCAAAGATCCCTTTGCCTTGCCAAGGATTGATCAAGTAATAGACTCCACAGCCGGATGCGAGCTGTTGAGCTTCTTGGATGCTTACTCAGGCTACCACCAGATAAAGCTGGATCCGGCTGACCGCCTGAAAACCGCCTTCATCACACCATTCGGAGCCTTCTGCTACCTGACTATGACATTCGGCTTGAGAAATGCCGGTGCCACTTTTTAATGTTGCATGCAGAAATGCCTCCTCAAGTAGCTCGGTAGAAATGCTCACGTCTATGTAGACGATATTGTGGTGAAGATGGACAAGCGCGGCACCTTGCTAGAAGACCTTAGAGAAACATTTGAAAACTCGCGCCGATTCCAAATCAAGCTCAACCCCGAGAAATGCGTGTTCGGAGTACCAGCCGACCAGCTCCTAGGCTTTCTGGTCTCCGAACGCGGCATCGAGTGCAACCCAATGAAGATCAAGGCCATAGAGAGAATGGAGATTCCCACCAAGCTGCGGGATGTCCAGAAGTTCACCGGATGCTTGGCTTCCCTGAACCGCTTCATCAGCCGGCTCGGAGAGAAGGCCCTCCCCCTCTACCGACTCATGAAGAAGTCCACTCATTTCGAGTGGAATGACCAGGAGGACCAAGCCTTCCATGAGCTAAAGAAGATGCTAACCACGCCGCCTGTCTTGGCGGCACCGGCTGAAAAGGAGCCCATGCTCCTTTACATTGCCGCTACTAGCCGGGTGGTCAGCACTGTCATCGTAGTCCAGCGCCCAGAAGAAGGCCGGGCACAGCCGGTTCAGAGGCCGGTGTATTATTTAAGCAAAGTCTTATCCACCTCGAAGCAGAACTACCCACACTACCAGAAGATGTGCTATGGTGTGTACTTCGCTGCCAAGAAGCTCAAGCCCTATTTTCAAGAGCACCCCATTACGGTCGTATGTACTGCCCCGCTTGCCGAGATCATAGGCAGCCGGGATGCATCTGGCCGAGTGGCCAAATGGGCCATTGAGCTGGCCCCCTATGCGATTTTCTACCAGCCCCGCATCGCCATCAAGTCCCAGGCACTGGCCGACTTCCTCGTCGATTGGGACGAAACCCAGTACCTGCCACCGGCTCCTGACTCCACTCACTGGCGGATGCACTTCGATGGGTCCAAGATGCACACCGGCTTGGGAGCCGGCATCGTCCTCACCTCTCCCAAGGGCGACAAGCTCAAGTATACATTGCAAATTCATTTTGCCGCCTCCAACAATGTGGCTGAGTACGAGGCACTCATACACGGGCTCCGGCTAGCCAAAGAACTCGGCATCCGCCGGATCTTGTGCTATGGCGACTCGGATTTGGTGGTCCAACAGTCATCCGGTGACTGGGACGCCAAAGACGCAAACATGGCGAGCTATCATTTCCTCGTCCAGCAAATCAGTGGATATTTTGAAGGATGTGAGTTCCTTCATGTACCACGTGCCGACAACATGCAAGCGGATGCCCTGGCACGAGTAGGATCCACCCGGCAAGCCATACCAGCCGGCGTTTCTCTCCACCGTCTCCTCAAGACGTCTATCAAGCCGTCTCCAGAGTTTGATTCCATCTTCGTGCCGCCTGACCCCAACGCAGTCGGATATGACTTGGGAAACCAAGCAGGCGGCGCGGGGACTCCAACAGGCGGCCCGGGGACTGCCATAGTCGCACCCGGCCCGGGGAATTCGAAACTCGGCCCAGGGACTACTGCAGCCGGTCCGGGGACTACATCAACACAACAGGCGATGGCCGACTCCGACTCCAACTCTTCACTACCCAGCCCACCCACCCCTATCACAGTGGTAGTCCTGACAATAGAAGAAGTCACGGCTCCATCCTGGGCCCAACCCATCCTCAACTTCTTAGTAAACAGAGAGCTGCCAACCGACGAGATCTCGGCAAGACAAGTTCAACGCCGAGCCGGAGCCTACACAATCGTCAACAGAGAGCTTGTTAGGCGCAGCGTCACTGGAGTCTTCCAGCGCTGCGTCGAACCAGAGAAGGGCATATCAATCCTCAGGGACATCCACCAAGGCGAATGCGGCCACCATGCAGCCTCAAGATCACTCGTCGCCAAGGCTTTTCGCCATGGATTTTTCTGGCCAACTGCCTTGGAAGATGCCAAGGAACTAGTCAAACACTGCAAAGGGTGCCAAGTTTTCAGCTCCAAGCAACACATGCCGGCTTCTGCACTCAAGACCATCCCCCTCACCTGGCCCTTTGCCGTCTGGGGGCTGGACATGGTGGGCCCGTTCAAGACGGCACGCGGCGGCATGACGCATTTGCTCGTCGTTGTGGACAAATTTACCAAGTGGATTGAGGCGAAGTCGATCAAAAAGCTGAATGGGCCGACTGCCGTCACATTCATCGCAGATATTATAACCCGGTATGGCGTACCGCATAGCATCATCACCGACAACGGCACAAATTTTGCAAAGGGAGCACTGGCACGTTTCTGCACAACACACGGCATCTGGCTGGACCTAGCGTCCGTTGCCCACCCGCAGTCAAACGGCCAGGTCGAGTGAGCAAACGGCCTCATCCTCTCTGGCATCAAGCCCTGACTGGTCGTGCCACTGGAGCGTTCGACCGGCTGCTGGCTCGACGAGCTGCCGGCCGTCCTCTGGAGTTTGCGCACTACCCCAAACAAATCGACCGGCTTCACCCCCTTTTTTCCTTATATATGGTGCCGAGGCCGTCATCCCAACTGACATCGAGTTCGACTCGCCTCGGGTCACCATGTACACAGAGGCGAAAGCCAAGGAAGCACGAGAAGACGGCGTCGACCTGCTGGAAGAGGGCCGGCTGTTAGCTCTCAGTCGGTCCGCCATCTATCAGCAGGGTCTGCGCCGCTACCACAGCTGGAAGGTCAAGCCAAGATCTTTCCAAGAGGGCGACCTTGTGCTCCGGCTGATCCAGCGACCAGCCGGCCAGCACAAGCTCTTGGCCCCTTAGGAGGGCCCCTTCATCATCAGCAAAGCTTTAGGCAACGACTCCTACTACCTAATCGATGCGCAGAAGCCGAAGGCACACAAGAGAGACGATTCCGGCAAGGAGTCGGACCGACCGTGGAACGCCAATCTCCTCCGAAGATTTTACAGTTAAAAAGCAGTACGTAGCACGCTACCTTTTGTATTAAGTACGAGACAAG
Source organism: Triticum urartu (assembly GCF_056163025.1). NCBI lineage: Eukaryota > Viridiplantae > Streptophyta > Magnoliopsida > Poales > Poaceae > Triticum > Triticum urartu. The sequence goes on from NC_141874.1 coordinate 70,368,547, forward strand.
GGGTGCCCCGAGGAGTACTCGGGGACTACCCTCTTTTATCTATGAAAGATGAGTATCACGCATACGATTATGTTGCTACACTTGCTTTCTTTGTCCGGCACCGGGTTCGACCAGTCGGCCCGGGGACTCGCCGCCTCAAGTTATATCTGTAGTTCCACCTGCAGCCAGACAAGTAGTGTGCCGGCACCCAAGCCCCCTCTTGCCAAAAGTCGCAGCTCGAAGAAATGACTGCCCGACTGGCAAGAGCCAAGGGCAGGAAAGGATGCCCACGCGAAAAACGGCTAAGGACTAACGAACTTATATAACACGAGCCGGCCTCCCACCCCGCCAGCCGACTACCAGAGCAGTCGGCTGGCCGGCTTCCCGTTCACCTTGCTGCAATCTGAGAAAGCTCAAGTACTTGCCTTCCCAAAAAACGACCGAATCCTTCTTCGGCCACAGACTGCAGAGCAGCTGTCCGGCTGGGAAGGCGGCGGCCAAGGGAAGGCGGCAAAGGAAAAAGCCAAAGGATAAAAAGCAAACATAAACGGAAGCCAAACACATGCATAATATTTACACAAAAGACCTTCGAAAGGCTAGCATTCAACATAGTCTGAATACACCCCCAGTGGGTGGAACTGCGCAAATTTACAGATTGTTCAAAGAAGTAACAAGCAGGAAAGCTAGGACGGCGGATCAAGCCAGGGGAACAACAGGCGAGTTGGGCAGGTTGGCGGAGTCGGCGGTGCCGGCTGGAGGAGTGACCGGCTGGTGAGTCTCGGCATCGTTGCTAGAGGCATGATCGGGCTGAGGCGGGTTGGTCGCTTCACCATCCGGCGCAGCGTCTTCGTCATCCTCTCCCTCTTCCCCTTCGCCCTCATCACTGGAGGCAATCTCCTCCGCCGAGTCCTCACCTTCGGCCAGGTTCAGCCCGAACCACTCCTCCGGCTGAGCGACGCCGGCGTCATCCACCTCAGGAGCAAAGGCGCCGGTATCGGTATACTCAGCGACCGTCGAGGCACGCTGGATGATAGCCGTCCGCACCGCTTCCAGCTCCTCGTCAGCCTCCTGCCGCCAGGTGCTCAACTGGTCCAAGTTCAGCCCAGGATACCAAGCCCGGACGAACTCCAGAGCCCGCCCAGCGCCGGACCGGGCCGCTGACGCCTTCCAAGCCTCGAAGCGGCCGACTGCGACCTCCAGCCAGTCGGCCGTCCGACTTGGGGTGCGCGGAATCACCTCACCAGGCCAGAGGGCGGCCAGCACTTGCGCTCCGGCGCGCTGAAGACGGCGGAGCATGCGATGGGCCGGCTGCAGGCGGGCTTGAAGCTCCAGAAGCTGCTCCTCAAGTGACCGGCTGGCATTCGGCGCAATCTCGGCCCCCGCCTGCCGTCGCGTGTCGCGGTAGGCCTCGATGGCTTGGGTGGCGGCGGCTGAGTAGCCGGGGAAGTAATCTGCACAAAGAGGAAAGCAGTGACACAAAATCAAAAAATGAATCAGATAGTAGAAGGCAGGCAAGGAAGCAAAGAAGAAGGCGGCCTACCGTCAATCAAGTCTTCCACCTAGCTGTAGCCTTGGCTCAGCGCCTGCCTCATCTCAGCCCAGTTTGCCGCCTCGGTCTCATACTCGGCTTTGAGGGCGGCCTCGCTGTCCTGCGCTGCTTCTAGGGCCGCCCTGTGGCTCTCCTCCTAGTCGGCCAACCTCTTGGCCAGGCGGTCACGCTCTTGAGCCAGGGCGGTGCACTCGGCCTCCTTGGCACGAAGGGCGGTCTGGGCTCCGCTCAGCTGGCTACTCAAGTCGGCATTGGGCCCTGCAATATAAAGAAAGAAGTCGTCAGGAAAAGATCCGACCCGACTACTCGGTAGTCGGGCCGAATCTCGGGGACTACACCCAGTGGGTGCGCTGACGCACCCCCACTTAAAGGAAAAACAAAGCGCTTACTCCGGCTCTCGGTCAGATCAGTGGCTTTCTGATTCAACTCCTGGGCCTGGGAGTTGAAGGCGGCCGCGCAGAGGTTGTGGTACTCCTGCAGAGAAGACAAGGGACGTGAGTAAGAACAAGATGGTAATCAAGCTTTCCAATAAGTTCCAAGCCGCCCGCTCAGCAGCCGGATCGGAACTCGGGGACTACACCTAGTGGGTGCGCTGACGCGCCCCCACGGAAGAAATTAAAAGCAATCAAAGGAGCAGGAGGACTCACCCAAATAACCGACCGCGTCATGAGAAACTCCTGGGTGTACTACTTCAGCGTGGTGGCTTGGGCCTAAAGCCGGCTCCGGAGGTCCTGCGCCGCCACATTCAGCACGGCTGTCCCGCCACCCGGCGTCCACCCGGACGAGCTGTCACTGGCCGCTTCTAGGTCCTGGGCAGACGAGCCGGCGTCCACGGTCTTCTATGGGTCCGGCGCTGAAGTTACCTTCCCCGCACGTCGGCGAAGCGGTGACGAGATCACAAGATCCCCTCCCACGGTCGGCTTGCCCCCAGCCGGCTGTGCTGGCGGCACTTCAGGCCGGCCTCCTCGGCCCGCTCCAGTCGGCGGCGATGGCGCCGCCTCCCTCTCCATCTCCGGCTGGCCGCGGCCGGCCTCCTCCAACAGGGGCACAGGGGTGTCGGGAGCCGCGGCACGGAGGGGAATGACGAACTGCGGAGGCTGGTTCTGCAGGGCCTCTGCCTCCTTCTCCGCGTCTGCGGCCTCCGCCTAGGCCTTGGCGGCCGCGAGGGCTCGCGCCGCCGCCGACTTCTGCTTCGCCTCCCGAGCCGCCCTCCGCTCCTCCGCCTTCCGCTCCTCCCGCGCTTCCCGTGCGTTTCGCTCCGTCGCCTCTAGGAGGTCGGCGCGTGGATCTACCCGGCGCGAGCTTGAAGACCCTCCTACGGCTCCGACTATGGAGGCGGCCGGGACTCGCCCAAGGGAAAGAGGGGCCCTGTTTGATAAATTGAGAAAAAGGGTTTGGAAAAACATCAACCGAAGAAGAAGAAAAAAGAAAGGCATGAGAACAGCGACACTTACGCTGAGACCGCCTGCGGCTGCTTCACCACCTTGCGGAATCGGGCTGCCTTCGCGGCCGCCTCGTCCCGCTTGGTCGCCCCCGCGGTACTCTTGGGCTTCTTCAACCGACTACCGAAGTGGGTCGACATGGCCCGATGCTTCTGTGCGCCGCCCTGGGCAGTCGGCCCGGCGGATGGGCCCGCACCATGGTGATCGGGCGCCGGTCGGCGACGCGCGATGACTTCGGCCTCGTCGTCATCTGGCCAGTCCTCGAAGCCGGTCCCGAGCCCGGACCCGCCTGCGTCGCCGCCTTCCCCCGCGACGTCGTCTTCCATGGTGGCCGCCCCCAGGTCTGGGTCGTCTACATGGTCCATCGTACGGTCGGGGAGGAACTGGGTTCCACGCCTGCGGCCCATGCTGCTGGCGGAAGCATGGGGTTCTGCCAAAGAAAGGCCGGCTGGTCAGGAGTCGGCCACCATGAACTCGGCAACGAGCAAGGAGAAAGAGGAAGAGAAACTTACCACTGACGGAGGATTGGCGCGAGAGTACGGCACCTTGCCATACTGCCACTCCTCGGTGAGCTTACAGTTAGAAATGTAGCTCACCATGTAAGACACCTCGGCGTGAGGCATCTCCTTGGTGCTTAGCCGGCACGGGTCGAAGCGGCCGCTCATTTGGCAGATCATATGAGGTCGGCCCTGGAGCGGGAGCACCCGGTGCTCCACGAAGGCGGCCACCAGGTCGGCCCCGGACAGACCCTCCGACTGGATCATCACCCGGAGCCAGGCAACGGAGGCGGACCCGCCCGGAGACAGCGACCTGGACCAGAAGGACCATGAAGGCTGCCTCCCAGCCGGCGGGCCGGATATGTAAGCCGGCAGGTTGACGAAGTCGCCTTGCGGAGCAATATTCTTCACATAAAAGTAGGACTTCTGCCAGAGCTTCACCGACTGGATCAGCGGGATGGGCGAAAACGGGTTGTTGTCACTCACCCTCCGCATGGCGATGAAGGCACTGCATGGGGCGGGCATGCCTGCGACGACGGTGCCGAGCTTGCGCTGAAAGAACTCTCCCCACAATTCATGAGTGGGGAGGACGCCAAGAAAACCCTCGCACAGGGTGACGAAGGCCGACAGCAGCATCACCGCGTTGGGAGTGAGGTGATGCGGCTGGAGATGATAAAATTCAAGGAACAAGCGGAGGAACCTGCTCGCCAGCAGGCCGAAGCCGCACAGGCAGTGGGAGCGGAAGATTACCCGCTCGTCCTCTTCCGGCGCCGGCGAGATTTCCCTCTCCGGCGCGAGGCGGACCCGCACGAGATCCGCGCCCGGCAGCCGCCGTGTCCGACGGAGGAAGTCGACGTGGTCGTCGTGGACGTTGGAGCCGTCCCAGGAGCTTGACAACGCCATGGGGACGTCATGGCGGTGAGAAAGGTGCGGCGAAAGGAGGGCGCACAACCCAACTGCGACGAAGCGACGGCGAGCCAAGAAGATTGGCAGGAAGGCCGAGCGACGGCAGGTAGCTGTCGTGACAATAGGAGGAAGAAGAAGGAGGGGGCAAAGCGAGGGAGAGCGCGCGAGCGTTTGGCGCTCCCCTCCTCTCCGCCTACTTATAGCCTCGTGCGGCGAAGCCGAGGAGGCAGGACATGGGGGGGATGTGGGATTAACTGCACCCACGCCCCGCGATTATTGCGCCATTACGGCGTGGGGAAACCTTCGCTGGGGCGCGCGCGGTTCGTCCAGGCCGCAGAAGATCCGCGCGTGGGCCGAGGCCCTGTAGTGGCGGGCCCCAGACTGCGGCGGCATCCCGTCGCACGCGTGGGCTGGCAGGCCCCTCCAGCCGGAGGATGCCACGTGGCGCGCAGACAACGAGCGGTCAGCTCACAGCCGGACTCGTGCTCCGACTGACACCCGCCTTCAAGCTTCGAGATCTCTGGGAGACGGAGCGCCTAGTCGAAGCCGGCCTCTTGTTCCCGGCTCCTCAAGATAGGAAGCTGACTGAGCTCCTCGACTTTTTTCTGCCTCGGAGCCCGCTCAGCTTCGGGGACTACTGTCGGAGTAAATGACCACGGGTAGCCTAGCCGGCTTCCCCTAGCACTTCAGAAAAATTACAGGCCGATCAAGCCTCCAAGCGTCCAAGACACGGGGCCGCCTTCCCCTAGCCGGCTACCTCTCAAGCCGGCCGCACGAAGGTGGCCCAGCCCTGAAATCCTTGAGAAACAAGACCACGAGAAGGCCGACTTCCAGAAGCCGGCCATAAAAGGGCCGACTCCCAGGAGCCGGCCCCTCAGCAGGCGGCTAAGATCTTGCCCTCAGAGTCTGCACCCACATAACGGCGACAAGACGGGGCGTGGCTACAGTAAAGCCTGCCACCCCCGAATCCCGGCGCACGCCTGGCCACAGTGCACCGTATGGGGCGGCCATCCCCGTCCGGCGTGGCACGGTTGCCATGATGATCGTGACATCACCCATGGAGAGCGGTCAGTATGACCCGTGGGTGGCAGGCCCCCTCGGTCAGGGAGATCCCAAAGGCGGCCAGGCTTCCCACAGTCGGCCAAGGGTATGGCCGGCTTCCAACAGCCGACCAGCTCTCTCCCTCCAAGGAGGTGCTCCATTAAGGAGACAAGAGAAGGTAAGGCTACAGTGATGAGCCGCCTCGCGGCGGCATTGTAGCCATGCTTACCATGACAAAGCCATCGTCACCAGGGGCAAGGTAACAGTAACCAGCCCCCGACAAGACCCCCGAGCGGTGGTGCCAGCCTGTCGCCCAAAGGGTCGGCAGCCGGCGGGCCCACCAGTCGGCGGGCCCCACTAGTCGGCGGAGAAGCCAGCGGGCGTAGACACAGACGGCTAGGGCCCATGCCCAGCCGGGTTACCATTGTACCCCTGGGGGGTAGGCCTATATAAACCCCCCAGGGTTCCCATGCAGGGGAGATCGCTCTTTGGACAGATTTTAGACACCACAAGGAGAAGAGGAGCGGGCTGGCCAGGCCCTCCTTCATCCTTTCACCGAACAACTCAAGGAGCATTCTGTAGCTACCCATCGAGTTAGTGATCATGCGAAGACCCCGCAGAGCAGCACTAGGGGTGTTATCTCCACGGAGAGCCCTAAAGCTGGGTAAGATTCGCCGGCGTGCATGTCTTCGCTTTATCCCGTTTCCAGGCACCGGCGATGTTTTATTGGCTCCCACAATGATAAGCCATCCATTGGCATATGTCGCACCAACCACCCGACAGGTTCCCGAGTCATTCTACTAGTTCTAGTAGCCACTCTAACAGCATTATCATTATTCTTGCTATTTAATTCATTGAGCAAATCATTTTGAGCTTTAAGTACTTGTTCTACTTGAGTGGTAACCATAGAAGCGTGTTTACTAATAAGTTTAAGTTCACCTTTAACATTAGCCATATAATCACCCAAGTGTTCAAGCATATTTGAATTGTTTTTCAATTGTCTACCAAAATAAGCATTAAAGTATTCTTGCTTAGCCATAAATTTATCAAACTCATCTAAGCATGGGCTAGCAAATTTAGTAAATGGGATTTCAGCTTTATCATATCTTTAGACAGAATTTACCTTTACTACCTGTGTCGGGTTATCAAGACCATGAGTTTCTTCAATAGGTAATGGATTAAGATTATATGTTTCTTCAACAGGCGGTAAATTAAGACCATGTATTTCTTTAATAGGAGGTAAATTCTTAACATCTTCAGCATTAATACCTTTTTCTTTCATAGATTTCTTTGCCTCTTGCATATCTTCAGGACTGAGAAATAGAACACCCCTCTTCTTCGGAGTTGGTTTAGAAATAGGCTCAGGAATTGGCTTCAGTGTTCTTTCAATATATTATTCAATAGAATTTCAGCTTCATCCGGTGTTCTTTCCCTGAAAACAGAACCAACACAACTATCCAGGTAATCTCTGGAGGCATCGGTTAGTCCATTGTAAAAGATATCAAGTATTTCATTTTTCTTAAGAGGATGATCAGGCAAAGCATTAAGTAATTGGAGAAGCCTCCCCCAAGCTTGTGGGAGACTCTCTTCTTCAATTAGCACAAAATTATATATATCCCTTAAAGCAGCTTGTTTCTTATGAGCAGGGAAATATTTAGCAGAGAAATAATAAATCATATCCTGGGGACTACGCACACAACCAGGATCAAGAGAATTAAACCATATCTTAGCATCACCCTTTAATGAGAATGGAAATATTTTAAGGATATAAAAGTAACGAGTTCTCTCATCTTTAGTAAACAGGGTAGCTATATCATTTAATTTAGTAAGATGTGCCACAACAGTTTCAAATTCATAACCATGAAAAGGATCAGATTCAACCAAAGTAATTATATCAGGATCAATAGAGAATTCATAATCCTTATCAGTAACAAATATAGGTGAAGTAGCAAAAGCAGGGCCAGGTTTCATTCTAGCATTTAGAGATTGCTTACTCCATTTAGCTAATAACCTTTTGAGTTCATTTCTATTTTTGCAAGCTAAAATAGCTAAAGAAGCTTCTTGATCAAAAACATAACCCTTAGGAATGACAAGTGATTCTTCATCATCACTTTCATCAGTACATCAGATTCAATATTTTCAATTTCTCTAGCCCTAGCAAGTTGTTCATCAAGAAAATCACTAAGTGGCACAGTAGTATCAGACATAGAGGTAGTTTCATCATAGGTATCATGCATAGCAGAAGTGGCATCATCAATAACATGCCACATATCAGAATGAATAGCAGAAGCAGGTGTAGGTGTCGCAAACTTACTCATAATAGAAGGTGAATCAAGTGCAGATCTAGATGGCAGTTCCTTACCTCCCCTCGTAGTTGAGGGATAGATCTTGGTTTTTGGATCTCTCAAGTTCTTCATAATGATAAGCAGATATATATCCCAAGTGACTCAAAGAATAGAGCTATGCTCCCCGGCAGCGGCACCGGAAAATAGTCTTGATAACCCACAAGTATAGGGGATCGCAACAGTTTTCGAGGGTAAAGTATTCAACCCAAATTTATTGATTCGACACAAGGGGAGCCAAGTAATACTCTCAAGTATTAGCAGCTGAGTTGTCAATTCAACCACACCTGGAAACTTAGTATCTGCAGCAAAGTATTTAGTAGCAAAATAATATGATAGTAGTAACGGTAACAAAAGGTAACAGTAGTAAAAGCAATGTTTTTGGTATTTTGTAGTGATGATAGCAATAGCAACGGGAAAGTAAATAAGCGAAGAACAATATATGGAAAGCTCGTAGGCAATGGATCGGTGATAGAGAATTATGCCGGATGCGGTTCATCATGTAACAGTCATAACCTAGGGTGACACAGAACTAGCTCCAGTTCATTGATATAATGTAGGCATATATTCCGAATATAGTCATACGTGCTTATGGGAAAGAACTTGCATGACATCTTTTGTCCTACCCTCCCGTGGCAGCGGGGTCCTTACGGAAACTAAGCGATATTAAGGCCTCCTTTTAATAGAGAACCGGAACAAAGCATTAACACATAGTGAATACATGAACTCCTCAAACTACAGTCATCACCGGTAAGTATCCTGATTATTGTCACTTCGGGGTTAACAGATCATAACACATAATAGGTGACTATAGACTTGCAAGATAGGATCAAGAATACTCATATATTGATGAAAACATAATAGGTTCAGATCTGAAATCATGGCACTCGGGCCCTAGTGACAAGCATTAAGCATAGCAAAGTCATAGCAACATCAATCTCAGAACATAGTGGACACCAGGGATCAAACCCTAACAAAACTAACTCGATTACATGATAGATCCCATCCAACCCATCACCGTCCAGCAAGCCTACGATGGAATTACTCACGCACAGCGGTGAGCATCATGAAATTGGTGATGGAGGATGGTTGATGATGACGATGGCGACGGATTCCCCTCTCCGGAGCCCTGAACGGACTCCAGATCAGCCCTCCTGAGAGGTTTTAGGGCTTGGCGGCGGCTCCGTATCGTAAAACGCGATGATTTCTTCTCTGTAATTTTTCTTCTCCCCGAAAGTCAATATATGGAGGTGGAGTTGGAGTCGGAGAGGCAACAGGGGGCCCATGAGGTAGGGGGGCGCGCCCTAGGGGGGCAGGCGCGCCCCCACCCTCGTGGAGAGACGGTGGGCCCCCTGGCCTTCATCTTTTGCAGGTATTTTTCTTATTTTCTTAAAAGTGGTTCCGTGAAGTTTCAGGTCATTCCGAGAACGTTTGCTACTGCACATAAATAACACCATGGTAATTCTGCTGAAAACAGCGTCAGTCCGGGTTAGTTCCATTCAAATCATGCAAGTTAGAGTCCAAAACAAGGGCAATAGTGTTTGGAAAAGTAGATACCTTGGAGACGTATCACCCCACCCTCGTGGGCCCCTCGCAGCTCCACCGACATACTTCTTCCTCCTATATATACCCATATACCCCGAAAACATCCAAGAGCACCACGAAACCCTATTTACACCGCTGCAACCTTCTGTCCCAAGAGATCCCATCTCGGGGCCTTTTCCAGAGCTCCGCCGGAGGGGGAATCAATCACGCAGGGCTTCTACATCACCACCATAGCCTCTCCGATGATGTGTGAGTAGTTTACCACAGACCTTCGGGTCCATAGTTATTAGCTAGATGGCTTCTTCTCTGTCTTTGGATCTCAATACAAAGTTCTCCTCGATCTTCTTGGAGATCTATTCGATGTAATTCTTTTGCGGTGTGTTTGTCGAGATTTGATGAATTATGGGTTTATGATCAAGATCATCTATGAACAATATTTGGTTCTTCTCTGAATTCTTTATGTATGATTTGTTATCTTTGCAAGTCTCTTCAAATTATCAGTTTGGTTTGGCCTACTAGATTGATCTTTCTTGCAATGGGAGAAGTGCTTAGCTTTGGGTTCAATCTTGCGGTGTCCTTTCCCAGTGATAGCAGGGGCAACAAGGCACGTATTGTATTGTTGCCATCGAGGATAAAAAGATGGGGTTTATATCATATTGCTTGAGTTTATCCCTCTACATCATGTCATCTTGCCTAATGCGTTACTCTGTTCTTATGAACTTAATACTCTAGATGCATGCTGGATAGCGGTTGATGTGTGGAGTAATAGTAGTAGATGCAGAATCGTTTCGGTCTACTTGTCGCGAACGTGATGCCTATATACATGATCATGCCTAGATATTCTCATAATTATGCACTTTTCTATCAATTGCTCGACAGTAATTTGTTTACCCACCGTAATACTTATGCTATCTTGAGAGAAGCCACTAGTGAAACCTATGCCCCCCGGGTCTATCTTCCATCATATAAGTTTCCAATCTATTTTACTTTGCAATCTTTACTTTCAATCTATATCATAAAAATACCAAAAATATTTATCTTATTATCTCTATCAGATCTCACTTTTGCAAGTGGCCATGAAGGGATTGACAACCCCTTTATCGCGTTGGTTGCAAGGTTCTTATTTGTTTGTGTAGGTGCGAGGCGACTTGCGTGTAGTCTCCTACTGGATTGATACCTTGGTTCTCAAAACTGAGTGAAATACTTATGCTACTTTGCTGCATCACCCTTTCCTCTTCAAGGGAAAACCAACGCAGTGCTCAAGAGGTAGCAGGTAAATGTTGGGTTGTCTCCCAACAAGCGCTTTTCTTTAATGCCTTTTTATCTAGGCATGATGATTTCAATGATGCTTACGTAGAAGATAAGGATTGAAACACAAAGAGAGCATCATGAAGCATATGACTAGCACATTTAAGCCTAACCCACTTCCTATGCATATGGATTTTGTGAGCAAACAATTTATGGGAACAAGAATCAATTAGCACAACACATAGAGAGGAAATTTGATATTATTGCTATATGTATGAGCATATCTTCCCCGCTCATAATAATTTTCAGTAACATCATGAATGAATTCAAGAATATAGCTATCACATAAAGCATTTTTTTCATGATCCACAAGCATAGAAATTTTCGTACTCTCCACATAAGCAAATTTATTCTCATTCATAGTAGTGGGAGCAAACTCAACAAAATAACTATCATGTGATCAAAAATTAAAATCATGATGGCATGTTTCATGGTTATCATTATTCAATATATCATACATGTCATCACCATAATCATCATAGATAGCAACTTTGTTATCATAGTCAATTGAAACCTCATCCAAAATGGTGGATTCATCACTAAATAAAGTCATGACCTCTCGAAATCCACTTTCATCATTAGAATGATCATAAATAGGAGGCATGCAATCATTATAACAAATTTGCACATCAAATCTTGGGGGACTAAAAATATCATCTTCATCAAACATAGCATCCCTAAGATTATGGCTTTGCATATCATTAGCATCATGGATATTCAAAGAATTCATACTAACAACATTGCAATCATGCTCATCATTTATACCAAACATTCTATTGAATTCTTCTTCTATCAATTGAGCACAATTTTCCTTTCCATCATTTTCATTAAATACATTATAAAGATGAACAATATGATGCAACATCAATTCCATTTTTGTAGTTTTCTTTAACAAACCAAACTAGTGATAAAACAAGAAACTAAAAGATTCAATTGCAAGATCTAAAGATATACCTTCAAGCACTCACCTCCCCGGCAACGGCGTCAAAAAAGAGCTTGATGTCTACTACGCAACTTTATTCTTGTAGACTCGTGTTGGGCCTCCAAGCGTAGAGTTTTGTAGGACAGTAGCAATTTTCCCTCAAGTGGATGACCTAAGGTTTATCAATCCGTGGGAGGTGTAGGATGAAGATGGTCTCTCTAAAACAACCCTGCATCCAAATACAAGAAATCTCTTGTGTCCCCAACACACCTAATACAATGGAAAATTGTATAGGTGCACTAGTTAGGAGAAGAGATGGTGACAAAAGTGTAATATGGATAGTAGAAATATATATTTTATAATCTGAATAAATAAAAACAGCAATGTAGCAAATAGTAAAGAGGCACAAAAGCGGTATTGCAATGCTTCAAAATGAGGCCTAGGGTCCGTACTTTCGCTAGTGCAATCTCTCAACAATGCTAATATAATTGGATCATATAACCATCCCTCAACGTGCAACGAAGAATCACTCCAAAGTTCCTATCTAGCGGAGAGCATAAGAAGAAATCGTTTGTAGGGTACGAAACCACCTCGAAGCTATTCTTTCCGATCGATCTATCCAAGAGTTCGTACTAAAATAACATCAAATAATTCCAGATTCATCATACTCGATCCAACAAAAAGAACCTCAAAGAGTGCCCCAAGATTTCTACCGGAGAAACAAAAGACGAGAACGTGCATCAACCCCTATGCATAGATTACCCCAATGTCGCCGCGGGAATCCGCAAGTTGAATGCCAAAACACATAAGTGAATCAATATGATACCCCATTGTCACCACGAGTATTCATATGAAGACATATATCAAGTGCTCTCAAATCCATAAAAGTATTCAATCCGATAACAACGAAATCTCAAAGGGAAAAACTCAAATCATCACAACAAGATAGAGAGGGGAAAACACCATATGATCAGACTATATTAACAAAGCCCGCGATACATCAAGATCGTGACATCAAGAACACGAGAGAGAGAGAGAGATAAATTAAACACATAGCTACTGGTACAAACCCTCAGCCCAGAGGGTGGACTACTCCCTCCTCATTGTGGTGGCTGCCGGGATGATGAAGATGGCCACCGGTGATGATTTCCCCCTCCGGCAGAGTGCCGAAATGGGGTCTAGATTGGTTTTCGGTGGCTACAGAGCCTTGCAGCGGCGGAACTTCTAATCTTGGGTTGTTTCTGATGGTTTCTCTATTTATAGGATTTTTTGGCGTCGGTTTCACGCGAAGATGGGTCTCGAGGTGAGCACAACCCACTGGGGCGTGCCTAGCCCACCAGGCGCGCCTTGGTGGGTTGTGCCCTCCTTGTGGCTCTTCTGGCCCTCCCACGAAGCTTCGGGGGTCTCTTTTTTCCAAAAAAAATTATCAAAAAGTTTCAGCTCATTTGGAGAACTTTCATTTCTGCACAAAAAACAACACCATGGTAGTTCTGCTGAAAACATCGTCAATCCGGGTTAGTTCCATGCAAATCATACCAAAACCATATGCAATTGTTGTAAAAATGGCATGAATACTTCATAAATTATAGATACATTGGAGACGTATCACCCAACAACCTCAACGTTCGCTTCTTTTATATTCACATGTACTATCAAGTCTGAGCATATGGTTCTTTCATCTCTAAATGCTAGTACTACTTCTATTTCTTGTGAAAATAGAGCCGTGCATGAACCTAGGTGTTCATATATATGAGCTGAAGGAAATATGCCCTAGAGGCAATAATAAAGTTGTTATTTATATTTCCTTATATCATGGTAAATGTTTATTATTCATGCTAGAATTGTATTAACTGGAAACTTGATACATGTGTGAATACATAAACAAAACAGAGTGTCCCTAGTATGCCTCTACTTGACTAGCTCGTTAATCAAAGACGGTTAAGTTTCCTAGCCATAGACATGTGTTGTCATTTGATGAACAGGATCACATCATTAGAGAATGATGTGATGGACAAGACCCATCCGTTAGCTTAGCATAATGATCGTCTAGTTTTATTTCTATTGCTTTCTTCATGACTTATACATGTTCCTCTGACTATGAGATTATGCAACTCCCGAATACCGGAGGAACACCTTGTGTGCTATCAAACGTCAAAACATAACTGGGTGATTATAAAGATGCTCTAAAGGTGTCTCCTATGGTGTTTGTTGAGTTGGCATAGATCAAGATTAGGATTTGTCACTCCAAGTATCAGAGAGGTATCTCTGGGCCCTCTCGGTAATGCACATCACTAAAAGCCTTGCAAGCAATGTGACTAATGAGTTAGTTGCGAGATGATGCATTACGAAACAAGTAAAGAGACTTGTCGGTAACAAGATTGAACTAGGTATTGAGATACAGATGATCGAATCTCGGGCAAGTAACATACCGATGACAAAGGGAACAACGTATGTTGTTATGCGGTTTGACCGATAAAGATCTTCGTAGAATATGTAGGAGCCAATATGAGAATCCAGGCTCCGCTATTGGTTATTGATCGGAGATGTGTCTCGGTCATGTCTACATAGTTCTCGAACCCGTAGGGTCCGCACGCTTAACGTTCGATGACGATCGATATTATGAGTTTATGTGTTTTGATGTACCGAAGGTAGTTCGGAGTCCCAGATGTGATCACAGACATGACGAGGAGTCTCAGAATGGTCGAGACATAAATATTGATATATTGGAAGGCTATGTTTGGACACCGGAATGGTTCCGGATGAGTTCGGGCATTTTCCAGAGTAATGGGAGGTTACCGGAACCCCCCGGGAGTCAATGGGCCTTATTGGGCCTTAGTAGAAGAGAGGAGGAGGCGGCCAGGTGGAGGGATCCCCCCCAAGCCCAATCCGAATTGGGGTGGGGGCCGGCCCCCCTTTCCTTCTCTCCCTCTCCCTCTTCTTCTCCTACTCCAACTAGGGAAGGGGGGAAACCTACTCCTACTAGGAGTAGGACTCCCCCGTTGGGCGCGCCATAGAGAGGGCCGGCCCTCCCCTCCTTAATACTTTATATACGGGGGAGGGGGGCACCCCATAGACACACAAGTTGACAGTTGTTTTAGCCGTGTGCGGTGCCCCGCTCCACAGATTTCCACCTCGGTCATATCGTTGTAGTGCTTAGGCGAAGCCCTGTGTCGATAGCTTCATCATCATCGTCATCACGCCATCGTGCTGACGAAACTCTCCCTCGACCTCAAATGGATCAAGGGTACGAGGGACGTCACCGAGCTAAACGTGTGCAGATCGCGGAGGTGTCGTGCGTTTGGTACTTGATCAGTTGGATCGCGAAGACGTTCGACTACATCAACCGCATTACTCAACACTTCCACTTTCGGTCTACGAGGGTACGTGGACACACTCTCCCCGCTCGTTTCTATGCATCTCCTAGATAGATCTTGCGTGATCATAGGATTTTTTTTTTGAAATACTGCGTTCCCCAACAGTGGCATCCGAGCCAGGTCTATGCGTAGATGTTATATGCACGAGTAGAACACAAAGAGTTGTGGGCAATAATAGTCATACTTCTTACTAGCATGTCATACTTTGATTCGGCGGTATTGTTGGATGAAGCGACTCAGACCGACATTACGCGTACGCTTACGCGAGACTGGTTCTACCGACGTGCTTCGCACACAGGTGGCTAGTGGGTGTCAGTTTCTCCAACTTTAGTTGAATCGAGTGTAACTATGCCCGGTCCTTGTTGAAGGTTAAAACAACACATTTGACGAAAAATCGTTGTGATTTTTGACGCGTGGGTAAGAACGGTTCTTGCTAAGCCCGTAGCAGCCATGTAAAATTTGCAACAACAAGTAGAGGACACCTAACTTGTTTTTGCAGGGTATGCTGCGGTGTGATATGGTCAAGACGTGATGATATATAAATTGTTGTATGAGATGATCATGTTTTGTAACAGTTATCGGTAACTGGCAGGAGCCTTATGGTTGTCGCTTTATTGTATGAAATGCAATCACCATGTAATTGCTTTACTTTATCACTAAGCGGTAGCGATAGTCGTGATAGCAATAGTTGGCGAGACGACAACGATGCTTCGATGGAGATCAAGGTGTCAAGCCGGTGACGATGGTGATCATGATGGCCATATCATATCACTTATTTTGATCGCATGTGATGTTTATCTTTTATACATCTTATTTTGCTTAGTTCGGCGGTAGCTTTATAAGATGATCCCTTACTAAAATTTCAAGGTATAAGTGTTCTCCCTAAGTATGCACCGTTGCGACAGTTCTTCTTGCTGAGACACCACGTGATGATCGGGTGTGATAAGCTCTACATTCACATACAACGGGTGCAAGCCAGTTTTGCACATGCAGAATACTCGGGTTAAACTTGACGAATCTAGCATATGTAGATATGGCCTCGGAACACTTGAGACCGAAAGGTCGAACGTGAATCATATAGTAGATATGATCAACATAGTGATGTTCACCATTGAAAACTACTCCATCTCTATAATGCCCATGATGCGGCTATATCTCCCATGTGTCGAAGCACGACTTAGAGGCATAACCGCATTGTAAGCAATGTCACAAGTGAGGTAATCTTCACACAACCCATGTAATACATAAGGGAAAGAGATACATAGTTGGCTTACAATCGCCACTTCACACAATACATGAAAATAACATTACATCATCCAGATACACACAAGGTCCGAATACGGAACCCATAATAAAAGAAGACTACCCCAAATGCTACACAGATCCCCGATCGTCCCAACTGGGCTCCACTACTGATCGACTGGAGATGGAACAACATAACAAACACGATCTTCATCGAGCTCCTCCTTGAGCTCAGTTGCGTCACCTGCATGATATCATCGGCACCTGCAAACTGGTTTTGGAAGTATCTGTGAGTCACGGGGACTCAGCAATCTGACACCCTCCCGATCAAGACTATTTAAGCTAATAGGAAGGGTAAAGGTATGAGGTGGAGCTGCAGCAAGCGACTAGCACATATGGTGGCTAACATACGCAAAAGAGAGCGGGAAGAGAAGGCAAAGCACGTTCGAGAATCTATGATCAAGAAGTGATCCTAGAACAACCTACGTCAAACATAACTCCAACACCGTGTTCACTTCCCGGACTCCGCCGAGAAGAGACCATCACGGCTATACACGCGGTTGATGCATTTTAATTTAGATAAGTTTCAGGTTTTCTACAACCGGACATTAACAAATTCCCATCTGCCCATAACCACGGGCACGACTTTCGAAAGTTCAAATCCCTGCAGGGGTGTCCCAACTTAGTCCATCACAAGCTCTCATGGTCAACGAAGGATATTCCTTCTCCTAGGAAGACCCGATCAGGCTTGGAATCCTGGTTACAAGACATTTCGACAATGGTAAAACAAGAGCAGCAAAGCCACCCAGATGTGCCGACAAATCCCGCTAGGAGCTGCACATATCTCGTTCTCAGGGCACACCAGATGAACCAGATGTCAGGTAGGCTAGCCCAGAGTTGCCCCTGGTAGCTTCGGACATCGCTCAGTTTGGACCAACACTCAGAGGAGCACTGGCCCGGGGGTTTAAATAAAGATGACCCTTGGGCAGGCCTACCCAAGGGAAAGAAAAGGCTAGGTGGCAAATGGTAAAACCAATGTTGGGCCTTGCTGGAGGAGTTTTATTCAAGGCAAACTGTCAAGGGGTTCCCATTATAACCCAACCGTGTAAGGAACGCAAAATCCGGGAACATAACACCGATATGACGGAAACTAGGGCGGCAAGAGTGGAACAAAACACCAGGCATAAGACCGAGCCTTCCACCCTTTACCAAGTATATAGATGCATTAATTAAATAAGAGATATTGTGATATCCCAACAAATATCCATGTTCCAACAAGGAACAAACTTCAATTTTCACCTGCAACTAGCAACGCTAAAAGAAGGGCTGAGCAAAGCGGTAACATAGCCAAACAACGGTTTGCTAGAACAAGGTGGGTTAGAGGCTTGGCTTAACAATATGGGAGGCATGATAAGCATGTGGTAGGTATCGCAGCATAGGCATAGCAAAAGAGCGAGCATCTAGCAAGCAAATATAGAAGTGATTTCGAGGGTATGGTCATCTTGCCTGAAATCCCGCAAGGAAGAAGAACAAGTCCATGAAGAAGACAAACAGACGTACCAACGGATCCTCACAAACGCAACGTTACCGGATTACTGAGAAGAAGTACACCGGAAAGAAAGCAAACAACATAGTAAACAAACATCACATAATCATGGCATGATGCACAATCAAGTATGATGCATGTCCGGTTTAATGAGGCATGGCATGGCAAAGTGCACAAACAACCCTACAAATTAAGTGGAGCTCAATATGCAACGAGTTGCATATTGACGAAACACCACATGACTTATTTAGTTCGATCTTGTTTATGAACTCAACAATATTAAATGTTGTTTAGCATGGCAAGGGGTGAAGCAAAGTAAAACTACCTATCTAGTCAAGTTTAAATGAGGCCGGAAACAACAAACAACAATTCCAGAAAATTCTCATATGCATATATTAGGTTTGGGTACTGTTCTGCCCTAAAACATATTTTAGAGTTATTAAACATGCAAAGTGAGGCAACCATGTTAAACTAGGCATTTTTCTACCCCATTTACATATAAAGTTTATTAAATTCCAAGTTACGGTTAAATAGTTATGAATTAAAGCATTTTAGCATGGCAATAGGCAAATTAAAGCAAACATCATTTTAAGCATTTTAAACATGCATGAAAGTTGCAAATAATTAAACTAGACAAAATTCTAAGCAAGTTTCATATATAAATCATTTTAATCCGATGCACGGTTTATGAGTTATTATATGCATGATCTAGAGGGACTTTTCTGTAAAACTGCCAAACACTGGATAAATAGAAAATTCGACCCGAGGAAAAAAACACTACATGGGCCGAATCCTGTTGGCCCAACAGGAAGAGGGGATCTGGAGAGGCTGCTCACATCGGGCCTTGGCCCAGCTGGTGGAGAGGGAAGGCCGGCAGGGCGCTGGCAGGCCGGCCCACTCGGGTACTGGATCGGTCGTGCCCCTGCTGATCCCACTGGATCGAGGCAGGGACGAGCACGGTCAACGGAAGCGTTCTCCTCACTCGTTCATGAAGCAGAGGACGCAGGGGGACGGCGGCAGAATCCGGCGGATCTGGGCGCGGGGATGGAGCTCCGGTGGACTTGGGCGGCGACGAGGTGCTGCAGTTATTCCTGGCGCTCCACGGGAAGACGCAGCGAGGAACTTGGCGGAGCGGCACGCCGGTGTGGGGCTTCAGCCGAGAGTGGAGCTGCTCCCGCGAGGCACAAGGAGGAGAAGCAGAGGAGGCCGCGGGCTCCTGGAGGTCTGCTGATCGGTCTGCGGCGATGAGCTGCTGGTGGTGGCGTGGGGTGGTTGAGGAGGCCGATGAGCTTGCTTCGGGATGAGACGGCCATGGCGGGCAAGCTCCTGTTCTCCCTGAAGAAAGAGAGAGAGAGACCACGGGGTGAGGAAGAGAGAAGAAGCAGGGGAAGAAGGAAAAGAGAAGGAGAGGCAGGGTGCGGTGCAGGGACGGCCTGGTCCTGGTGCTCGTCTCCGGCGACGAGGAGAAGCACGAGGTGCTCGGGCGCCTCGAGCACACGATCGAGCAGGGAGGCGCTGCGGCTGGCTGATGGTTGGATGGATGGATGGATCGGGAAGGCAGGGGAGGCCCTGATTCGAGCGACGGGGAAAACAAGGTGGACGAGGGGATCAGGGAGGATCCCGATGTGGGATTTGGAAAGTGGCGGCGCGAGGGGGAAGGATGGGACAGCCCTCCTTGATTTTAGGGTTAGACTAGTACATATATAGCATGTGGATATTTGGGTAGGGGCTACCTCGTCCCTCCGATCGTAATCGGGCGGTCGAGAAAAATATGTTAGGAAGTCCAAATGAGAAAATGGAGAAGTTTTGTAGATGTTTGGGGATGATCCGGACACAACAGTGACGACTGCCCGGGTCGGGTTCGGGACAACTTTCGGACGCGCGCGAGGGGTCGATGCACTGTGCAAAGAGGGAGTAGGTGGTTTGGCAAGAGGGAATCGATAACCCGATTGGTCTCGGAACGGTCAATGAAGGAGAGGGGTTTGATGGCTCAGAAGAGAGAGAAGAGAGATGCCCGACAGCAGTTTCCGGAGACCGAAAACGTCCGACGTTTTGACCGGCTATAATGCCGCTATAAGTTTAACGGTTGGGCTATCAAACGAGCTCCGAATGCGATGAAACTTGGCAGGCGGCCTACCTACAACATAACAAGACCACACGCCAACTCTCATCCCATTCTGAGAACATTTTCCGGCCACTTATAAAATAATATTTCGGACGTGCCGCGGGCTTGTGCAAGTGTGTCTGGGCTCAGAACGGACAACGGAAGGAACGAGGAGACCGGGACGGATGCAAGTTTGGAAAACATGATGATGCAATGCACATGATGACATGACAAGATGCAACACGCAAGCGAATGACATGGCAACAACAACGAATACTGGAAGACACCTGGCACATCGGTCTCGGGGTGTTACAATCTCACGTGATGATTGGACATGGTTTAGTTGATTTGGATCACGTGATCACTTAGATGATTAGAGGGATGTCTATATAAGTGGGAGTTCTTAAGTAATATGATTAATTGAACTTTAATTTATCATGAAATTAGTCCTGATAGTATTTGCATATCTATGTTGTAGATCAATAGCTTGTGATGTAGCTCCCCATTTATTTTTGATATGTTCCTAGAGAAATATTAGTTGAAATATGATAGTAGCAATGATGCGGACTTGGTCCGTGATCTGAGGATTATGCTCATTGCTGCACAGAAGAATTATGTCCTTGATGCACCGCTAGGTGACAGACCTATTGCAGGAGCAGATGCAAACGTTATGAACGTTTGACAAAGCTCGGTATGATGACTACTTGATAGTTTAGTGCACCATGCTTTACGACTTAGAACCGGGACTTCAAAAATGTTTTGAACTCCATGGAGCATACGAGATGTTCCAAGATATGAAATTGGTATTTTAGTCTCATGCCCATGTCAAGAGGTATGAGACCTCTGACAAGTACTTTGCCTACAAGATGGAGGAGAATAGCTCAACCAGTGAGCATGTGCTCAGAATGTCTGAGTACTACAATCACTTGAATCAAGTGGGAGTTAGTCTTCCAGATAAGATAGTGATTGACAGAGTTCTCTAGTCGCTATCACCAAGTTACTAGAACTTCGTGATGAACTATAATATGCAAGGGATAACGAAAACGATTCCCAAACTCTTTGCAATGGTGAAATCGGCGAAGGTATAAATCAATAAAAAACATCAAGTGTTGATGGTTGACAAGACCACTAGTTTCAAGTAAAAGGGCAAGGGAAAGAAAGGGAATTTCAAGAAGAATGGCAAGCAAGTTGCCAGTCCCATGAAGAAGCCCAAAGCTAGACCCAAGCCTGAAACTGAGTGCTTCTACTGCAAAGGAGATGGTCACTGAAAGCGGAACTGCCCCTAGATACTTGGCGGATAAGAAGGATGGCAAAGTGAACAAAGGTATATTTGATATACATGTTATTGATGTGTACTTTACTAGTGTTTATAGCAACCCCTCGGTATTTGATACCGGTTCAGTTACTAAGAGTAGTAACTCGAAATAGGTGTTGCAAAATAAACAGAGACTAGTTAAGGGCGAGGTGATGATGTGTGTTGGAAGTGATTCCAAGGTTGATAAGATCACCATCGCACACTCCCTTTACCTTCGGGATTAGTGTTGAACCTTAAATAAATGTTATTTGGTGTTTGCGTTGAGCATGGATATGATTGGATCATGTTTATTGCAATACAGTTATTCATTTAAGTCAAAGAATAATTGTTGTTCTATTTACATGAATAAAACCTTCTATGGTCATACACTCAATATAAATGGTTTATTGAATCTCGAACGTAGTGATACACATATTCATAATATTGAAGCCAAAAGATTCAAAGTTAATAATGATAGTGCAACTTATTTGTGGCACTGCCGTTTAGGTCATATTGGTGTAAAGCGCATGAAGGAACTCCATGCTGATGGGTTTTTGGAATCACTTGATTCTTGCGAACCATGCCTCATGGGCAAGATGACTAAGACTTCGTTCTCCGGAACAACGGAGCGAGCAACTGACTTATTGGAAATAATACATACTGATGTATGCGGTCCAATGTGTGTTGAGGCTCGTGGCGGCTATCGTTATCTTATGACCATCACAGATGATATGAGCAGATATGGGTATATCTACTTGATGAAACATAAGTCTGAAACATATGAAAAGTTCAAAGAATTTTAGAGTGAAGTGGAAAATCATCGTAATAAGAAAATAAAGTTTCTACGATCTGATCGCGGAGACGGATATTTGAGTTATGATTTTGGTCTTCATTTTAAACAATGTGGAATAGTTTCACAACTCACGCCACCTGGAACACCACAGCGTAATGGTGTGTCCGAACGTCATAACCGTACTTTATTAGATACGGTGCGATCTATGATGTCTCTTACCGATTTACCACTATCCTTTTGGGGTTATGCATTAGAGACAGCTACATTCACGTTAAATAGAAAACCGTCTAAAAATCCGTTGAGACGACACCGTATAAACTGTGGTTTAGCAAGAAACCTAAGCTGTCATTTCTTAAAGTTTGGGGTTGCGATGCTTATGTGAAAAAATTTCAGCTTGATAAGCTCAAACCCGAATCGGAGAAGTCTGTCTTCATGGGATACCCAAAAGAAATTGTTGGGTATTGCCACCTCTTGAGCACCGCGTTGGTTTTCCCTTGAAGAGGAAAGGGTGGTGCAGTAAAGCAGCGTAAGTATTTCTCTCAGTTTTTGCGAATCAATGTATCAATCCAGTAGGAGACCACGCGCGAGTCACCTCGTACCTACACAAACAAATAAGAACCTCACAACCAACGCTATTAAGGGGTTGTCAATCCCTTCACGGCCACTTGCAAGTGTGAGATCTGATAGAGATGATAATAATAAGATAAATATTTTTGGTATTTTTATGATATAGATTGAAAGTAAAAGATAGCAAAATAAAGTAGATTGGAAACTTGTATGATGGAGAATAGAACCGGGGGCCATAGGTTTCACTAGTGGCTTCTCTCAAGATAGCATAAGTATTACGGTGGGTGAACAAATTACTGTCGAGCAATTGATAGAAAAGCGAATAATTATGAGAATATCTAGGCATGATCATGTATATAGGCATCACGTCCAAGACAAGTAGACCGAAACGATTCTGCATCTACTACTATTACTCCACACATCGATCGCTATCCAGCATGCATCTAGAGTATTAAGTTCATAAGAAAAGAGTAACGCCTTAAGCAAGATGACATGATGTAGAGGGATAAAATCATGCAATATGATATAAACCCCATCTTCTTATCCTCGATGGCAACAATACAATACGTGTCGTTTCCCTTTCTGTCACTGGGATCGAGCACCGCAAGATTGAACCCAAAGCTAAGCACTTCTCCCATTGCAAGAAATATCAATCTAGTAGGCCAAACCAAACTGATAATTCGAAGAGACTTGCAAAGATAAACCAATCATACATAAAAGAATTCAGAGAAGATTCAAATATTGTTCATAGATAAACTTGATCATAAACCCACAATTCATCGGATCTCGATAAACACACTGCAAAAGAAGATTACATCGAATAGATCTCCAAGAGAATCGAGGAGAACTTTGTATTGAGATCCAAAGAGAGAGAAGAAGCCATCTAGCTACTAGCTATGGACCCGAAGGTCTGAATTAAACTACTCACACATCATCGGAGGGGCCATCGAGTTGATGTACAGGCTCTCCGTGATCAATGCCCCCTCCGGCAGAGCTCCGGAAAAGGCCCCAAGATGTGATCTCTTGGGTATAGAAGGTTGCGCCGGTGGAATTAGGTTTTCGTGGTGCTCCTGGATGTTTGCGGGGTATATGGATATATATAGGAGGAAGAAGTAGGTCAGTGGAGCAACGAGGCGCCCACGAGGGTGGAGGGCGTGCCCAGGGGGGTGGGCGCACCCTGTCGTGGTTCTAAGTCTGACAGTAGTGTAGGAGGGTAAGTATGGAGAGGCAAGATCTTAGCTATGGAGAAGTTGTAAGCATGCAAGGTTTACGAGTTCAGGCCCTTCTCGGAGGAAGTAATAGCCCTACATCTCGGAGCCCGGAGGCGGTCGACTGGATTATGTGAGTATGAGTTAAAGAGGTGCGAACCCTTGTCTCGGAGGAGGGGGTGGCTTATATAGAGTGCGCCAGGACCCCGGCCAGCCCACGTTACAAAGGGTTCAATGTACATTAAGGCGGGGCGTTACTGGTAACGCTAGTAATAAAGTGCTATGATGACCATAAAAGCTATTTAATGACCGACCGTTAGCGTGCGGAGTGACTTTAGGTCTCCTGGCCGTCGAGTGGTTGGATCTTGGTCGAGTGATTGCTTCTTGGTCGAGTGTCTTCGAGTCTGTCGAGTGGAACACCTCCAAGTCGATTGAAAGGTGATTTCTTCTAGAGATGTCCTTGGGTAGGGCAGTTAGGACAGGTCCATGACCCTACCCTAGGTACATAGCTTCATCATTAGCCCCCGAATGGATCGAGGTTTGAGTGGGGAAGGAGTTGAGAACTTCTCCGACTCGTTTTTCATGCCGTGAGCATATCTTGTTTCGGATCAACGGACCTGAGTGATGACAGCAACTTCCTTTTCAGTCGCCTTGATCCATTGTTAATTCTTCGTCGAGTGAATTTCTTTACTTGTAAGTCTCCGAGTGACGGTGCGGAGGAGATCTATGGTCTGACAAGTTGTTTGCTGCCCGCAGATTTCGTGGGATCCGAATTTTGGGAAGCGCGCGGGACGGGGGAGGCCGCAGTAATCGGATGGGATAGAGCGGAGCCACCTTGATCCCCACACCGCCTTTTTCGCCACGTATCACGCACGCGATCGTTACGGGATTTGACAGAGCCACCTGGGCCTACCCTTCAGCCACTCGGAAGCGGCCTCATAGAAGGCGTTGGGCTGGAGTCTCCCGAACAGTGCGTTCCCATTTCCTCTTCTCCTCTTCACGCCCCTCCGCTATGCTCGTTCTCGCCCCAGCATCACCGCTCCGTACGCGTCTCGCCGGCGACAATGGGGAAGGAGAAGACGACGGCTCTGGAGCGGGCAAAGAAGGCGATGGCGAGGTCGAAGGGGAAGGCGACCAGCCGGGGCGGATCTTCCTCGCGGACTGGCCTGCCGAAGGGCTGGATCCAGGGCGACTGGATCCACTCGAGGATTACCCAAGAAGACCTCGACGACCTGGCCGAAGGGGGGCTGATCCCCTACGACTCGGCGCGGCTTCCGGGGAAGGAATCTGAGCCGCAACCTCGGGAGGGTGAGCGTGTCCTTCTTGCCACCCACGTCGACCTTGGATTTTCCTTGCCTCCTCACCATTTCTTTCGAGGGTTCCTGAACTTCTTTGGGGCACAACTCCACCATTTTACCCCCAACTCAATCGTTTATCTCGCCGTTTCATTTCTTTGTGTGAGAATTTCCTGGGTTGCCGGCCTCACTGGGGTCTTTTCAAGCATGTTTTCACTTGTCGCTCCCAGACAGTGAAAAAGGCTAATCCGAGTGACGAGAGGACCCAAGTGATCCAGATGTTTGGGGGCCTTGGCATCCAGACGAGAGGAAAAAGCTCCTTTCCGGCCATGATTCTTCCTGACTCAGTTCGCGGATGGCAGTCGACCTGGTTTTACTGTAAAGACCAATCGTTGCCAGGGCAATCGACTGGCCTCCCTCCCTTTACCATGGACCGAGTGGAGAAACCCTCCCCTTTGAAGGTGCTCCCGGAGGAGAAGGCGCACGTGAAGGTGTTGGTCGATCGAGTGGTCCAGCTTATTCGTGCCGGGGTCACTGGTATGGATCTCTTGGAGGTCTTCCTTCAGCGGCGCATCCAGCCTCTTCAAGCTCGAGACCATCCGATGTGGATGTATTCGGGTCTTGAAGACTCCAGTCGGATCCATCCGGAGGAGGTTGACGACGACACACTGGAGAAGTGGCTGTTGGGCATTACCGGGAACAAGGACAATCCTAGGGGAGCCAGGAGAGTTCCCCCATTCGACCAGTCTCATGCACCAGAGCAGGTCTGATTCCGTGTTTTTTTGCTTGTAATCTGAATTCACTCGGGCAGCTGCCTATATTGCATCGACTGACTTTGCTCTCCTTGATTTCTTTCAGGCCATTATTGAAATGTATTCAATGCCCAACGGGGAGCAAGAGCAAGTTCTGGAAGGCGAGGTGAGTGGCGGCGACAGTGGCGAGTGGACTTCCGATGGTGAAAGGGATGGAGGAGGCGACGACTCAAGTGATGGAGAAGAAGTCGAGTCGCCCCCTCGCAGGGAGAGGCGATCCAAGCTTGACCAAGAACGGCCGAGTGCCCGCGACAAGGCAACTGTTCAGGCTGGTCAGTCTTCGAAGCGTCCTCGGATCTCTTCACCAACCCCGACTGAGAAGGCTCCAAAGCATCCCAAAGTTGCAGAGCCGAGGACTCGGAAGGCATTGCCGAAGATCAAGATTGATATCCCCGTCGCCTCCGTGTGAGTGTCTCTCTTTGTATTCACTCGACGCTCTGCACTATTTGTTTTTCTTGTTTTAACTGGACGAACTTTGGAATTGTCAGCGCTGCCACTTCCGGGACCTCAGCTTACAGGGATGATGATGAGGTGATGGAGGATGCGGTCACTTCTAATCTGGGTATGATTTCTGCCATACTATCTTTATTCGGTCGATTCAACTGCAATGTGCATCATTGGGTGACGTGATTTTGGCAATTGAACTTTGCTCAGCTCCCAACATTATTGACCTCCCTGATGATGATGAAGAGCCCGAGAGGCCTTTGACGAGGAAGAATAGGCGAGCTCCTGTAAGTGAGCGCTGCAGTCGACGCCGAGGGCGGAACCAGTTGTTCAAGACACTGGCGACGTCAATCGGGGTTCTGTTACCTTCGCCGAGCCACTGTCGAGTGCCTTGCCTTCTTCATCGATTGCTCGGGCCTCTATCGACCCGCCTTCAGTTTTTGTGACCCATCATGTCCCAGTGGACAAGGTGAATGCTGCTAGGGAAGCCATACGCCAGGCGGGCATTATGATGGAGAAGATGAAGACGGTGCGGGACGCCAGCCAAGCCGCCTATGATGCCAGCTCGTCTCTCCAGAGCAACGTTCAGGTTAGTTGGTCGCCACTTGTTCTGTTAGGATATGCTACCTGAAGATTCTTTCCGAAAATCTTTGCATCTGTACACCCACTGGGTGCGTCGATTGAATTTTTGGACTAGTGGGGGCACGCTGAGTGCACCCAGTGAGTGTAGTCCCCGAGACTACGGTGGACTGCTGGCAGTCGACTGTAGTCTTTGTATTTTGCCGAATGTATAAACCAAACTGGTAGTTTGTCTCTTCCACTCGGTCTGGTTGAGTGGGATCAGAACCGGTGGGGGCACGCTAAGTGCACCCACTGGGTGTAGTCCCTGAGACTACGGTGGACTGCTGGCAGTCGACTGTAGTCTGAGTTCTACTTTCTCTCTTTCTGCCTTTTTTTTTGGACTCGACTTCGTCGGGCCGGTCGAGTGGGATCAGAACTGGTGGGGGCACGCAAAGTGCACCCACTGGGTGTAGTCCCCGAGACTATGGTGGACTGCGGGCAGTCGACCGTAGTCTTAGTATTTATTGCCTTTGTTGTTTTTTGCTGTGAAAATAACTTCTCCCCTTTGATTTCAGAAATCTTGTGATCTTGGAGCTCGCTTTGTTGACTTGGAGAAGCAGCAGATTCAACTGAACCTTGACTTGGAGCTGGCCAGGACAGAGCTGCAAAAGGTCAGAGACGGCGCCGCTGGTAAGACGAGTTTGTCGACTGGTCAGTTTTAGGCTTGAGTACCCTTCTGCTATTTCTGAATCAATCATCATTTCTTTGTAGAAAAACTGAGAGAAGCTCTAGCGAAGAAGGATCAGGATTTGGCTGCTGCTCGTAAGGAGGCTGACGACAAGACCGCTCTGGCCGAACAGAAGCTGGCTTCGGTCGGCCAGTTAGAAGAAGAGAATACCAGGCTAAAGACCGCTCTGAATGACTCCAACAAGGAGTGCTCACGCTGGAAGAAGGCGAATCTCGTCCAGGGCGAGAAAATGGAAGGCATTGCTCGCAGGAGGGATGATCTGGAGAGCTATCTGAGAAGTCTTGCCAAGAAGTTGTTCATCAAGCTTGAAGGTGCACATTCTGTTCCGACTGATTTTTTTTGTGTCGACTCAGTGTACGAAAATTGACTTATCCTTGGATCGTGAATGCGGAGTTTTGCCAGAACTTTGAAGAGGAGACTGGGCGGATCGAACCAGGTTTGGATCCAATCAACTCTCCCGTGAAAGATGAAACTGCCATGAATCTGCTCCGTCTGGAATCTCGCATCGACAGTGCCGTGGACTAGTTGGCTCGACTGAAGGTCGCCATGTCGCGGATTGACCCGACACTTTGGCCAGAGGCTGTGCTCCAAAATGATCTTGAGTCCCTGATGACTCGACTAAATGAAATCCCAGACCGAGTGCAGGAGTGGAAGAAGTCTGCTGCTCAGTGTGGCGCTGACGTGGCTCTGTCTTTGGTTCGTGTCCCCTACAAGGAGGTGCGACAGGACAAACTGGCAGCAATCATGGTCGCCAACACCCAGAAGCATGACTTCCGAACCTTTATGGAGACTTTCATCGCTGCAGCCACTCGGATAGCCGACGGCGTCGACCTGGATGAGTTCGTCGAGCCTGCCAGCCCTCCTCCCGCGGAGTGAACAAACTCTTATGTCCCACCTTAAATTTGCCTCGGAATGCCGAGTGGTTTTTGTAACCATTAAACTTTTTCGGGCTGCATGCCCGAGTACTTCGATCTGTGATATGGAACCTTTAGAATTTACCTGAACTTGGTTTACCGTTGAATATCTTTATGAATCTCCTGCTGAGTGAACCCATTCTTCATTCGAGACAACTTTTGTATTCGCAGCGCAGCTCCGAAGGAGAGGGAAGCAGTCGAACCATGTCTTGTATTTGTGGCAAAGCTCCCCAGGGGAAGGCGGCAGTCGACCCACACCCTGTTACTGTAGAGCGGGATGAATCGCGCATTGTATTTGTGGCGAAGCTCCCCGGGAGAAGGTGGCAGTCGTCCTGCCCCTCGTCGTCCTTGAGGATTGAGATGTGTTTCGTACTTAGGCGAGTTCTGGACTGCAGCTAAGTATCTAAGTGAGAGAACTTAGGCGAGTACTGGACTGCAGCTAAGCCCCCGAGTGGGAGGATTGCTCTCCACTCGGTAGGATTTTTTCAAACTTAGGCGAGTGCCGGACTGCAGCTAAGTCTCTAAGTGAGAGAACTTAGGCGAGTACTGGACTGCAGCTAAGCCCCCGAGTGGGAGGATTGCTCTCCACTCGGTAGGATTTTTTCAAACTTAGGCGAGTGCCGGACTGCAGCTAAGTCTCTAAGTGAGAGAACTTAGGCGAGTACTGGACTGCAGCTAAGCCCCCGAGTGGGAGGATTGCTCTCCACTCGGTAGGATTTTTTCAAACTTAGGCGAGTGCCGGACTGCAGCTAAGTCTCTAAGTGAGAGAACTTAGGCGAGTACTGGACTGCAGCTAAGCCCCCGAGTGGGAGGATTGCTCTCCACTTGGTAGGATTTTTTCAAACTTAGGCAAGTGCCGGACCGCAGCTAAGTCTCTAAGTGAGAGAACTTAGGTGAGTACTGGACTGCAGCTAAGCCCCCGAGTGGGAGGATTGCTCTCCACTCGGTAGGATTTTTTCAAACTTAGGCGAGTGCCGGACTGCAGCTAAGTCTCCAGCGAGAGAACTTAGGCAAGTACTGGACTACAGCTAAGCCCCCGAGTGGGAGGATTGCTCTCCACTCGGTAGGATTTTTTCAAACTTAGGCGAAACGGATTCGCAGCTAAGCCCCCGAGTGGGAGGCTGGCTCGCCACTCGGTAGGAAACTGTTTTTACAAACTTAGGCGAAGCGGATTCGCAGCTAAGCCACCCACTGGGGGATTTCTTACGCAAACAAAAACAATAATAATCACTGGGAAAATTATAACGCTCTTGTCTTTGATAAATAAACTATAGGATTTTTTCTTATTACATCTCATCCGAGTGAGAATTTAAGTATAAAAGGGGCGGAGTAGCTCCGCATTCCAGGCTCGTGGCTCATCAATCTGGTGATCAACATTGTAGAGGTGGTATGCTCCATTGTGGAGGACTCTGGTGACTATGAAGGGGCCTTCCCAAGTAGGAGCGAGCTTGTGTGGTTTCTGCTGATCCACTCGGAGGACTAAGTCTCCTTCTTGGAAGGCTCGGCTCTTCACGTTTCTGGCATGGAATCGATGCAAGTCTTGCTGATAGATGGTCGATCGAATCAAGGCCATTTCTCTTTCTTCTTCTAGGAGGTCGACTGCGTCCTGCCGGGCTTGTTCTGCTTCATCTTCTGAGTAGAGCTCGACTCTGGGAGCGTTGTGAAGCAGGTCACTCGGTAAGACTGCCTCGGCTCCGTAGACCAGAAAGAATGGGGTTCTTCCGGTCGATCGATTCGGGGTTGTCCTCAATCCCCAAAGGACTGATGGAAGCTCGTCGACCCATGCACCTGCTGCGTGCTTGAGATCGTGCATCAATCGGGGTTTCAGTCCTTTGAGAATTAGGCCGTTTGCCCTTTCTGCTTGCCCATTCGACTGGGAGTGAGCGACCGAAGCATAGTCGACCTGAGTGCCCTGAGAGGTGCAAAAGGCCCTGAATTTCTCGGAATCGAAGTTTGACCCGTTGTCGGTGATGATGCTGTGTGGAACTCCACAGCTGAATATCAACTCTCTGATGAAACTGATAGCGGTGCAAGCATCAAGATTCTTGATAGGCTTGGCTTCAATCCATTTGGTGAACTTGTCGACTACTACCAGCACATGAGTGAAGCCGCTCCTGCCTGTTCTCAATGGTCCAACCATGTCTAGCCCCCAAACAGCGAAAGGCCAGACGAGTGGAATGGTTTTCAGGGCTGACGCGGGCTTGTGCGGCATATTGGAGTAATACTGACATCCTTCACATTTGTCGACTATCTCTTTTGCCATCTCATTGGCTCTTGGCCAGTAGAACCCCGCTCGGTATGCTTTAGCCACAATGGTCCGAGAGGATGCATGATGACCACAGGTCCCCGAGTGGATATCGTTAAGGATCATTTGACCTTCTTCTGGTGTAATACACTTCTGGCCGACCCCAGTCGCGCTTTCTCTATATAACTGTCCCTTTATGACTATAAAGGCCTTGGATCGACGGACGATCTGTCGAGCCTCTTCTTCGTCTTCTGGGAGTTCTTTCCTTAGGATGTACGCGATGTACGGTTCTGTCCAGACGGGAGTGATAACCAAGACTTCCATGATCAGGTCGACCACAGCTGGAACTTCAACTTCAGTCGGATCCGTGGTGCTTTTTGGTTGTGGGGCCTCTTCAGTGAAGGGATCCTCCTAGACTGATGGTGTGTGGATGTGTTCCAAAAACACATTGCTGGGAATGGCTTCTCTTTTGGAACCTATTTTTGCCAGATCATCAGCTGCTTGATTTTTCAGTCGGGGTATGTGATGAAGCTTTAACCCCTCGAATTTCTTCTCCAGCTTTCTCACTGCATTGCAATAACCAGTCATGGCTGGACTTCTAACGTCCCATTCCTTCATCACTTGATTGACCACCAAATCTGAGTCGCCATAGACCATGAGGCGATGGACACCGAGTGAAATGGCCATGCGCAACCCATATAAAAGTGCTTCGTATTCTGCCTCGTTGTTAGAGGAATCAAAGTGGATTTGAAGAACATATCTGAGTTTATCTCCTCTGGGGGAGACCAACACCACTCCGGCGCCGGAACCATTTAGCATCTTGGAACCGTCAAAGAACATGGTCCAATGCTCTGAGTGAACCTGAGTCGGCAGTTGCTGTTCAAACCACTCGGCGACGAAATCCGCGATTGCATGGGACTTGATAGCTTTCTTTGCCTCAAACTTGATATCTAGAGGAAGGAGTTCAATCGCCCATTTTGCCACTCGACCAGTTGTGTCCCTGTTATGCAAGATCTCTGACAACGGAGCGTCGCTGACGACTGTAACGGAATGATCAGAGAAGTAGTGGGCAACTTTCTTTGTGGTCATATAAATCCCATATACGAGCTTCTAATAATGAGGATATCTTTGCTTCGATGGGGTCAAGACTTCAGAAATATAATACACTGGGCGCTGAACTTTGAAGGTTTTCCCTTCTTCTTCCCGCTCGACCGTAAGTACCATACTGACAACTTGTCCTGTGGCTGCAATGTAAAGCAGCAAAGGCTCCTTGCTGATTGGGTGGAGAGCAGAGCTTTGAGCTCTGCGAACGCTGCGTCAGCTTCAGGAGTCCACTCGAACTTGTCAGACTTCTTCATCAATCGGTAAAGAGGCAATGCCTTTTCACCGAGACGAGATATGAATCGACTTAGGGCGGCCAAGCAACCAGTAAGCTTCTGAACATCGTGCACTCGCACAGGACTTTTCATTCGGAGTATAGTACCGACTTTTTCTGGATTGGCATCGATTCCCCGTTCAGAAACGAGAAAACCGAGTAACTTTCCACCAGGAACCCCGAATGTGCATTTTGATGGATTAAGCTTGATATCAAACCTTCTGAGGTTGGCAAAGGTTTCAGCAAGGTCAGTCAGTAGGTCGAAACCCTTCCGTGACTTGAGCACAATATCATCCATGTACGCCTCCACATTCCGACTGATTTGGGTGAGCAAACACTTCTGAATCATCCTCATGAATGTGGCTCCGGCATTCTTGAGGCCGAATGGCATGGTAACATAACAGAAGCACCCGAATGGAGTGATGAAAGCTGTTTTGATCTCGTCAGGTCCATACAGACGGATCTGATGGTACCCGGAATAGGCGTCTAAAAAGATAGTCGCTCACATCCCGCAGTCGAGTCGACTATCTGGTCGATGCGGGGGAGAGGAAAATGATCTTTCGGGCAGGCCCGATTGATATGTTTAAAGTCAATGCACATGCGAAGTGACTTGTCCTTCTTGGGGACCATGACAACATTGGCGAGCCACTCGGAGTGGTAGATTTCTCGGATGAACTCCGCCGCTAAGAGCCGAGCCACCTCTTCGCCAATGGCCTTTCTCTTCTGGACGGCGGACCATCGGAGATGTTACTTGACAGGTTTTACTTTTGAGTCGACTCTTAGGCGGTGCTCAGCCAGCTCCCTGGGAACACCCGGCATGTCAGAGGGCTTCCATGCGAAAATGTCCCAGTTCTCACGGAGGAACTGGATGAGCGCTTCTTCCTATTTGGAGTCGAGTGTTGTCGAGATATGAGTTGGAGCAGCGCTGGGGTCGGTCGGGTGGATGTGAGCTGTCTTCGTATCGCCAGTCGATTGAAAAGCTGACTCTGTAGCGGGCTTCTTGGCTCGCAACAAATCACTCGGGTCTGCAGTCTTCTGGTATTCCTGCAACTCCACCACTGCCATCTGAGCATCGGCGATCTTCAAACCTTTCTGAAAACATTCTTCCGCTTTCTTCCGATTGCCCGTAATAGTGATCACACCTTTGGGGCCAGGCATCTTCAATTTGAGATACACATAACACGGTCGGGCCATGAAGCGTGCATAAGCCGGCCTGCCCAAAATAGCGTGGTAGGCACTCTGGAAGTCTACAACTTCAAATGTCAACTTCTCTTTGCGGTAATTCTTGGAATCACCGAAAACCACATCAAGAGCAATCTAGCCGAGTGATTCAGCCTTCTTCCTAGGAATGACCCCATGGAAACTCATGTTGCTGGCACTGAGTCTGGACATCGGAATGCCCGTCCCTTTCAACGTCTCAGCGTACAATATGTTCAAACCACTGCCACCATCCATCAGGACTTTGGTCAGTCGAGTGCCTTCAACAACTGGGTTGACCACCAAGGCTTGCCTCCCAGGGGTGGCGATGTGTGTTGGGTGGTCGGACTGGTCGAATGTTATGGCAGTCTGAGACCATTTCAAATAACTTGGTGTCGCCGGAGCAACCATATTCACCTCTCGGTTAATAACTTTCAGTCGACTTTTGCTTTCAACATCGGCAAAAATCATCAGAGTGGAATTGACTTGAGGGTATCTATCGTCACTGTCTTATTTGTCCTCGACCTTGTTCGACTTATTTTCCTTACCTTTGGGCTGCTTGCCCTGGAACTGCTGGATCAAGAGTCGACACTGTCGAGTGGTATGTTTCGAGTAAATGAAATTACCCTCTTCATCTTTCTTTGTGTGGACGAGACATGGTAAGTCCAACACATCATTTCCGTCCTGGTCTTTAACCTTTTTGGGGTTCCAAGGTCCTTTAGGTTTCCCTTTAAACTTTCCTTGGGTTAAAGCCAAGGCTTCCCCGGGAGCCGCTGGCTTGGCTTTCTGCTTCTGTTTCTGATTGGAATTTCCTCCGGTTTCTTGGGCGACTGACTTGAGCTTGCCACTCCTGAGTCGATCCTCATCTTCACCATTAGCGTACTTGGTGGCAATCTCCATCATCCGATTCAGGGACATATCTCCGGTTCGACCGAATTTCAAATTCAGTTCTCTGTACTTGACGCCTTCCTTGAAGGCACAAACTGCTTGGTGGTCAGGCACATTCTCCACCGAGTGATGTAACGTGATCCACCTCTGGATGTAATCCCTCAAAGTTTCATTCAGCTTCTGTACGCAAGACCGCAGTTCCATCAGCCCTGCCGGTCGCTTGCACGTGCCTTCAAATGTGGTGACGAACACTCGGGAGAGATCCTCCCAAGTACAAATGCTTCTAGGTGCTAACTGGTTCAGCCATGCTCTGGCCGAGCCCTCCAACATGAGAGGCAGGTGCTTCATGGCCACTTCATCATTGCCGCCGCCAATCTGGACGGCCACTCGGTAGTCCTCAAGCCATGTATCGGGCTTGGACTCGCCAGTGAACTTACTGACTCCAGTCGCCAACCTGAAGTTGGGAGGAATCACAACGGCCCTGATGGCTCTACCAAAGCACTCTGGCCCCGAAACATGTACTCTGCTGCCGGTAGGTGCATCTCTGTCGTGACCTTCTCGGTGAGCCCTGTTCCTGTCGACCAAACCCTGGACGAGAATGGATCTCGCGTCAAAGCCTGGCCCTCTGGGGTCGACTGGAATCCTTCACCCACCACTATGAGGGCGCCTGTCATCCTGCTGGCGAGGCACATATGACCCGCTCCTCGGGGGAGGCGTGGGCACTCGATGTCGACCGTCACGATCGACTCGGTGATCATACTGCTCATGGTTCCCATACTGGTCACGCCGGTCTCCACGTCCCTCACGCCTCGGGGGCGATCTCGGGCTGTGAGCCGACTGGACCGTGTCTGCGGCAACAGATCTGCTGTGAATCCTGTTCCGCGACTGAGAAACAACGAAATTCTGATCTCCTGCTGCCCGGAGTAACGCTCTGATCTGCAATAAGCCTCTGCCAGCCTCCGACTGGGAAGGCTGAATCGACTCCGCTATACGGGCCGCAGCTGCTAAATTCTGAATCGGAGTCCGATATACCTGCGGGGGCGGGAAGAGCTGACGTCGACTGGATTCGGGAACCCGTTGTCGTGCATTCTCGTCGAGTACTCGCTGGAGGTTCTCCAGTCGAGTGCACTCAGCCAAGTTTGCCAAGCGCGTGTCCTCCAAGGCGCGAGCCTCGGGGGTTTCTCCAACGATAGGAGTGTGCAGTGCATCCATGTTTCGGCGGCGAAGTTCTTCTCTCTGCAGCGACGTGAGAGGCTCGGGAAGATACTCCTCATGGAGACGCGACGTGTCGCCTCCACCCGCGCCTCCGTCGGTGCCGGGAAAACCAGGAGGACTGGGTGGTCCATCGACCATTAGAACCTCCGCCGCCGGATCGCTGCTGTCGCACTCGGATGCGGTCTCTGCGGAGCCAGTCGACAGGTTGAACAGGCCGTAGAGGGATTCGTCGGGCTCGATCGCCGCGACTTGAGGTGTGGCCGACTGACGTGCCACCGCGTGCCTCACCCACCGCTGAAGTCTCGACCGACCGGAGCGCTTGCGCCGGCGGGAAACGGGGAGGGAGGACAACACAGGAGCCGACCGGTAGGGGGTCGACGGTTGCCGCAGGAGAACGCCACGGACGTACGCGCTAAAGTGCGTTGCCCCGCGAGCAGGGAGTGCGTCCACGTCGAGCGGAGCCTCCTGGAGCCAAGCAGAGTCGTCGACGATGAACGTGAGTGCGCCGAGACGGATCTCGTGGCCCTCCACCGAAACTCCGCCGAAAACCATGATGATTCGGGTCGGAAAAGGTCGCCACTCCTCCAACAAACGTTAAAACACCGGCCCCATGGTGGGCGCCGACTGTCGTGGTTCTAAGTCTGACAGTAGTGTAGGGGGGTAAGTATGGAGAGGCAAGATCTTAGCTATGGAGAAGTTGTAAGCACGCAAGGTTTACGAGTTCAGGCCCTTCTCGGTGGAAGTAATAGCCCTATGTCTCGGAGCCCGGAGGCGGTCGATTGGATTATGTGAGTATGAGTTACAGAGGTGCGAACCCTTGTCTCGGAGGAGGGGGGTGGCTTATATAGAGTGCGCCAGGACCCCGGCCAGCCCACATTACAAAGGGTTCAATGTACATTAAGGCGGGGCGTTACTGGTAACGCTAGTAATAAAGTGCTATGATGACCACAAAAGCTATTTAATGACCGACCGTTAGCGTGCGGAGTGACTTTAGGTCTCCTGGCCGTCGAGTGGTTGGATCTTGGTCGAGTGATTGCTTCTTGGTCGAGTTTCTTCGAGTCTGTCGAGTGGAACACCTCCAAGTCGATTGAAAGGTGATTTCTTCTAGAGATGTCCTTGGGTAGGGCAGTTAGGACAGGTCCATGACCCTACCCTAGGTACATAGCTTCATCACACCCCCTACCCCGTGGCCTCCTTGATTGATTCTTGACGTCCACTCCAAGTCTCCTAGATCATGTTTGTTCCAAAAATAACGCTCCCGAAGGTTTCATTCCGTTTGGACTCTGTTTGATATTCCTTTTCGGCGAAACCCTAAAATAGGCAAAAAACAACAATTTGGGCTGGGCCTCCGGTTAATAGGTTAGTCCCAAAGATAATATAAAAGTGTAAAAATAAGCCCATTAACATCCAAAATAGATAATATAATAGCCTGGAACAATAAAAAATTATAGATACGTTGGAGACGTATCAAGCATCCCCAAGCTTAATTCTTGCTCGTCCTCGAGTAGGTAAATGATAAAAACAGAATTTTTGATGTGGAATGCTTCCTAACATATATCTCAATGTAATTTTTCTTTATTGTGGCATGAATGTTCAGATCCGAAAGATTCAAGATAAAAGTTTAATATTGACATAGAAATAATAATAATTCAAGCATACTAACTAAGCAATCATGTCTTCTCAAAATAACATGGCCAAAGAAAGTTATCCCTACAAAATCATATAGTATGGCTATGCTCTATCTTCATCACACAAAGTATTAAATCATGCACAAGCCCGATGACAAGCCAAGCAATTGTTTCATACTTTTGATGTTCTCAAACTTTTTCAATCTTCATGCAATATACGAGCGTGAGCCATGGATATAGCACTATGGTGGAATAGAATGGTGGTTGTGGAGAAGACAAAAGGGAGGAGATAGTCTCACATCAACTAGGTGTATCAACGGGCTATGGAGATGCCCATTAATAGATATCAATGTGAGTGAGTAGGGATTGCCATGCAACAGATGCACTAGAGCTATAAGTGTATGAAAGCTCAACAAAAGAAACTAAGTGGGTGTGCATCCAACTTGCTTGCTCATGAAGACCTAGGGCAATTTGAGGAAGCCCATCATTGGAATATACAAGCCAAGTTTTATAATGTAAATTTCCCACTAGTTTATGAAAGTGACAACATAAGAGACTCTCTATTATGAATATTATGGTGCTACTTTGAAGCACAAGTGTGGAAAATGGATAGTAACATTGTCCCTTCTCTCTTTTTCTCTCATTTCATTTTTTTAGTTGGGCCTTTTCCTTTTTTTGGCCTCTTTTTTTATTTTTTTTATTTTTCGTCTGGAGTCTC
Organism: Triticum urartu; assembly: GCF_056163025.1. NCBI lineage: Eukaryota > Viridiplantae > Streptophyta > Magnoliopsida > Poales > Poaceae > Triticum > Triticum urartu. Next base: position 70,406,246 of record NC_141874.1, read on the forward strand.
ATCCCGACTTGTGTGGGAATCATAGTCTCCATCATCCTTTCCTCACTGGGACAATGCTCTAATAATGATGATCGTTGAAAGCACAAGTGCTCCCTGGGTGATTTTGGTAATTAATGTCAACATATCTCTTGTTGTACTAATGTTTCTACCTAGTATGTTTCAGACAAGTTCAACAATGGAGTGGCATGGACTAGAGGATGTGGAATCCCTTCAATATTCTAAGGACAAAGGATTGGCTCAAGCTCAAAGCTCAGGACTCTACATTTTCTATTTTAGTGATCCAAGATCGCATTGAGTCCATAGGAAATCCAATACTATTAAGAAGGGATGAGGTGTTGCTTAATGGCTTGCTTGCTCAAAGTTCCTAGTGATATGCTCCAAAGCCCTCAACCACTTTCTCACTTCCAAATTTGTCCCAAATCAAAAGTCAAACTCGGCCCCACCGATTCTTTCTATCCGGAGCCACCGAGTTCAGTTGACATAGCCACAGCCAGAAACCCTAATCAGTTCGGTCTCACCGATGGGATCTCGGTCTCACCGAGATAGGCTTGAAAACTCTCTGTTACCTATTGCAATATTTTCGGTCCCGCCGAGATATACAATCGGCCCCACCGAGTTTGCTTGGCCAACTCTCTGTTTCACTTATTACCCAAATCGGTCCCACCGAGTTTTGGATTTACCCTAACCCTAGAACATCGGTCCCACCGAGTTGATCCAGTCGGTCCCACCGAAACACCTAACGGTCACATTATGAATCATATCGGTCTGACCGAGTTCTCTGAATTGGTCCCACCGAGTTTGGTGATTTGTGTGTAACAGTTAGATTTTTTGTGGAGGCTATTTATACCCCTCCACCCACTCTTCATTCGCAGAGAGAGCCATCAGAACATGCCTACACTTCCAATACATATTTTCTGAGAGAGAACCACCTACACTTGTGTTGAGGTCAAGATATTCCATGCTAACCACATAAATCTTGATCTCTAGCCTTCCTCAAGTTGCTTTCCACTCAAATCTTCTTTCTACCAAATCCAATCCTATGAGAGAGAGTTGAGTGTTGGGGAGACTATCATTTGAAGCACAATAGCAAGGAGTTCATCATCAACACACCATTTGTTACTTCTTGGAGAGTGGTGTCTCCTAGATTGGCTAGGTGTCACTTGGGAGCCTCCGACAAGATTGTGGGGTTGAACCAAGGAGTTTGTAAGGGCAAGGAGATCGCCTACTTCGTGAAGATCTACCCTAGTGAGGAAAGTCCTTCGTGGGCGACGGCCATGGTGGGATAGACAAGGTTGCTTCTACATGGACCCTTCGTGGGTGGAGCCATCCGTGGACTCGCGAAACCATTACCCTTCGTGGGTTGAAGTCTCCATCAACGTGGATGTACGATAGCACCACTGAGGGAGTCCTGGATTAGGGGGTGTCCGGATAGCCGGACTATACCTTCGGCCGGACTCCTGGACTATGAAGATACAAGATTGAAGACTTCGTCCCGTGTCTGGAAGGGACTTTCCTTGGCGTGGAAGGCAAGCTTGGCGATACGGATATATAGATCTCCTACCATTGTAACCGACTTTGTGTAACCCTAACCCTCTTCGGTGTCTATATAAACCGGAGGGTTTTAGTCCGTAGGACAACATATAGAACAACAATCATACCATAGGCTAGCTTCTAGGGTTTAGCCTCTCTGATCTCGTGGTAGATCTACTCTTGTACTACCCATATCATCAATATTAATCAAGCAGGACGTAGGGTTTTACCTCCATAGAGAGGGCCCGAACCTGGGTAAAACTTTGTGTCCCCTGCCTCCTGTTACTATCCGGCCTAGACGCACAATTCGGGACCCCTACCCGAGATCCGCCGGTTTTGACACCGACATTGGTGCTTTCATTGAGAGTTCCTCTGTGTCGTCGCCATCAGGAAGGATGCCTCGTCCCGTCTTTAAAAATGGCACCGTTGCTAAGGGAGCTTTAGCTGTCGGCCAAACCCTCCGGCTAGGTGGTTTTCTTATGACCGCCTGTTCGGCTTCTGCGCCGACGATGACCTCTTGATCCATCGAAAACAATCTTCATGTCAGCTCGGAACTCGCCGAGCAGTTAGATCCAATGGAGCTCTCCTCCATAAACGAGCTCTTGGATTGCATCGCCGCCCTGGGAGTCGCTACGGATTACGACCAGATTGGGCCTAAACCCGATCTGAGAGAGATTAACTCTCCCCAAGTCGCCCATCACGTTGCCGTGGTAGAGGGACAGTGTAACGCCCTCGATGCGGCTATAGCTCCCACGTGTCGAGGCACGACTTAGAGACATAACCGCATTGAAAGCAATGTCGCAAGTTAGGAAATCATCACAAACATCCCATGTAATACATAATAAAGGGGAGATACATAGTTGGCTTACACTCGCCACGTCACATCAAAGTACATAAATAACATCCATCATACAAATCACTCATGGCCCGACTACGGTGCCAAAATAGAAAAGACCCCCAACATGCGACAAGGCCCTGAATCGATAACCCCAACTAGGCACCACTACTGATCATCGGGAAAGGAAACATAATAACGCTGGGAGTCCTCGTCGAACTCCCACTTGAGCTCGTACTCGTCACCTGGAGCGGAATCACCTGGACCTGCATCTGGAATTATAGTATTTGTGAGCCACAAGGACTCTGCAATCTCGCACCCTCGCGATCAAAACTATTTAAGCTTATAGGAAGGATAAGGCAAGTATATGTGGAGCTGCAGCAAGCGACTAGCATAAGTGGTGGCTAACTTATCCGCAAAAGAGAGCGAGAAGAGGAGGCAAGGCGCGAGCGAGAAACTAGAGGAACAACCTGTGCAAGCATAACTCCAACACCGTGTCCACTCCCCGGACTCCGCCGAGAAGAGGCCATCACGGCAACACACACAGTTGATTCGTTTTAATTAATTAAGGTTTAAGTTATCTACAACCGGACATTAACAAATTCCCATCTGCCCATAACCGCGGGCATGGCTTTCGAAAGTTCAATCCCTGCAGGGGGTCCCAACTTAGCCCATGACAAGCTCTCACGGTCAACGAAGGAATAGACCTCCACCCGAGACACACCGATCAGACTCGGTAACCCGGTACAACAAGACAATTCGACAGGTTAAAACAAGACCAGCAACACCGCCCGAATGTGCCGACAAATCCCGATAGGAGCTGCACATATCTCTTTCTCAGGGCACACTCAGATTGTCCTAGGGACGGGTAGGCCAGCCCAGAGTTGCCCCTGGTGGCCACCGGTAGCTGACAGGTGGACCAACACTCAGAGGAGCACTGGCCCGGGGGGGGGGGTTAAAATAAGATGACCCTTGAGTCTGCAGAACCCAAGGGAAAGAAAAGGCTAGGTGGCAAATGGTAAAACCAAGGTTGGGCATTGCTGGAAAAGCTTTAATCAAGGCGAAATATCAAGGGGTTCCCATTATAACCCAACCGCGTAAGGAATGCAAAATCCGGGAACATAACACCGATATGACGGAAACTAGGGCGGCAAGAGTGGAACAAAACACTAGGCGAGAGGCCGAGCCTTCCACCCTTTACCAAGTATATAGATGCATTAAGATAACATAGCAATATAATGATATCCCAACAAGTAAATAAATGTTCCAACAAGGAACGGCTCCAATCTTCACCTACAACTAGCAACGCTATAAGAGGGGCTGAGCAAAGCGGTAACATAGCCAATCAACGGTTTGCTAGGACAATGGTAGGTTAGAGGTTCAATCATGCAATTGGGAGGCTGACAAGCAAGTGGTAGGCATCGTAGCAGTGGCAAAGCAAAAGAGCGAGCAAACTAGCAAAGATAGTAGTGATTTCGAGGGTATGATCATCTTGCCTGCACAGTTGTCAAAGTTGACTGGATCCTCACAAGCAAACTCAACGGGCTCCTCGGTAGCGAACTCGTCTCCCGGCTCTACCCAACAAGACAAACAAGCAACAAGGATACATTCAACCATGTGCAAGACCAAGCAATATGATGAAATGATGACATGCTATGCGGGATGCGATGCGGGATGCAAAATGCAAGATATGACAGGAAATGCATGAACCTGGCCCCAACATGGAATTCCAAGGGTGCCACTGGATAGAGGGGATGAAATCGCTTGAAAACGATATAAAGATCATTGGAATCGGAGTTACGGTTTGGAAATGGCAAGCGTTTTAAGATATGACACCGGTCTACGATTTACAGCAAGTAGGCATCTAAATGCAACGAAATGAACATGCTACAGCCACCAAACATGAAAACAAAATACATGGCAGTGATTTACACAAGATGGTTAACAAAACACTAGCACTGAGCCATAGGCAAATTCATCCATTAAGAGGTTCAAACAAGCATGGCAAAAAATGAATATGCAAAACAGATTCCAGACTTAGTGAAATTAACACTAGCCTGAAATTTCAGATCACGATGCTCTCTTTGGAGCAGCAAAAAAACATGATAAAAGACCTGAACATGACAAGTAAGAACATGGCATGGAGCTACTCAACAATCTTAACAAAACACCCAAAGTGACCTGGGGACAAAAGGGTTCACAAAATACTCTACCGAGCTCACGAACATAGCTCGAACACAATCAGTTTTCAGACTTTGTGAAAACTGAGACATGCAGAAATTTAACTCACGAAGGCATGTAAACGAGCTCGATGCACTCACTACGGTGCAAGTCATGGCAAGGCAAGCATATAACCAGAAAGAAGGCACAATATGCTAGCTACACATGGAAAGAACAAAGGCATAGCATGCACGGAACACTAACGGTAGCATCGGCAAAATCGCAAACAAGTTAATGATCTGCCCAGATTAACAACGAAGCAAAAGTTGAGCTCGATTGAGTCAACCTAGAGCACTCCACATATGCAAACAAAGACATGGATCGATAGAGCATAACATAAATATCGAAACTCCCTTACTGATCATCCTCAAAAGAGGCACGGATCACTAGGAAACAAGCTGGACATATAGCATCATGAACTAAAATATCCCAGACTTAGTGAAAATCACTAAGTCCCTGAAATCAGCAATCTCAGGTACCTCTCTTCGCAAGCTTGCATAAGACAACACACACATCCTAAAAATGCATGGGTGGCACCTCTGGAAAGAAGACAAAATGATTAACAATTCATCCCAAAGGGGCACAGGCATATCATGCACGGATTAAACATGGCAAAAATGACAAAAGTGCATGATGAACTAACGGATCTGCAATTTAACTCACGAAGCCTCCTTCTAACAGCATTTTGAGCATCAAGATGACCTCAAATGCAAATGATGCAATGGAATGAAATGATGTGCATGTCGAGACGAAGATTTTGATATATTATACGCCCAAAACGGAGCTACGGTTGCGGAGATACAAGCAGTCAAAGTAGGCATAAAAATTCAAGAGGGGGGGAAGGGAAAGTCAACCCTAGGGTTTCGAATTCCAGATCTGGATCTCGCGGCACTGTAGCAGTACTGTAGCTGGCGCGCGCGACGAGGTTCGCTGGGATCCCGCCGGAGCAAGAGAGGAAGAGGAGGCCGGGGCGCGGTCGCCGGCGGGGAGGCGCGGACGGCGGCGGCGGGGAGGCGCGGTGCAGCGGCGGGGTCGGCCGGCGTCGGGGACGCCGTGGAACGGCGCGGCGGGGCGCTGCCGGACCGGGGAGGCGAGCGGCGGCGGGGAGCCGGTCACCGGCGTCGGGGAAGGAGGCGGCGCAGGCGTCGGGGTCGGGCGCGGGGAGCGGCGGCGCGGAGACGGGCCGCGGGGGCCGGCCTCGGGCTCCCGGGCCTCGGCGGCGGCGATGTGGGCCTCGCCCACGTGGCGGCGCAGGATTCGCTGCGGCGGTGGGGCGGACAACGTCCGGCGCGGGCGGACACGTCCGGCCCGGCGCGGGGGAAGATGGATCTTTTTTTTTAGGAGGCGGACGCGGAGGAAGACGAGATCCGAAATGGGGGGTGTTTAAATAGGCGTAAGTGGAGCTAGGAGAGTCCAAATGAGGTGCGGTTTTCGCCCACGCGATCGTGATCGAACGATCTAGGACATGGAGCAGAGTTTGGTGGGTTTTGGGCCAAATTTGGGGGGTGTTGGGCTGCAACACACACGAGGCCTTTTCGGTCCCTCGGTTAACCGTTGGAGTATCAAACGAAGTCCAAATGATACGAAACTTGACAGGCGGTCTACCGGTAGTAAACCAAGGCCGCATGACAAGTCTCGGTCCAATCCGGAAATGTTTAATCCCCACACACGAAAGAAAGCTAGAAATGACCACCGGAGGAGAACGAAGCGCCGGAATGCAAAACGGACAACGGGGAAAATGCTCGAATGCATGAGATGAACACGTATGCAAATGCAATGCGCATGATGACATGATATGAGATGCATGAAAACGAAAACAACACATGGAGACAAAGACCCGAACCCGAGAAATAAATATAAGTTAACGCTGGAAATGGCAAGAGTTGGATACGAATATGGAAAGTTACATCCGGGGTGTTACAGACAGTGCGACGACCCTTCATCTATCTTAAGGACTAGCTACGTCCGGATTCCCGATCTCTCCAAGCCGGATACCCGTGGAGGGGAGGATATCACTCAAGACCTGAACTTAGAGTCAGTCGACGGGCTGGATTCATTGGACAACATCCAGGAATCCAAATTTTCGAGTTCAGAAATTCGCTGGCCTCGGAGCCTCAGATGGGGTGAGGCTTTGGATTTAATTCTGCCCACCCACCCGAACATAAGCGATCTATCCCAAATCAGGCAAGAGCCCGATGAAACAGTACATCATTACTGGGCCAGATTCCTCCTGGTTAAAAACATGATAAAGGACTGCCGCGAGGAAGACGCAATCTCAATCTTTTGCAATAATTGCACGGACAAGGGAATCCTCAACGCCATAAGTCGCCATGATATTGCACGCTTCGCTGACTTGGGGTCCATCGTACGAAAGTACTGAACGATGGAAAGCGCCTGGAAAACCGAAATAAAATTTTGGGACGATCCGGCCCTGAATACAAACCCAGTCCGAAATAAAAGGGTGCATCATCGCCAGACACCCGGGTCAAACACCAAAAAGCAAAAACCCTCTACAGGGCATGGAACCGTACTGGAAGGATGGCTTAATGGACCCTGTAAAATCCATAGTACAGAGGACGCCACACCAACTCACAGCCTTAGAGCATGTTGGATACTCCGGCAGGTGGCCAAAATTGGCGAAAATGTCCTAATTCCGGAGGCCACAGAAAGCCACCCCAGAGACACCAATACGGTATTAATAGTCTTCGAGACTTTCGCATCAAATAATATGCGAAAAAGGACACTCCGCAGCCTTGCCGAAGTCTACCAAGTAACAACAATAAACCCATGGAGTGACACGGCTATTACCTTTAACGCCAGTGATGAACCTAAATTCTGAACAGCCCGAGCACCAGCCGCATAGGTCCTCAGTCCAATAGTGGACGGCTTTCGTCTTACCAAGGTACTCATGGACGGCGGCAGCGGATTGAACCTCATTTATGAGGAAACCCTTCAAAAAATGGAAATAGATTGGAACCGCATTGAGCGAAGCAGCACAACCTTTAGAGGAATAATCCCCAGTCGGGAAGCGCGCTGTACAGGAAAAATCACACTAGATGTGGTGTTCGGCACGCCGGATAATTACAGGTCCGAAGAGGTCACGTTCCACTTGGCTCCGTTCAGTAGCGGTTATCACGCTCTGCTAGGGCGGGAAGCGTTTACAATCTTCCAAGCAATACCCCATTACGGGTACATGAAGCTCAAGATGCCCGGGCCTAACGGGATCATCACTCTCGCTAGTGATCCGGACATAGCACTCCGCGCCGAAAACAAGACAGCCGCACTGGCCCTCGAGGCACTATCCGAAGCCCTAGCGGCTGAGGAACTGACTGCGCTGCGCTCTACGGTGAATAGGGACGATGTGGTACTCGACGAAAGATCCAAGTCCACCTCCTTTAAACCGGCGGACGAAATAGTCAAATTCCAAGTCCATCCAACGGACCCCAATAAAACAGCTTCCATCGGGGCACAGTTAAACCCTGATGTAGATGCCGCACTGCGAGAGTTCCTATGAGAGAACTGGGACATTTTCGCCTGGCACCCTTCAGACATGCCAGGAATCCCACGCAGGCTGGCCGAGCATAGCTTAAATATCCAAACAGGATTCAAACCTGTCAAACAAGCTCTTCGGCGTTTTTTCGAACCTAATAGACATGCCATGGGAGAGGAGCTAGCAAAGCTATTGGAGGCCGGATTCATCAGAGATATAAAACATCTGGACTGGCTAGCAAACCTGTTGATGGTACCAAAGAAGGACAAATCTTGGCGCCTGTGCGTTGATTTTAAAGACCTTAACAAGGCTTGCCCAAAGGACCCCTTGCCCCTCCCCCGCATCGATCAAATTATCGACGCTACTGCAGGACACGATTCGTTGTGTTTCCTCGACGCATATTCCAGCTACCATCAAATCAAGATGGCAGAATTAGACCAAGCCGCAACGGCATTCATCACACCATACGACCCATTCTGCTTCAACACAATGCCCTTCGGGCTCAAAAACACCGGCGCAACATATCAGCGCATGATTCAGACATGTCTGGCAAACCGGATCGGCAAAACAGTGGAGGCATATGTAGATGATGTGGTCATCAAAACAAGACATGTCGAATCTCTAGTAGACAACTTGAGGCTCACATTCGACAACCTCCGAACATACGACATCAAGCTCAACCCGGAAAAATGCGTTTTCGGTGTTCCAGCCGGAAAGCTCTTGGGCTTCATTGTATCCGGTAGAGGGATTGAAGCAAATCCAGCCAAGATCCGAGCTCTGTCGCAACTGGACATCCCAAAGGACCTCAAACAAATACAGAAGTTAATCGGATGCGTGGTAGCTTTAAGCCGCTTTATCTCCCGCTTGGGAGAAAAGGCCCTACCCCTTTACCGCCTCCTTCGGCGCACTGAACACTTCGAATGGACGGATGCAGCCATGGCCGGACTCGACAAAATAAAAGCCATATTGGCAACAAACCCAGTCCTGGCCGCGCCAAACATTGGCGAACCAATGTTATTGTACATTGCAACAACACATCAGGTTGTAAGCGCAATGCTCGCCGTCGAACGAGAAATGGACGGACACAAATTCCCCCTTCAAAAGCCGGTTTATTATGTGTCCACTGTCCTCACTCCCTGCAAATCACGGTACCCGCATTATCAAAAGATTGCGTATGCGGTATTCATGGCATCCCGGAAGCTACGACACTACTTTCAAGAGTGTTCAATAACAGTAGCCTCGGAAGTACCACTTAACGATATTATAAACAACCGTGACGCAACGGGCCGGATTGCAAAATGGGCCATTGAGCTCCTCCCGTTGGACATAACTTATAAGCCACGGCGAGCCATCAAGTCGCAAGTTCTGGCCGACTTCGTCACAGAATGGACGGAGGCCGAACTCCCTAAAGAGTACGGCACATATTCAAATTGGATCATGCATTTCGACGGCTCCAAGATGTTGGCCGGATTGGGGGCCGGCGTCGTGTTGACGTCCCCCACAGGAGACACAGTTCAATACGTACTCTAGATTATGTACACAGACTCCAACAATGCAGCCGAATATGAGGCCCTTTTACATGGTCTCCGGATGGCAGTATCCATGGGCATTCAATGCCTAGAGGTGCGCGGGGACTCGAACCTCGCAATATCCCAAATAAATGGAGACTTCGATGCCAAAGATCCAAAGATGGCAGCTTACTGCAACGCCGTCCTAAAAATGTCAGCTCAATTCGAGGGGCTTGAATTTCACCATATAGCCCGGGAAAATAATCAGGCGGCAGATGTCCTGGCACGCATCAGAGCAAAACGCGATGTAGTCCCCCCCAACATCTTCTTGGAAAGGCTGTTCAAGCCATCCGTAGTATGGGAAGGGGAGCCGAACAATAACAGCCCGGACCCAACTGCACTGCCCGACACCGAACATTCTGACACAATCGGAGGCTCTGCCAATGAAATAACACCCTCAGCCCACGTAATAATGGCCGTCATCGCCCCGTGGACAGAACCATTCCTCGCCTACCTTACCAGGCAGGAACTCCCCAAGGACCAATACGCTGCATAGTGCGGCGATCCAAATCCTACAAAGTCCATGAAGGAGAGCTTTATAAGAAAAGCACTACCGGAGTCCTTCAAAGGTGCATCTCCGAAGAGGAAGGGCGGAACCTCCTGGCTGAAATTCATGCCGGACTCGGTGGTCATCACGCTGCAGCTCGGTCCCTTGTAAGCAAGGCCTTCCGTACAGGCTTTTATTGGCCGACGGCCCGGGCAGACGCCTAGGACTTAGTCCAAAAATGCACCGGTTGCCAGCTCTTTGCAAACCAAAGCCATATGCCACCCACTGCCCTCCAAACTATCCCCATCACTTGGCCCTTCGCGGTCTGGGGGCTTGACATGGTTGGACCCCTTAAAGGCGGAACCCACAAGCAAAAATACTTACTGGTCATGGTGGATAAGTTCACCGAATGGATAGAAGCCAAGCCTGTTAAGACGGCCGAATCCGGACCGGTGATAGACTTTATATCCGGGGTTGTACACCGTTATGGCGTCCCCCACAACATCATCACTGATAACGGCACGAACTTTACTGCCGACGAGGTAAAACTCTAGTGCAAAAACATGGGCATCAAGCTCGATTAAATTTCCGTCTATCACCCACAAACTAACGGCCAGGTCGAACGTGCAAATGGTCTTATCATGAGCAGCATCAAACCCAGATTAGTGCGGTCCCTCAAGGAATCTAACACACACTGGGTAGAGGAGCTCGACTCCGTACTCTGGGGGCTGCGGACCATGCCGAATCGCACCACCGGATACACACCATTCTTTATGGTGTACATCGCAGAGGCAGTTTTGCCTTGCGACATAATTCATGACTCACCTCGAGTGCGCATGTACGAAGAAAGAGAAGCCGAGCTCGATCGGCAGGACAGTTTGGACGCATTAGAGGAGGAGCGTGACGTGGCAAAAGCCCGTTCCGCATTCTATCAACAGCAGGCTCGAAGATACCAAAGCAGAGAAGTATGGGCCAAAAAATACAACGTTGGCGAATTAGTTCTACGCCTGCCGGACAAGAAAAAGGAAAAACTCAAGACCAAGTGGGAAGGTCCCTTCATAATCGACCAAGTCCTAACTGGTGGAGCATACCGCCTGCGAGATGCATCGGATAACCGACTCGAGCCGAACCCATGGAACGCAGCCCGTCTCCGAAGATTCTATGCCTAGCACTGGACTCTGTGTTCGTCTCCTTCCTCTGTCCATTTTTTATATATACTATCTGTCTTACATTTTCTCCTTCTCCCTTTCCTTTCTCTTATAGACTTTAAAGGCTCATCAAATGACGTGCTATTCGCACTCATTAAACCTGGGGGCTTCTTTTAACAGAAGCTTATTTATACGGGCTTCATGCCCAACACATGTGTTACACTTCTGCATGTACCTTTTATTTCACCATTATATGCATCGATATGACTTAAGTTTTGGCCAAGCCGGGTTGCCTGGCTCCTGTGCTTACCCCTACGTTCCCGATTGTTCGGCTAGGCGGTAAAGGGAGCACCTCTGCGATTGTTACTGCCGGATCAGCTGGATGTGTAACTCAGACTGGGTGAAGCAGAAAGCTAGTGTTCTTAAGGGAATATTCGGTTGGTGACCTAAAAGATGATCTTCTCATTTATCTATTTATTTATGCGCCCCCAGATGCTTTTTTTCCCGCGTCTTTTTCGCGGAATGGGCATGCACTTTAGGGCATGCCTCCCAGGGAAAGGAACCCCTAACGGAACTATTCTCCCTGGAAGATGTTTCTTACTAACCATGTAATATAACATAACTAGTCGGGCACTTGTCTGTCACGCACTAATGACCCCTACGCCTGGTCTCCATGCATTCCCCAGTTCTTATATAACCGCATGGGAATTCGGACACACTCCAGACCGTTAGGTCCCGAGGCTGAAGCGAAAAGGTCGGCCATGACAAACGATCTACAATCTGGCTAGAAGGCATTATAAATGTCAATTACATTACATAGTCATTTTGACTGATTGTATTCCTCTTCATTACCATCTAACAGGCTGTCTAATTTACAGTCCTGCTGGGAATACTTTGCGGCCAATTCTACTTGGCCATACACTAAGCTTACAGGGATCTCCTTCCCATCGGGCCCCACAGGACCGATCTCGGCCATGTGGTTGGGGTCAGCCTTTGTGTACCGCGTCTTCACCATGGCCCAGGCCTCCCTAGCGCCTTGACGGCATGCCGATATCTTCGACAATCGGAAGCGCTGCCGTGCTCCCCTTAGCTTCTCCGCAAGCTCTCCAAGACCTTCGGGCATGGAGATGGATGGCCACAGGGCCTGGGCGACGCCTTGCATTGCCTGCTGAACTATATCGAGCAGTTGCGAGAGCTCGGGAAGAAGGTCACCCGTAGAACCGGGCATCTCCTCTGCAGGACGACCTGTTAGCACACCTACAGACATTGCTCTGTTAGTCGACTTCCCCGCCGAACTTTCATTCAAAGGTTCGTTCAAGCACTTACTAAATATGCCGCACCGAAGCCGCTGATTCTCCTTAACGGAGTCTGACAGCTGGGCACGAACATCTTTCAGCTCGACGCCCAGCTTGGTGTTGGCATCTTGGAGATCGTTCTTCTCCCGCCTCACCTTTGTCAGCACCTTCTCACCAGCCTTTAGCTGGCGTAGGAGGTGTTGCCTTTCCGGATTCAATCCGGCGCCATCTGCAATTTCATTTATCAGATTCACACCCATGCCATGCTTCGCAAAATACTTATCTTTCGAAGTGTATATTACCAGAGGGGGTCTCCTTGGGCTCCCCTGCCGCGGCTAGTGCGGCCTCAAGTTAGGCTTTGCACTCTTCCAGCTCCTTGGACAGTAGGGAATTCTTTTCTGTAAGAACCTGCATAACAAATGATCCTTAAATCAGTTATTCTAACTGTTTCAAGTCTCAGGGGCTACTGGTATATATATAATTACCAAAATTTTCTTACCCGTATGTCTTTTACATATTGCTCCGTGGCTCTGGCTAGACCATTTTGAGCGGCACGGAGGTACGCATCTCCCAAATTAAAGGCATCTAATGCCTCTTGGGAGAAACAAGCGTCGCGAAGAATTGTCCGGTGACGCCTGTGGTTCATGGCACTCTCCACCTCAGAGTTGGTGGCAGACAACCTGTCCACATCCTCCATCGGAGGAGCGTCCGGTGCGCGCCTTGTGTTCGCCTCCGCCTCCGGACCAGGCTTTGGAGCCTGGCTGGTGGAGGCGCGGTTGGCAGCCTCTCCGGGTATAGTCCGGCGAGGTCTCTTTGTCCTGAAGAGAGCATGAGTGTTAATATGCCTCGCAGGTGTAACACTTGGGATAAGGGGGCGCGCCATACCTTTGCGCTGACGCCTCGGTCCGGACTGCACCTCTTTTCTGCCCACGGGGCCCTGCGGCCCCTCGTTGGCTTGCCGCCGCAGGTTCGGCCTCCCGTCTCAAAAACCTCCCCTGCAAAGCTCGGTTGTAATCAGAAAACTGCAAACACGAGAGGGCGGACACCTATTCGGGGTACTGGGACTTCGATCTCAGTTACATGGGAGGCCGGGATTAGCCCCGGGTAATCAGCCGTAATGGCCACCAAGGCGTTGTCCTTGCTCAATTGATGGAACACTCCATCAATCAGCTCCACAGATATGTCCGGATCCTCTTGAGAGGCCGGGTCGAGGGACCTTCCTGGGTCCTCGGGTTGTGGAGGAGGGCTGTTTATTTCCTTAACAACCCGGCGCAGTTCCTGCGTTGAAGTCGTTAGACTGAATATTTAACAAGGGGAGTACAAAACGGATGGGCAAGTAAATGTGGCCGCTTACCCAGCTTGGGGGATTGTGCATAGAGAATCCACCCTGTGGGTTGACGTGGAGAAATTCCTCCTCTTCTCCCTTATACAAAGTGGACAAGATCTTTAGTAGAGCGGCGCCGAATCCGGCCCCTTACGGCCGTAGCGGGTGGCGTCGTCCTCCCCGTTGAAGTCCCACATGGGGTGGCTTCTATACTGAAGTGGCTGCACCCCCCGCATAATGCATTCGGCCATAACCCCGATCATGGTCAGTCCGGAATGGGCTAACAATCTTATTCGGCCCATTAGGTAAATGATGTCCCTGTCACTTTCCCTCTAAGGGCTCCGTGGACGCCAGCTTGGGCGCTTCTTTAAGGGAGCACTGTCGAACTCGGGGAGGCCGATCCGAACAGGATCCGGCAGCGGGACGTCCTCTATATAAAACCATTCCGAGGGCCAGTCTTCGGACGCCTTCTTTGGGGTTCCGGATAGATATCCGGTCCCGGCAATGCGCCACACTTCGGCTCCGCCCACTTGATACATTGACCCCTCCTTAGAGCGGGGCACGAGGCAGAATAACCTTTTCCATAGCCCGAAATGAGCCTCAACACCCAAAAACAGCTCGCAGAGGGCTACGAAGCCCGTGATATGCAATACGGAGGCAGGCGTGAGATTGTGTAGCTGGAGGCCGTAGAACTCCAGCAGCCCTCGGAGAAATGGATGGATTGGAAATCCGAGCCCTCTTATTAAATAAGGGACAACACATACCCGCTCTCCTTTGGAGGGATTAGGGGAACTCTCCGCTTGCTTTCCGCCGTTATAGATGGCAAGACCGGCTCGAACCGGGATCATATAGGCCGGGGGGAGAAATCCCTTGGTCTGGAGCGTCACTAGCTCGCTATGCGGGACGGAGCATCGCTCCCAATATCCAGGCTGAGGGCTAGAAGGGCGAAAGGAGGAGTTGCGATGGCTGGCCATGGTGGAATGGACCTTTGTTGGATGCGCTCTGATGAACACTCATGAAGGGGGGAAGATGTGGTTTGGATCTAAATCCTCGTCCCCTTAAATGGGCAGCTCATTTACGCGGCTAGGGGTGTGAATGAAAAAACACTCAGACTTTTCATATTCGTTTGACACGTGGGAGACGGCCATTATTGGGCGTAGAAGCCAAGGAGCGCAACATTTACAAGAAACCGGACTTTATTCAACAGGTACACGGAATTTGGAGGAGAACCCGCCTTGCAATGCCGAAGATAATCTGTGCGCCAGACTCATCGTCATTGAAGCCTGGTTCGGGGGCTACTGAGGGAGTCCTGGATTAGGGGGTGTCCGGATAGCCGGACTATACCTTCGGCCGGACTCCTGGACTATGAAGATACAAGATTGAAGACTTCGTCCCGTGTTCGGAAGGGACTTTCCTTGGCGTAGAAGGCAAGCCTGGCGATACGGATATATAGATCTCCTACCATTGTAACCGACTTTGTGTAACCCTAACCCTCTCCGGTGTCTATATAAACCGGAGGGTTTTAGTCCGTAGGACAACATACAGAACAACAATCATACCATAGGCTAGCTCCTAGGGTTTAGCCTCTTCGATCTCATGGTAGATCTACTCTTGTACTACCCATATCATCAATATTAATCAAGCAGGACGTAGGGTTTTACCTCCATCGAGAGGGCCCGAACCTGGGTAAAACTTCGTGTCCATGCCTCCTATTACCATCCGGCCTAGACGCACAATTCGGGACCCCCTACCCGAGATCCGCCGGTTTTGACACGACAACCACCTATCGGAACCATGGATAAAAAATCACCGTGTCTCCAAATTGCGTTTGCACACTCCAATCCCTTCTCTTTACATTCTTGCAACTTGCATACTTTACTTTCCGTTGCTTATATACTCTTTGTATGCTTGCATGCTTGCTTGATATGTATTGTGAATGTTTAAA
This sequence comes from Triticum urartu, assembly GCF_056163025.1. NCBI lineage: Eukaryota > Viridiplantae > Streptophyta > Magnoliopsida > Poales > Poaceae > Triticum > Triticum urartu. The sequence continues at coordinate 70,422,088 of NC_141874.1, forward strand.
CTTGTGCTAATACTCCACATGAACCTAAAGAATTAAAAACTGCAACTTTTCTTGATTATCTTGATCCTTTCAATTGGTATCAGAGCTTTGGTCTCCATTGCCTTGGTTTAAACACCTTTTGAGGAAGATGGATGTGTCTACTTTGGGGAGTCTTAGACGTAGAGTGCCTATTCTTGATGGAGAGTTCTTCTATGAGTGAAAAAATGAAATTCTTGAGATTTTCAATGAATATCATTTGAACAAGTACATTACTAGCCCTTGTGCACCTCATGTTGATCCTTTGCATCCTACCCTTGATGAGTCTGTTGACATGATCCGCAACCTTAGAACTATTGATCTTATCACTAGAGGCTTGCCTAGAAACTTGATTGGATGTTTGCCTACTCTTGATTGTGCCTACACTATATGGAGATTCCTTGAGGAATGTTTTCCAAAATATTCCTTGAAGAACTTAGATGAGATTCTTCATAAGTCCATTGCCTTGATTAAGATGAGTTCCAATGATCCCAAATTTGGTGACATCTTATTTGAGCTTACTAATCTTACGAGTGCCAAAGGAGATGTTGGAATCATTAGCAATATCATTTCCAAAGCTATTAGAATTCATAAAGATAACCATAGAAATGATAATTTATCTAATGAATTACCCTCTCTAGGAGTTGATCAATCACAAGATGATGTTGAACATGGATACTATGATGAGGATGATGATAGTGACTATGATCTTGATGATGCAATGAGACACTTTGGTATTATGGAAAATCTTCGCGGCTACATGGCCGGAGGAAAGGAATGGGTCCTTGATAGTGGATGTACTGATCATATGACCGGAGATAAAGATATGTTCCATGAGCTTGCTGAAAACGATGACCCTCGAAAGTATGTCACATTTGGTGATAACTCAAAGGGTAAGGTGGTTGGCCTAGGTAAGGTGGCCATCTCACATGATAGCTCCATACAAAATGTCATGCTCGTTGAATCTCTTGGGTACAATTTACTTTCAGTATCTAGACTTGCTGATTTTGGTTCAATGTCCTCTTTACTGAGGTAGATGTTGCCAAGTGTTTCGTAGAGACAATCGTAAAATGGTCTTTACCGGTATACGTAGAGGTGATCTTTACATTGTTGATTTCACTAAAAAAGGCTCAACCTAGAACTTGCTTAATTGCTAAATCCTCTAAAGGCTGGTTGTGGCATAGAAGACTAGGTCATGTGGGTATGCGAAATCTTGATAAGCTTATTAAAGGTGATCATATCCTTGGAATAAAAGATGTCATATTTGACAAGGATAGACTTTGTAGTGCTTGTCAGGCAGGAAAACAGGTTGGAGGAAGTCATTGCGCGAAGAACATCATGACCACGAGAAGACCACTCGAGCTACTTCACATGGATCTTTTTGGTCCCAATGCCTACAAGAGTCTCGGTGGTAACTCATTTGTTCTAGTCATAGTTGATGATTTTTCAAGATTTACGTGGGTGTTCTTTCTTGATGACAAATCGCAGGTCCAAAAGATCTTCAAAAACTTCGCTAGGAAGGCACAAAATCAATTTGACGTGAAAATCAAGAAGGTTCGGAGCGACAACATAACGGAGTTCAAGAACGCAAATGTGGATACCTTTCTTGACGAAGAGGGGATTTCACATGAGTTCTCAGCTACGTACACACCTCAACAAAATGGAGTTGTTGAGAGAAAGAACCGGACTCTTATTGAGATGGCAAGAACGATGCTTGATGAGTACAAGACTCCAAAACACTTTTGGGTGGAAGCGGTTGAGACAGCTTGTCATGCAACAAATCGCTTGTATCTTCACAAGCTACTCGGCAAGACGGCATACGAGCTCCTCACCGGTAACAAACCCCAGGTTGGATACTTTCGATTATTCGACTCAAAGTGCTACATTCTTGATAAGCATCATCGTTCTAAATTTGCTCCTAAATCTCATGAAGGTTTCCTACTTGGTTATGGCTCAAACTCTCACACTTACCGTGTCTACAACAATTTCACCCGAAAGGTTGAAGAGACGGTAGATGTGAAGTTTGATGAATCTGACGGCTCGCAAGTAGAGCAATTGCCAATTGATGTAGGAGACAAAGACCCTTCGGAAGCAATCCAAGACTTGTCTATTGGCAAGATTCGTCCAACGGAGGTGAAGGAGAGTACCTCGTCCATCCAAGTGGAAGCTTCCACCTCACGACAAGGTGAACCAAGAATTGATACGGAAGCATCCACAAGTGGGGCACACCAAGACGAAGAAATCGAGGAAGTACACCAAGATGAACATCAACAACCTACTTCTCCACCACGACAAGAGAATGACAATGTCAACAATGAAGAAGGCCAATAAGAAGATCAAGATGAAGAGGATGTTCCACCCCGAGCCAAGCCAAAGCTTCCACGAGTTCGAGCAAGAATCGCTAAAGATCATCCCGTCAAGCAAATCTACAATGATATCCAAACCAGGAGAATGGCTCGCTCTAAAACTTGTTTGGCTAACTTTTGTGAACATTACTCATTCATCTCTAGCATCGAACCTATGAAGGTTGAAGAAGCATTGGAAGATCCGGATTGGATTAATGCTATGCATGAAGAGCTACACAACTTTGAGAGAAATCGAGTGTGGACATTGGTCGAGAAGCCCGACAACAACCACAACATCATTGGTGCCAAATGGGTGTTTTGCAACAAGCAAGATGAAGACGGTCAAGTCATCCGCAACAAAGCTCGTCTAGTCGCCCAAGGCTACACTCAAGTCGAAGGTATGGACTATGGTGAGACATATGCTCCCGTTGCTAGACTTGAGTCCATTCGCATCTTACTTGCTTATGCTAATCACCATGATATCACCTTGTACCAAATGGGCATTAAAAGTGCTTTTCTAAATGGTGAAATTGAGGAGGAAGTTTATGTTAAGCAACCTCCCGGCTTTGTCAATCCTAAGAAACCTAATCATGTTTACAAACTTCACAAAGCCCTTTATGGTCTTAAACAAGCCCCTAGAGCGTGGTATAAATGCTTGACCAAGTTTCTTATTGAAAAAGGCTTTGAAATTGGTAAAATTGATTCTACTCTTTTTACTAAAAGGGTTAAAGGAGAACTATTTGTGTGCCAAATTTATGTTGATGATATTATATTTGGTTCAACTAACCCTCATTTTTGCGAGAAGTTTGGAAAGCTAATGTCGGAGAAGTTTGAGATGTCTATGATGAGTGAACTCAAATTCTTTCTTGGTTTGCAAATCAAGCAAACTAAGGAAGGTACCTTTGTCTCTCAAACAAAGTACACCAAGGACTTATTCAAGAAGTTTAGTATGCAAGAATGCAAAGGTATGTCTACACCCATGCCTACTAGTGGACATCTTGATTTGACCAAAGATGGTGAACCGGTTGATCAAAAAGTTTACCGCTCTATGATTGGTTCATTGTTATATCTATGTGCCTCTCGTCCTGATATTATGCTAAGTGTGTGCATGTGTGCACGATATCAAGCGGCCCCTAAAGAGTGTCATCTTAAGGCTGTGAAAAGGATAGTGAGATACTTAATACACACACCAAATTTTGGCATTTGGTATCCTAAGAGGTCTTATTTCGATCTTGTTGGTTACTCCGATTCGGACTATGCCGGAGACAAGGTTGATAGAAAGTCCACTTCGGGTACTTGTTAATTTCTTGGTAGATCTCTTGTGTCTTGGTCCTCCAAGAAACAAAACTCGGTATCCTTATCCACCGCCGAAGCGGAATACATTGCTGCTGGATCATGTTGTGCTCAATTACTTTGGATGACCCAAACCCTTAAAGATTATGGGATATATGTGAAACATGTTCCATTGCTTTGCGACAATGAAAGTTCTATTAAGATTGCTCACAATCCCGTGCAACATTCTCGAACTAAGCATATTGAAGTTCATCATCATTTCATTCGAGATCATGTTGCCAAAGGGGACATTGATCTTAAGCATGTTCGCACCGATAAGCAATTAGCGGATATATTTACCAAACCGCTTGATGAGAAAGTCTTTTGCCACTTGAGAGGTGAATTGAACATCATTGATGATTCAAACTTGGAGTAGGAACTCCATTTGGATACATGCAAGGCATGAGCCTTTGACTAATCCTTGATATTTCTTTCATGATGCTATCTATATGTCTTGGATATTTTTGCACCCTTGCATGCTATCTAACCCTTGTAGGTACTTGGATGAATCTAAATCCATGATATTGCAACTCAGTCACATCTTGAGCAATCTCTACATCATCAAGTCTCTACATAATGGTGGTTGAAGACAAGGAAGCACAAAACTCTTCAAACATATCCTTTGACACATTCTACATTAAGATTTATGATTGTCATTTTGGATACACAAGTGCTCTTCCTTGCAAAGCTAACCCATGTAGGAAGATGAACTCAAAATTCCAAGGTGGTGCTCCCAACTCTTGATGAGCTACATCAACCTTGAGCAACCCACACAAGTTCAACTACATGATCAAGATCAACACCACCACCCAAGGTATGTTATTCCATCTTAGAGAAGCTTTACTCCAAGTCACGGGTTAAAGCAACTCAACAAGATGTGAATATATTAAGATGCTTAAACGAAAAATGGTAACCCCATTTTTGAGCTTAAACGATGAGTATGACCAAAGATCAAGTGACCTCACTTGACTTCTAAGTCAATATACTCTAACATAGGTGACTTTGTCACCGCCCAATTCTAGATGAAGTTCTCTTGTGTTTCCTCTTGCATTTGTCTCATGCATATGTGTTTTCCCCTTTCAAAAAAAACTTCATCTAGATCTTTTTATTTCTTTTTCTTTCTTGTTATTCTGCATTTTTTGTATCCAATTCATTGCAAATCCTTCAGCAAATTCCTTGAAAATCCTTGTGAGATCTTAAGTGCCTAGTGAGCCGAGGAAAGAAGTGTTTTCTCTATGATGGACTCGGTCACACCGGTTTGTTTCCTTCAGCCCAACCGAATTCGCTCGGTGCTACCGAAGCAAACAACTTGGTGCTACCGATTTCACTACAGAAAAGACAACTTGCCACTTATTCCTGCATTCATCTTTTGCTCCAGCTCCACTCAATGACTCTTGTCCTCTACCAGCATCACATTCGACCTGCTTTGTGACTCAAGGACCAAACCCTTCTGCAATAAAACAAAAATCCAGAAGAGCCCTTCTTGGAAATTGATGTCAAAGGGGGAGAGAGAGATCACATCAAAGCTCTATGCTTAATCATTTATATAGGGGGAGAGAACACTCAAGGGGAAGAGAGTAAGAAAACCCCAGATGCTTGGTGTTCAAGAGGAGAGAAGTTACATGTCTTTAAGAGGGGAAAGACATGTTCATATTTGATCATATTTGATTTCTTGCATTAGCTCTGTTGTCTTTTTCTTTTGCTCTGATTTTCTGTTCCCTATGTTCTCCCAATATCCCATTCAAGATTCAGGGGGAGCAAGACATCTAAGGGGAGGAAATATCTGATTCTATTGCACATCTTTAGCTTTGGGGACATGTCTATATCCAATAGAGTACTCAGTACTCACACTCTACATGTCATCCTAGTCTTGGTACCTTTGTGGTTCTCTTGTTTGCTCTGGCTAGTAGATGTATCTGTGTTATCTAACCTTGTTTACTCAGGTCCATTCCCTTCTAAGCCAAATCAAGACCACAAGGTAAGTATATGAATCATAGTCATGTGCATGAGGATCTCTTGCTGATGTACATATTGTTTGCAAGAAGGACTCATGAGCATGAAGGCACATTTCCTATATTTACATCTTTCACTCTAATGCATATAGCCAAGATACATGTAACACATGGCTTACTCTGTCATGCTTATGCATTCACATGCTCCTATGTTTCATATTTATATGATTGCATACATATAGGGGGAGCCTTTGCATGTTACATGTCTTTCCAAAGCTTTACTTGTTGTTCTCTATATCTTTATCTAAAGCTTTGATGTATGTTGTCATCAATTACTAAAAAAGGGGAGATTCAAAGCACAAGTGCTCCCTGGGTGATTTTGGTAATTAATGTCAACATATCTCTTGTTGGACTAATGTTTCTACCTAGTATGTTTTAGACAAGTTCAACAATGGAGTGGCATGGACTAGAGGATGTGGAACCCCTTCAATATGCTAAGGACAAAGGATTGGCTCAAGCTCAAAGCTCAGGACTCTACATTTTCTATTTTAGTGATCCAAGATCACATTGAGTCCATAGGAAAGCCAATACTATTAAGAAGGGATGAGGTGTTGCTTAATGGCTTGCTTGCTCAGAGTGCTTAGTGATATGCTCCAAAGCCCTCAACCACTTTATCACTTCCAAATTTGTCCCAAACCAAAATTCAAACTCGGCCCCACCGATTCTTTCTATCCGGAGCCACCGAGTTTAGTTGACATAGCCACTGCCAGAAACCCTAATCAGTTCGATCTCACCGATGGGATCTCGGTCTCACCGAGATGGGCTTGACAACTCTCTGTTACCTATTGCAATATTTTCGGTCCCACTGAGATATACAATCGGCCCCATCGAGTTTGCTTGGCCAACTCTCTGTTTTGCTTATTACACAAATCGGTCCCACCGAGTTTGAGTAATCGGTCAAACCGAGTTTTGGATTTACCCTAACCCTAGCACATCGGTCCCATCGAGTTGATCCAGTCGGTCCCACCGAAACACCTAACGGTCACATTATGAATCAAATCGGTCTGACCGATTTCTCTGAATCGGTCCCACCGAGTTTGGTGATTTGTGTGTAATGGTTAGATTTTGTGTGGAGGCTATTTATACCCCTCCACCCACTCTTCATTCGCAGAGAGAGCCATCAGAACAAGCCTACACTTCCGATACATATTTTCTGAGAGAGAACCACCTACACTTGTGTTGAGGTCAAGATATTCCATTCCAACCACATAAATCTTGATCTCTACCCTTCCTCAAGTTGCTTTCCACTCAAATCTTCTTTCTACCAAATCCAATCCTATGAGAGAGAGTTGAGTGTTGGGGAGACTATTATTTTAAGCACAAGAGGAAGGAGTTCATCATCAACACACCATTTGTTACTTCTTGGAGAGTGGTGTCTCCTAGATTGGCTATGTGTCACTTGGGAGCCTCCGACAAGATTGTGGAGTTGAACCAAGGAGTTTGTAAGGGCAAGGAGATCGCCTACTTCGTGAAGATCTACCCTAGTGAGGCAAGTCCTTCGTGGGCGACGGCCATGGTGGGATAGACAAGGTTGCTTCTTCGTGGACCCTTCATGGGTGGAGCCCTCCGTGGACTTGCGCAATCGTTACCCTTCGTGGGTTGAAGTCTCCATCAACGTGGATGTACGATAGCACCACCTATCGGAACCACGGATAAAAAATCACCGTGTCTCCAAATTGCGTTTGCACACTCCAATCCCTTCTCTTTACATTCCTGCAACTTGCATACTTTACTTTCCGCTGCTTATATACTCTTTGTATGCTTGCATGCTTGCTTGATATGTATTGTGAATGTTTAAACTTGTGCTAATACTCCACATGAACCTAAAGAATTAAAAACTGCAACTTTTCTTGATTCGAGTCTATTCACACCCTTAGGGAGTCCTAGATTAGGGGGTCTCCGGACAGCCGGACTATATCCTTTGGCCGGACTGTTGGACTATGAAGATACAAGGTTGAAGACTTCGTCCCGTGTCCGGATAGGACTCTCCTTGGCGTGGAAGGCAAGTTAGGCAATACGGATATGGATATCTCCTCCTTTGTAACCGACCTTGTGTAACCCTAGCCCCCTCCGGTGTCTATATAATCCGGAGGGTTTTAGTCCATAGAACAACATACAATCATACCATAGGCTAGCTTCTAGGGTTTAACCTCTCCGATTTCGTGGTAGATCAACTCTTGTAATACTCATATCATCAAGAATAAATCAAGAAGGATGTAGGGTTTTACCTCCATCAAGAGGGCCCGAACCTGGGTAAAACATCGTGTCCCCTGCCTCCTGTTACCATCCGCCTTAGATGCACAGTTCAGGACCCCCTACCCGAGATCCACCGGTTTTGACACCGACATTGGTGCTTTCATTGAGAGTTCCTCTGTGTCGTCGCCATTAGGCTTGATGGCTCCTTCAATCATCGATAGCGATGCAGTCCAGGGTGAGACTTTTCTCCCCGGACAGATCTTCATATTCGGCGGCTTTACACTGCGGGCCAACTAGCTTGGCCATCTGGAGCAGATCGAGAGCTACGCCCCTGGTCATCAGATCAGGTTTGGAATCTTAAACTACACGGCCGATATCCGCGGAGACTTGATCTTCGACGGATTCGAGCCCCTGCCTTGTGCGCCACACGGTCTCGATGAGCATGATTTAGCTCTACCATCGGACAGTGCTCAGGAGATCGCATCGGCGGCTGCCCCAACCCTCAATTCGGAGCCAATTGCGCCATCCATGGACGGGTGGATAGACCCCGCCACGGAGGCCGTATCCTCAGCGGCGATCGAGCCGAACATTGACCTTACCCTTCACGAGAACCGTGTTGCCAAATTGCCGGATCCTTCTCCGGCCACGGACTCCGAACCGCCCACGCCCGTGCCTATCGAATCCGACTGGGCGCCGATCATGGAGTTTACCTCCACGGATATGTTTCAGCACTCACCCTTCGGCGACATACTGAACTCATTAAGGTCTCTCTCCTTGTCAGGAGAGTCCTGGCCGAACCATGTCCGGCAGGATTGGGATGTGGATGACGAAGAAATTCGCCGCCCACCCACCACCCATTTAGTAGCCACTGTCGATGACTTAACCGACATGCTCGACTTCAACTCCGAAGACATCGACGGTATGGACGACGATGCGGGAGGCGAAGAGGAACCATTGCCCACAGGGCACTAGACAGCCACCTCATCATATGATATATACATGGTGGACACACCCAAAGAAAGCAATGACGAGGAACGGAAGGACGCAGCAAAGGGTTGTCCCCTCGAGAAGCAGTCAAAGCGGCGGCATAAGCGCTGCTCCAAATCCCGCCTCGGCAGAAACAACAATCACATAGACCCAGCGTTAGAGCAGGGTGAACCATCGCTAACCACGACAGCACGGAGAATCAAACCGAACAACCCAACCCCGTCGAAGATAACAGTCTGGACGACATCACACCAGACAGACACCAGGAGCAACAGAATGCCCATCAAAGGCTTGTCGCCACGGCAAGGAGTCTGAAAATGCAGAAGCAAAGGCTCGAGGCTGCACAAGACACACTTAGAGTCAGATGGAGTGAAGTACTCAACAATGCAGCGAAGTACGGCGGTAAATCGCCACGCCAGGAGCTACCCGAAGCGAAAGTTGCTACCTGAATTCGATGAGGAGGCCTTAGATCCTCCGCAATTAAAAAATAAAACGGCCATCTAGTCGGATAGACGACCTCGTGGCCAACATAATGCGGCAACCAATGCAACACACAAGCCAGTACGCGGTCCACGCAAGGGCTCACATCAAAAGGATGGTGCAAATAGATCCATCTATGGACCACGCAAGCGCCCTCCAGCATGCAATACAACACAACAAACATCCGAACACCACGGTACACCCAAATATAGGGGTGCCGCCCACCCCCTATGTTTCACCGATGAGGTGCTGGACCATGACTTTCTAGAGGGATTCAAACCCGTAAACATAGAGGCATACGATGGAACAATAGACCCTGGGGTCTGCATTGAGGACTACATTCTCCATATCCATATGGCTCGAGGAGATGATCCCCACGCCATTAAATACTTACCCCTCAAGCTCAAAGGGCCAGCTCGGCACTGGCTTAAAAGCCTCCCCGAAAGCTCCATTGGAAGCTGGGAAGAGCTCGAAGATGCTTTTCGGGCAAATTTTCAAGGGACTTACGTCCGACTACCGGATGCAGACGATTTGAGTCATACAACTCAACAGCCCGGAGAGTCAGCCCGAAAGCTTTGGAACAAGTTTCTTACTAAAAAGAACCAATAGTCGACTGTCCGGACGCTGAAGCCTTAGCGGCTTTCAAGCATAGCGTTCGAGACGAATGGCTTGCCCGACACCTCGGCCAAGAAAAGCCGAGAACAATGGCAACATTAACAAGCCTCATGACCCGCTTTTGCGCGGGCAAGGACAGCTGGTTAGCTCGGTGCAGCACCAGCGACCCGAGTACATCCGAAGTTAGGGATGGAAACGGGAAATCACGACGCAACAAAAATAATCACCGGAATAAAGAAGACAACCCGAAGAGCACGACGATAAACGCCGGATTCAGAAGCTCTCGGCCAGGTCAGCAAAAGCCACCTCCAAAGGCAACAGAGACGAACTGTCCAGCCTAAACAAAATTCTGGACCAAATATGTCAGATCTATAGCACCCCCGGTAAACCTGCAAATAATACTCATAGATAATGTTGGGTCTTCAAGCAGTCCGGCAAGCTCAACGCCGAACATAAGGGGCAGGATACACCAAGCAAAGACAAGGACGAGCCTCGCAAGCAAAGCACTGGGGAACAGAAGAAATTCCCACCAGAAGTCAAAACAGTAAACGTGTTACACGTGATAAAGGGGAGAAACAAAGCAGCACTCCTAGAGAAATACGCCCTAGGGCCTACCACCGCGGAGTTCCGCCACTGGTCGTCTCAACTGATCACCTTCGACCATCGGGATTACTCGGCAAGTATCCGGCGCGCAGGATGGGCTACCTTGGTATTAGATCCAATAATTGATGGATACCACTTAACACGAGTCCTGATGGACGGCGGCAGCAGCTTAAACCTGATATATCAGGACACAATCCGCAAAATGGGGGTAGACCCAACAAAAATTTACCACAGCAATACTACCTTTAAAGGAGTAACGCCAGGCCCAAGGGCTCATTGCACGGGCTCCCTGCTACTCGAGGTTATATTCGGCTTCCCCGACAACTTCTGTAGCGAAAATTTAACCTTCCACATCGCTCCGTTCCAAAGTGGCTATCAAGCACTACTCGGACGCGAAGCTTTCGCTCGCTTTAATGCAATACCGCATTACGCTTCCCTCACGCTTAAGATGCCCGATCCATGCGGCATCATTACAATAAATGGAAGTATTGAGCGCTCCTTGCGTGCCGAAGACAGTGCGGTTACCTTGGCAGCCACACACTAAACGGCCTCACCAGCTAAAGCATTTGACAGGTCGTTAAGACCACGGACGCGGTTAGACGAGTCTGGCGCAGCTATATGTAATTAATACAGGTTTGATGGCCACACCCCTATTACAATACAAGGGGCCCAACGCGCGCAAATAAGCGGCAATAAGGCTCAATTTTACTCATCTTGAATTGTACATGGTTTCTTTAGTATAACCTACCCTTTTTGCACGACAACTTTTCAACTAAGTTCCTCTCTTTTACAGATGACCATCGTGCTACACCCGTCCAGGATACGGTACAACGGAGACACAGGCACAGACGTGCAGCAGGGACCCGTTCCAAGGATTCTTTTTAGATTTAGACCCTGCGTAAATCTTTTTTACTGTCTCTTGTTGATACACATCCCTCGAATTCTCAGTACAATTGAGAAGGATGCTGATGTCTTGGCATGTGGCCACGTCAGAATAATGCACGTACCTGGACACCAGGGGCTTATCACCAAGGGCACTATTTAGGCCCGGTTTATACCATAAAGACCGAATACCTTAGGGGGTGTTCGGCGTCGCGAGTTTGGCCTTATATGCATCAGCTCCGAATCATGTCTTTGGTCAAATGTTGGGTTTGCCCGGCTCCTGTGTTTTGCTGCCTTACGTTCCGCTCTATCGGCTAAGGCGGCACCAGGAGAACTACTATGATTGTGCTCTGGTTCATCCGGACGAGCACCTCAGTAGAGAAAGCCGAAAACTGACTGTCATGATATAGCATGAGACTGGTCAACCACTCGATGACCTATTGGAATCTTCGGGATTCCTCCGCCTTAACGAAGGGCCGTTTCCCGGCCAGGCATATACGCACCCCGAATTCGGACGAGTGCGGAGCTACCAGGGGCTATATAGTAGTCCCACTGTCAAACTCCTCTGGCTAAGTGAAAGTGTTAAAGCATTATAGTCTGGTTGCCTAGTTCGCTACGCTATCACCTCCTTAATAGGACCAAGACGTTGGATTAAGTGTGAATACGCGTCTTCTGCGAACACCCCCGCATTATATGCGTGGGGGCTGAAGCCGACGACTGCAATATTTCAGGTTATATACATATATACGTAAACGGCCGCACATGAGGCATCATAATACTTTCGGGCAAAAGTATAAATACAGCCTTGATATATTTAATAAAACATTGTTTTTACAATGGGAATACATGTCACTCAAACATAATATTCTTCAAGCACTGGGCCTCTATCGAACGAGCGCCTTCAAGAACTTCTTCAAAATTGTGATCGGCAGCCACTCGGCCTATGGCCGAACCTTGCGCCGCAACAGTGGTGACATCCATCTCCGCCCAGTATGTTTTAACACGGGCAAGGGCCATCCGCGAGCCTTCTATACACGCCGACCTCTTCATCGCATTAATGCGCGGCACCGCGCCAAGGAACTGCTGCACCAAGCTAAAATAGCTATTCGGCTTTGGCCTTTCTGGCCACAGGGGATCCACAACAGACCTCATGGCGAGTCCGGACAATCTATTGAGTTCGGCCCATTCGGAAAGCTGATCAGTCAATGGAAGCAGACGCTCTGGAACGTTAAACTGCGACCAGAATAGCTTGTCCACTTCACGATCCGTTTGATCTTGGAAGTATTCGGCCGCATCGACAGCGCTCGCCGCCAAGTCCAGATATGCGTCTGCCGAACTCCACAGCCGATCCAGAGGGGCATACCGAGGATCTCTAAACTTCCTCCGCAGCATAAAGGGCTTCCCAGCCACAATATCCCCGGCTTCACGCAGTTCCTCCTTCGCTCTCATTGCAGAGCGGGTGTCTTTGGTCGCCATCATGGCCTTTTCCAGGTCCGTCGCCTTCACCCGGTTTCTTCTTCAAGAAGCTGGCAGCGGTCGGCAGTATCTTTCAACTTTACAGTCATCTCGACCATTTTTCCTTTGGTCTCGCTACGCGCTGCCTTCTCGGCTCTTAACTCTTTGGCCGCCTTCAAAGCAGCCGCATTACTACTCCTTGCTTGCTCCTTGGCTCGGGCAAGCTCCGCCCGCAGGGCCTCCACAGTGGCAGCTCCATCTGCAGTCACAACATATTAAAGATACTGGCACCACGCTGCTCTTACTATGTGACATTCACCGGAAACATCACCTACCCTGTGCCTCGTCAAGCCGCCTGTTAACAAGCTCGATGTCGGCATCTGCCGCATCTAGTTGCTACTTTTAGTTCGGCAACCCCATCAGTCCGGCTAGCCACCGGAGCTTCAACCACCTGCACATAAAGGCGGTCCGGTTGTTACCTGGGACTACGATCCTCTGTTTGCCGTCGTTCTCGACGACAACCAGAGTCTCAGGGGCTACTATCTACACAGGGCACACCTAAAAATGTGTGGTACTATCACAAATGCATATCATTTCACGTACCTCAAAACCCGTCAGTAGACTCATAAAGGCTTCATGCGACCCGCTTTCGGAGGACGAAATCCTTTCAATCACCGTACCCATCAATGTACGGTGCTCTCCTAAGATAGTTGCTCGCTCCAGCAGATCCCGGAGTGCGTCCGACCGCATACCTGACGGTGCCGAATTCTTTTGGTTGCTCTCTTCAAGAGCCGGATACTGGGGACTTCGGGCGACCATAGGATTATCTTTTGGCCTCACCGGATCCGAAGAGGCCCTCTGTGACGACACTTCAAGGTCGCCCGCTTCTTGAGCGGGGGAGTCCGGGGGAGGCGTTTCGCTCTCCATCATCTCCGTGACGACACTACAAAAAAATGACACATCCGTGACATTTTGGGCCGAACGAATTTTTTTTCTGTCATACATATGACACTTCTATGATGATAATTGTGACAAAACCTGGTATCATCATAGATGTGGTGGGCTCCTACTTCTATGACAAAAAATCATGACAGAAAATGGGCTTTTCATCCTGGGCGGGCCGGAGACGCAGCTGCATGACATTCTTTGGGCCGTCCATGACGGAAAAAACCATGGTAGAAGCGAGGGGGAGGAAAATTTCGGGGATTTCCCGGTTACGGTGGGAGGTCAGGGGCCGAGCGATGCGCGTTTCTCTCATACACGTACGCGCGTGTGTGCGAGGCGTTGGCTCTAACTAAACCCGAGCGAGGCGTTGGGCTCTAACTGAACCCGAGCGATTGCACTGCAGGCTACACGTTACCGAACCCGAGCGATCGATCGATGGCTGTTAACTGAACCCGATCGAGCGATTCCTTGGCTACTGCTGCTAACTGAAGCCGATCGATGGGATGAACAGTGAGCATTGCGGGAGGAGGGGGGTTGGATGAACAGTGAGCGGTGGCGCTGCCTCTGGATGAACAGGACCCCGTGGTGTGGTGGAGGGCTGGATGAACAGTAGACGGTGGAGGGGTGCCCATGGAGGGGTGGATGAAGAGGACCCCGTGGTGTGGAGGGCAGGATGAATAGTAGACGGTGGAGGGGTGCCCGTGGAGGGGTGGTTGAACAGGACCCCATGGTGTGGAGGGTTGGATGAACAGTAGATGGTGGAGGGGTGGTTGAACAGTAGCCGGTGGAGTAGCGCGCGGTGGAGGCTGGATGAACAGGAGCCCATGGAGGCTGGAGGAGGTCGACGGTGGATGAACAGTAGCTTGTGGAGGCTGGAGGGGGTCGACGGTGGAGATGAACAGTATCCCGTGGAGTCCCGTTTTGCGGTACGCCACACCCCTCCCGATGAACAGGACCCCCGTTTCGACCGCAGCGCTCCAACACAAAGTCCGTTTCCTCCGTTTTGCGGCACGCCACACCCCTCCCGATCAACAGGACCCCCGTTTCGACCGTAGGAGGTCCGTTTCCTCCGTTTTGCGATACGCCACACCCCTCCCGATCAACAGGACCCCCGTTTCGACCGTAGGAGGTCCGTTTCCTCCGTTGTGCGGTACGCCAGGCCTCGTTTCCATCGCCTCTTCCGTCCAAGCCCTCCCGATGAACACGACCACGCATTCTGTTCCGACCCATGAACACGACGACGATGTTGTTTCTCCGTTCCGACCCAGCCATGTACACGAGCCCTCGCCGTACGTATGCGCGAGTAGGCGTTCGAGACCCCGCCCGTATGTACACATACATGGCCGTATTTTCTTTCTTGCACCCTGGCCGCTGTACGTACGTGTACATGCTACGTGCGCGCCTCTACTATGACACGTGCGCGCCTCTACTACGACACGTGCGCGCCTCTACATCGACCAGTATGTACGTACACGTTCACGACCAGAATGACAACGCTATGTACGCTTCGACCAGGTGGGTCCCGACTGTCAGGCACTTCCTTGCCTGCGAAGATGTAGCTGGTGGGTCCCAGCAGTCAGGGGGCGAATCGTTTTTTTGCCCGGACGCACTTCCTTGCGTGCGAAGATGTAGCTGGTGGGTCCCAACAGTCAGGGGGGCGAATCATTTTGGTTTTCTTTTTTTTTGCCCGGACGCACTTCCTTGCGTGCGAAGATGTAGCTGGTGGGTCCCAGCAGTCAGGGGGGCGAATTGTTTTTTTTGCCTGGACGCACTTCCTTGCGTGCGAAGGTGTAGCTGGTGGGTCCCAGCAGTTAGGGGGAAACGTTTTTTTCGCGAAATACGGTGGCCCGTCCGGTGGGTCCCTGCTGTCAGGTGGAGGAATCATTATTTTCCGCGTAATAAGGAGGCACTTCCTTGCTGCCGCCGTGGACCCAGCTGTCAGCCTCTCCACGTACAGTCCACGTCCGATGGAAGTCATTCCTTGACCACGTTGACCACGCTGCGCCGAGAGCACCATGGCGGTGGACGACGGCGAGGCCTAGGAAGGGGACGACGGGGAGCTGGGGAAGACGCGGCAGTGGAAGCCCGCGTGCGCGGAGAGGAGTATGAGGGTTCACTGGTTCGGCTGCGGTGTGAGGCTGCCATCGCCGCAGGGTCTGGCCAACGGTGGGAATAGTAGGGGGCGGTGAGGCCTCCGCGGCAGCGCAGCCGGCCACGGGAGGCAGGAGCATGCGGCATGACCGGCGCTGCTTTGGGTGGCTGGAGCAAGAAGACCAGAGGTTGAATAAGCACTACGGCCGTTGGATGGATATCGTATGGTCAGTGGAGCTAGAATCGTTCATATTGACTAAAGTTGACAAAGGCCCCCGTCCCAGTCAACTTAGTAGTCCCACAAGTCAGCCTCCCACCATGGTGGGTCCCGGCTAGCAGGGGAAGTATTCATTTTTTTGTGCGTTATAAGGAGGCACTTCCGGTGGGTCCGAGCTGACAGCGGGGGGAACGTTTTTTCGCAAAATACGCTGGCCCATCTGGTGGGTCCGAGCAGTCAGGGTGGAAACGTTTTTTTCATGAAATAAGGTGGCCTGTCCGGTGGGTCCCTGCTATAAGGTGGAGGAATAATTATTTTGCGCGTAATAAGGAGGCACTTCCTTGCGGCCGCCTGGACCCAGCTGTCAGCCTCTCCACGTACAGTACTCTTCCAATGAAAGTCGGCCATTGAGCACGTTGACCACGCCGCGCCGAGAGCACCAGGGCGGTGGTCTGGACGACGGCGAGGCCTAGGAAGGGGACGACGCGGAGCCGGGGAAGACGCAGCAGTGGAAGCCCGCGCGGAGAGGAGTACGAGGGTTCACTAGTTCGGCTGCGGTGTGAGGCTGCCGTCACCGCAGAATAACAGGGGGTGTGGGTGAGTAGAGGGATGGCCTGGCCAGCGGTGGGAGTAGTAGGGGGCGATGAGGCCTCCGCCGCATCGCAGCCGGCCATGGGAGGTAGGAGCACGAGGCACGACCGGCGCTGGTTTGGGCGGCTGGAGCAAGAAGTCCAGAGGTTGAAGAAGCACTACGGCCATTGGATGTACATCGTACGGTCACTGGAGATTGAATCGTGCATATTGACTAAGTTGACAAAGCCCTCCGTCCCTGTCAACTTAGTAGGCCCACAAGTCAGCCTGCCACTATATTGGGTCCCAGCTAACAGGGGGAGTATTCATTTTTTTGTGCGTAATAAGGAGGCACTTCCTTGCGTGCGAAGATATAGCTGGTGGGTCTGAGCTGTCAGCGGCGGTAACATTTTTTCGTGAAATACAGAGGCCCTTTCGATGGGTCCCAGATGTCAGGTGGAGGAATCATTATTTTGCGCGTAATAAGGAGGCATTTCCTTACGTGCGGCTGTGGACCCAGTTGTCGGCCTCTCCACCTAAATTCCACTTCAGATGCATGTCGGTCGTTGACCACGTTGACTAGGCCGCGCCGAGAGCACCAGGGCGGTGGACGACGGCGAGGCCTAGGAAGGGAACGACACGGAGGCAGGGAAGACTCGGCAGTTGTTTCCCACGCGGAGGGGAGTACGACTGTACGAGGGTTTACTGGTTCGTCTGCCGTCGCCGGAGAATAACAGCAGGTGTGGGTGAGTAGAGGGATGGCTAGGCCAGCGATGGGAGTACAGTGGGGCGGTGAGGCCTGTGCGGCAGCAGAGCTGGCCGTGGGGAGGAGGGAGCAGGCAGTCCCGCCGGCGCCTGTTTGAGCGGCTGGAGCAGGAAGAGCAGAGATTGAAGAAGCACGATGGCCGTTGGATGGCCATCAAACAGTCACTGCTTGTGCGTCAACCTTTTTTTAGGAAAGCCTCAAATCTGTGGGAAACAGCATACAGCCCATCTGCCATTATTTATAATAATTTACAGCCCATTTGCTAATTATTAAGGTTTTGGAGCCCATATTCTTTTTGTTAGCATTACAGCCCATATTGTGGCCACGGTTAAAAAATTATACGAAATTTTGCATATTTCGGTGCGGTCCGAACTGTTTTTAATCCCGAAATTTCGACTCACGTTCAAACTGATTTTAAAAATAAATGTATATCAATATAAAATCCAACAAATTCTCCACGCATAAAAATTAATGTAATTTAAAATCTTGAAATAAAAAATTTATTTGAAACTAATTGCCGGTTTGATGTGTTTTAAAAATGTAGAACCCATTTCTCATTACTGATGGGCCATTTTCTTGGCCAGCCGAATGAAAGCTCTCCTCGTCTTGAAAGATTTGCAGCCCAACAGGCCTGACAAAGCGACTTGCTTGGAAAATCACAAAAAAAACTGGAGTGTGGCCGTGGACCCAGCTGTCAGCCTCTCCACGTACAGTACTCTTCCGATGGAAGTCGTTCCTTGACCACGTTGACCACATCGCGCGGAGAGCACCACGGCGGTGGACGACGGCGAGGCCTAGGAAGGGGACGACGCGGCACTGGAAGCCCGCACGGAGAGGAGTACGAGGGTTCACTGGTTCAGCTGCAGTGTGAGGCTGCCGTCCCGCAGGGCCTGGCCAGCGGTGGGAATAGTAGGGGGCGGTGAGGCCTCCGCGGCAGCACAGCTGGCCACGGGAGGCAGGAGCATGCGGCACAACCGGCGCTGCTTTGGGCGGCTGGGGCAAGAAGACCAGAGGTTGAAGAAGCACTAAGGCCGTTGGATGGACATCGTTGACCACGCCGCGCCGAGAGCACCAGGGCGGTGGACGACGGCGAGGCCTACGAAGGGAACGACACGGAGCCGGGGAAGACACGGCAGTGCTGCCCATGCGGTGGAGAGTACGAGGGTTGACTGGTTCGGCTGCCGTCGCCAGAAAATAACAGGAGGTGTGGGTGAGTAGAAGGATAGACCGGCTAGGGATGCGAGTATGATGGGGCCGTGAGGCCTTCCCGGCAGCACTACCGGCCACGGGAGGCGGGAGCAGGCGGTTCCGACGGCGCTGGTTTGGGCGGCTGGGGCAGGAGGATCAGAGACTGAAGAAGCACGGTTGCCATTAGATTGACATCTAATGGTGTGACGCTGGTAGAGTCGATTGTTGACTAAGTTTCTTTTTTGACGAACCTTGTGTACGCATGAACTTAGTAGGCCCACAAGTCAGCCTCCAAATTTGTGGCAGACAACATAAAGCCCATTTGCTATTTTTTATAATTTGCAGTCCATTTGCTAATTCTTAAGTAATTTATTACAGCCCATTTTCTCCCTAGGACCACGGTCAAAAAGTCCAACCTTATTTTGCATATTTTGGTGGAGTCCGAACTATTGTAATCCCGAAATGATAAACATTTTTTAAGAACTTATTGATTTGCCAAAAAAATCGTTTGGTTTTTGTAAGCAAATAAGACGTGGGACAAATTTAGTTGGTTTAAGGGAAAACCAGTGGTAAAAAAATCAGCGCTGGGTGGAAAAAACAACAAAAATAAGGATGTAAATATTAAAAGGGAATTTTATGTGTTTTCAATATAATGATACGTGTATACAAACTAGTAAAACTATAGGTAGAGCTTAGAAAACGGATGTAGGACATGGTTTCAAGAGGAAAATAGAACTGGCCTATGTGTTTGATTCAGTAAAAAAAACTGCCTGCGGATGTTGTAAGACAAAATATAACTAACGCTGGCGGGCCAGAGGCCAGTAGATACCTGCTGGATCTTTATGCCCCGTTGTTGTCATGGGCTGGGCCTGTTAAAAACAAAATAACCCTGGCAATCTACATCCCAGTTGAAACTTGCTCGACCTGAAAAAACAATATACGTGCTCAATAAACGAGAGAATTCTGCAAGTACAGACTGAAAACTGGGATGCAGCACGGATATTGTTTTTTTATCGTGATAATAAGTGCATGCACTTGTTTCAAAAAAATTGGAGAACTGGGAATTCGAACGGCGGGTGCTTATGCTACCCATCAAATAAAAATCAGGTGCCTGAAAATTCGTTTCGAAAAAAATGATTCAGCTTTATATCCACGTCGACCCTCGGCATGATGGTTGGAAGCAAATGCAAGTTCATACCAAAAGATCGTTAACAACAATACCAACTTGTGGACGACAAGGTAGTACAACTACCAATACCAAACTAACTTATCATCTTTTTACTCCTGGCCCTAGTGTTCGTCTGGTAGAAAATTTTGCAGAGGACCAGCTCCTGCTCCTTCTCTTGCTCCAGGTCCCCGAGGCGGTACTGCTGCATCACCCAGTTGGTCCTCTGCTGGTCGAAGTTCTTGTTGGTGTGCAGCACCAGAACCTTTTTTGCTGCCCGTCTACCGGCCGTTGACCATCACCGGCAAGGTATTGCCGGTCTTGTGCCACATCGCGTGCATGCCGCACTCCGACTGTATCTTGCGATGCGTCCACGCGCCCCTTTTGAACGCCCTGGAATTGCGCTGGAAGAAATGCTTCCTTAGGCCACTCAGTGTGATACCTGCAGTATTGTGGAATACAGGTTTTAGTGTACCTAGTTGGCATTTTCATAACATCTTTGGCATGTTGCAGTCACTTGTTTCACTTTTTTATTAACTGTCAAATTGTAATTGCTTCACCAGGTCTGCGTGTAAAAAGAAAAATAGAGCTATGAACAAAGGAATATGTTTGTGCAAGTAGACGGCCGATCGGTGTCTTACCTGGAAGTTTCTCAGGTTGGGTGTAACTTATGCCGTGCTCGCTGTCGATGGTTGGTATGAACAAATAGATGAGAGACTGAAATCTCGTGCTGTCAGCACTCACTTTGGCCTCAAGTTTCTCAGGTTGGGCCAATCATTCTTCGACTTGCATCGGTAATTCCAGAATACCCGAACACGCCGCCGGGATTCTTGTGTCACCTCACGCGCAGCGTGTTGTCACGTCAATTCAATGTGTGGACATGATGAATAATTTGACCGACGTATACTAGTACTGCTACTGTACTACTTACTAGTCGTATTTAGTGTCACAATTTATACATAGGTTTAACTAACAAGTACGCACTTGAAGCCTAACTGATATATGTATATATATATAGATTCTACACAGCATCTCCATCATCATTATCAGTACATCCTACGCAGGTGAGTTAGGATGCACTTGATCCCAGGAAGGTATCTATCCTTCAAACCAGAGGAGTGCTTCAAACTAACAACAGTACATAATATCCAACAAAAGAGGGTCGTGCTACGGCAGTAGAATACATGGCTCAGTCTAGATATCAACACGAATCAAGTTGTGCATATTTGCTATTGGCATGAACCACATCGCCGCATGTCGGGTTTGCAAAAGCCATCCATCGCATGGAAGCTTGATGCCTTTCACACACTGAAGATTATCTGGCAACAAGACGTGTCGACGAATCTCTGGATATGGTGATTCATGAAACCCATGGTATGATGTGTAAACACAGCCCCCCTCGCGAATGGAAGTTGCATAACACAGTAATCATCGCCGGTGATATGATCGATGATTGGTTGGATGATCGGATAATTGAGCCCAAGGAACAAGGAGTAGTTGCCGAGGCTGTAAACCCGCCTCCAGTTGAATACGCCTGGCCCAACGGAGCTGGGATCTTTCTCGAACACGAAGCAGCCATAGCCATCAATGTCACGAACGCCCCACGCATTGTACTGCATGTGGTTTGATGTAATGGTTTGGTCAATTTGGTACATGTGAATGAGCATCAAATGACCGCCGTCAGCTGAATGAGCGATAAACCACCACCCATCAGCTAGTATGATTCCAGGTCCTGGAATCATGAAGGTCAGCGCATTTGCGTCGGCTGCAACAATTCAAATTGGAGACCAAAAGGACAAAAATAAACAATCATGTTTAGAGTATGTGTGGAATTAAGATTATTATAACAGTGACACATATCATAGACAGAGAATTGCAATGTCATGGTCATAATCATACCCCAAGTTAAAAAATAAGCCAATGGCTTCCATATTCTAGCAATATGTCATGGTTCAAACATCATGTAACAATGAGAGGAAAACATCTATGACAGCGCCTACTCATATTCTACCATAGCACTTACTACTACTGTTCTCATATCAACTCTAAGCAATAACATGTCGAGGGGCACCACGGCAACCTCCGTAGGATCGTCAAGTCGGTGTCTGGGCCACCTGCGAGGATTGGGCATCAGCAAGCAGGGTGTCTTGAAAAGAGCCGACCGGTTGCAGACGAGTAGACGGTACAAAGACACCGAGCATGCGGCCAGACGGACGGTGCTGAGTAGGTCCATACGACTACAAATCTGCTCCAAGAGAACATCAGGGAGGGAATTCCAATCGCGGCTCTGCGTGTCAGTCGGTTCTGCCATTGGGGTTTTCGGTGCCTGCGAGCCAGCGGGGAAGTGGATCCGGGCGGGCGAGCGAAGAAGCTTCTCCTCGTGTGGCCGAGCAGTGAGCGGGGGGATATGGTACGCGCGAGCTACCAAGGAAGATGGTGCGGCCGGCGATGTGGAAGAGAGGAGGAAGAAGAAGAGAGGAGGAAGAAGGGTGGAAGACGGAGAAGAAAGTGCATTCAATCTCAATTCTACTAGTACTACTACCAGGATATACCGTCCTTCGGAGTGTAAATAGTTACACCGATGACATGTGGGTCTACCACAACAGGGCCCATATGTCAGTTAATGGAGGACAGAGGTGCGTAGGCGTATTTGCGGAAGCGTGCTCTACTGGCAAACATGATGGCAGTACTGGGTAAGGCTGATTTAGTAACACCAACACGCTAGTTCAGCTTATTAATTACGTGTCCCATCTGCTGCAGCGTGTATTGTCACTTCACTGCGAATACTAGTTGAATAGTTCTCTCTGACCGAGATGGGGAATAAATGGACCGCGAGGACTTCCTTTCTACAGTATCCCTATGCCTCTATTCTCACTTCACTCATTTTGCTCCGTACCTAGTCACTTGTTGAAATCTGTAGAAAGACAAATACTCCGTATTTGAGAATAGAGGGAGGCTTTTACTCCGTACTACTCCCTCCGTTCCAAAATAGATGACTCAACTTTGTACTATATTTGGGAACAGAGGGAGTATCACCATATGGAGGGAACAGAGGAAGCTTGAAATATGAACATGTCAATGGGAGGGAGTAAGCCCCATGCATGCATGCATGCAACATGCAACACTCACACGTACACATGGACGCACGCAACACTCACACACCCATGCGGCACACAGCACAAGACGCAACACACACGCTCACGCTCAAGTGCTCAACCTACTCCCTATGTCCGTGAAAGACTGTACATTTAGAGATTTACACATTGACCAGGGCATAATTAACGCCCAAAAGTAGCAGACTTATGTGTGCATGCGACCATTGAGATAAGAAGATTAAATGAAGGTCGTTGCATGCTGTAATTAAGGATAGACATGTAGCCTATACCTACAGCACAAGTTGGTGCATTAGTCAATCAATATCAATTTAGTAGATTAAAGGCTAAATGCATTGGAAGTGTAGATGTACATCATGTAGTACACTCTTTGTTGGAAGACCGAGGGATGACACGTGCATGCACTCACATACACAGCCAGGGCGGTTCGCGCGCAAGGGTTGGACTCGTGTCGCGCCCGCGTAAAGTTTTGTTTAACTGGTTTCTTTGCTCTACCAACTGACAGGTGGGACCCAGAAACCAGGTGACAATTTAACCAGTCAACAAAGTGCCACGTCGACTATGTGGCCGGTCAGTAGGGTGCAATACGGTGCTCTACGATGAGCTAGTGATCGCATAATCGCCGCAAAACTATATATAGTGACCGTAAAGAGCGTACTGTTACATACATTGACCGCCAGTGTATTTTTCTTGTTTCAAATTAAGCCATATTAATCGGAAAGGACGCAGTATGGACTACTACTACTAGTACTAGTACTGCTTTGATGTGTACCGTCAACTCGCTGAACGAGGAGAAGCTTGCTTACTATGCCTCTCCCTCGCCCACGCGCGCGGTGGTTCGCAGGACGATGAGGGGGTTTTGACTATAGCGCCCTCTCCCTCTCCCTTTCCCTCGCCCTCGCGGTGGACGTGCAGAAGTTCAATCGGTGTCAGAGTGCCAGAAGCATATTGTACTGTAGTATCATCATTGTTGGACCTTCCGAAGAGGCGAAGAGCCAAGTGCAAGGTTCACACGAGTACGAACTTTTGAACCTCCTGAAGAGGCAAAGAGCCAAGCGCAAGGTTTTATAGGAGTTGTCGTCCTAGTAGGAGTGTACTAGTACAACTATAGCGAACGATGCTACTGTATGATGCCGCCACGTCACGTATATCCAAAGCTGTGCCACCTTTTTTTCTCAAAGAGCGTGTTGGAGCCCGTGCAACAACCACACAAGTTGCACATAGACATAACACATTTACTAGTAATAAATTCTAAAGGACAACTGCAAGTATGCCACACAAGTTCATCTCCAACTCATGTGATAAATTTGTGCACGACTAGTCTACATATATTCACAGCGCTATCGTTCACAATTACCGTACTCCACTTACACGTTATAGATGGGCTACATGTCCTCCTCCAGGTTCCAGTCCCAGGTGTTCTTCATGGATGGCACGATCCATAGCGGTGGGCAACGGGAATCATTGTCACAGCTTTCTAGTCCGGTTCCACACGATGGAGACTCATCCAAGCTGAAGCGGCATAAATCAGGGATAGCGTGTCCCAGCATGCCGTTCATCCGGCGGTGCGCACTGAAGACACAACCATGCTTCATGAACGACAGGCCTTCCGTGTCGTGCACGGAAGGTGGCATCCGCTTCACAATGGGGTAGTTGTCCCCGATGAAAAGAGAGTACTCTCCAAGAGTGTTCCTCGGCACCCACGTAGCATCATGGGGGTCGAACTCGGCACCGTTCATCTGGTACACGCGGCATCCCAGATCTGGACACATGGTGATGTACATAGTCAGGGTCCATGCATAATAATGTTGTGCTCAAATGTGGCGGTCAGTAATACTGTGCAGCAAATAGTACTACTCCGGTATAGAGGAAGTAAAATAACCGGCTTATTATATATAGCCACTCTTGGCTACATGGATGAGATAGTAAGACATGGAAAAACAAAAATGGTGGCAGCTAGTGGGTTCAAGTCTTCAAGGGCCTAGCTAGCTATACGCGTCCTCCAAGGTAAAAAGTACTCCTACTAGTACTACAAAGTATACTACTAGTACAACAATGAAAGAGAAGGCGAGAGGGTTAAAAATGGAATACCTGGGTAGATGGTGACGGTCCGATCATGGTACCATGGGTAACGACTGCTAAGATAGTTGATCCCAATATGCCAAAGTCAGCTACAAGGTTCCAGGTTAGACCAAATCACGGATGCAAATGCACATCCAGGATTGGCGATCTTATTTTGATCGGGGGATGACTGGTCCCTGCAAAATAATGGAGTACCATTAGGGATGCAAATGATGGTTTGTGCATTCCGTTTGTAATCTCCCGTACCATAGGATGTCAACCAGATGAAACAAGTCCCCTGGCTTGTCACCACGAAGATGCGGCCTAGATGGCGCACGGCGTCTTCGAACGTGTAGGGGTACAAATCTGCCGCCGCCAACATGCGCCAGCCTCTGCCGTTACTGCCTCCTGCATTGATGGCAATCCTTATGTTGAACACCGCGATGAGATAGTAATCGTCGTAGCCGCGTCGCTTTTGTCGGCGGGTCCGCAATTGCTATCTTCTTCAATCTCATGTAGGCATCATCATGCGTATTATTGCCCAGCCAGTCCGGAAGGCCGTGGTATCCGGCCGGAGGTATGCAAGCCAATATTCGTTGGCACCGACCCAGACCTATATATAAGACGGTGGGCAGCGGAGAAATTACGGGATGGAAATGGAATAACTAAGTACTACATGATCAAACTCCATTACTGACCTGCTCATCGGACAAAATCCGACTACCTCTCAACGTCGTCAACTCTAGCGGAGTCAACGTGCAACCATGGCCAGGGAGCGGTGGACTGTTCGAAGAATTGTCCCATAGAAGAACCTTCTCCTCGAGGACGCATGGAAGACCAACAAGCATGGCCTTTTCCCAAGCCTGTTTAAGCAACGTCTTGAAAAAGTTGGTGCAGGAAGCACCGAGTCTTGCGGCGGTGAGGACGTCGGAGCGGCGTGCGATTTCTCCCAGAGAATCGTCGTCCAAGGTCTCCTAGCCCCGACGAGGAGGAGAACCGCCTGGCGAATCCATGGGAGCAGCGACGAACTACCTTCTCTTCGGGGGGAGGGGAACTGGCGAGGAGGAGATAAGAGCGTAGTAACTGCAGGGCCTCGTCCCTTCCAACTGTAGGTCGTTCCTCAGCAAAGGGGTGAGGCTATTATTTACTGCTCTAAATAATAGTACTAGTAAATAATAGCACTAGTAAGAAATTTTTGGCACTAGGTAGTAATTTTTGGTACCATGGAGTACTAGTACTAGCATTATGGAACATTTTGGGATTGCATTATACTGTAAATAATAGCACTAGTAAGAAATTTTTGGCACTAGGTAGTAGTTTTTGGCATGGATTAAGAAATTTTGGGTATGTTTTTTGCCATTTTTGTACACGCGAACTAGTGTCAAAAAGCATCGTACATTATGTGAAGGAGGAGTACGTACTCGTACTGTAGCAGTACTAGTACTACTTTTCTCAACTACTCCTCAAAAAAGCACACAATTAATGCTCTTGTTTTCCTCAAAAAAGTATGTTTACCAATGCATTAATTGCAAGGCATGCATGCATAAATTACATTCATTGGTCAATTTTCTCTTAATACTTTCATGCAATGATTTAATGCACCTTGGAATCTGAACATGTGATGGGAAACAACCAAATTGAGCCTTATAAAATGGAAAAACTAAAATTTTCAGATCAGCCCTATAAACCAGAAAGGAGGGAGTACTGTACTTCTAGTCTAGTCTCGTATAGTGCACCAGTTTTGAACTCTTGAATCTCAGTGCCAAGGAGCTACAGTTGGAAGTGGAGGGTACTACTGTTCTCTAGAACCATCGCTGTACTATCAATGCAGGGGAAGTACACCTACGTAGTGGCCTAGTGGGTACTCTTGGTGCTCTATTCAGCCGCTCCTCTCACGTAGCTGGCCTACTCAGCCGCTCCTCTCACGCACACACTAGCAGCCTGTTTATCAGCAACGGTTACTGCGGGGGCAGAACATTTGAGTTATTTGATACAGTGAGACTAGGCTTTTCGCTTCCATTTGTGGAGGTGTAATGGATCTCGTCGAACTTTGTTAGTAGTTCCTTCTTTATGAATGAGATGAAGCAAAGCTTTTGCCTCCGTTTCAAAAAAAACACGTCAAGAGGAATTTCTTTTATAGTAGAGCCGATAATGGAGTGAAGTCCATGCATGCAACGCCACAAGCTACAGAGTAGTAGTAGAGCACTTTACGTACAGAGCCATATTGCACAGTTCCCAATGCCCCGCCAGGCTTTTCCGGCTCCTCGGGATTAAATGGGAGGCGCTAGTTTAAATATGCTACTAGCTGGAAGCTGCAAGCGAGGTGCGGCTAGCGCGAGCACGCAAGCCACGGGATGCTGGGAAGGAAAACCCGTTCACGTGGCTAGGCTGTCCAGACTCCAGTGCACCCAGATTGTGGGGCCGCACGTCCGTTTGACATCAAAACTCAAACTACCCGTGTAAAATATTGGCTCGCAGCAAAGTGTAGTACTCCCTCCGTTCCGAATTACTTGTCGCAGGTATGGATGTATCTAGATGTATTTTAGTTCTAGATACATCCATTTCTGCGATGTATCTAGATAGTATACTATTTAAAAAAAAGGCTACCGTGCGTTCGGCCGGGATCGAACCCACAAAACGAGGTATACACTCCCGCGACCACTAGTAGTACTCGTTGGAGTACAACGCAACCTAGAATCGCCTTTTGTCGCTAGTAGTACGTACATTGTTCCTTACAAGAAACCCCTAAGAGCATGGTTAATAGTATAGCCAGCTACTGGCTATAAGCCAGTGCCATGTCATCTACAGCCCATCTTATAGCCAACATGTAGTAGTAGTTTATTTCTTATAGCCCGCTGACTCAGCTCTATTGTACTTGCTCTAATAATGCAAGAAACCACTAAAATGCCAAGAAACTACTACCACTTGCATACGTGGCAGACTTAAGATAAGACTACCTTATCAACCATTGTACTCCTCTTACCAACAAAAATCCTCGAGTGACCTCCTACCTCCGGCCCGTCCACCTAGTCATCCTCGGCCATGGGACGCAGCTACCACCGCCGGCAGAAGGCGAGGTCAAAACCGCCAGCGGTGCGGTGCCCATGTTGCGGCAGCCCGGATGCCAGCTCCGTCCGGAGCTCGTGGCCGCTAGCTAGCTAAGATAGCTCCGTCCAGCTGCTTGTCTGCAAGGTTTGCTAGCTAGATTGGCACGGCAGCGCGGCGGCTTGCTCGTGCGCGCCGCGCTAAGGCCAGCCATCTGGCTCGAGCGAAGGCTAGCGCGGCGGCTTGCTCGCTCGTGAGTCACGCTCGGGCCAGCCTGCCAACCCGTGCGGAGGCCAGCGCGGCGTCCGGCCCGTCCGACGGAGCGGCGGCCAACTCGCTCATCACCGGCGCCACTGACGAACACGCATCAGTACTGTTTGAAATAATGTTCAGGAAAAATAATGATTTGAGGGGAAATAACAGGATAGAAGGTCAGATGTGGGTCCCTCGTGTCAACGGTCAAACAAAATGTGTTGGTTTAAGCTGCCTCGTCAGCACGGAAATGTGGGCCAACCCTATCATAAATGGGTTAAAACGAACCTAATCGGTAGGAGTACTAGGTAGTTTTTGGCATGGATTAAGAAATTTTGGGTATGTTTTTGCTATTTTTTGTACAATAGATTCCTCCTAGGGCTGGTTGAAAGTGGTAGTTTTTTGTTAAATACTCTACATATTGTAAGTAGGAGTGAAAGTTAAGCTTTGGAAGCCAATAAGCAAGGCTAGTTACATAGTGCATATGTGCACATGATTGAAAGTAAATATCAACCATGAGTGACTAATATCTTGATGGAAAACTCGAAACTATGGAATACTAGGAAAAGAAATGCATGGTTGTAAATACTAGCAATGTTCATGTCCGTTGCAACGAATCACAATTAGAATAATACTTATTCACAAACTTGATACAAACCACTCTAATTTTGATATACATATGTCACTAGAGATATATTATGTTTCAATTAGAATATATTCCTTGGGTTGTTTTGGTGAGGTCAGGGAGGGATGTGGTTGGTTTTAAGATACTAATTATGGGTTTTTCTGCAAATTGGTAGACAAGTGGGATGTTGGTGAGAAAAGGCAACAACTTACCTCACAATCGTTAGATGTAGATCTAATGGTCAGAAACGATGGATGGCAGACACACCAGCATCACCAACTTAGTCTTGTGTAGGAGTACTAGCAAGATCCGTGCATTGCACAGAACATCAAGATGCATTTTTTATAAAACACTTGTTGTGATTGACCCTTGCGGGAGTAATCCCATGTATAAAAACTAATGATATCTCGAGAAATATGAGATAAGGTGAAGAGGAGTGGGGTGTGGTGGTGGTTGGTGGTCGGACTGAGCGGAGGCATGGGGATTGACGACACCGGCAGCGGCCACCAGGCCAGTTTGTTCCAGAGGCTTCCTTTATTAATTGCTCAACAATGAGGTTTGTTGGAGAAAAGGATGAGCGAGGGAAGGCCTTGTCTGCAAATGTGGAGAGGGGTGCAGGTATCTTTTAGTTTAATTTCCATCCGTCGGATATAGATCGGCCGGTCTATATTGCAAGATGGCACACGTACCATCATCACCAACTCGGTTTTTTATAAGAGAAGAAATATAAGTATGGAGATATAAACGTATTATCGATACTTGCTTCCGTAAACTAGCATCTACATTCTATTCAACGCCTCGACATGTGGGGCCTTAGCACAACGACTTCTCGACTGTGTAAAACGAAGATTTTCCCGTCGCCAACAAGGAGGGGGTGACGGCGACGCGCTTTTTGGCTTGCTCTAGTCCTAGTAGTCATACTAGGTGGTCTAAGCACGTGTAGATTTATTCCTTTTCACGTCTCGTGTTCGCCGTATTGCCACGACTGTTCATGAATAGACGGTAAGTTATTCACGGGGAAACCCTTGTTGAGCGTGTTTGCGAGAGAGAGAGAGAGAGAGAGAGAGTGTGTGTGTGTGTGTGTGTGATATGTTAGAGATTGAGGCAATGATAACAGATTCTTTGTGTCTATGTGTGTGGAGGATAGAGAGAGACATGTAGGGGATTTGTGTTGTGTAACGTGGAGACACATATACATAATTAGAGAGTGAGCGTGTGAGATACACATGCGGACATGAGGAAAGATGAGGATCCAGGTAAATGGGTGTTTGTGCGTGTTTGTGTGTGTTTGTGCACGCGTTTGTGTGTGAGAGGTAGAGAGTGTATGTGGAGTAGAGAGACCACTGATGATGTAAACCTAGTATAAGGGAAGGGGGGATGGTGTGACATGTGTAGTAGCGAGAAAGCATGGGTGCAGGCGGGGGGAGCAGACTATTTGGAAGAGACATCGAGTGTGTGTGTGGGAGAGGGGTGTGAGAGCGAGAGAAAGAGAGAGCTAGCGACGGAGAGAGAGAGAGAGAGTGAGAGGAAGAGAGGGGGCGAGAGGGGTCGTTTGTGTCCATAAATGGCATATAGATAGGGAGACAATCTTGATGTTGTCCGAAATTGGCCTATGAACAGAGACGAAAGGGAAGCAAGTCATCGTGTGTGTGATAGGGACTTCATGAGAGATCTAGAATAGATGGTGTAGAGAACAATGTGCGAAATCGAGAACGATTATACATTAGGGAGCTATGCAAAGAGTCACGACATATATGTATACGGGGAAAGAGCTGGCGCGAGTCCGCATGTGGGAGAGATAGAAAGAGGAGAGTGGTGCACAAGGAGACAAAGTGTGCTTGTTTGCAGTGGGGGTGGTGTGTGAGGTGAGTGCGCGAGAACCACATAACTAGGGAGATAGACGTTTGGGGGTGACGTTTTGTGTGTATGGGAAATATACACTCTACATAGTGCGTGTTCTTGGGTAAGAGAGATAGTGGGAGACCTAGAGAGTGAGGGAAGAGATGTGTGCATGCCCGAGAGACAAAGTGATAGAGACCTATGTTGGGGTCCGGACTTTACAAGAGAGAGGGGTGTTAATGTGCTCGTGTGTTGGTGTTTGGGGGAGAGAACGACTTCTCTCTCTCTCTCTCTCTCTCTCTCTCTCTGTGTGTGTGTGTGTGTGTGTGCATGTGGTGGGGAGGGGGTTGACTTCAGATAAAGAGTGAGGTGTCTATATTTGAGGGACTTTAGCGTAATTGAGATATTGTGCACTCATGGTTGGTCAATTTGTTTCACAGTTTGTACTATGAGATAACGATACTTTTGAACATGCGTGATATACCTTGATGTACCAGAATTACAAACCTAAGATTGGAATTTGGAATTCGACTCCATCATTAGCTTTTGTAATTCATTTAAACGGAGGTACTTTTTTAAGCCGGGATTTCGTGATTTCAAATTCATATATCAAACCTAGAGATATACACATGCGGGCATGTTCAAACTTTATAATCATCCACTTTATTCATACACATACACATTTTTGCTTTTGTCATCATATTTAGGATAAACACATTTGGAATTTCATTTGAATTGGACCGTATGATGGTATTTGCTTGTAGTAGCTCAATGATCCATATTTGAATTGAATGGACAATCTAAGTTTCGAGTTGGAGACATTGATTTTCAAAACTTGCACATTTTTTGCGTGCAAAACAAACAAATTGTTGGCCATGATATCATAGTCGGCCGTATGAGAGCAGAATACTTATAATTTTAGGCGCCAAAAGCTTTCAAACGTCCCGCTCACATCGAAATATCACGCGCCCAAAAGTTTAGCCCTGCTATATTCCTGTTTTACCCCTGCCACATGAACAGAAAAGGGCTGCTTTGGTAACTCCATTGTTTTCCCCTCTTTGCCCCCAACATTCTTCCCCAGAGCCCCTCCACTTCCCCTCCCTGACCCCCCCCCCCAACCACGGCAAGCCGCCGAATCTAGTCCTCCGCCGCAGCGGTGGACCTCACACCCCGCCGGATCTACCTTCCGCACCTTGGAACCCCCAACTGCCAACTCACCACTTCACCGGAGCCGCTTCAGCGACTGGATTGTCCACCGCTCCAGATCTCCTTGACCGCCATCATGGTCCACCGCATCGGATCTGCTTAACCGGCGCCCTCGTCCACCACAGCGTAGGCCCTTCCCTGACTCCCTCGTCCGCCCCTTCGCTGGCCCTTCATACAAGCCCTCGTCCGCCGCAACAGATCCGCCTCACCGAAAGCACTGTACAACGCGCCCGCCGAAGCCTTCGTCCACTGCACCAGACCCACTCGACGGACGCCATATTCAACTCCATTGGCCCTGCTTTACCGACGCCGCAGCCTCATCAGGTTATTTCGATTTGTACTCCTTTCGGTTTTTCTCTTTATCATGCAACTGTTCACTTACCACAGATGAGCTTTCTTGTATGTCGATAGGCGCTGCAACCGTAGCACCGGAGCTGCTTCAGCGACGGCGACAGCCGGCCCAAACTCAACCGCAACACGAGCACCATCGACGATCCTTAGCTATCAAGTATGACAATGATACCCATACACCGCCGAGAATCAGGTACTATTATCCAACGACTGGCGCCTACGTTCACTTTTCTAGCATAAGCAGCGCACCTTTGAATTTCTTCAGGGCATCATTCAATTTTTCATGAGACGCGTTATTCTGCTTGCACCTGTAGGGCCATACTTCTGGCAGTGAACATGTTACATGTGCTAAATTACATACCAGTGCACATATAGTTAATATGCTTTAGTTTTGTTCTGATGCCACCTGTTGGTTCCACCAGACTGCTTAATGTTCTCTATGCTTAATTACACATCAGCAAACTAGCATGTGGTTCCGCTGATTTTTGTTCGTTTTACCCTACATTTTCTGATGCTAGCTATTACATCACTGCTCCGAGCCTCTCTTCATTACTTGTTTGTGTGTTCTTGATCTTCCCAAGTTGCATGACTAATTTGATGCTTCTATTAATTATGGAGCTGCCAACCCCATCAAGCAAAATATTTGTTCTTTTGGGGCTGGCACCTCGAACAAGCATAAAAATATAGGGAAGCAGATATACTCCCTCCGATTCTATTTACTCTGCGCATAACTCTTGACCCGCATACCAAGGAGGGCACTGGTTTAATTTTTCTGGACTAATTTCCAATTAATTAGGGCAGAGACAGATGGGGCGGGGCACAAAAGGAAACCAGCGCTAGGAATTGGCAACGCGCAGACTAATACGAGAAAACTGAGAAAAAGTTATACACAAAGTAAAAAGAATCGGAGGGAGTATTGTCGTGTATGCACACACCCTTCTTTCATTAGTTTAGATGAACCATTGCTGATCAATTCGGACCAGTTCATGCGATTAAAATTAATTTTACCTAAATAGATGGTGCAGAATAAACTACAACAACTAGATTTGCAACCACGGGATGCTGACGATATCTTCAAAGAACATTGCAACAGCAACTAGGCTTCACAGCAACATATGGTAAGCCAGTGTGTTTTAGTACATGTGAAATGTAATGCGACTGGGCTGCTTTCTTGGCTTGTTCCCTCAACGTGTAATCCTACCGAATTACAAATAGTTCAGTTGTCTGCTTTGTTGTATTGCTTGATTTGAATGCTTATTTGTTGTTACGCTATACCTGAGTTGGCCAATATGTCAGCAGTGCCTGTTGTACTATCGTAAAGAAATGCATGCCTATTTCATTTGAGTCCTTAACTTTTCCTCTCAACTTCATCACAAGACTGTCTTCGTAGTTTATATGAGGCCACACTGTTAAGTGCTTTCTCAGATTATTTCAACTGCTTAGATGCCTTGGCAACTTAAATATAGCGGCTGTACACTCCCTTTCAACTAGGGATGTCAACTGGGTCCGGTTTAATCCTGATTAAAGTCCACTAGTGGTATGATAGTTCAAAAGAGTTTTTGTTTTTTTGACGAAAATGAACTAGGGAGGTAGAAAAAACTAACTAGATGGGACTAGCGGATTTCGTTTATTTGCCACTTACATCCCTAGTTTCATCTTACCATTTTAATTTCTTTTCGGCTGATGCTGCTTCGAACCATTTAAATATAGTTTGCCATGCTCGGCAATAATTCGTTCGTCGTTTACCATGTAAGCTTACTGCCTGGATCATACGATAACTATCTCTTACTGATGTCCAGCGGAAACCTTTCAGGATGCCGTTCACACTAGGACACAATGTACAACCCCAGAATCTATTTGTGGAAGAAGTGCGCTATCCATGTTACCAGATGGTAGCAGTTCAGAGGCAACACCGCCGGAGAGCAGTCCGAGCACAGATATTATAGTGCTAGAGGCTCTACTAGAGGCAGAAAGAGATGGTGTGGCTGCCATGAATGAGGTAATCTTTATCTTGAGGCTGGAAATTACGGAATTAGCGGCACGCATTATGCAAGCAACCCAAGAATTGGAGGAAGTAAGAATGTTGCATTTGAAGATGGAGGAGGTCTTGCTGTTTCTGCTATCTGAAGCCCAAGATAATCCCGGTTCTTCTTTAGATACCAGTTGAAATTTTCATTAGATTATTGTACTTGCATGTTGTGTCATGTCTCTGAATGGATTATGTTGCAAGACCCCCTATGTTGTCCATGTGTTGTAATGATCTGAATTTTTTAGGTGAGGTAATCCTCAGTACTTGTATGATTGACATAAGGTGAACTGTTTTTCGTGTGAGCATATTGTATTGGATGAAATAACTGTTTGACTCAGAGTGTATCCAACCTACTGAATTCGAAGATCACAACATTTCTAAATCATAATCATATATAAAGGTGGAATACATATTTGTTGTGGTTTTGAAGAAATAAATAACAAAACGTATAATTATCTGTGGATATTCGTAAACGAATACAAATTGGTTATGAATTTAGTTTGCCAGGTCCCAGGGCAAACGTGAATGCTAATTCTCCCAAGTTTTGAACGAAGCGGCTAAAAACCCACTATAATTTGTGGGCTTCCCGAAGCAAGTGTTTGCGAGATGGAAATTATTGTCTACCCCTGACACTTGACATCCTTATCGACAGGATTTACACTGCTGTCGATAGGGGTAGACTAGTAACTTCAATCAGACATGACACGACGGCCTCTAATCCCATTCAGACACGGTGGGCGCCAAACGTGGGCGGCAAAACACATTTGATTCAAGCTCATCTGAAAGGCATGTGTCTCTTCCTCCATTTCCCCATTCATACACGGTGGGCGGCAAAACAAACTCTTCTCGTCCGAAATCGATGTAGGCTTATATTTTAAATAGGGGCAGATGTGTAACTTCCATCAGACGTGACACAACCGCCCTACCTGTCAACCCCGTTCATACACCATGGGCGCCAACCGTGGGCGGAAAAACACCCTCTCCTCGCCCGAAATAGTTATCGGCAAATATTTGGGAGATGCAAGATTACCGTCCTATCCCCAAATGATGCGATGTCCGAAATTTTAAACGGGGGATAAGTTCGTAACTTTCCCCCATTTCGGAGAAGCGCGTCCCAAAGTTTGAGATCCCCCTCCCCTCCATTTCCCCATTCATACACCGTCGGCGGCACGACAACCTCCGCACTGCGGCCAGCCTCCTCCGTCCGCCACCCCATCCTCCACCTTGACGGAGCCGCTACCCCTACCGCGTCGTCCACTGCAAGAGATGGACGTCTCTCATCCACGGTGCTGGACCAGGATCCTTTCATCGCCTCCTCTCGCTTCATCGGCGCCGTCGTCCACCTTGCCGTTGCCGCTCCTACGACCGCCTCGTCCACGGCAACAGGATATATCCCCCGACCCGGCCGCCTGCCGTCTAAAGTCTTCTTCCCCGCCGCCGACAGCCATCGCACCCGCAGCACCCTCAACGTATCAGCATAGGCCTACACGGCGTCGCAAGAGAGCTGGTACTCTTCCATATGTGCTTAAGTTATTGATCTCACCTGGAAAATAGATCGTAATTTGTTTACTGTAATTTTCTTGTCCGTACCAAATCGTAGTGGCTAGCTGAAAGCAAACATTGGTTGCGAAGTAGCTTTGTCCGGTTTGCACCTTCAGATCCGCCATGGCACGAGCACTATACTCGTAAAGCTTATGGTTTCCCCCTTCATATTCACTACCATCATCGTAGGTGCTTCGTGTCGTGCTAGCACTGCTCCTCAAGACCTCAACCCAAAGCTTACGTGTTGAAATACGAATCTGATATGATGCTAATATCACTAAAATAGAGAACGTTTAATTGGTCACCTAATGTTCCTATATTCGTTTCGAAAAGCATGTGCGCCACCCACTGGTCCAGCTAGTTCCACTTTCCTGAATTTTCTCTTGATGCTTAGGGTTTTCCCCTTTTATATACTCTACTATGATCTGCGTAGGTGCTTTCTGTCGTACTAGCATTACTCCACCCTTGAAGCTAAACAACACAACACTCAAAATTCGAAAGCTTAGTTGTTCAAATATGATTGTGATATGATACTGATATTATTTAACCGACACATTTAATTGGTTAGCTAAAGGTCCCACTTGAGTTTCCAAATGCATGTCGCGACATATAGAGAGACGTCATAATTGCATTTCTTTGTCACTTGTTGACCGTACTTTCTTGTCCATACCAAATCTTAGTTGTTATTTCAAAGCAAACATCAGTTGCTAACTACCCTTTGCGCGGTTTGCAGCTTCAGATCTGCCATCCCACTGCCACGGTCAACACTGTACTCATCATGCTTATGTTTTCCCCATTTTATGATGACCACAATCAGCCTACGTGGTTCGTGTCGTAATAGCACTGCTCCACCCATCGAGCTAAACAAGCTTAGTTGTACAAATTCATATATGATATTATTGCTGATATTAGTAAAACTGGGAGATGTTTAATTGGTTAGCTAAATGTTCCTACTTTAGTTTCAAAATGCATGTGAGCCACATATGGAGAGACCGGAAATAATAGTATTTCTCTGTGCGCTCTGGTTCATCATGGGTGGCCAACCGACATTGTATTAAAAGACTTGTAATATCTTCAATCTGCTTGCTCTTCTGCTCTTCTTTAAGATGATACTCTTCTCTTGCGGTCGACTGGTCAGGTCGAGTTGTTCTCCCTTAGTATATTTTGAAT
This sequence comes from Triticum urartu, assembly GCF_056163025.1. Taxonomy (NCBI): domain Eukaryota; kingdom Viridiplantae; phylum Streptophyta; class Magnoliopsida; order Poales; family Poaceae; genus Triticum; species Triticum urartu. Next base: position 70,459,185 of record NC_141874.1, read on the forward strand.
CTGTCAGGTCAGTTTGACTTGTTCTTCTTTACTATATGTTGAAGCTATCATCTGCGAAGTGTCATCACTTTTGGAGCTCTCATATTTTGAGTAGTAGGCCACATTATATTAATGCACACAACAAATTACAGCATGCATGGCATCTTTTAAAAGAATTGCAGAGATAGCACAAAGGGTTTTACAGGGAGGTAGTATTGGATTAGAATCACTTCTGCATTACAAAGAAAATCTCACTTGTTTTTATGTTTTCATGCATGTCAGATATTGAACATTATCAAAATGAATATGAGAATGGGCACACGAGAGGAATATTGCGGAACGATCCACTGGCTATCAAACTTGGCATGGTGGAGGATGGCCTATCTTATTCACCCATCAAGGTGCTTGCTCTAACTTTGCAAAGTTGTATTGGTCGCACATATTTTGCATCTGACCTCTTGCATTACTTCTACTTTGTTACACTATCTGCTTAGTTTAAGCATCATATATGAGTATATGCCATACCTATCCATTTTCTGTACCTATTCCATGTGTCGTCACACTATGTTTTCCAGTCAGATGTTGTTCTTTCGTAATAGGTGTCCAAAAGGAATAGGGTGAGTGCAGGTCGTCAAGGAGTACAAACTAGGTATTTGGAAAAGGTAGTGATACCTGTTAAATCAGATAGATCAGCAGCCACAGAAAACACAGGCCCAACTGTACCACACTTTACCCCTACTCCAGTGGCCAAACCCCTATTAGAACTGCTGGGAGCCTAGCGTTAGGTGCTGTCTATGATATCAATTCAAAAATTGAACTCCTAAATTTCTGCTTGTGCCTTACCTTCTTTCTTGTATGAAAACTAATTTCAGATGAATCTCCTTGCTCAAAGGATCATACGATCTCAAAACAATAATGGGCTCTGCAGTGCTCTTGTCAGTACCTCTCTCCCTTTTGCCTTGTGACGCTGTACTTAATTAATTGCTATTTGATTATGTATCATCAGTCTGCACCTGAGCTTCATTATCCTCTGTTTCTTCCAATATTATTTGATCTATATTTACTCTTTGCAAAATGTAGAATAATGGCAACGCTTATAAAGGATTTTCTTTGGGGAATTTATTGAATTATCCTTCCATCAACATGGAGAAGGGCTTTGTCCAGCTCGTGTTAACATGTAATGTAAGTTCATCCTTCTCAAGTCTTCAAACTTTGTTCTAGTATAGATTAGGATAGGCATCATTTCCTGCACTGCTGTTTGCTTTGCTGTTTACATCTGATTGGATGTTTGCAACAACTACCAGTTTCAAATTGTAGTTGTAAAAACATGTTTCTTATGCAGAACAGATCCACTTATTTGCTTATATAATTGTGAAACCTGTTACGTGTCTCCTTGTTTCTCTTTCAGACTCGTATCTCTTACGCCAGGCAGAACTTTAGGGAAGATAGTGAGCCAAACCATTTTGAGGACAGCAAGATGACCCCAAGGTCCTGTCTTGATGAAGACAGTGAGTTGAAGCTACTCACCAGCAGGTGTGAGACAACCTCTGTGCAGTCGCTGCCTCAATCAGTTTGACTTCTTTAGTCTCAACTTAAAGCGGAAAGGCTTGCTTCAGCTCAGCTCCGACTTGAAGTCAAAGATGCAATGAAGATGTCAGAGGACTGCCGTGCGCACCATCATGCCTTAAATCTAGTGTTGATGCATCTATCGTTGACACAACTGAGGTCTACTCAGCTTCTTCAGCTGTTTGGGGGGGGGCGACCTGGCCAGGCCTAGTGCCTTCTGAAATGCTCTCAGTTTTGTATATTCTTTTGTCGGCGCGTTTATTTGCACTGGTGGCGAACTTTGATGCCCAGTGGATGTAATATGTGTGATAGCCATGATAGCCTAGCGTAAGTTGCTTGCTTATTTATTTCCTTGTTGTCTTTTTTATTTGTTTGCTTCTAGTCATTGCAGTTCTTTTTCCGCGGTTTGCTAGTGGCTGCATTAACCTATTTTTTAAAACTAGGCCACAATAACCATGGGCTAATATTTACTGTAGTGACACTGGGCCTCCTACGGGCCGTAGAAACAATGGGCCTTCTACGGGCCATAGAAACAATGGGCCTTCTACGGGGCGTAGAAATAATGGGCCTTCTACGGGTCGTAGAAACAATGGGCCTTCTACGGGCCGTATCATCAATGGGCCTTATACGGGCAGTATGATCGATGGCCAAACATGGGCCAATAACAGGCCGCATTATGGCCGTAAACGGGCTAGAGTTGGAATCATTCGTTCATGGGCCGACCATAACGGGCCATCGTTAATAGGCTGTATTTGATGACGCTATGAAAATGGCCCAACATATTAACGGATCACAAACGGGCCGACTGTAACCACGGGCTGAATTTGGCCCACAAGCAGAAAATGACAGTAACGGGCCGTAAGTAAACGAATGCTGGAAATGAGCCCAAGAATAAATGGGCTCTGAGAAGGCCGAAAGATAACATGGGCTGGAAACGGCCCAACGGAATAACGGGCCGTTAATGGGTATAAAGTGATACACTGTTCATCACGGGCCAGTTTCACCACGGGCCGTTAATGGGTGTAAAGTGATACACTATTCATTACGGGCTAGTTTCACCACGGGCCGTTAGTAGGCCAAGAGTTACATAGGGCCTCATATGGGCTGAAAGACGTCATGGGCCATACATGGGCCAGAAATGAAAACGGGCTAGAATCATATTGGATGGCCCAGATGACGCTATTAGGCCTAATTCGGATAGGGCGTACCGGGCCTTGGGTTAGCGGGATGTAAATGGGCTATATTCGAACAGGCCGTTAACAGGCTTTCCATGGGCCGGCCCGCCAGCTTTTGACCAAGTCAAACGGGCCGGCCTTTACACAGGAATGGGCCTCTGTTGGGCCGTGCCACGTGTTGACGTATCATAGGCGCCTATCTGACCCACTGACGAGCTGACACGTGTTTCGTCCGGCCAATAAGAATTTTACACGTGGAAATTTCCCATTGGTCGGGGCTGTTAACGGGTTATCGAATCCAAAACCTGACCCGATAGCTTAACGGCGTTCCGTTACGGTGGATGCCACGTGTCGGTCACCCTTGACGAAAGCACTTCTGTGACGCGCGATTTATCGTCATGGAAGTGGACACTTCCGTGATGATAATTTTGGTAATGTCATGGAACACTTCTATGACAGCACATGTATGACTATCTTGATTCTGTCATAAATTTGTCATGGATGTACATGCATGACAAAAAAAGCGACCTACTGTGACAAACACGTATCATCATGGAAGTGTATTTTTTTGTAGTGCGAAGACGAGCTCAGCTGAGAAGGGCTAAGATCCGAACTACAAGATAAACGTTTCGGTTATTTTCCTCAGGGATGAGGTAGTTTATCTTCACTATTAAGTACTTTTTGATTACTTACAGCTCGTTAGAGGGCTGATCCCCGCGCGGACTTTGTGCGGCAAGAGCACCCTCCAAGGCAGGACCCTCTGGTGGAGATTTCTTCTCCCGTTTGGAAACCTTGGTTTCCGGATCTTCAGAGCCAGTCCTCTTCCTTCCCCGGGGCGAGAGAATGTCAGATTCCTCCCCTCGGTTATCCTCCCTCACGGAGGCGCTCGTTCCCTCGGTTGGAATAGGTAGCGGTGGAGGCCCGCTTTCGCCCTCTTTATTCCCCCCTTCGTCTTCCTTTAAGGGCACCGGGCAAGGTGCTGGCTCCAGCATCTTTTCCAGCACCGGATTGTCCAAGCCTTCAGGAAGGGGGGCCGAACACCGGATCATCTTCGCCTTTGTTATCCAGTCCTGGTCAAAGAGCTATTCTTCAGAACGATGTCATGATAAATAAAAGACAGTGTGTTCGGCTAGAGGATTACTTACTTGGGCCGCGGTGCGGTTGCTGCTCAGGCCCACGTCCTCGGTGGTGTCCAGACACTCCATTTGAGGTCCGAAGAACGATTTGTACATCTCCTTGTGCATCAGGCCGAGGAAATTATGAATAGCGCGCGGACCTTCCGGGTTGAATTCCCACAAGCGGAGGGACCGGCGTTTGCAAGGCTGGACTTGGCGAACCAGCATAACTTGCATTACCATTACTAGAGTGAAATCTCCCTCGAAGAGATCTCGGATGCGGCTCTGCAGTATGGGCACGTCCTTGGCTGGACCCCAGCTCAGCCCCCTGCTAATCCATGACATAAGTTGTGGTGGGGGGGCCCGAGCGAAAAGTGGGGGGAGCTACCCACTTGGCACTTCGGGGAGCCGTGACGTAGAACCACTCCCGTTGCCACAATCCGGACACCTCTAGATAGGAACCCTCCGGCCATGGAGCGCCAGCAATTTTGCTTATTAGAGCGCCTCCGCACGCTGTGTACTGCCCCTCAACCATCCTCGGCTTCACATCAAAGGTCTTGAGCTACAAACCGAAGTGAGGGGTAATGCGGAGGAAGGCCTCACAAACGACAATGAATGACGAGATGTGAAGGAGGGAATCCGGGGCTAGATCATGAAAATCTAGCCCGTAATAGAACATAAGACCCCTAAAAAAGGGATCTAGAGCGAGGCCTAGTCCTCGGAGGAAGTGGGAGACGAACACAACGCTCTCGTTGGGTTCGGGAGTAGGGATAACCTGCCCTCGGGTGGGCAGCCTATGCAAAATTTCGGCGGTCAGGTATCTGGCCTCCCTCAACTTCTTGATGTCCTCCTCCGTGACGGAGGAAGGCATCCACCGGCCCTAAAGGCTCGATCCGGACATGATTGAAGCTCCGAAGCACCTGACCTAGGCTTTGGGTGTTAGAACTCGAGGCGGGGGAAGGATTCGATTGAGCACAGGAGGGAAAAAGTAAAAGCCTTGTCCCTTTATAAAGAGGGTGAATATCAAGCGTCCTCCTAGTAGCCGTTTGGGACTTGCCTAAAATCTAGGAGTCCTAGGCACGGTTGGGTTACCCACGACCGTATTGATGAGAATCTCGTAATAAGGGGAACACGATCTCTGCTTTTGACAAGACGTGTCAAGAAACCGCCTCGCGTTATGTGTGGAGCTGCTTAAGGAAAAACGGTTCGAATAATTACCGGGCCATGGTGTGATGTCATGCTACCAAAACGTGTCAGTAGATTAGATTTGTGAAAATATTATTCTCTCTACGGTGGTATGTGGAACTTATCTTTCAGGGTCGGACACTGTCCTCGTATTCAAGCTCTTCTGTGGTGTATTCGGAGGAGGAACCCACCTTGCAATGCCGAAGACAATACTGTGCACCGGACTCATCGTCATTGAAGCCTGGTTCAGGGGCTACTGAGGGAGTCCTGTATTAGGGGGTCTCCGGACAGCCGAACTATATCCTTTGGCCGGACTGTTGGACTATGAAGATACAAGATTGAAGACTTCGTCCCGTGTCCGGATAGGACTCTCCTTGGCGTGGAAGGCAAGTTAGGCGATACGGATATGGATATCTCCTCCTTTGTAACCGACCTTGTGTAACCCTAGCCCCCTCCGGTGTCTATATAAACCGGAGGGTTTTAGTCCATAGAACAACATACAATCATACCATAGGCTAGCTTCTAGGGTTTAGCCTCTCCGATCTCGTGGTAGATCAACTCTTGTAATACTCATATCATCAAGAATAAATCAAGCAGGACGTAGGGTTTTACCTCCATCAAGAGGGCCCGAACCTGGGTAAAACATCATGTCCCCTGCCTCCTGTTACCATCCGTCTTAGACGCACAGTTCGGGACCCCCTACCCGAGATCCGCCGGTTTTGACACCGACACCCCCCCCCTCTAGACACCTCTTCTAGATCCTTTCATCATCACACTTCTTTTTACTTACAACTCAAGAATTACAACTCAATACTTAGAACAAAATATGACTCTATGTGAATGCCTCCGGCGGTGTACCGGGATATGCAATGAATCAAGAGTGACATGTATGAAAAAATTATGAACGGTGGCTTTGCCACAAATACAATGTCAACTACATGATCATGCAAAGCAATATGACAATGATGAAGCGTGTCATAGCAAACAGAATGGTGGAAAGTTGCATGGCAATATTATCTCGGAATGGCTATGGAAATGCCATAATAGGTAGGTATGGTGGCTGTTTTGAGGAAGGTATATGGTGGGTTTATGGTACCAGCGAAAGTTACGCGGTACTAGAGAGGCTAGCAATTGTGGAAGGGTGAGGGTGCGTATAATCCATGGACTCAACATTAGTCATAAGGAACTCACATACTTATTGCAAAAATCTATTAGTTATCGAAACAAAGTACTACGCGCATGCTCCTAGAGGGATAGATTGGTAGGAAAAAACCATCGCTCGTCCCCGACCGCCACTCATAAGGAAGGCAATAAATAAATAAATAAAGGGACAATTCCATTTCTCCCCCTAACTTGAGCCACCACCTGGCATTTGCCCCTAATTTTCAGGTATGCTCAAAAATACCCCTCTTCCGTCAAGTCACCTTATAGAAATGCCCTTGCCATCCGGTCAAAGGGCTTTGACCGTGAATAGTAACATGGTGAACATTAAATTTGAAAAAATATCAAAAAAATATGAAATTTTGTCGGCTCGAAGATACTCAAGGGCGCAAGGTGCGTGCAAATTTTCAAGCTATTTGGACATTCCAGGAACTCGTGGGAAAGGAAAAAATGTAAATCTATACGCTGTGAACAGTAAATTAAAAAATAGCAAGAAAAATTTAAAAAGTATGAATTTTTCTGGCATCAAAGAGGCTTGGGTGCGCAAGGCGCTTGCAATTTTTTTGATCAAATGACATGCAAGGTGCTCTAGCAAAAAAACAAAATAGTGCATTTTTCAGAGTTTTTTTCTGCGCCAAATATAGCTTTTTTCTCCACAAGCTCCTACAGTGTCGAAACACAAAAAAAATTGCACGCACCTTGCGCACCCCAGCCTCTTTGATGCCAAATTTTTTCATATTTTTTTGAATTTTCTTACTTTTTTTGAATTTACTATTTACAACGTACATTTTAAAGTTTTTCCTTTGACACGAGCTCCTGGAATGTCCAAACTGTGCCAAAATTTGTACGCACCTTGCTCCCTTGAGTATCTTTGATCCCACAAAATTGCAGATTTTTTTTGATTTTTTTGCTATTTTTTCGAATTTACTGTTCACCATGTTACTGTTCATCGGACGGTCAAACCCCTTTGACCGGACGGTAACGGCAGAAAAGGGCATTTCTGTAAGGTGACTTAACGGAAGAGGGGTATTTTTGAGCATACCTGAAAATTAGGGGCAAATGCCAGGTGGTGCCTCAAGTTAGGGGGATAAATGGAATTGTCCCATAAATAAATCATGCTGCGACTTCATCACATAATGGTTCACCATACGTGCATGCTACGGGAATCACAAACTTCAACACAAGTATTTCTCAAATTCACAACTACTCAACTAGCATGACTCTAATATCACCATCTCCATATCTCAAAACAATCATCAAGTATCAAACTTCTCTTAGTATTCAATGCACTTATATGAAAGTTTTTATTATGCCTAAAAGCAAATTGCCATGTTGTTATAAAGGACTCTCAAAATAATATAAGTGAAGCATGAGAGATCAATTATTTCTATAAAATAGAACCACCGCCGTGCTCTAAAAGATATAAGTGAAGCACTAGAGCAAAAACTACATAGCTAAAAAGATATAAGTGAACCACCGCCATGCTCTAATAAATTCTAATTCATGTGTGTCTGTCTCAAAAGGTGTGTACAGCAAGGATGATTGTGGTAAACTAAAAATCAAAGACTCAAATCATACAAGACGCTCCAAGCAAAATACATATCATGTGATGAATAAAAATGTAGCTCCAAGTAAAGTTACCGATGAACGAAGACAAAAGAGGGGATGCCTTCCGGGGCATCCCCAAGCTTAGGCTTTTTGGTGTCCTTGTATTTTACCTTGGGGTGCCATGGACATCCCCAATCTTAGGCTCTTGACACTCCTTGTTCCATAATCCATCAAATCTTTACCCAAAACTTGAAAACTTCACAACACAAAACTTAACAAGAGAATCTCGTGAGCTCCGTTAGCGAAAGAAAACAAAACACTACTTCAAGGTACTGTAATGAAATCATTCTTTATTTATATTGGTGTTAAACCTACTGTATTCCAACTTCTCTATGGTTCATAAACTCTTTTACTAGCCATAGATTCACCAAAATAAGCAAACAACACACGAAAAACAGAATCTGTCAAAATCAGAACAGTCTGTAGTAATCTGTACCTAACGCAAACTTCTGGAACCCAAAAGTTCTAAAATAAATTGCTGGACATGAGGAATTTATCTATTAATCATATGCAAAAAGAATTAACTAAATATCACTCTCAACAAAAAATGTCAGCAATTCTCGTGAGCGCTAAAGTTTCTGTTTTTTTACAGCGAGATCAAAAAGATTTTCCCCAAGTCTTCCCAACGGTTCTACTTGGCACAAACACTAATTAAACACAAAAAACACAACCAAAACAGAGTCTAGATAAATTTTTCATTACTAAACAGGAGCAAAAAGCAAGGAATAAAAGTAAAATTGGGTTGCCTCCAAACAAGCGCTATCGTTTAACGCCCCTAGCTAGGCATAAGATTTCAACGATGCTCACATGAAAGACAAGAATTGAAGCACAAAGAGAGCATCATAAAACACATGAAAAACACATCTAAGTCTAACATACTTCCTATGCATAGGCATCTTATAGGCAAACAAATTATCAAGGCAAGCAAAAACTAGCATATGCAAGGAAGCGAAAAGAAACAATAGCAATGTCAACATAACGAGAGGTAATTTAGTAACATGAAAATTTCTACCACCATATTTTCCTCTCTCATAATAATTACATGTAGGATCATAAGAAAATTCAACAATATAGCTATCACAAAACATATTATTAACACGATCCACATGTATGCAAAGTTGACACTCTTCCAAAACAGTGGGATTAACATTAACTAAAGTCATGACCTCTCCAAACCCACTTTTATCAAAAACTTCATAAGATTGAACATTCTCCAAATATGTGGGATCTAAAGTTGACACTCTTCCAAACCCACTTTCAATAATATTGCAAACACTATTATCAATCTCATATTCATCACGGGGCTTAAATAAATTTTCAAGATCAAAAGAAGAATCACCCCAATCATGATCATTGCAACAAGTAGTAGACATAGCAAAACTAGCATCCCCAAGCTTAGGGTTTTGCATATCATTAACACAATTGACATTAAGAGAATTTATAATAACATCAATGCAATCATGCTTTTCATCGAAGGAACTATCAAGTATGGGTGCAAGAGCAACGATCTCATCTTTAACATAAGGAACTATAGCAAACTCATCTTCAGAAATATTGGTATCATGGCCACAAGAATAGCAAGCATCATGTTCATCAAGGGTTATTTCAATCAAATCATCGGAATCATAATTATCTATAGATTCATGCATATCATTATTTTCTTCCGAAGAAACGGTCATTCTTTCAATAAATTCTTTGACATACACATTATGAGCATAGTTTTCATAGCAATATTTAAGTATGTCCAAATTTTCAGATTCGTAGAGAGTAATATCATACTTTTCAAACAAAGAAGCAACTTCATAAGCACCCTTAAAAGCAACAAAGTCTTCAATTTGTTCGATATCGTAGTAACTGTAAACACCCTTTGCATAAGAAGATAATATTTCATTATCATTAAACTCACATAGGTAGGGGAGGTGTTTTTTAGGGTTCTTAGAGCAACAAGTAAGATCACAAATTTCACAAAGATTCCAAGCATAACATAGCAATCTGTTTATTTGATCCCATAAGAGTATCCCCTTTTCAGACAAACGGTGACGCACAAAATGAGCATGCTCATCTAAAGATTTCCCATCAACTAGGCTAGTTGGGGTTTCAGCACGAGCACATAAGGATCGAAGATGATCCAAGTAGAATACTTTAAGTGGATCCATATCAATAGATTCTTAGCAAGCAAAGATGCAAGCAAATAGAAGGCACATGGAAACACAAAGAAAGATACATACGGGAAGAAGGCGAACGGAAAAGAGAGCGAATAAAATGGGAAGGGTGAAGTGGGGGAGAGGAAAACGAGAGGCAAATGGCAAATAATGTAATGCGAAGGATAAGAGTTGTGATGGGTACTTGATATGTCTTGACTTGGCGTAGATCTCCCCGGCAACGGCGCCAGAAATCCTTCTTACTACCTCTTGAGCACTGCGTTGGTTTTCCCTTGAAGAGGAAAGGGTGGTGCAGTAAAGCAGCGTAAGTATTTCCCTCAGTTTTTGAGAACCAAGGTATCAATCCAGTAGGAGACCACGCGCGAGTCACCTCGTACCTACACAAACAAATAAGAACCTCGCAACCAACGCGATAAAGGGGTTGTCAATCCCTTCACGGCCACTTGCAAGAGTGAGATCTGATAGAGATGATAATAATAAGATAAATATTTTTGGTATTTTTATGATATAGATTGAAAGTAAAAGATAGCAAAATAAAGTAGATTGGAAACTTGTATGATGGAGAATAGACCCGGGGGCATAGGTTTCACTAGTGGCTTCTCTCAAGATAGCATAAGTATTACAGTGCGTGAACAAATTACTGTCGAGCAATTGATAGAAAAGCGAATAATTATGAGAATATCCAGGCATGATCATGTATATAGGCATCACGTCTGAGACAAGTAGACTGGAATGATTCTGCATCTACTACTATTACTCCACACATCGACCGCTATCCAGCATGCATCTAGAGTATTAAGTTCATAAGAACAGAGTAACGCCTTAAGCAAGATGACATGATATAGAGGGATAAACTCATGCAATATGATATAAACCCCATCTTTTTATCCTCGATGGCAACAATACAATACGTGTCGTTTCCCTTTGTCACTGGGATCGAGCACCGCGAGATTGAACCCAAAGCTAAGCACTTCTCCCAGTGCAAGAAAGATCAATCTAGTAGGCCAAACCAAAACTGATAATTCCAAGAGACTTGCAAAGATAAACCAATCATACATAAAAGAATTCATAGAAGATTCAAATATTGTTCATAGATAAACTTGATCATAAACCCACAATTCATCGGATCTCGACAAACACACCGCAAAACAACATTACATCGAATAGATCTCCAAGAGAATCGAGGAGAAATTTGTATTGAGATCCAAAGAGAGAGAAGAAGCCATCTAGCTACTAGCTATGGACCCAAAGGCTGAAGTAAACTACTCACGCATCGTCAGAGGGGCCATGGAGTTGATGTAGAGGCCCTCCATGATCAATGCCCCCTCCGGCGGAGCTCCGAAAAAGGCCCCAAGATGGGATCTCTTGGGTACAGAAGGTTGCGGCGGTGGAATTAGGTTTTCGTGGTGCTCCTGGATGTTTGCGGGGTATATGGATATATATATAGGAGGAAGAAGTAGTTCAGTGGAGTAACGAGGCGCCCACGAGGGTGGAGGGCGCACCCCCCTGCCTCGTGGCCTCCTCGATTGATTCTTGATCTCCACTCTAAGTCTCCTGGATCACGTTTGTTCCAAAAATAACGCTCCCGAAGGTTTCATTCCATTTGGACTCCGTTTGATATTCCTTTTCGGCGAAACTCTAAAATAGGCAAAAAAGCAGCAATTTGGGTTGGGCCTCCGGTTAATAGGTTAGTCCCAAAAATAATATAAAAGTGTAAAAATAAGTCCATTAACATCCAAAATAGATAATATAATAGCATGGAACAATCAAAAATTATAGATACGTTGGAGACGTATCAGGTACACCTTCTATCACAGATCCGAAGGCAAGATCTTTGTTGCTAAGAGTGGTTCCTTTCTAGAGAAGGAGTTTATCTCGAAAGAAGTGAGTGGAAGGAAAGTAGAACTTGAGGAGGTAATAGTACCTGCTCCCGAACTGGAAAGTAATTCATCACAGAAATCAGTTCCCGTGATTCCTACACCAATCAATGAGGAAGCTAATGATGATGATCATGAAACTGTAGATCAAGTTACTACCGAACCTCGTAGGTCAACCAGAGTAAGGTACCGCACCAGAGTGGTACGGTGATCCTGTTCTGAAGGTCATGTTACTTGACCATAACGAACCTACGAACTATGAGGAAGCGATGATGAGCCCAGATTCCGCAAAATGGCTTGAGGCCATGAAATCTGAGATAGGATCCATGTATGAAAACAAAAGTATGGACTTGGGTTGACTTGCCCGATGATCGGCAAGACATAGAGAATAAATGGATCTTCAAGAGGAAGACGGACGTTGATAGTAGTGTTACTATCTACATAGCTCGAATTGTCACAAAAATGTTTTCGATAAGTTCAAGATGTTGACTACAATGAGATTTTCTCACTCGTAGCGATGCTTAAGTTTGTCTGAATCATGTTAGAAATTGCCACATTTTATGAAATCTAGCAAATAGATGTCAAAACTGCATTCCTTAATAGATTTCTTAAAGAAGAGTTGTATATGATGCAACCAGAAGGTTTTGTCCATCCTAAAGGTGCTAACAAAATGTGCAAGCTCCAGCGATCCATCTATGGACTGGTGCAAGCATCTCGGAGTTGGAATATATGCTTTTTGATAAGGTGATTAAAGGATATGGTTTTATACAGACTTGTGGTGAAGCCTGTATTTACAAGAAAGTGAGTGGGAGCACCACAACCTTTCTGATAAGTATATGTGAATGACATATTATTGATCAGAAATGATGTAGAATTTTCTGGAAAGCATAAAGGAGTGTTTGAAAGGAGTGTTTCAAAGAAAGACCTCGATGAAGCTGCTTACATATTGAGCATCAAGATCTATAGAGATAGATCAAGATGCTTGATAAGTTTTTTCAATGAGTACATACCTTGAAAAGATTTTTGAAGTAGTTCAAAATGGAACAGTCAAAGAAAGAGTTCTTGCCTGTGTTGCAAGGTGTGACGTTGAGTAAAGACCCAAAACCCGACCACTGCAGAAAATAGAAAAAGAGAACGAAAAGTCATTCCCTATGCCTCAGTCGTAGGTTCTATAAAGTATGCTATGTTGTGTACCAGACCTATTGTGTACCTCACCATGAGTTTGGCGAAAGGGTACAACAGTGATCCAGGAGTGGATCACTGGACAACGGTCAAAATTATTCTTAGTGGAATAAATACATGTTTCTCGGTTATGGAGGTGACAAAAAGTTCGTCGTAAAGGGTTACATCGATGCAAGCTTTGACACTGACCCGGATGACTCTAAATCTCAATCTGGATACATATTGAAAGTGGGAGCGATTAGCTCAAGTAGTTCCGTGCAGAGCATTGTAGACATAGAAAATTTTCAAAATACTTACGGCTCTGAATGTGGCAGACCCGTTGACTAAATTTCTCTCACAAGCAAAACATGATCACTCTTTGGGTGTTAATCACATAGCAATGTGAACTGCATTATTGACTCTAGTAAACCCTTTGGGTATTAGTCACATGGACATGTGAACTAATCACATAAAGATGTGAACTATTGGTGTTAAATCACATGACGATGTGAACTAGATTATTGACTCTAGTGCAAGTGGGAGACTGAAGGAAATATGCCCTAGAGGCAATAATAAAGTTGTTATTTATATTTCCTTATATCATGATAAATGTTTATTATTCATGCTAGAATTTTATTAACCGGAAACTTGACACATGTGTGAATACATAGACAAAACAGAGTGTCCCTAGTATGCCTCTACTTGACTAGCTTGTTAATCAAAGATGGTTAAGTTTCCTAGCCATAGACATGTGTTGTCATTTGATGAACGGAATCACATCATTAGAGAATGATGTGATGGATAAGACCCATCTGTTAGCTTATCATAATGATCGTTTAGTTTTATTGCTATTGCTTTCTTCATGACTTATACATGTTCCTCTGACTATGAGATTATGCAAGTCCCGAATACCGGAGGAACACCTTGTGTGCTATCAAACGTCACAACGTAACTGGGTGATTATAAAGATGTTCTACATGTGTCTCCGATGGTGTTTGTTGAGTTGGCATAGATCGAGATTAGGATTTGTCACTCCGAGTATCGGAGAGGTATCTCTGGGCCCTCTCGGTAATGCACATCACTAAAAGCCTTGCAAGCAATGTGACTAATGAGTTAGTTGCGAGATGATGCATTACGGAACGAGTAAAGAGACTTGCCGGTAACGAGATTGAACTAGGTATTGAGATACCGACGATCAAATCTCGGGCAAGTAACATACCGATGACAAAGGGAACAACGTATGTTGTTATGCGGTTTGACCGATAAAGATCTTCGTAGAATATGTAGGAACCAATATGAGCATCCAGGTTCTGCTATTGGTTATTGACCGGAGATGTGTCTCAGTCATGTCTACATAGTTCTCGAACCCGTAGGGTCCGCACGCTTAACATTCGATGACGATCGGTATTATGAGTTTATGTGTTTTGATGTACCGAAGGTAGTTCGGAGCCCCGAATGTGATCACGGACATGACGATGAGTCTCAGAATGGTCGAGACATAAAGATCGATATATTGGAAGGCTATGTTTGGACACCGGAATGGTTCCGGATGAGTTCGGGCATTTTCCAGAGTATCGGGAGGTTACCGGAACCCCCCGGGGAGTCAATGGGCCTTAGTGGAAGAGAGGAGGAGGCGGCCAGGTGGAGGGCGCGCCCCCCCAATCCCAATCCGAATTGGGGTGGGGGCCGGCCCCCCTTTCCTTCTCTCCCTCTCCCTCTTCCTTCTTCTCCTACTCCAAATAGGGAAGGGGGAAACCTACTCCTATTGGGAGTAGGACTCCCCCCTTGGGCGCGCCATAGAGAGGGCCGGCCCTCCCCTCCTCCACTCCTTTATATACGGAGGAGGGGGGCACCCGATAGACACACAAGTTGACAGTTGTTTTAGCCGTGTGCGGTGCCCCCCTCCATAGATTTCCACCTCGGTCATATTGTTGTAGTGCTTAGGCGAAGCCCTACGTCGGTAACTTCATCATCACCGTCATCATGCTGTCGTGCTGACGAAACTCTCCCTCGGCCTTAGCTGGATCAAGAGTACGAGGGACGTCACCGAGCTGAACGTGTGCAGATCGCGGAGGTGCCGTGCGTTCGGTACTTGATCAGTTGGATCGCGAAGACGTTCGACTACATCAACCGCATTACTTAACACTTCTGCTTTCGGTCTACGAGGGTACGTGGACACACTCTCCCCGCTCGTTGCTATGCATCTCCTAAATAGATCTTGTGTGATCGTAGGAAACTTTTTGAAATACTGCGTTCCCCAACTTGAGCCCATTTCATCATATATATGAGCCCATTTCATCATTAGAGCACTAAATATGTTTTTTGAGTACAATAGAATATAGATATATGTAACCCTAAGTGTTCATATATATGAACCCTATGTGTTCATATATATGATCCCATTTCATCATTTGTTTATTTTGCTATATTTAGGGTTATTACGAATATATTTAGGTTTTTTTAGGCTTGATTGTCTTAGGCTAGATTGTTTTAGGGTTTTTTTAGGCTTGTGTGTTTTGGGTTGCATATGGGGGTCGTGCATGGTTTGATGTGAGGAAGAGAAACAAAAATGTAAGCAAGTGTGATGGTGAAGTGTCGTCATGCAGATTTGTTTGTTAAAATGAGGGTATTCGAAACAAGAACATATTGCAAAGCTCGGATGACTATAACATTGGATCGAGTGGCAAAAAATTATGAAGTCACATATATTGTGCTAGAACACAATCATTACCTTCAATTGCCACAAACTTGCCACTTGATGGCATCACAAAGGAAGATTTCCAAAGTACAAGCTTTTGAAATAGAAGCCGCTGATGATTCTGGAATCATGCCAAAAGCTGCACATGAGCTTACTTGTCATCAAGTTTAGTTTGGGAGAAGTACACAACTTAGTGAGAGCTTCAACAATTCATTGAAAAATCATTTGAAATCAGATTTTCATATTGTTCGGTTCTTGATGCATTTTGAGAGGACAGTGGAAGTAAAACTAAGAAAGGAATTGCAATCTGAATTTGATGCAAGGAAGAAGTTGCCAAGAATCAAGATGCACACACCTATCTTGGTGCTAGCAAGCAAAGAGTACACTCCAATTATTTTTGAAGCTTTCCAAAGCGAATATGAAAGATCAATGGCTGCATACACTGGAGCATTAGATGGACATAACAAGTTCGCAGTTGCTATTGGGAGTTTGCATGGTGATTTAAAATTCGAGGAGGAGCGCATAGTGATTGGTGATCCTCTAACCCAAACAGTTTCATGTAGTTGTGGAATGTTTAATAGGACGGGAATATTGTGGGGACATGGTCTCAAAGTGCTTGATTTGATGAATATAAAAGTATTGCCAGCGCATTATATCTTAAAGAGGTGGACTAGAGAAGCATGCAATGGAAGCATACACGATAGACAAGGAAGGAACGTGATAGAAAATCCAAACTTGGAAGGCCAACTTCGGTAGAAGGATTCGTCTCACAAATTTCACACTTTGGCATATAAAATAACCTACTCTCTATAATGTTGTTTGATGTTAGAAAATGCACTTGATTGCATTGGTCCACAACTAGAGGATAAACTCAATGCAACTACCAATGCGCTGTATAAGCCATGCAATGACAAAGAAAATGTTGACCCAAATATGCAACAAACAAATGAGGTTCTTAGTACTGCAAAACTCAAGAAAAAAGAGGTTCAATAAAAAAATTGAGGAGAAGACAAACTTGGCTTGATAAGTTACTCAAAAGGAAGTGCAAGCCAACTAAAGTTGCTCCATCCAAAAACCAAAGAGCAAAGGTATGTAGCAATATGTACATGATGTGTTGTTACCGTCCATTCCTAAACTTACTAGAAGTTTTATTGCAGCAACACAAGAAACATGATGGTGCATAGCCTCAAGCAGGAGTGGAGAAGGATGGGCGCAATAAAGGAGCAAATATGGAGTTTCAAGAGTGCAACAAGACAATGAGTTACATGCAGCTCTTGACCGCTACCCGTTATGATGAAAATCTGTTCTAGCATGTACAAGCTTTTAGATAGTATTTTGGGCGGTGTCAACTGTATTTTGGACAGGGTTGACTATAGTATTTTAGACTTGTGGGCTAACTATAGTCTTTTGTGGCCTATGTGTACTAGTAAAAGGGCCAACTCTATGTACTTGAATGATTATGTAAGAACAAATTTCAATGTCAAGTGCTTTAAAAATTAGTTTGTTCAGACCTGCAAAAGAATTTGTATTCTGTTCAACTTTCCGTTGTTGTTGTTGTGTTTTCCTGAACCTGTTAACTCATGGGCTAATACTAGCAAACTTCAACAAAAAAAGGAGTACGTCTGAACACTTCAATACAACCACCAGTGCACTGTATTTGTGTTAATTAACTGAACCGATGCAAGTTTGCTAGTATTGTGTTAACTGAACCGATGCTCTGCTCTCTTCTCTGCCTGAAGAAAGTGCACTCCGTTCTCTGTTGTTTTGTCCACTCATTCAGTTTCTTTTGACTGTGAACTGCTGCTGGCCACTGGATCAATTCCAACGGTATGGTAGGGGGCAAGGTACGCTGTGCCTTGGCCACAGCAGATCTCGGTCCATAAAGGTAGACCAAAAAATGGACTAAGACAACTAAATGTGATGTCAGCTGAATGGGACCAAACTATATCTCATCTAGATGAATTCTAAGCACTCTCATCAATATTTATACAACTTCGGTATTTTATATAATGGAAGCTAATGATTTTGACAAAATTGACAGAGAGAAATAATAAAGGATACATAGGGTATTACTCTCCTACGATTCTGTAAGTTCAGAATATATAAAACTGACGTGATCTCTTGTACTCTGCTTGCTAATAAATACATGACCAGGTGGCTCGAGAGGGGTGTGTCGAACCACCACGGAAAATTATCTGTGCTGAGGACTGGACGATCTCTCTAAGTTGCTTGACTGTTGCTTCTTGTGTATCCCTGTCTCTTGGAAAGAAGCCCCCTACAGGAGGAGGTATAGGGATCATTGCGTCACAGCCCTTGCATGGATATTCACCATCTGTCAGAAGAACCGTCTTCAGGTTTGGAGCTCGACCCATCACGGTACTTGCAAATAACAAGTGATGCTTCAGTAGGGGCCTAAAACCACCAAACTGAAACTCTTTCAATTGCCACTTCTGACAGCTCGTGAACCCAGGAATCTTCCATGAAGGTTCCACTCTCTGAGCACCACACCATCTTATTCTTGCTTCATCACCATCCAGGCATGGATGTTCAAACATCTGCATTCAACCACCAATACAAAAATTATAAGGGGTTATGGTAGGATGTTCAAACATCTGCATTCAACCACAGATGTACAATCATAAAGAGACTACGATGGTGTTTTGAGTCAGATAGACCTGTATACATTCCAACTAAAAGTTTAAAAGAATTGAGTAGAAGTACCTCAACATCAAATGTCTCAACAGATGGAGCAGCTTCGATGAGATTTAATGTCCATAACAGATCAAATTTTATAAAGATACCATGAATAAACAGCTTTCTTAGCTTGTTGAATGCAGTGCAGAGTTGTTTTCTTTCTGGTTGCATCCAGATCTGATGAACAAAACAAATAAAGAAAAAGATAAGTATACAATAATTGTGCATCTGTATATGTTATAAAGGCAAGTTATGCATGCACCAGGTTAGTCATTTGCCAAGTAATGGGATGCTTCCAGGCAATTATAAATCTCTACTATATACTTAATTAAAGAAGAAGAATGTTCCTCTTTCGTACAACCTTGAGTTCCCCCTCCGTCTCTTCGCTCTGATCTTTTTCCTCGTATATATGGTCTTTTCTCCGGTTTTTCTTGAAAACCATCTTAACTGTCCCACCTTTTATTGACTTACCAAGTAGAAATATGTCTTCTTTGGTAAACCAATAAATTCTTACCAAATAAAATCCTAAAATTTATTTAGGTAGGTAAATCACAGGCAAGATTTGATAAAACATTTACTTACACAATCACATTAATATGGGTTCACAGCAACATACAATAATATTTATATCCCACTGCAACGCACCGGAAATTATCTACTTATAAATAAAAGCAAATTACTTGGTCAAGGATGAACCAGCAAAGCTAAAACAATCCTAGTGATGGTCCAACATGAAGTTCATACTAATGCATAAGCACAATATAACAACAGATATCTGCTAAAATTACCTTTTCTCCTCGAAAGTTTAAGGTCATAGTGTGTATGTTTGTGGTACCATCTAGAACCTGGCTTAAACTAAAGTCTTGGTGATAGAGAGTTGCATCACATTTGAGGTACAATTCCTTGAGTGACGGGACAGAACCAAAACACAAGGGGGCCTCATGAAACAACCAAGCCTGCCAACGGACCCGCTCTAGTTTTGGAAGGCAGAGCACCTCAGCTCTTTTCAGTGACAAGTAGACTTCTAGAACTCTGAGATTCGAATGTGGCGCATTGATCTTCCATACAGATAAGTCCCCGGTGTCACAGTGGTCCAGACGAAGGTGCAGCAATTGCTTGCAACAATCAAACAGGAGGTGATTCATGTCGCGTTCGGCGAAGCGAACATTATGTAGATGAAGCCTTGTGAGGCAGCGAAGAACACTAGGGTACTCACTGAAAAATCCATCCACATCCCGAGCTTGCCGTAACATAACCTCGTTGTCGGAGTCCTTGACCTCCTTCTCAGTTAAAATGGCAAGTTCCAAATCTTTTAGCATCTCGCTGTCAATGGCATTGCTAACTAGCAGGCCAATGTCACGCGAGTAGTTGCCCATGAGATAAAGCTTGAGGCATATAGTGTTGAGATGGTGTGTTCCCTGCGGGGCTGAGCCAAGAAGCTGCTAGTGGCTCTTGTCAGAGACGCCATTGCTTGATCAGTGTGTGCAGCCCCTGTACATGGGGCACTAAGGAAGTCCGTGACATGAAGTTTGAGATCAGGAAGTAGCCACGGCAAGTTTCTCCACCGCGTTGACAACACGCTAGTCCTTGCTGCCATGGCAAGGTCGACTCTCCCCAAGATAGAGATTAAAATGTCATCGGTCAACGCGCTGAGCCTATCTTCCTCGCCTTTCTGCAACAAGAATATATATCATCCATGGATACAGTCAGGTCAACATGCAAAGAATAGAAGGTTCTAAGCATAAGTAATCGTTGCATCATCTCTAGCAAGAACACTGCATTTTTTGTGATGTGTAAGATCATTTATTTGGAACTTCAGTATATAGGAGTAGGCAGAGCAGCTAGCAAAGAAGAACTTACATGGCGGCGCGCACTATCTGACTCCATGGATAATATCCTCCGAGTCCAGGGAGCCCTGAACAGCCCGCTCATCTTTTATGTAGGGAGCTCTGGTCTCTATTTATTCAGAGAGGACGAGATGATGACGATGCTCTAAATCGGTCCGACCAGAATCTGAAGTAGAGAATCTCCGACTTCTGTTAGATGAAACCGAATAATAACCTCCTCCCGAGTCCAGTATGCCTTCCAAAGCGCTCGTCTGTATTTTTCAGACACAAGAGGAGACAGAAGTCGAGAATCCCCGACTTTTCTCTCTCTCTCTCTCTCTCTCTCTATCTCTCTGAGATGAAACCGAATCGAACAGACAACAGCCTGACGACCGCGTTGACACAATGATTTACGCTGGAGAAGACGGACTATAATTTACGAGTATGTTCGACCGCGTGGTAAATCCACATCCACACGTTTGCTATTGCTGGTGGAGGAGGGGATTGCAGCCTGTAAAAAGGATCATCTCACGGCCTACAAAATCAACCACCCCGTCCGTCTTTCGAAATCCCTGTAAACGGACGCTCTTCCACTCGCAGAACAATTATTGTTCTGCTATTAACAACGGATCAAGAAAATCAGCTGCCTTGGATAGAGTTGGGGAGGTTAACGAGCCCCTGAAAATCGAGCCAATCAATCAGTCCGGCACATCAGACCCTGCCTAGGACGCGAGGAGAGAAAGAGGGCAGCAGCCAAGCGGCGGAGCGAGGGCCTCACCTTGTCCTTCTTCGAGGGCGGCGGCGTTCCGTCCGTGCCCGCTTCACGGCGGCTCGGGATAACCCTAGGCTATATCTGGCCATGGGCCGGGCCTAAAAAAGCCCATGGCAGAAAACTGAGGCCCAGGCCCTCCCAGGCCCTATCATCGGGCCTACTTTTCAAGCCCAAGCCCGGCCCATCTGGTAAAAAGCCCTGAAAAGCCCTTAGGGCTTAGGGTCGTGGGCTGGGCCTATTCCTTAAAATGTCAATAGGATAAGCCCAAGCCCACCCAGGCCCTGCTAGTGGGCTTAAAACTCAGGCCCAAGCCCAGCCCATGATCAAGCCCATCGGGCCTAGGCCCTGGATTTTAGGGCCGGGCCTGGGTGGGCCGACAGGGCCGGGCCTGAGATGGCCAGGACTACCCTAGGCTAGGCGAGATGCCAACCGCCCACCGCAGAGCAGGAGTTGTATGTTTTCTTTTTCCTTGAGAAATAGCAGGAGTTGTATGTTTTTTTTTCCTTGAGAAATAGCAGGAGTTGTATAGTGCTATTGTCTTGGGCTACAACGGGCCTTCGTTTCGGACTGGATCATTTTTGGGCCAGCTGCGTTTGCGGCCCAGTTCAGCCTGGCTGAGTAAAAATAGGTTTTGGGTCAAGTTCCGCACTGGGTTCAGCCTCACTGAAGCGGCTACAGTAATCGGGCTGGTCCATTTCGTGCACAATTAAAGAAAAAGGAAGGGAAAAGGAGAGCATGAGGGATCGATCCCTGGAGCTATTGTTCGTGTTAAGTAAAGGGGGTGAGACCTACCATATGACATATGTGATAAGCAATAAAAACATTCAAAAAAAAAAGGAGACGAGCATACTTGAAGTGAGTCAAGTCGGTTTTCTCCGGGTGTTTTTTCGTTTCTTTTCTTTTTTTTCTTCTCCTTTCTTTTCATTTGTTTCTTTAGTTTTATTCATTTTATTTTTTCTTTGATTTATTTTGTTTCTTTTTCAGTTTTCATTTTTTTGTTTCCTTTCATTCTTTTGGTTACCATTCTGAATTTTTCGTTTATGTCATCAACATTTTTCTAATTCACATTTAACATTTTTGAATATAAATTTAATTTTCATAAAAACATGGTCAATATTTTTATACATATTTTCAACATTTTCCAAATACAAGACTTTTTTGTGTGTTAATAGTTTTTTGAAAACATTGTCAAAAAATTTCAATACACACTTCTAAACTTTTTCAAAATTTTTATTAACATTTTTCAAATATAATATTAACATATTCTAAAACGGTCAACATTTTTGATATGCAAATTGAACATTTTTCAAATTTTTGATTAACAGTTTTAATGCAATATTACCATTTTTTAACACATGGGCAACATTTTTTAAAACAAATTTAACATTTTTTTAATGCTTGATTAACCTGTTACAAATACTTGTTTAATATTTTTTCAAATGCTTGTTTAACATTTTTATATACATGATAAAAAATCATCATTTTTTAATACATGGTAAAGAAGTCCTATATAAATTTAAAATTTTTAAAATGCTTGATTAACATTTTTCAAAAACTTTTTCAACATTTTTTTAAATTCTTGATTAATATTTTTATATACATGATTATTTTTTTTGGGCTTTTTTTAATAGATGGTCAACGTTTTCTCTACACATGTTAACATTTTTCAAATGCTTGATTAACGTTTTTCAAATACATGTTCAACATTTATTCTAAATGCCTGATTAACATTTTTTAAATACAAGATCTTCTTTTTGGATACATGGTTTTTTATACATTTTTCATACACGTATAAACATTTTCTTTATACACATTTAACATTTTCTAATGCTTAGGTAATATTTTTTGTATTTTTTAAGTTTTATAAATAAATAAATACATACATATATATATATATATGTGTGTATATACATAATATAATATAAACAAATTAAAAAAAGCAAAAGCGAACACATAAAAAGTAAAAAGAAGAAGAAAAAAACGGCCTCTCACACGCCTGGGCTGGCCCAATTCGCCCTCCCATTCAGGGAGGGTTTTCCCTAGGTCTCGCAGAACGCAAGGTATATGGGCCCCGAGTTTGGTTCCCCGCGGGCGCCCCTATTTGTCGCCTTACGCGAGCGCAGGGCCGGCCGGTGAGGTTTTCATACATCGTAAATGCATTAATCCGAAAAACTAAAAACAGCGTAAATGCATTAATCTGGAAAACTAAAAACCCTGTTTCC
Source organism: Triticum urartu (assembly GCF_056163025.1). Classification (NCBI taxonomy): domain Eukaryota; kingdom Viridiplantae; phylum Streptophyta; class Magnoliopsida; order Poales; family Poaceae; genus Triticum; species Triticum urartu. Next base: position 70,482,386 of record NC_141874.1, read on the forward strand.
AGGATTTGTTAAGTGATGCTGCTAGTAGCCATCCCAACTACTAATTGGTACGTCTTTTGGCAATAGATCAGGGTAACATGAACTATGTTGGCTGTAGAATATTCACTTCATGAACTATTTTTTCATCCATGCAAAGAATTTGTACTTTTCTTTATCTCTACATCTCTACAACTATTAAATAAGCAAACATATTTATCACTAAGTGCATCCAGATTAACGTACACAAAACAACCCAAATCAATGGGAGCCACACGATTAGCCCCTCTCATTTAGATCTAACCATCAACATAACAATCAACCCTCATCAATAGTGCGTTTAGTGATTTCAAAGAGCGGACGAAAAAAACTCCGCCAGCGGTGACCCCTACAATCACGCACGAAAAATAGAAACTGACCCCGATCAGATCACCCTCAAGGCCACAACCTGGCGCTGCAAGATCTTCCAATGGTGTGCGCCTCCTCCCACTCCTCACTTGATTCGTATTCGGCTCTTCGCCATCTAAGGTCTTCGAGGGGGACGCCATTGACTCCAGTGCTCCTCCGGTGGTGGTTGTGGGGTCGGCCGGAGAGGCGACGACGATGGGGAGCAGCGGCGCATCGGCAGCGGCAGCGGCTGCAGGGCAACGACGGACGAGTAGCGGCGCGAAGCAGGTGCAGGTGGCGGTTCCGGTCGAAAGGAGGCGGCAGGGGGGCTTAGGCGGGTGAAGGGAGCTCGTCCGTGAGTGTGGCGCGCAGAGGCTGTTGCTGCTAGCCCGCGGTGGTTGCCGTGGTGCAGCGCCGGCGGCACGACTGCAAGGGGAGCCGGCGGCGGCGCGCATGGCCGTGGGGTTAAGGTGAGCTGGTCGGGGCGCAGTGGGAGTAGTGCGACAGGGTCCAGGCCGTCTTCCTTTATGGAGATGAATTGTTGGGTCGACACCACCAACACATGCTCGAGGCGAGGTCTGATAATTTCCTCTTCTCTCCTCTTCTTCTCCTCTTCCTTTTCTTCCTCTCCTCTTCTTCTCCTTTTTCCTCTTCTTATTTTCCTTTTTCCTCTCCTAAATATATAAAACTTTTCTAAAAATGAAACTAACCTAAAATGTACTAAATCAGAGAACATATATAGATAATCCTTTTCTAAATATATAAATCTAACTTTTTTTTGCATATATGAACATATATACACAGAGAACATACAAACATATATACATTTTTATAAAAAAGCAAAATACAAATCATCATATATATGAAAAAAAATCTGAAAAGAAGCAACATACACAATACATATACTCACATATATACATATATATATATAATCTAAAAAAACAAGCATATAATATATGAAAAAAAGGAACAGGGGAGGGGCGGCGCCGGCAGCACCAAGGGAGGGGCAGGGGCGCGGGTTCGGCGGCGAGGACGGCGACGGGGCAGGGGGCGCGTGTTCGGCGGCGAGGACGGCGACGGGGCAGGGACGACGGCCGGCGAGGAAGGGGCGGGCAGGGCAGGGCGACGACGACGACGGGGGCGCGCGGGCCGGGGCATGCAACGCGCGTCGGGGTAGGGCGGTGATCGGCGACGGCGTCGGGCGAGGGCACGGGCGACGGCGACCTCGGGCGGCTAGGGGAGGCGACGGCGACGTCGGGGCAGGGGCCGGCGTTGTGACGCCCCCGATTCAATCGTACACTAATCATACACGCAAACGTGTACGATCAAGATCAGGGACTCACGGGAAGATATCACAACACAACTCTACAAATAAAATAAGTCATACAAGCATCATATTACAAGCCATGGGCCTCGAGGGCTCGAATACAAGAGCTCGATCATAGACGAGTCAGCGGAAGCAACAATATCTGAGTACACACATAAGTTAAACAAGTTTGCCTTAAGAAGGCTAGCACAAACTGGGATACAGATCGAAAGAGGCGCATGCCTCCTGCCTGGGATCCTTCTAAACTACTTTTGGTCATTGTCAGCGGGCTGCACGTAGTAGTAGACACCTCCCGAGTAGTAGTAGTAGTCGTCGACGGTGGCGTCTGGATCCTAGGCTCCAACGTCTGGTCGCAGCAATCGAGCATAGAAAGGGGGGAAAGAGGGAGCAAAGCAACCGTGAGTACTCATCCAAAGTACTCGCAAGCAAGAAGCTACACTACATATGTATGCATTGGTATCAAATGGAATAAGGGTATCATATGTGGACTGAACTGCAGAAAGCCGGAATAAGAGGGGGATAACTAGTCCTGTCAAAGACTACGCTTCTGGTAACCTCCATCTTGCAGCAGAAGAAGAGAGTAGATGGTAAGTTCACCAAGTAGCATTGTGTAGTATAATCCTAACCGATGATCCTCCCTTCGTCGCCCTGTGAGAGAGCGATCACCGGTTGTATCTGGCACTTGAAAGGGTGTGTTTTAAGTATCCGGTTCTAGTTGTCATAAGGTCAAGGTACAACTCCAAGTCATCCTGTTACCGAAGATCACGGCTATTCGAATAGATTAACTTCCCTGCAGGGGTGCACCACATAACCCAACACGCTCGATCCCATTTGGCCGGACACACTTTCCTGGGTCATGCCCGGCCTCGGAAGATCAACACGTCGCAACCCTACCTAGGCACAACAAAGAGGTCAGCACGCCGGTCTAAATCCTATGGCGCAGGGGTCTGGGCCCATCGCCCATTGCGCACCTGCACGTTGCGAGGGCGGCCGGAGAGCAGACCTAGCAACCTCCATTACAAAGGAAGTTGCTTACGCGGTCCAACCCGGCGCGCGCCGCTCAGTCGCTGACGTCACGAAGGCTTCGGCTGATACCACGACGTCGAGTGCCCATAACTGTCCCCGCGTAGATGGTTAGTGCGTATAGGCCAGTGGCCAGACTCAGATCAAATACCAAGATCTCGTTAAACGTGTTATCTTGAAATAACCGCGAATGCCGACCAGGGCCAGGCCCACCTCTCTCCTAGGTGGTCTCAACCTGCCCTGTCGCTTCGCCACAAAGATCCACACAGATGGCCGTTGGGACAAAGGTCCTTTCAGCCCCCAATCCGTAAATCACTCGCGGGTGCTCCACGAGCCGACCCGACTTTAGTCACCACATGTATCATGTATAAAGTATATAGTATATACCCATGATCACCTCCCGAGTGATCATGGCCCGATAATATAGCATGGAAGACGGACAAGAATGTAGGGCCACTGATGATAAACTAGCATCCTATACTAAGCATTAGGATTGCAGGTAAAGGTAACAACAGTAGTAGCAAGGACAGGCTATGCATCAGGATAGGATTAACGGAAAGCAGTAACATGCTACACTACTCTAATGCAAGTAGTATAGAGGAGAGTAGGCGATATCTGGTGATCAAGGGGGGGGGGCTTGCGTGGTTGTTCTGGCAAGAAGGATGGGTCGTCAACACCATAGTCGAACTGGGGGTCGCCGGCTGCCTCGGGGTCTATCGGAAAGAAGTAACAAAGGGAGAACACAATAAATAACAGAGCAATCAAAGCATCACAAAGCGTAACATGGCAATACGCGGTGCTAGTGGTGACCTAACGCAGTATGGGGTGAAACCGGCGAAGGGGGGAAAACATCCGAGAAAGTATTCCCGGTATTCTGTGTTTTCGGATAGATGAACCGGAGGGGGAAAGTTGCGTGTTCAATATACTAGGGATGTGTGGCGGACAAATGGGCTGCGTATCTGGATTCGTCTCGTCGTTCTGAGCAACTTTCATGTAGAATTTTTTTTTCATCCGAGCTATGGTTTATTTTATATGACTTTACAAAGATTTAAACATTTTCTGAAATTATAGATTTACTTTAATTCGAAAATCATTTTAATATCTAAATGCTATGGGTACCAGAAAGTGTACCCACACTTTTGCACGTGAGGCTGGCAGTGGGCCCAGAGTCAAAGTTAATGGCTGACTGTGTGAGCCTTATCCAAATGAACAGTACATGGGGGCCCCACATGTCATTGGGTGATATACTAATCAGTGTTGAATATAAACCAGGGACTAATTAAGTGCGGTGGGACCCAATGTCGGTGGCTGTTTTAGGGGTAATTAGCACCTAATTAGTTTAACAAATTAACTGGGGCGGGGCCCGTTTGGCAGTGACAGTGGGGGAAAGGTTAGCGCTAAACAAACTGGGGTTATCCCCTCCAAGTCAACAGAAGGGCCGGCTGGGCTCGCGCGGGCACAAGGCGCCGGTGGCCTCGCCCAGTAGAGACCGGGGGAGGGGAGCAGGGGGAGGCCCCGGGCGGCGGTGGCCCTTGTGGGCGCGGCCATCTGGCACGCGCAGACAGGCTCCGGCGGGCACGGCCGAAGCGGCGGGGAGTTGCGGGGCGGCGAGCAGCGCGGGAGCGGCGTCAGGCATGGAGGCGGCCGAAGCAGCACAGTGGCGGCGCTGCAGCAGTACTTGGTAGCAGCAGAAGTAGCAGCTACAAGCAGAGTAGTAGCAACGGGTGCCATCGACCATAGGAGGAAAGCAGGGAGAGGCGGGCGCGCGTGGGCGCGTTCCTGGGATCCGGATGTGGCAACGATGAGTGCGCGACGCGCTAGGGGACCTAACCCAACGGGAAAGAGGAGGAGAAGGAGCGAAGGCTGACAGGGGATGCAGAGGAGGGTCGAAGAGGTCGGAGCTGGTCGGGGATGCGTAGATCGACGACGAGGCAGGAGCAATGGCCGATGTAGGGGATCGACTGTCGCGACGGCGTGAGGGCTTCCTGGCTCCGAACTGGCCTCGAGACAGATGTAGAAGACAACGACAGTCTTCCTGGACAGGCCTGCGCGGCGAGGGGAGGACCCATGGCGCGTCAATGGTGTTGGCGCAGCGATGAGCACGCCCGGGCGAGCAAAACAGAGGGGTAAGAGGGCAAGTGAGGGGGATTGGGCGTGCTAGGGTTTGTCAGCGAAGGGAGGAGGCGTCGAGGATGGCCTTGTCCACCGGGGAAAGCCGCGGGATGATCGGCACGTGGCAATCCCGACCATGGACGCGCCATGCCCGTCCACGAAGTCTCTGGTGAACAGAGGGAGAAGAAGGCATATGGATGGGCTAGGCCTGCACTGTAGCAAGTGGGCTAGAGTGTACAATGAGACTTTTAGTTTACACCTTTTCTTTTCTTTTTACTAGTATTTTCTATTTACTTTTCTGTTTGTTTGTTTGTTTTTCTTTTCTTTTATTCCGTTTTATCTTGGTTTACTAGTATATAATTAGCCTCTAATTTAGTATTTCAATTTAGTCCACTGTCACAAAAAGTATAGTCCTCAAATAATTTAGTTTGATATTTTTTTATTAGTAAAGGCATTTAAATAATTAGTTTTTCTACTATTTAAATCATTTTAGTGCATTTAAGCATTTCATAAATGTTTGGTTTCCCCACCATAATTGCTTACAATTTATTTGGTGCACTCCGAACATTTTAGTTTTAATATTTGAAGACTTTATTATTTGCTTGAGTTTAAATTTGAATTTTAATCGGTTTCGAACTAACATGAGATTAGCAACAGTAATCGAAGTGACGTGGCATAATTACCAGTGGGTTGTTGTAGCTTAATTATCCGGGCGTCACAACTCTCCTCCACTACAAGAAATCTCGTCCCGAGATTTAGGAGCGGGAGTAAGGGGGAAGGGATTTGGTTACTAAATTCTAGCGGGTCTTCTCGGTGTTGGTTGCTCTTCTCGAAGAGGTCAATCCATTACGTTGATGCCTTCATTCCTCTGCTCCAGGTCATCATGATGAAGTCGTCCTCCTTTCTTTGGAATATACCGCCGTACTTACAAATAGGTAAGGGGCTGCTCTAAAACGATAGAATATTGTAAGGGGAACTCATTTGGGGTTATCCCAGGAATGAACACAAGAGTATCTCTAGAGTTGAATAAATGAAACACATCGAGAGACAAGTGAGAAGGTGCCATAAGAAGTTTCAAGCGCATAGACAGTCGTTCGTTGCCTGAAACAAAGTGTGAAAGTGGTTCAGAGCAATGGGAATAAGTATTGCGCCTGATACCAGAATAGAGCACTAGGAAGGCGGCCCGTGAATTAAATACGAAGCCAAGCGTGAGGAATAACCATTAGAAACAGGGTTGGTCAGGGGAGTCAGGTTTCGATCCTGTGGAACTGTGGGTTATGGGCCCACCGTGTGGGTTAAAAGTAGGAAGGGCGGAGACGTCTTGCGTGATCATGTAAGCAAGGCATGTCAGGGATTTGTCTGTCAGTTATGTCGGCATCAATGTCGGTACCAAGGGCTAGGGACGAAGAGAACCATTTTCCTGCTCATTGAACGAGGCGGGCCAAGAGGCAAAGTTCTCATCCATCGGCGGTTACCGAAATGTCATCAACAATAGAAACAGGGTCTCACTGGTAGAGTTGTACACCGAGGTGTTTACATAAGCAGTGAATTGAAGGAAATATGCCCTAGAGGCAATAATAATGTTATTATTTTATTTCCCCATATCATGATAAATGTTTATTATTCATGCTAGAATTGTATTATCCGGAAGCATAATACTTGTGTGAATACATAGACAAACCAAACGTCACTAGTATGCCTCTACTTGACTAGCTCGTTAATCGAAGATGGTTATGTTTCCTAACCATAGACATGTGTTGTTATTTGATTAATGGGATCACATCATTAGGAGAATGATGTGATTGACATGACCCATTCCATTAGCTTAGCACCCGATCATTTAATATGTTGCTATTGCTTTCTTCATGACTTATACATGTTCCTATGACTATGAGATTATGCAACTCCCGTTTGCCGGAGGAACACTTTGTGTGCTACCAAACGTCACAACGTAAGTGGGTGATTATAAAGGAGCTCTACAGGTGTCTCCAAAGGTACATGTTGGGTTGGCGTATTTCGAGATTAGGATTTGTCACTCCGATTGTCGGAGAGGTATCTCTGGGCCCTCTCAGTAATGCACATCACATAAGCCTTGCAAGCATTACAACTAATGAGTTAGTTGCAAGATGATGTATTAAGAAACAAGTAAAGAGACTTGCCGGTAACGAGATTGAACTAGGTATTGAGATACCGACGATCGAATCTCGGGCAAGTAACATACCGATGACAAAGGGAACAACGTATGTTGTTATGCGGTATGACCGATAAAGATCTTCGTAGAATATGTGGGAGCCAATATGAGCATCCAGGTTCCGCTCTCGGTCATGTCTACATTGTTCTCGAACCCGTAGGGTCCGCACGCTTAAGGTTTTGATGACAGTTATATTATGAGTTTATGCATTTTGATGTACCGAAGTTTGTTCGGAGTCCCGGATGTGATCACGGACATGACGAGGAGTCTCTAAATGGTCGAGACATAAAGATTGATATATTGTAAGCCTATATTTGGATATCGGAAGTGTTCCGGGTGAAATCGGGATTTTACCGGAGTACCGGGAGGTTACCGGAACCCCTCAGGAGGTATATGGGCCTTAGTGGGCTTTAGTGGAAGAGAGGAGAGGTGGCCAGGGCTGGGCTGCGCGCCCCTCCCACTACTCCGAATAGGACAAGGAGAGGGGGGCGGCGCCCCCCCTTCCTTCTCTCTCTCCTCTTTTCCCGTCCCGAATCCTATTCCAACTAGGAAAGGGGGGGGGATCCTACTCCCGGTGGGAGTAGGACTCCTCCTGGCGCGCCCTCCTCCTGGCCGGCCGCACCCCCCTGCTCCTTTATATACGGGGGCAGGGGGCACCCCTAGACACACAAGTTGATCCACGTGATCATATTCTTAGCCGTGTGCGGTGCCCCCTTCCACCATAATCCTTGATAATATTGTAGCGGTGCTTAGGCGAAGCCCTGCGATGGTAGTACATCAAGATCGTCACCACGCCGTCGTGCTGACGGAACTCTTCCCTGACACTTTGCTGGATCGGAGTCCGGGGATCGTCATCGAGCTGAACGTGTGCTAGAACTCGGAGGTGCCGTAGTTTCGGTGCTTGATTGGTCGGGCCGTGAAGACGTACGACTACATCAACCGCGTTGCGCTAACGCTTCCGCTGTCGGTCTACAAGGGTACGTAGATCACACTCTCCCCTCTCGTTGCTATGCATCACCATGATCTTGCGTGTGCGTAGGAAATTTTTTGAAATTACTACGTTCCCCAACAGTGGTATCAGAGCCTAGGTTTTATGTGTTGATGTTATATGCACGAGTAGAACACAAATGAGTTGTGGGCGATATAAGTCATACTGCTTACCAGCATGTCATACTTTGGTTCGGCGGTATTATTGGACGAAGCGGCCCGGACCGACATTACGCGTACGCTTACGCGAGACCGGTTCTCCCGACGTGCTTTGCACAAAGGTGGCTAGCGGGTGACAGTTTCTCCAACTTTAGTTGAACCGAGTGTGGCTATGCCCGGTCCTTGCGAAGGTTAAAACAGCACCAACTTGACAAACTATCGTTGTGGTTTTGATGCGTAGGTAAGATTGATTCTTGCTTAAGCCCGTAGCAGCCACGTAAAACTTGCAACAACAAAGTAGAGGACGTCTAACTTGTTTTTGTAGGGCATGTTGTGATGTGATATGGTCAAGACATGATGCTAAATTTTATTGTATGAGATGATCATGTTTTGTAACCGAGTTATCGGCAACTGGAAGGAGCCATATGGTTGTCGCTTTATTGTATGCAATGCAATCGCGCTGTAATGCTTTACTTTATCACTAAGCGGTAGCGATAGTCGTGGAAGCATAAGATTGGCGAGACGACAATGATGCTACAATGGAGATCAAGGTGTCGCGCCGGTGACGATGGTGATCACGATGGTGCTTCGAAGATGGAGATCACAAGCACAAGATGATGATGGCCATATCATATCACTTATATTGATTGCATGTGATGTTTATCTTTTATGCATCTTATCTTGCTTTGATTGACGGTAGCATATAAGATGATCTCTCACTAATTATCAAGAAGTGTTCTCCCTAAGTATGCACCGTTGCGAAAGTTCTTCGTGCTGAGACACCACGTGATGATCGGGTGTGATAGGCTCTACGTTCAAATACAACGGGTGCAAAACAGTTGCACACGCGGAATACTCAGGTTATACTTGACGAGCCAAGCATATGCAGATATGGCCTCGGAACACGGAGACCGAAAGGTCGAGCGTGAATCATATAGTAGATATGATCAACATAGTGATGTTCACCAATGAAACTACTCCATCTCACGTGATGATCGGACATGGTTTAGTTGATTTGGACCACATAATCACTCAGAGGATTAGAGGGATGTCTATCTAAGTGGGAGTTCTTTAAGTAATATGATTAATTGAACCTAAATTTATCATGAAACTTAGTACCTCATAGTATCTTGCTTGTTTATGTTTGATTGTAGATAGATGGCCCATGCTGTTGTTCCGTTGAATTTAATGCATTCCTTGAGAAAGCAAAGTTGAAAGATGATGGTAGCAATTACATGGACTGGTTCCATAACTTGAGGATTATCCTCATTGCTGCACAGAAGAATTACGTCCTGGAAGCACCGCTGGGTGCCAGGCCTACTGCTGGAGCAACACCAGATGTTATGAACGTCTGGCAGAGCAAAGATGATGACTACTCGATAGTTCAGTGTGCCATGCTTTACGGCTTAGAATCGGGACTTCAACGACGTTTTGAACGTCATGGAGCATATGAGATGTTCCAGGAGTTGAAGTTAATATTTCAAGCAAATGCTCGGACTGAGAGATATGAAGTCTCCAATAAGTTCTATAGCTGCAAGATGGAGGAGAACAGTTCTGTCAGTGAGCATATACTCAAAATGTCTGGGTATAATAATCACTTGATTCAATTAGGAGTTAATCTTCCAGATGATTGCGTCATTGACAGAATTCTCCAATCACTGCCACCAAGATACAAGAGCTTCGTGATGAACTATAATATGCAAGGGATGAATAATACTATTCCCGAGCTCTTCGCAATGCTGAAAGCTGCGGAGGTAGAAATCAAGAAGGAGCATCAAGTGTTGATGGTCAACAAGACCACTAGTTTCAAGAAAAAGGGAAAAGGGAAGAAGAAGGGGAACTTCAAAAAGAACAGCAAGCAAGTTGCTACTCAAGAGAAGAAACCTAAACCTGGACCTAAGCCTGAAACTGAGTGCTTCTACTGCAAGCAGACTGGTCACTGGAAGCGGAACTGCCCCAAGTATTTGGTGGATAAGAAGGATGGCAAGGTGAACAAAGGTATATGTGATATACATGTTATTGATGTGTACCTTACTAATGCTCGCAGTAGCACCTGGGTATTTGATACTGGTTCTGTTGCTAATATTTGCAACTCGAAATAGGGACTACGGAGTAAGCGAAGATTGGCTAAGGACGAGGTGACGATGCGCGTGGGAAATGGTTCCAAAGTCGATGTGATCGCAGTCGGCACGCTACCTCTACATCTACCTTCGGGATTAGTATTAGACCTAAATAATTGTTATTTGGTGCCAGCGTTAAGCATGAACATTATATCTGGATCTTGTTTGATGCGAGACGGTTATTCATTTAAATCAGAGAATAATGGTTGTTCTATTTACATGAGTAATATCTTTTATGGTCATGCACCCTTAAAGAGTGGTCTATTCTTATTAAATCTCGATAGTAGTGACACACATATTCATAGTGTTGAAACCAAAAGATGCAGAGTTGATAATGATAGTGCAACTTATTTGTGGCACTGCCGTTTGGGTCATATCGGTATAAAGCGCATGAAGAAACTCCATACTGATGGGCTTTTGGAACCACTTAATTATGAATCACTTGGTACTTGCGAACCGTGCCTTATGGGTAAGATGACAAAAACACCGTTCTCCGGTACTATGGAGAGAGCAACAGATTTATTGGAAATCATACATACAGATGTATGTGGTCCAATGAATGTTGAGGCTCGTGGCGGATATTGTTATTTTCTCACCTTCACAGATGACTTAAGCAGATATGGGTATATCTACTTAATGAAACATAAGTCTGAAACATTTGAAAAGTTCAAAGAATTTCAGAGTGAAGTTGAAAATCATCGTAACAAGAAAATAAAATTCCTACGATCTGATCGTGGAGGAGAATATTTGAGTTACGAGTTTGGTGTACAATTAAAACAATGTGGAATAGTTTCGCAACTCACGCCACCCGGAACACCACAGCGTAATGGTGTGTCCGAACGTCGTAATCGTACTTTACTAGATATGGTGCGATCTATGATGTCTCTTACTGATTTACCGCTATCGTTTTGGGGATATGCTCTAGAGACGGCCGCATTCACGTTAAATAGGGCACCATCAAAATCCGTTGAGATGACGCCATATGAACTGTGGTTTGGCAAGAAACCAAAGTTGTCGTTTCTGAAAGTTTGTGGCTGCGATGCTTATGTGAAAAAACTTCAACCTGATAAGCTCGAACCCAAATCGGAGAAATGTGTCTTCATAGGATATCCAAAGGAAACTATTGGATACACCTTCTATCACAGATCCGAAGGCAAGACTTTTGTTGCTAAGTTCGGAAAATTTCTAGAGAAGGAGTTTCTCTCGAAAGAAGTGAGTGGGAGGAAAGTATAACTTGACGAGGTAACTGTACCGGCTCCCTTATTGGAAAGTAGTACATCACAGAAACCAGTTTCTGTGACACCTACACCAATTAGTGAGGAAGCTAATGATAATGATCATGAAACTTCAGAACAAGATACTACTGAACCTCGTAGATCAATCAAAGTAAGATCCGCGCCAGAGTGGTACGGTAATCCTGTTCTGGAAGTCATGCTACTAGATCATGATGAACCTACGAACTATGAAGAAGCGATGGTGAGCCCAGATTCCACAAAATGGCTTGAAGCCATGAAATCTGAGATGGGATCCATGTATGAGAATAAAGTATGGACTTTGGTTGACTTGCCCAATGATCGGCAAGCAATTGAGAATAAATGGATCTTCAAAAAGAAGACTAACGCTGACGGTAATATTACTGTCTACAAAGCTCGACTTGTCGCAAAAGGTTTTCGGCAAGTTCAAGGGATTGACTACGATGAGACCTTCTCACCCGTAGCGATGCTTAAGTCTGTCCGAATCATGTTAGCAATTGCCGCATTTTATGATTATGAAATTTGGCAAATGGATGTCAAAACTGCATTCCTGAATGGATTTCTGCAAGAAGAGTTGTATATGATGCAGCCGGAAGGTTTTGTCGATCCAAAGGGAGCTAACAAAGTGTGCAAGCTCCAGCGATCCATTTATGGACTGGTGCAAGCCTCTCGGAGTTGGAATAAACGCTTTGATAGTGTGATCAAAGCATTTGGTTTTGTACAGACTTTTGAAGAAGCCTGTATTTACAAGAAAGTGAGTGGGAGCTCTGTAGCATTTCTGATATTATATGTAGATGACATATTGCTAATCGGAAATGATATAGAATTTCTGGATAGCATAAAAGGATACTTGAATAAGAGTTTTTCAATGAAAGACCTCGGTGAAGCTGCTTACATATTGGGCATTAAGATCTATAGAGATAGATCAAGACGCTTAATTGGACTTTCACAAAGCACATACCTTGACAAAGTTTTGAAGAAGTTCAAAATGGATCAAGCAAAGAAAGGATTCTTGCCTGTGTTACAAGGTGTGAAATTGAGTAAGACTCAATCCCCGACCAATGCAGAAGATAGAGAGAAAATGAAAGATGTTCCCTATGCTTCAGCCATAGGCTCTATCATGTATGCAATGCTGTGTACCAGACCTGATGTGTGTCTTACTATAAGTCTAGCAGGGAGGTACCAAAGTAATCTAGGAGTGGATCACTGGACAGCGGTCAAGAACATCCTGAAATACCTGAAAAGGACTAAGGATATGTTTCTCATATATGGAGGTGACAAAGAGCTCATCGTAAATGGTTACGTTGATGCAAGCTTTGACACTGATCCGGACGATTCTAAATCGCAAACCGGATACGTGTTTACATTAAACGGTGGAGCTGTCAGTTGGTGCAGTTCTAAACAAAGCATTGTGGCGGGATCTACATGTGAAGCGGAGTACATAGCTGCTTCGGAAGCAGCAAACGAAGGAGTCTGGATGAAGGAGTTCATATCCGATCTAGGTGTCATACCTAGTGCATCGGGTCCAATGAAAATCTTTTGTGACAATACTGGTGCAATTGCCTTGGCAAAGGAATCCAGATTTCACAAGAGAACCAAGCACATCAAGAGACGCTTCAATTCCATCCGGGATCTAGTCAAGGTGGGAGACATAGAGATTTGCAAGATACATACGGATCTGAATATAGCAGACCCGTTGACTAAGCCTCTTCCACGAGCAAAACATGATCAGCACCAAAGCTCCATGGGTGTTAGAATCATTACTGTGTAATCTAGATTATTGACTCTAATGCAAGTGGGAGACTGAAGGAAATATGCCCTAGAGGCAATAATAATGTTATTATTTTATTTCCTCATATCATGATAAATGTTTATTATTCATGCTAGAATTGTATTATCCGGAAACATAATACTTGTGTGAATACATAGACAAACCAAACGTCACTAGTATGCCTCTACTTGACTAGCTCGTTAATCAAAGATGGTTATGTTTCCTAACCATAGACATGTGTTGTCATTTGATTAATGGGATCACATCATTAGGAGAATGATGTGATTGACATGACCCATTCCATTAGCTTAGCACCTGATCGTTTAATATGTTGCTACTGCTTTCTTCATGACTTATACATGTTCCTATGACTATGAGATTATGCAACTCCCGTTTGCCGGAGGAACACTTTGTGTGCTACCAAACGTCACAACGTAATTGGGTGATTATAAAGGAGCTCTACAGGTGTCTCCAAAGGTACATGTTGGGTTGGCGCATTTCGAGATTAGGATTTGTCACTCCGATTGTCGGAGAGGTATCTCTGGGCCCTCTCGGTAATGCACATCACATAAGCCTTGCAAGCATTACAACTAATGAGTTAGTTGCAAGATGATGTATTACGAAACGAGTAAAGAGACTTGCCGGTAACGAGATTGAACTAGGTATTGAGATACCGACGATCGAATCTCGGGCAAGTAACATACCGATGACAAAGGGAACAACGTATGTTGTTATGTGGTCTGACCAATAAAGATCTCCGTAGAATATGTGGGAGCCAATATGAGCATCCAGGTTCCGCTATTGGTTATTGACCGGAGACATGTCTCGGTCATGTCTACATTGTTCTCGAACCCGTAGGGTCCGCACGCTTAAGGTTTTGATGACAGTTATATTATGAGTTTATGCATTTTGATGTACCGAAGTTTGTTCGGAGTCCCGTATGTGATCACGGACATGACGAGGAGTCTCAAAATGGTCGAGACATAAAGATTGATATATTGGAAGCCTATATTTGGATATCGGAAGTGCTCCGGGTGAAATCGGGATTTTACCGGAGTACCGGGAGGTTACCGGAACCCCCCGGGAGGTATATGGGCCTTAGTGGGCTTTAGTGGAAGAGAGGAGAGGTGGCCAGGGCTGGGCCGCGCGCCCCTCCCCCCTAGTCCGAATAGGACAAGGAGAGGGGGGCGGCGCCCCCCTTCCTTCTCTCTCTCCTCTTTCCCCCTCCCGAATCCTATTCCAACTAGGAAGGAGGGGGGGAATCCTACTCCCGGTGGGAGTAGGACTCCTGTTGGCGCGCCCTCCTCCTGGCTGGCCGCACCTCCCCCTGCTCCTTTATATACGGGGGCAGGGGGCACCCCTAGACACACAAGTTGATCCACGTGATCATATTCTTAGCCGTGTGCGGTGCCCCCTTCCACCATAATCCTCGATAATATTGTACCGGTGCTTAGGCGAAGCCCTGTGATGGTAGTACATCAAGATCATCACCACGCCGTCGTGCTGACGGAACTCTTCCCCGACACTTTGCTGGATCAGAGTCCGGGGATCGTCATCGAGCTGAACGTGTGCTAGAACTCAGAGGTGCCGTAGTTTCGGTGCTTGATCGGTCGGGCCGTGAAGATGTACGACTACATCAACCACGTTGCGCTAACGCTTCCGTTGTCGGTCTACAAGGGCACGTAGATCACACTCTCCCCTCTCGTTGCTATGCATCACCATGATCTTGCATGTGCGTAGGAATTTTTTTGAAATTACTATGTTCCCCAACATGAATTATTACTGCTTAGATTATATAGATCACAAGAAAGGTCAAACAAACCAATGGAAAGGAAAATGTGATCATCAGGTGAAACAGAACAATGGAAAGGAAAAATGTGTTTAAACACATATTTCAGGGGTATATCCTTCCCAAGGACAAGCAGAGCATGATATCCATGACATGATATATCGTAGAAAACCCTTTAGGAAAGGGGAGAGAAATATCATGACATTACGCATACAACGGTGTTAGGATAAATGATAAAGAAAATTTAGCATTGTGCTTCAAATGTTCTTATTGAAAAATCGGAGTAGCACTGACATGCTTCGAGAGAGCATTGACATGGTCATTGGGTAAAGATCAGACTTTGGATTCACAAAGGATCCATTGTGAACAACTTATAGAATAGGTCTTACAGTTTCCCCATGGAAGAATGGGTAACCTTGCTGAAAAGGAAACTATAACAATAGGGCCTCCGGCCAGGTGTGCTAGGCACGACATCACCTTACCGGGTTATGTAGAGACCAATGTTATAACTCTTGGAAATATGTCCCAACCAACATATCTGACCGAGATTCAGATCCGATTGGTGTCAGGATACCTCAGACTCAGGATGCCTGAGAAGAAAGGTGCAACACAATTTGACGAGATGACATTGTGAGATTCTCGGAAATGATCTATGGAAGCGAGTTCCGAAACAAGAGTTCATCATTAAACCAAGGAGAGGATGAGGGGGTGGCTGATGAACTAAATGAAAATTCATCGAGATTTCCAAAAGATGGATTTCCACAATCATGTGAACAAAGAGATAACATTTGTCAGATCAAATGATATAAGGAGATATGCTCGAGGAAAACATGCCCAATTAAACATTGGTTGAAAGGTGCACCCGAAATATGGGTTAGGTAGTACGACCGATGTTATAATGGTGATTCGATAACCAATGGTCTAAGAATGGAATGTCGACCATTAACTTCAAAGCAATAGGGTTGCTAGAAGGAAGGAATCCAAACAACACCGTTCACTTGTTGGAATCAACACGGGGACCAAGAAAGAATGGTGATGGTGAGAAGTATCACTATACCAAGAATTCTTAAGAGGTGGAGTAATCCTCATGACATTCTTGACATAAAAGATGGTAATACTCCAAGGTAAAGAAGAATAAATGCTGGATAGCGAGGAACTCAAGGTATAACACAGAACACGAACAAGTTTGTGTTGGAGGGAAGGCAATAAAGTGGTCGATGATAATAAAATTCATCGAGGGCAAGGATCGTATTTCGCATCATGAATTCAATTAGAAACCTAGAAGGAGTCAATGTTGGTAATGATCACCACAAATTTTGTCGAGAGGCTCCAGGAAGAAGTAATCGAATATCCACTACATCAAGTAAAAGGACTGATGCAACAAAAGATTATTTGAACCACGGATACGACACCAACTCGGAATCAAGCTTGTTGTTCGAGGTGGAATGATAAGACGAGGAAATTGACGTAAGCTTAGCTCATCATCGAAAGTTGTGCTCCGGGATTAAGGACCAGGTAGCATAGTTAAATTAGCACGATAATGATGTAGCCGATCAGGCTAGGAGTGACGTGATGGAGTATTAAACTTCTCAACAACAAAGTAGTGAGAGTACTAAATCTCAGTGTTGATTCGATTCACAAATCAGTGTTCTCGGTTGACGAAAACCCAGAACCCGTGGAGTGACTATGACGGGGAAAGGTACTACTTCATCAGAAATTCATAAGATGAAGTGCAATGGGTTGATATCCTCGAGATACCATGGGGTAATACTCGAAGGTAGAACAAAATAGAGGTTGGGAAGGCGTATTGATCTGCAGAAGGCAAGTACTTTAACTTGTTCGAGAAATAGAGTTAAAGGAGAACAATCATGGTCGGAACCACGGTTGCAAAGGATCAATCACAGATACCAGATGATATTTATCAAGGAAATAGTTATTATTACAAGAAGTTTCCATGAAAGGATCTACATGATGTCCATGGGCATGAACACAAAGTTCAAGGTCGACTCCCACTTCTCTAATGCATAACCTTTCATTCACTTCTCGCCTTCGACGAAGTTGTAGTGTTGAAGTTTTATCTAATATAACAATAGTAGAGTATGATCCGTAGTAATTTCCGGGTTCACACAGATTAGAAAAAGGATAGGTTCAACCCATCGGGGCATCTTAGAACATATACCATGAACTTTAGGATCAATTAACACATGCTCGAAGCAGAGCATATGGTTGACAAAAGCATAGAATATAACTTGCGAATGGCAGAAGACACAATTTACCAAAGGCATTATGTATGAGGGGAGAAACTCTCAAGGTTATTGGATATGAAGGACACTGTCGGATAATAACCAAGCAATTGGTCTCGCAGACCACCAGGAATCTGATGTGAGTATCGATACTCAATCAGAGGAAGTAATAATGCAAAGGCATTAGATTATAGAAACAACAGACAAATCCAGAGCTCAAATGCAAAGGAATTATGATGTTCAAATCAAGGGATCAGAAGCAATGTTCTAATTATGGATGGATAAGTTGAATAGCCTTAGGGGTACAATCGACGGCCAATAGTTTGGTCGAGAACCAGCTCATGTTCAAAATGACATCTGAGCCGAAAAGATAATTTAAAAGGGTAAACCGATGATTGCGTGCATTCACACTCATGTTGAATCAATAGGATCAAATGACGGTGTCAAAGGAGACTAATGAATATTGCCAGACATATGGGAAGCACCCATAATGCAAGCAGACAAGTATTTGCAGAGCAATAAGCTGTTAAGGATTCTTGGAGGATCGAATAGTATTTCGAAGACTTTTGTGAAACACCAGAACAGCTGGGGATGAGCGGATACTCGGTAAGTGTGATGATTTATCCGTAGGGGTATTCATGTGGTAAAGAACTGCAAGGCAGTAAGCTCAAAGGATTCTTGGGACAACAGAGAGTATTTCGGGGCATCTTGTAATAACAAGATCAACGGGAAATGATTGTATGAATGGAAAGTGTAAACAGTTTTCAAAGGGGTTGACGGTGGAAGGAAATCGCAAATGTGATGGCACAAAGACTCGAGAGAGCATCATAGAGTAACTTCGGAATCTTCTAGTGCAGCAGGCGATCATCTGAAGTGAGGGCTCTCCGGGAGAAAGTATTTTCGAGAACCTAAAGTTAGTTTTGTTTTTAGCAAAATCAGTTAACCCAAATAGAAGAGAGATCAGAGTCCCAGAGTAAAGGTCGAGGAATAAAAGATCCTACTACCACCCAATGGCGGTGTGGGCCCGTAAGCCGCACAGCCATGTTAGTAAAAATTTTTCAATGACTAGACTCGACTTCGGCCAAGGAGTTGGAAAGGGGGATTCCTACAGGAAATCGGCTCTGATAAGAACTTGTGACGCCCCCGATTCAGTCGTACACTAATCATACACGCAAACGTGTATGATCAAGACCAGGGACTCACGGGAAGATATCACAACACAATTCTATAAATAAAATAAGTCATACAAGCATCATATTACAAGCCATGGGCCTCGAGGGCTCGAATACAAGAGCTCGATCATAGACGAGTCAGCGGAAGCAACAATATCTGAGTACAGACATAAGTTAAACAAGTTTGCCTTAAGAAGGCTAGAACAAACTGGGATACAAATCGAAAGACGCGCATGCCTCCTGCCTGGGATCCTTCTAAACTACTCCTGGTCATCGTCAGCGGGCTGCACGTAGTAGTAGGCACCTCCCGAGTAGTAGTAGTCACCGTCGACGGTGGCATCTGGCTCCTGGGCTCCAACGTCTGGTCGCAGCAATCGAGTATAGAAAGGGGGAAAAGAGGGAGCAAAGCAACCTTGAGTACTCATCCAAAGTACTCGCAAGCAAGGAGCTACACTACATATGTATGCATTGCTATCAAATGGAATAAGGGTATCATATGTGGACTGAACTGCAGAAAGCCGGAATAAGAGGGGGATAACTAGTCCTGTCAAAGACTACGCTTTTGGTAACCTCCATCTTGCGGCAGGAGAAGAGAGTAGATGGTAAGTTCACCAAGTAG